>NC_134570.1:176582249-177212082 GCF_050947875.1 Dermacentor variabilis | reverse complement strand
AGATAGCCGACGCTATCGTGGGCAGATATGGTTGCTGGCGGCGCCCACGCGAGATCCTCCCGGAGCCCACCCGACCCGCTTCCAGAGCAAGCCAGGTACGCCGAGGTAGCGCGCCTTATGAAGGAAAACGCGGACTTAAAAGAAATGATCAGAAAGATGGCGAGTGAAATGATAGAGATTAAGAAATTAGTTATCAGTCAGAGTGCTACATCCAACGCGTCGGCGCCGACTGCCACAGAAGCACCAGTTCCGGCCTGCGACTCGGCCGGGGCCGCCAAGCGTAGAGCAGTTTCCAGTAAGGACGACTTATGACTTATGAGATCAAAGGCATGCTGGCCACGCTCACTAAGAGCGTGCAGCAGTTACAACAAGAATTAGCACAGGTGCAAGTCGCCCTAGGGGACCCGAGGAGAGGCCTAGGCGCGCATGGACGCATCGCATGGACACCCTCGAGCGTCTGGTGATCCCAAATAATACGTCCGTAACTCCGATGCAGGTCGTTGTTCCGAACGCGTCGGGGACTCAAATCTGCGCTACGAGCACATCGGCACGTCAGAGTGGTGGGAGCTTCTTGCGTGCACCTGTGCTTACAGCAGGTACCCCAGACAATTTATTTAATCATGGATAGTTCCAAAGAGCAGTTCAAAATTTGGCAGTGGAACTGCAGGGGGTACTCCAATAAGAGGGCTCCGTTGCAGCAATATTTAAGATCGCTACCTAACAAACCACAAGTAATAGCATTACAGGAAACCCTCGTCTCTGCCGCATCCCTCTCTGGTTATCGTGCCGTCTCCGTGCAGGCCGAAGGTCGGGGAGTGTGCACGTTGGCTTACACACTTGTCTCACGACCTGAAGGTGGCCAGTTACAAGGTCGAATACGTCATGACGGAGGTTGTGCTCAACACGAGGCAACGCAACCAGCAGAGAAACAGCGTGTTTATACTCAACATCTACATCAATCCTAGGAACTCGCAACAGCAGTTCAAAACGATACTCAAGAAGTCCGTCGACCTGGCCGGCACCCATCCCCTGGTCGTCGTCGGAGATTTCAACGCCCCGTACGACGTGCGAGGGTACGTCTACGACACGAGCAAGGGCCGGGCTCTGTGGCAGAACGCCAACGAAATGGACCTCACGCTCAGCACGGACAAGGCGTTCACCCGAATCGGCAACTCAGTGAGCCGGGACACCACCCCCGATCTGGCGTTTGTGAAGAACGTCGAGGGAGCCGAGCGGAGTGACACCGCAATAAATTTTGGTAGCGACCATTATGTGTTAGAGACCCGCTTCGAAGGCACCCGAAGTAAATCCACGGAATTCACTGTCACGGACTGGGACCTTTTTCGTAAGCTCAGCGGCAACGACAGCGCACCCGTCCCCAAAGAACTGGAAGATTGGTGCGACAGAATCAAGAGTGACGCCGAGTCATCCACTAAGAAGATCGTCAGTGACCTGGAGGTAGAAAAGATGGATAGTAAGCTGGCCCATGTGGTCGAGGCCAAGCAGGGGCTGCTTCTAAGATGGAAGGGACAAACGTTTAACCGAAGATTGAGGAAAAAGATCTCCGAGATTAAAAAGGCCATCGAAGATCACTGTCGGATACTCGGCAAGCAGCAATGCGACGAGACCTGTGACTCGATCGACGGGCAGATGCATAACGTCAAGTCCTGGGACATGCTAAAACATCTCCTTGACGAGGGCAGCACCAGATCCAGTCAGTCAGAGACACGCTCGCAAGAGCCCTTCACGAAGCTACCACATCCTGGTCCGGTGACGAGCTGGTTACTAAGCCCATGGAGAAATACCTTCCCAAAAAGCACGGAGACGAGGAAGACCGGTTTCCCGACTTCCTCGGCCCAGCCCGTCCGGAATTGGACGAAAACTTCACCGTGGGGGAAATTAGGCAAGTCATTTTCGCGCTCAAGGAGAACTGTGCGCCAGGTTCCGACAGAATCACCGAGAAGATGCTGCGGAACCTTGACGACGGTTCGATCGCATACCTCACCGAGAAGATCAACGAGACGTGGAAAAACGGCAGCATCCCAGAGTAATGGAAGACCGCCAACGTCGTCCTGATCCCCAACCCGGCGAGGCTCCGAACGTGGACAACCTCCGACCGATCTTTCTCACCTCCTGCGTCGGGAAAGTGGCGGAGCACGTCGTCCTCAACGAACTAAACATATATCTCGAAGAGAACAACATCTATACTCACAACATCATTGGCTTTCGTGCCGGCCTCTCGTCGCAGGACGCCATGAATATGATCAAACATCAAATCATGGACAGCAGTACCAGAGACACCAGGGCCCTGCTCGGACTCGACCTCGAGAAAGCGTTCGACAACGTTCTCCACGAGTACATTCTGGCCTCCGTGGCAGACCTCGAGCTAGGCCACAGGCTATATAACTACGTCCGTTCGTGCCTGAGGGGAGGAAAGCGAAGCTGCGGATCGTGGACTTGTGTCTCCGACGAGGTGCTCCTGGGCCCACGGGGCACGCCGCAAGGCTCAGTCATTTCGCCTGCTCTCTTCAACATCTGCATGATCGGCCTCTCGAGGAACCTGGCCCAAATTGAAGGTATCAAACACACCATCTACGCAGACGACATTACCATCTGGTGCACCGGCGGTAGCGAAGGGCAAGGGGAAAGCGCCATGCAAGAGGCGGTAGACCGCACGGAGCAGTACCTGCTACCCACCGGACTCAGATGTTCCCCGACCAAATCTGAGCTTCAGCTTTATAGAAAAGAAAAAGGCGGCAGACCCAAGGGCTGGAAACCGGTCTCGGAAAGTGACATTCACCTGTTCACTCGGAGCAGTGACCCGATACTCGGGGTCGACACTATCAGAGTCCTGGGTATGTTCAAGAATCACGCGGCGGCGACGGCACGGCGTTGCGCAAGATAATTGCGAGAACCGACAATGCTTTTCGCCTCGTCCGAAAGGTCACGAACAGACATCGTGGCCTCAAGGAGGACAACGTGCTTCGGCTCATCAACGCCTTTGTGCTGTGTCACTTCACCTACACGGTGGCCATGCACAACTGGCTCAGAGCCGAGCGGCAAAAGCTTAATGTCCTCATTAGAAAATTCTTCAAGAGAGCCCTCGGGCTGCCCGTCAGAACGCATACAGAGGACCTCCTTCGGCTAGGCATACACAACACTATGGAGGAGATAGCCGAGGCTCAGGAACGGGCCGAGCTAACTCGGCCGTCGACCACGCCGGCCGGCAGGCGTATCCTCGAGATCGGACTCGCACCCACCAAGAACTTGGCTGAAGACACCCAAATCCTCAGAGAAATAGGGGAGAAGATCGTGGAAGAACGTTCATCCCGTTCACAACGCAGGTCGTCGCAAGGCAAGAGCATTGAATATACTAAAGCAAATAAACAAGGACAAAATTGCAGCAAGCTTCGTGGACGCAGCTGCATACGGACACCGCAAGGCTCTTGCGGTTTCCGTCGTTGACACGCTGGGCAAAGTGATCAACTGTCATTCCGCCCGGACGACGAACCCAGAGGTGGCCGAGCAAGTGGACATTGCACTCGCCATGCAAGACGGTCGGAGAGACAGGGTGTATAGCGATTCGAAAGCCGCCATCAGGGCATTCCAGAAAGGCCGGGTAGCCCGGCAGGTAGTTCAAATTATGAAAGGCGACAAACACGGCAACACCTCTATGTACTCGATCCTTTGGTTCCCTGCACACGTCGGGGCGATTGAGGGGGTTCCATAGAACCTGAACGAGTCTGCCCACGAGCTGCGCGTGGCTTTACCGACCGCGTTGCACTCGGATCGGGCGACTCTCTACCCGGACACAGAGACGCTCCTCTCACACACAACGAAATCACTAAATTCTTTTACTAAGAGAGAAGGGTTTCTCCCCCGCCTCACTCCAAGCTAAGCAGGCCGCAGGCGGTCACACTAAGACTTCTGCAAACGAACTCCTACCCAAATCCGGCGTCCCTTAATAGCATATATCCCGAGATTTATCCGAATTGTTCTTGTGTGGCCTGTGGTGAGGTAGCTACGTTGACTCATATGCTCTGGGAGTGCGGGTCGCTGGGTCCGAAGTTCACTAAGGAAGAGTGGGACACGCTCCTGCGAAGTCCTGTCTTTGAGGACCAAATCCTGGCCGTCCAGCGCGCCCGCGATCGGGCCGGCAGACTAGATCTGTCAGTCCTGTCGTGGGATTAGCCGGGTGCGCGTTTTATCACGCTTTTCTGGACCAAATAGAAGTTTATTCACTCACTCACTCACTCACACTCACTCACTCACTCACTCACTCACTCACTCACTCACTCACTCACTCACTCACTCACTCACTCACCTTAGTGCTTGTTCATGCGCCTTAATGCTCCTTAATGCACTCTAATTCATCGTAATTGGTTTTAATGCTCCTTAATCAAGCCTAATTCAACTTAATTAACCCTAATCCACCTTAATTCTTTTTCGTCCACCTTAATCCTTTTTCATCCACCTTAATCCTTATTCATGTACCATAATCTTTAATCTTTATCCTTAATCTTAATCATGTACCGTTTAATACACCCTAATCCACCTTTATCAACCCTAGTCCACCTTATTTTATGCTAATCCACCCTAATAGGTCTTAATCCTCCTTTATCAACCATAGCTTACCTTATTCTACTCTAATCGACCTTATTCCTCTTGTACCCACCTTAACCCTCCCTAATCCTTGTTCATAGAGCAGGAAACACAGCGTACAGCGATCGCTACGCCGAGCTAAAGTGTCGAGCCAGGAGAAAAATGGCGCGAACGAAAAAGAAAAAGAGAAGAAGGTAAGATCCGCGCGTTTGCAAGGCAACGGTACCAAGACCAATCGTCGTGCAGAATAACGGGGGCGAAACAGGTTGCTGCGGGGGAGGACGCGCAAGCTGCGAGGAGGAGGCGACGAGTTCGCGCGGCGGCGGCAGAGTTCAAAGAGTGGCGGTACTTTGCGATTATTAAGGGACTTTAGGTCAATTTACGCCTCGTGCACCACCTATAGAGGCGCCACTGATTGCCACCTAACGGGCGCTTCCCACAGTGCGCGCGGGAGCAGTAGCAGACGACAACCCTTTGCAGCAAGGATGGCTGAAGTTCGCGGCTGCGATTTCTCCTTTGTTTGGGTGCCAGATTGCTGCTTCTGCGGTGACAAGTGTAGGCACGATGCTGACCTCTGTGGGAGCATGTAGGAACACGATGTTACTGGTGTTTGGGACAACATGGTCCACATACGCGCCAGGTGCGCCCGCAGCCAAACGCCATGAACCCCATTTACATAAAGTGGAGCTCATGTTAACCAGCCGATCAATTTTGTTGAGTAATGCGATCTCTCGATCGTTCTTTTTTTTATTCTACCTTTGCCGTAATGCTGCTTCTGTACCTCAATAATGAGCACCCGTCGTTAGTGCAGACTTATATCCCACAAATCCGCACGGTGCGATGTCTGCACATGCCGTCCTGATTTTTCTGTCGATGAATACATGTGACATCACCGAATAAGGGCAGTCGAAGCCGCATCAAGAAGAGTAATTGCGAATTTATTGATGGAAACGCGTACACTAGTCAACGAAGTCACCGAACGCATGGGTTAATAAAAGCGCGTGTTAGTGCTGTACCGCCGATGCAATTCTGCTGTATATGCCGATGAAATGCCGTTTCCGCTGCAGTCATTGCAATTTTTAATTCCCCAGGGGAGCTGCTTGGAAACGTACAAAGCTAAGGTCTGATTAATTTTTCAGTACATATTTATATTATTAGAGAGAGGTACCACATGATATACTTGAACGCAGAGCAGCGCCAGTCAAAGTACATGAGCGCTAGCGGCAATGCCAGTTTTAGCCCTCTGCAGCGTAAGCATAAAAAGAAAGAATTCAGTTGAGCGGAAAATTCGCATGCAAGAAGGACTACGTTGTTAAACAAACAAATCGTCCAGCGTGTTAAGTCTGCTCAGGCAGCACTGAGGTGTGATGACTTCCCAAACGTGGCGCGAACTTTTCACCGAAAAATGAAACAAAGATACCATATGCAACAACTGTGAGCAACTCTCGCCCTGAACTACATATTTTCTAAACACATTTCCACAAAAAACACAATATTTAAGATGTGCTCGGGCGAAAAGAATAAAGCTGTTAAAGAAGCACTTCCTTGGTACCATTCCGATAAGACAAAGCGTGATTTATGCCCACTACAAGCGAGGCAGGGTGAAAACTTCGCATCTCAAAAGAATCAACAAGAGTTATGCATAGCGCAACTAGCAACAGTTAAACATGTGTGAAGTCACGCATAATATAAATGTAAAAACATGAAGTGCGCGAGAGCTAGTGCGAGGATTTACCGCGCCGCATAAAACCAACAATTTCAGTTCTTGCAAACTTCAACAGCTTTAACATACAGCTCAATGTGCACGTGCACATTGAATCGTGCTGCCTAGCTAGCGCAACGCGGTAAAGAAGTGGAAAACAATATAAGCGGCCAATTGCATTCCGAACTTTAGCCCAATGCCTTTAAACCGCATACTGCACTGCAAACGAACTTTGTCGCTTACGCGTGTGACTTTGATCGAGTGGAAAAAAAAACACCGACGAGACAAATGAAAAGATGAGAACAAGAAATTCCCGTCGAAGCGACGATCCATGTTTGCAACCGTTGTTCCCGCTGATGAGGCTTTGCGGGGAATGATTATAACCGTATCGCCGGCACGTTTTCGCCGGTATTTGAGCACCCCACCCTGCAACAATTCTTCTTCGAGATTTCTTGAAGCTTTGGCCACCCCACAAATGCGAAGGGTGCTGCCTATTTTGCTCTGAAAACATGAATAAGACACAGAAGCACTATCAACGACACAACAAACTACGGTGCGCGCCTGGCTCCTCTCCCGTGTGTTCTGCGCAAGACCGCCACCAGTGGCGCGCCCATCGGCGCGCACTACGCGTATAGAGTGACTGTTTGTGGCTCCCGCAGGGAGCCGGAAACATCTTCAGTTACCCTGTGCCAAGTGACAGCATAATTTACGCGTTCGCGCCGACGTGACATCCGTTACATGAAGTTGATGGTGGAGCCAGGCATAAAACACTTTCGTGGTTAAGGGCAATCGAAAGGAAAAACCATTCAGAGTTTAAAGGGCCCTGAACCACTTTTTATGGAAGTGGCGAAAGACATATGAAGTGAAGATAGGCTATTTCAGAACCACTTTGCCGCAAAAAGTCCTGCAATGCGTTCAGCCGAAGCGGATTTATCGGCAATCAAAGATGGAGTCAGCTGTGCTCCCCTTTCTCCTTCAATGCCTTGCACTGCAAAGGCTATGGCGAAGACGTCACCATGGCGCGCAGTTCAAATTGCCGATTTGGTGCCTACGCCGCGCTAAACGTAAGCCAAACGCGGCTGTCCTCACAGAGCCGCAGTGCGCTTAGCCACTGGACTCGTGGCGGCACCTCGCGGCGGCCGTGGTGTAGCCGAGTGCAGCGACCAATAGCAGCCGCATATTGGAGTGTGCTTTATGACGAAATAGAGCACACAGAAAAGAGCGAGGATCATGGGGTTCTTGAAACGAGAGCGTTTGAGAAAAAGGTGACTTCGCGCTCCGCTTGCGAGCTCCACGTATCACCTTTGTGTCCTGTGCTAAACAGCTTCGCTGGTCATCCACCTTCACAGAGTGGAATGTCTCATGACATTTATTGCGTAAGTATTGATTGGCGAGATGCCCTGCCCTGTCACGCGAGAGGTGTAACACCTTGTATCTGCGCAAAAATACGCAATTTACAAGCACACTAATACGTTATGATAGTGCGCATGAACATGACTGGTCGCTTTTGACCAAGAACGAACAATTTTAAGCAAAACAATATTAAAAATTACTAACCCTCTCCGTACCGGAAAACGGGGCTAAGCGAGGCTTGTCCTGCGCGCTCCTGACCTTGGCCAAGGTTGCATAACCGACAGGTAACGGCGCTGCATTGAGTCGGCCTCCCGCTCCCTCATCTCAAGATCTTCTCCTCTCGTTGCTGTCGGATTGCGTGGGCTCGCGCGGCTGTAACGGCTTGATCAGCGCACCAACGGCGAGCCCTTTCACGGGCGAGTTCTCGCCGCCGCTCGTCGAACTCTGCCCGTTCGTAGGGCGAACGCACAACGCGTGGCCATCTTATCCGTTTCCCGAGACTGATGTGAACAGAAACGAAGCCGGCGCAGCACGCGCGAAATCCTTTCCTGCCCTTTTTCTACCCGGCTGTAGGAAAATCACTCTCACTGGATGCGCGCGTGGCATGAGCGCGCGCCTATGCAGCTGGAATCTTTGCTATTGACTCACGCTCCGGCGACTGGGCGGCTGTCAACTCATAAAACCGCCCTTTGTCACGGGTGCTTTGCTGTGGGAGCAACTGGGTTTTGGCGTGACCATATCGCCATCTAAACTTGTCAGCCAGTAGAAGCTTAGCTTGAAAAAGAGAATGCCCATAGTGATATATAGGGCTAATTAGAAAATACATGGAAAAGCGTATAGTAGAGGTGGGCCGACTGAAATTTGGGGGTGGGCCAACCTTAAATTTTGATTTGGCTAAAATTTAATTTGGGGGTGGGCGAACTTGGAATGTGGAGTGACCCAGCTTCAAATAGGTGGTGGGCCAACATGTAATTCGGGCATGGGGAAAATGGGGGTCAACTTTAAATTTTAACCTTGGCCAATTAAAATTTGGAGGTAGGTGAACTTGAAAGCTAGAAATGGGCAAAAGAGAGAGAAACAACTTTATTTGGTCGCCTTGAAAACGACACCATGAATAAATGGCGACCAAATTTGGGGCTGAGCGAAGTTAAATTAGGGAATGCGCCAGCTTATAACTCGGGGTGGCCCAACATGAAATTTGGACGTGAGTCAGGTGAAATTTAAAAGTAGGCCAACTTGAAATTTGTAGGTAGGCCCACTTAAACTTGGTGATGGGCTAAGTTCAAATCTTGGAGTAGGCCCAGGTCAATTTTGGGGTGGGCGAATATGAAATTTGGTAGCAGGCCAACTTAAATTTGGGGGTGACACAAGTTCATATCTAGGGGTGGACGAACTTAAATTTGGGGTGGGCCAACTTCAAACTTTGGTGTGGACCAACTTAAGGTTTTCAGGTGGCCCAATGCCCAATTGACGCTGCTGAGTGTCACTCGAGTTACGAGCACCTCGTGGGCAAGCGAGCGCGCAGAGGCGCTACGAGTGTTCTCACTGGGCCTTACCGAAGCGCAGTCAGAGAGCAGACGAAAGCTTGCGTGCACAAGGAACGCGCAAATAACGCAAGCTTGCGAGACCAACAACGAAGGTGGCACGGCAGCACGGCGATACACTCTTCCATCACGCAACGCCTCACGGGCTACTGGGCAGCTCTTCGATCACTCGGCTCCATCGAGGTGCGCTTGCGCGCGGCGTTCTGGCTCAATTGGTACGATAGCATTGAATGGGCAAGATAAAACAATTGTCCACTAAAGCTGAGCATTCTTTGCCACGGAAAGTCCAAGTGTAGGCACGCATAAGCGTGGGAAAACTAGTAAGCAAAAATGAAATCGCAGCCGAACCAGACAATGCTTACGAATTGGAAGACAATTCTCAGAATTTTGTATCTTTTTTCAATGTCCGTGCCTCAAAGCTTCCGCGCCTTCTGCGAGCAAGCAAAGCAAACCAGTAAGGTATATGTTGACGCCTGGCGTACCAGGACGAAAGCCAAGAAGCTACCCGATACATAGTTTCGTGCAATGATTACTAGAGGGAACTCTGGCACTAGCGTCGACCTCTGGGCGCTTTTTTACAGCTCCGCTGCGCTGGTAGCCCGCATTCGCAGAATGGAATGGCTGCAAATTTTTGTCGATAAAGTTTTTTTAAATATGCGCAACACTGCTTAAAGGTAGGGACGAAACACAGACTCCAAGTCAGGCGGATGCACACTGCGAGTATTTTACCCAGCCAGCATGGGAATTATGCGAAGTGCATGAATTTGCCTAAACTTCGCCCTTCTGGCTTTAAGAGTCTCTTTGACTTTATAAACTTGTTGTTTTCAGTGAAGTACGTTGTAATTGGCAATAAAATAAGGGCCGTAATAAAGCTATCTGCCGGCTGGAATGGAACACAGTACTTCTAGCACAAAAGCTCTACGTTGAAAACATTACGCTACGGACGCTTTATTTATTGCATTTCTTGTACTACTATATGAAACAACAAATGACAGATGTGAAAGCCAGATAAAATAGTAAGTTTTCAACGCCAAGTATCAGCCTTGCCGGGCTGACTATTTAGAATTTCTTGAACGTGGTCAAGGGTTCCACCCTCGACTGCCACGTGGGTACACATTCTTGGTCTTTCTGAATTTATACGAATCCGGACATGCATCCTAGAAAGTATATTCGTGGGAGCCGAGCATCCGGATTGCAATGAAATCCCGACATACAGACGTGCCATAGACAGTAGAGACCAACTAGCATAATAAAACGCAACGGCCATCCATCTTCGTTTCCTATAGATAAATATTTAATACCCTGTGGATCTAACAAAAAAAATTGTTTCTTGATGGTCCTCTGAAGACACCCTCCCAACAATCTAGAAATACATTATCTATAGTTTCTGCTTTGCTACAAATGAAGCAATGTGACCCCCAGGGTAAGAGAAAACCACGATCTTCTAGAAACGCTTTTACAGGCAATGTAACCGTGTGAAGTTTGGTCCCTGGTGTTACTTGCATTCTTTTCACCCGATTAAGCACGTCTTGCCCTTGGCCTCCACTGTATACGGGCCTGTACATTGGAACACGGAGAACTACATCACATACATATATGTACCGTTTTGCACGCTTCACCGAAAGAAAGGTATTCATTCGAACACCTCACCGACAAGAACCGTATAAATAAAATAACTTCTCCAAAAAAAGCACAAACAGCGCCGGGCATGCTCTCTGTACGAACGATAAAGCCAGGTAACGCGCTCCTTAGCCTCACTTCGCACACTATGCGCAAGAAAGGATCGCTTAAGTCACGGAAAAATAAGCACCGGTGTTTGACCTGTCGTATAAACAGGTGCGTCATTCCCAAATCACCGTCTTTAACTCCTCTTAACTAATTCGTGCTACTGCATCGTTCCCAAATCCAAGTTTACACAAATACTGCGAAGACTCGGTACAGCTTCTGTATATTTACCCTTGAACAATGAACTACCTGAATTACATACTAGAGTGTTTCGACAAGAATAGATTGCAAACTGTAGCGGTTGCAAACAATAACAGATGCCCACCTTTCCGCCGGCTCGCTTTCACCTGTCTTACTCTAGTTTGCTCTTGCGAATACTCATCGTTATTTTTGAAATATTCCAGAGGAACACCTAGGTGTTCTGATTTAACAATTAAACGCCAAGTGCAGTCGCGACACGTCAAAGCTACCCATGCCTGATAATAGCTTCGACATTAACGTGGTCTAGGATGGCAAACAGAGTACCGTGAGGTACATAATCAAACGCTATCTCAAGATCGAGTAGTAACATTACTACCCCTGCTTGAATAATGTCGCAGCGCTCCATCACGTCCCGCATCTTACGCATATTAGTCGCAATCGAACGCCCCATAAGCCGCAGAGGAACTACGAAGACAGTCATGGCCGCAACGGCAGTAGCCCCTCTTTATTCAGAGGCATGTATATATACAGGTGACAACACTGGCGCCACTGGCAGCGTGGAAGGGCAAACATAAAGTGCAACTGATATATACATATGCCACTCCTTACAAGAACCAGGTAAGTAGTAATTAGTACATTAGTATTGTTATACAGCCATACAGGATTTACAAAAAATTACAAATATCTTCTCCCATACATGTCGTGCTCGTCGCTATAATACTGTATGGAACAACTATACAGCATGGCCTAGAACAAGAAATACAACAAAGTCAAATAAACGCTCGTAGAGACACGCAACCGTGTGCACATAGCTCGTGCAGCACTCAAGTTCTCTGGCACTGCACCCGTCTACACCTAGCACACGAGCTACATGTGGCCCCGGTATCGATCTAGAGGCTTTCTGTTCCTCGGTGGTTGGACCCGATGTTAAAGCACAGGGTCATCCGACACAGCTTGCGCTGGAGCTCGTAGCGTGGGCGTAGCTGGTGAGGCTTCGGTTCGAGTTGCTGAGACGTAAACGTTGGGTTGCTGAGATGCCGACGACGGAGTCACGGGTTCGGAAACAGCATTATGCTGCAGATTCTACGTGGCTGAAGCTGCAGGTACCCTGGATAGCTTCGACGCCTTCCAGGTTCGTTCATTATCAAGCCGAAACGTTGATGGACCTTACTGACGGATTACCTTCCTCGGGTGGCTAAACGTGAGGTCGGCCTTACTGATATTCCAGGTTTTTTTATTCTAATGTAATCACCAACAGACACTGTTGTCTTCTTCGCGGCCCTGCTATGGTCTGTGTACTGTTTGCTGTAGTCTTACTTGCTCTTAACTCGTTGGCGCAGACGATGAAGTTCGGAAACAGGATTGCTCAAGAAAGCTGGTGATGGGTGGCCCACAACGTCAAGGCATGTTCTCGGTCGCCGTACGTGTAGGAGAACAGACGGTGCAACTCCCGTAGTGGCATGTGGCGTGCAGCGATTTATGTCCAAATACTCGGTTACTGCTTACCCGCCGTGGTTGCTGAGTGGCTATGGTGTTGGGCTGCTGAGCACGAGTTCGCGGGATCGAATCCCAGCCACGGCGGCCGGATTTCGATGGGGGCGAAATGCGAAAACACCAGTGTACTTAGATTTGGGTGCACGTTAAATATCCCCAGGTGGTCAAAATTTCTGGAGTCCTCCACTACGGCGTGCCTCATAATTAGAAAGTGGTTTTGGCGCGTAAAACCCCATAAATGAATTCGGTTGCAGCTTGGCGAAGCGGGCGCTGTTCCAGCATGGCGACCCGCACAAAATTCTTGAAGCCCCGGTTAAACCGCTCGACATGTCCGTCCTTTCGTTTGGGGGTAGTGAACGGAAGAGTGCACAAGGCGGATGGAGCGATCCTTGGCGAACTCAATGAACTTCATAGATGAAAACTGGGGCCCATTTTCGCAGACCACCACGTCCGGATAGCCTTCACGGGAGAACACATGAAGCAAAACGCTTACGACGGTGCGGGTTGAAACTTCGCTGCAGATTCGGACTTCTGGTCATTAGGAAAAATAGTCGATAAGCACAATGGCGTATGTGCAGTCATGTGGTGCTCTCTACAGGGTCGACGATGTCAACAGCAAGCTTCTGCTATGGAGGCTCTGGCAGGGGTACTGGCTGATAGGGAGTAGCAGCAGTCTTGGTACTTTTTTAAGCCATCTGGCATATAGGCACCCTCCAATCGTCGGGCGGCGCCACCAGCGCGCTGCCATCTGCGCCACCAACGGAGGTGTCGCCAAACACGAAGGTTCGTTGTTGCCGCCGTGCTTGCATTGCCTAGTTTGCTTCCCGTGGGTCGCGCATCCGTGATTTCAACGCTTCTGAACGGTGCAACGCGCTAGCTTTTTCTGTGGACATCTTTCTGCTACGTTTGCAGCAACCTTCACTCTTGGATTTGCCATTATCGCTTGTCAGCATCCAGTGAGAGACCACCAACACCCGCGATGTCGCGGGTTCTGCATTGCGGCTTCAAGTCGGTTGACGGCCTCGACCAATACTTTCGGCCATCTATACTACGGAAAGGACGCCGCTTCCGAAACTTAAGAAGTCGCACAGATATTACACCCAAGTGCAAATTTTAATGTACTTGCTGAATGTAAAAAAATGTTTTTTTGTCTGCTCGAAGAAAGAACACCTAACTATTCATGTTGGCAGGGATGACTCCTTTCTGCAAGAGGCGATACTAGGCCTTGAGAAGTTTTTTTCCAGCTGGCTTCTGCCTGCTGCAGCAAAATAAAACGTGTTCATTGGGATCTGCATGTAGTGCCAGATTGCTTGCCACACGTGATGGAAGAAAACAGTTCAGATTTTGTACTCCTGCTGTGCAACATTCAATGTTAGATTTATTTATACATAGCTGACAATGGTAGAAAACCACTAGGTAGTTGAAAAACATGACCATTGTGTACCACTTCTCCCACTTCACGTGAAGGTATCATAAGCAGTTGCACTAAAAACACACAGCCTTACGCCTGGCGTACAGCCTTACGCCTGGCGTTCCTTCACGACTGTGACAGTCTTTTAGAGAGCAGTACCTCCGGCCACTTTTCTTCTTCACTGCTTTCGCAGGGGGCTGATCACACGAGTGCAATGACGCCATCGGACCTTCAACAGGCGCACAGGTTCTCTTTCGGGTGCGAAAGACAGAAGCTCTAAAAGCACACGCTGAACAACGGAGGCAATGGCAGCAAAGGGTCTCCGCGTGCGCGCGATTGCCTGGAACGCCTTCACGCTTCTTGTTTCGGCCGCCAGATGGCACGGCCTGTTCTGCAAACTGCATTGCAGGGTGCCTATACTGCATGGATAAAAAGCTCCAAATGCCTCTCCATGGCAGGCCACAAGAACAGTTCTCGTAGCCACGCTTTCGTTCGAACTATACCAGGGTGAGCTTCATGGGCAGCAGCGATTACCTGCTGTATGATAAACAAAGGGACGACGATTCGTTCGTCGCGCAGGAGCAGGTTGCCAACGATGGACCATTCTTCACGTACCACGAAGAAAGGCTCAAGTTCGCTCGAGAGCATCTTATGTGCAGGCCAAGATGTGGCGACATAGATCTTGACTTGTTCTAACATGCAGTCTTCACGAAGGGCCTGTTGAAACAGCTCTTTGGTGAGGCATGGTAACTCAACAAAGGACACAACCTCATCAAAGGAGAAATTGTCATGCGAAGACGGAACTGAAAGGCGGGAAAGGGTATCCGCCACCTGGTTTTCATACCCCTTCCGATACTCTACTGTATCTAGCGAAGCAGCCATCGCGACCAGCTTGCAATGCGCAGGGGGCGGCGCTCAGTGTCTTGAGAAGAGAACAACGAGACCAAAGCTTGGTGGTCCGTAAGCAACGCGAAATAGCGTCCCCACAAGTACGTATGGCAATGCTCAAAGGCCCAAGCACGCGCCAGCGCTTCACTCTCTCAAACTCCGTATTTCTTCTCTGCAGGTGAAAGTGTGCTTGAAGCAAAGGCAACAGTTCGCAGCGTGTGGCCATCCACCTGCTGGAGAGCAGCACGCATTCTGCAGTCGGACGCGTCAGTGGACGCTACAACCGGAAGGAACGCATCAAACATGTGCAGAACTTTGCTGGAAGAGAGTATAAACTTCACCCGGGCGAAACTAACGGCTACAGCATCATTCCATATAAATGGCTGGTTCTTCCGGAGAAGAGCTCGCATTGGTTCTACCACCTCAGCAAGCCTGGGAAGAAACTTGGCATAATACTCGATCAGTACCCAAGGAAAGAGCACAGACTAGTACTATCAGTGGGCGCAGGAGTATTCATAATGGAAGCAATTTTCTCTCGCAAAGTAGAGATGCCTTGAGGTCTGATCGTGTGTCCCAAGAAGGAAAGTTCTTGTACGCCAAACACGCACTTGTCATTCAACTTGAGCTCTGCTTCCTTAATACCCCGCAGTACAGCGGTCAGATTGGCGATGTGTTCCCGTTTACTCTTCCTGAAAACAATGACGTCGTCGATATGGAACAAAACACCAGAGCAACCTTGAAGAATTTTCGACATCATTTGTTAAAATAAAGCGGGGGCGGATGCCAACTCGAAGCACACGCATTTGAAGCGGAGGATGTCATCGTGAGGTATGAAATCGGTCAAGTGACGGCTTTCAGGATCGACCAAAACCTGGTAGTAGGCCGATGCGAGATCTAGCTTCCAAAAATGCGTTGCCTCAATGAGACTGTGAAAGAGTTCTTCGGTGTGTGTGGTAGTGGGAAGCTATCCGTCACGATAGCTTTGCTAGGCTCTCGTAAGTCAACACAAACACGAATGCCTTCATCCTTTTTTTGAACAACAACAATCGGAAACACCTATTCTGAAGCGTTAATGCGCTCTATCACGCCCAGCTGCTCTAGCCGACGAAGCTCCTCGGATACCTGAGCTGGGAGTGAAAGATGAAGGCGGTGAAGTTTTGCTACAACGGGCGGAATCAAGAGCCGTATTTCGACACGATGCACAAATCCATTGGCTAGGTCGAGGGTGGAGTCGAAAAGACATGCAAATTCATTGCGCAACTGTGCTGGAAGACGAGCAGATGAAACTGACTCCTGAACTGGAACTTGTACGTCTGTAGCACTGTTAGTTGAAGTAGTAGCTCAAGGCAGTGGAGGAACGAGCCATCAATCTGGCAGTCAAGAGGCATAATGGCGTCGGCACCCAGAAGCGATGTGCCTTGCGAGACAATATAAAACAGAATGGACGCCTCGCGTTCTTTGTATGCGACTTTCGAAAGAAAGCATCCTCGCACTGAAATAGGTTCTTTTGAATAATCTAACAGCTTCACACGGGGCGCGGACAGCAGCACCTGTCCGGCAAAATATTTATCAAAAAGATCACCCGCTAGAATGGCGACTGAAGATCCCGAGTTGAGAACGAATGTTAAATTCGTGGGACCGATTGGTACCTTCACCAGAAATCCGGCGCGGCCGGACGCGGTCACACATAGAAAGCTCACAGCTTCATTGCCAGTTTCATTGTCGGACAATGCTTCATTTTTTGGCAATTTCTGTTCGCTAAGCTGACGAACCGAAACGTCCCGTCGCTTCTTGTTGCATACCGCGCTGAAGTGACCAATGAGACCACAATGATAGCAACGTTGACCTTGGGCTGGGCTGCGCGGAGGTAGGCGAGGCGCTCCGCCGCTTTGCCGCCGCTCGCTTGCTACGATTACTCGACACTCACTATGGCGCACATTGCTGGATCCCAGCCGGCCGTTTCTACTTCTACCGGAGGGAGTTGAGGTGGAGTTGTTGCTACAGCCCCACCCGCCCCCGGTGGTATTGTTCGAGCTGCCGCCGGGCCTTCGTCGCAAAAAACTACAGTCATGGACTTCCAAGACATTTCGGAAGATTGCCACGACGACCCTGCCACTATGGAAGAGGACCTTTCGCAAGGGACGCCATCGGAATGTCCTTATTCCAATTGGTCTTTACACCTCAAGCGAAGAAGGAAGAAGAAGCTCGCCAGAGGCGAGCAAGTGTGCGTGACAGGCAGGGTGGTCTCTCCGCTATCACCCTCCTCTGCCACCGCGTTATCATCATCATCCTACGCAGCTGCAGGAGCTGGGGCATCAAAGAAGCCTTCTTTTAAGAAGAGGCGACGACTCCCCCCACTGCCACGTAGCGACTTCAAAATCATCATTCGACCCAAGAAAGGCCTTCAGGTGAAGAGTTTCAGCAACCACCAAATATCAAAAGCCGTCTCGGCCGCCTGCGGAGGGAAAGTTGACGATTCGCATTTCATCGTGCGCTTGAGACCCGGTTCCAACATAATTATTGTTAGTACCCCAGATCAGGAGGTCGCGGATATTGCGCGCAAGATCACGCGGATTGTGCTGGGCGGCAACCTTTACGAAGTCAACTCTTACGTTGCGGCACCGGATGGAGTGGCCCGGGGCGTCATTCATGGAATCGACCCGAATACCCCGCCCGAGGAGCTTATGACTCACCTAAGGGTTAGGACCCAAGGCGTGGAAATCGTGCAGGCCCACATGCTGGGAAAGACCAAGACGGCCTTGATCACGTTCAGCTCTCACCTAGTTCCACGATACGTCTACTACTACGGAGGGGAGACCGAGTGCCACCCCTACAAGCCCACAAAACAAATCTGCTATGTGTTCCAGCGCATGGGACACCGATCGGACGTTTGTCCTACCCCGAACATCAAAATCTGTCTCGCTTGCATGACGCACGACCCGACGGACGACCACGAGTGCTCGCTCAAGTGCGCCGTCTGCGGCGAAGACCACGCCACGGGGTCTCGCGAGTGCAAGCAAAAGCTAAAAAACAACAGCGCTACCACCAAAAAGCATCCTCCACCCGGAAGGAGGAAGGAAGACGACGACAATGATGGAGAAAGGCCAAGGCGAAGCCGCCTACGGTGGTTCAGCTCGGAATCCTCGCCGAGCCGCTGAAGGTCCCGGGCCCAGTCCAGGTCAGTGCCCCGGTCCCGATCCCGATCCTGGTCCCAGTCCAGGTCCAGGTCCCGATTCCGCTCAGAGTGGCCAAAACTAGGAGAGAAGCAAGGGCAGCGGCAGCCTTCTATCTCGAATCCACGTCTAAACAGAAGAACTAATCGGGCAAGAAGAACCAAGCCAACAACAACAAGGTGAGCCGGAATCAGTCTAGTACCTCCTCCGCTCAACATACCAGTGAAAATAGTAAATGCTCCCCATAATGTACGCGCATCAGCGAAGAAAATTAAAAAAAGAAACTCAAGGCTCAGGTTAACGACCTAAACCAACGCATGCAACGCTTAGAAGCGTTGCTAAGCAAAACTAGCAACAACATACAGGCAGGGTCGCAAAGCGGAACGATAGGTCACGAGCCCGCCATCTCCATTCCTCCCCCCTCAAGAACCACCACGCCCTCATCGCTCCCCGGTGCGGCCTCGGCAGCGGCAGGCCAGTCAAGTGTAGTCACCATCGAAAGTATTTATGCTACGATACAACAGATGCTTTACCAGATGGGCGAATTAAACAATAAAGTGAAGGAGAACACACTAAGCCATGAAGACCTTGAAAGAAGAATACGCAAGGTTGAGTTTGGCTCGTGCAAGCGGGTCGACGACGAGATCAGCAATCCACGCATCAAGGCGTACATGCGCATAAACAACAAGGGTGACGCCAGGGACGCCGACAACTGTGACGGCGGCGGCATGAACGTCAGCAATGGCCAACACCACACACAGCGCGCCCGAACACCTCGAGATCTAGCAGTGGAATTGTCGCTCTTTCAAAAAGAAGGCAAGTTCACTCCAACTCTTCATCCAAAATCACCTATACACCCCCCCCCCCCCCCGACGTCATCTGCCTTCAGGAGGTCGGGAACCAGCCGATCAGGCTACAGGGTTACTACGCAATTAAACATGCGGGATCACCGAAGGTCGTTGTTTTAGTTCACAAAACGGTGACGGCCGTGGGACAACATTATCAACCTCATGACATTAATCACGTGCTAGTGGAAGTCCTCCCGCAGAAGAGGGGTAGACGTAGTACTTTTATCCTGAATTTGTACAGTCTGCCGAGGGCTCAGAAAGACGACTTCCGCAACATCATTTACGACAGCGTGAGAGCCGCTGGCTGCAACCAGCTGGTAGTGGTGGGAGAAATGAACGCTAGACACGCGACTTGGGGCTACCAACAAGACACGCAACAGGGAAGGTCGCTCCTCGATGCGGTTGACCAAATGGGCCTCGAATTGATAACCAGCCTCCTCCAACCAACCCGAGTAGGCAACAGTGTAAGTCGAGACACGTTTCCGGACCTGTCATTTGTCAAAAACGTAAGGGAATACTCATGGGCGCACCTGGGCGAAAAATTGGGCAGCGATCACTATATCCTCAGCATCTCGGTATCCACGCCGAAACTCAAGAGAACAATTGGCGAAATTAGGCTTACGGACTGGGAGGCATTCAGGCAGTACCCCCGCCCGATAACGGTATAACGGGCATAGCGGAATGGATGCAGCACCTCCGGGACGCCCACATCCAAACTACTAAAACCATCCAGCGCAAGGTCGAGACGCCCGAAGTCGACCGCCGGCTTTTACACCTGTGGGAAGCCCGTAAGGGCCTCCTCAAGCGGTGGAAGCGACAGCGGTTTAACCGGAAACTACGTCTACGAATCGAGAAAATAACAGACGAAGCCAGAAATTACGCGAACGAGTTGACGCAGAAAAATTGGGTACAGTTTTGCACCTCGCTCAAGGGTACCCTGAGTACGGCGCAGACTTGGGCCATCCTACGTTGCCTGATCGAGCCCGACAAGGCGAAATCGGCAACCAGTCGGACGCTTCTAAATATCGCTCACAAGTTCCCCGGAAACGACCAGGATCTCATTGACACCCTAAAAACCAGATACCTGGGTAGCGACCCCATACAGCCCTGCCTCCTAAAATATGAAGGAGAACCAAGACCAGAACTGCACGCCCGCATCAAGGAGGAAGAGGTGTATACCGCGGCACGAGCCTCACAGCGGAACACTGCTCCCGGAGTTGACAAAATCACCAATGCCATGATTAGAAACCTGAGCCCGATGCACATCCAGGACTTGACCGAATGCCTAAACGAGGAACTCTGGAGCAAGGACCACTAACCGAACGAGTGGGAACACGCGGAAATCGTGACCATTCCCAAACCCGGCAAGAAGCCCGCGATCGACGCCCTGCGTCCCATCTCACTGACTTTGTGCCTCGGCAAGCTGTACGAGAGGGTCATCGAAACCCGCCTCCTACATTACATAGAGGACGGTGACCTCTTCCGCACACCATGCTTGGCTTCAGGCCGGGACTTTCTGTTCAAGATGCGTTCCTAATCCTAAGGAAAGAAGTTCTCAAGGGCATCCTGAAGGGGGGAGAACACCTCCCGCTCGCACTCGACCTAAAAGGGGCCTTCGATAACATCTCCCAAGAGGCCATTCTCAAGGGACTGAACGACGTCACGCGCGGGGAGCGCATCTTTAATTACGTTAAATCGTTCCTGACGAGCCGGACGGCAACCATCGGAATAGACAAGACTCGATCGGATACGATGGACGTGTCGAACAAAGGAACGCGGCAAGGGGCGATAATCTCCCGATTCTCTTCAATGTCGCGATGCTAGCGCTGACCAAAGAGCTGCGGAATATGCCCGACCTAGGTTACGCCCTGTACGCAGACGACATCACGCTCTGGGCCACCAAGGGCTCCCTAGCACGTAAAGAGGCGACCCTTCAAGAGGCCGCGACGGCCGTGGAGAGATTTGCGGCAGCGAGCGGGATGCGTTGTGTGCCCGAAAAGTCCGAGGTGATCCGGGTGCACGGAGGAGGAATCTACAAGTCCTCCGGCCCTATCGACCTCTATCTTGAGGGCCAGAAGATAACGGAAGGCAATAAGACTAGGATTCTGGGTTTTTGGATCCAGAGCAACCTCAAGCCTCCCACACCATCCAAACCCTAAGGTCTGCCACCAACCAGATCTCGCGGATCATAAAACGAATTAGAAGAAGCCGCAAGGGCATGCGAGAAGAGGACACGATTCGCCTCGTCCAGGCTCTGGTGATCAGCAGAATAACGTATAGCATGCCATATCACTATCACTCGCTAAACAAACGCGACCAAGAACAAGTCGATGCCATCATCAGAGGCGCGTACAAAACGGCCCTGTGTCTCCCTGTCACCACCCCAAACGAGAAGTTAGCGGCCCTCGGCATCCACAACACTTTCGCTGAGCTGTTGGACGTGGTCATGGCTTCGCAAAAGGCCAGACTACAGAACACGGTCGCGGGCAGAGCCATCCTCCACCGGACCGGAACGGCAACGGAGCTCCGTGCCCTCGACGGGCAACGATCCCTCCGGCCTGAGGTCAGAGGAAAGATCAAGGCGAACCCGATACCGAAGCACATGAGTCATGAACTCCATGAAGGACGACGCAAGGCTCGCGTCGACACAGCGCCGACAATTCAAGGGTGACCCGTACGTAACGTACGTGGACGTGGCGGCGTACCCTGTAGGGGGCCTCTTCGCGGTAGCCGCCGTCAACGGGAGAGACAACTCCTTGACCTTCGCGGCATCCGTAAGGGCAGAGACCCCAGCTACGGCTGAGACTATAGCCGCGGCGCTGGTAATAAAGCAAGCAGACAGGGTAGGCAGGGAAGTCCATGTCGCTACCGACTCGCAACAGGCATGCCGTAACTTTACGAACGGACGAACACCGCTGCTGGCGGCTCAGATTCTAGGCCCGAGGCTGCAAGAATACCATCAAAACACGTGGACGCCGGGCCACGCGGGTCTGGAGGGGAACGAAAGGGTGAACGCCCTAGCTCGAGTGCTAATCAACCGAGCGGGGCAAGACCAATCGTCTCATCAATCCGCACCCTTTACCTTCATGCCCCTGCCATCCAATTACTGCGACCGACTCGAGATCCAGCGACTCAACCGCAACATTTATCCTCCGCCTCACAAAAAGCTCAGCACTGAAGATGCCGTAGCTCTCGGACTTATTCAGACCAACACATTTCCAAAGCTACAAAGATACAGTAAAATGTTCCCACATACATATCGCGGCATATGCCCCTGGTGCGGCGACACACGCCCTACTCTTTCACATCTCGTGGGGGTGTGAGGGCAAACCTCAACACTTAAAGACTCCTAGCACGTCATTTGAGCGGTGCGAGGTACAGCTGACCGGCGATACCTTGGCGGGACAAGAAGCTCTCGTCCAACAAGTACGTCGAGCAGCCATGGCCAGTGGAGTCCTGGAATGAGGACACCACCCACTCGACCTCAAGAGCAACCACCTCGATGGTCCGAATAAATATTTTTTTTCTCTCTCTCTCGAGTCGAAATGCACGTTTTGTTGAACTTTCATCTACAGCCATCGCACCTACTCTTGCTCTCACTAGCGCTGCGCAATGACGCTCCTCATCAAAAGGGTCAGGTTATGTTTGATACAAGCAGATTTTCGGCATACACACCTGACTTTTCGCAATCAAGCGCTGTCAGAGTTTGGAGAGTCCTCTTAAGCCCTTCCTCTTTCTTTTTGGCTTCAAGCAATTAAATGCTGGATATTTCTATCGCTTTAATTTTTATCTGTTGCTTGAAAAATTCCCACTGCTCCGCTATTTAGTTCGCACTAATTTCATCGATATTCTTCATTTTGCGCATCACTGCTAGGTTGAAACTTTCATGCCTTAATAAACTTCAATTCAGTCTCCGTTTTCCCATAAAAACTTGTTGATTTTTTTTCTTCTGTCCTATTTGACGTTCTATAATACAGTGATCAGTAAACGAACTCGGCGAAACGCCATAACTGCTACGCTTTGTGATCGTATCCACTTAGAAGTACAGTCGGTGCAAGTGGGCATGACTGCTGCCCTGAAATTGTGTGTACTTCTTAGCTCGGAAGCCCTCCAGACACTCTGCAATATCTTCTGGCTCATACTCAGCAATCATTTGTGAGAGCACATTACTGCTTTTGTCTTTAACCATTCTACCACTTAATCTATCACTTGAATTCGAAGCGCAAATAAAATCCCCAAACAAAACAAGCTACTTGTCAATGCACATAGACAGACTTAGGTTCGAAAGAAATTTACGCGTTCCTGTGCCACACTTGGAACATAAACACACATAACACGCCATGCAATATCAATAAAGTGTATTAATGTTGATTAGGATAGATTATTTTTGATAAAGGTGGATGAACGTGGACTAGGGTGGATCAAGGTGCATCAGGTTGATAGGGTGGATTACATTTGATTAAGGTGTCTTAAGAGGATTAGGGTGGATTAAGGCGGAATAAACTGAATTAGGGTGGATTAAGTAGGATTACAGTAGGCTTTACAAGTTTTTCGGCTTCGCGTCTCTTAGGCACTAGCTTAGGGCACCTGGGTGCCTTTTTACAGCTCCGCTGGTAGCGCGCATTCGCAGAATGGAATGGCTGCAAATCTTCCTTATTAAAGTTTTGTGAATATGCGCAACACTGCTGAAAAGAACAGTCAAAACACTAACTCCAAATCAGGCGCATGCACAGTGGGAGACGTCTAGGTGGCGTTGTCACGATAGAGATGGCATTTTATAATGCTTACTGGGGGAATAATAATGGTTACAGTTTAACGGACTTAAAAATACCATTACTCGCGCAAAGCTCGAAATATACGGAGAGTATATTCGTACGAAAAAAATAGCGAAATTATAATTGCAAGAACATTAATTAGTATGGCAATTACTTACCTAGTAATCCATTTTCTGTCTATTCACAACTGAACGCTCCCTCCAGAATATCAAAAAGGATATTGTGGACTGCATTGCGTTTACAGCACTTAATTAGATTTTTCAGGCATCATATTCCGAGCATAAGAAATTATATGTGTGGCTTTGTGGGATTCATATCAATCAACACTTAAGGATTTTCTAACTTGTGCCGCAGTATGGTATGGTATGAAGAACTTTATTTAAGTCCGAAGGGATCAGTCTGGGACTGGTAGTGACAGGTGCCCAAGTTGGATAAAGAAATATAATGGAAATCGAAGGATTGGTTCAGGGCAATCCACTATGGCATATACAGCTCCGTGTGCTTTAACATACATGTGATCCACCATTATTTTGTCTGACGCAGGAATTTACTATCACTATTTTGATGCGAAGGCGTCCAATGCCTCTTAAGGCAAGAAAGCCGGCGTCTGTAACAGCCCAAATTCCCATTCGTTGGGACGCCACGCCACGAGACTGCCTCGACAGAGTTCCCATTGGCTGCGACACCACGGCACGAGCGCGCCTCGACGGAGCCGATTAAGGAAACAGAAAACCAGCGCGCCAGGTGTTGCGTAAGCGAAGAGGCCGTCGCCATGAGGCTACCTGGCTCTCGCTCTCGGAAGCCTGTGTTATCGGCGTGTTCCTAGACTGGGCAAGCTCCCGCTTCCCTTCTGCCTGCCTTCCGTAAGGTTAAATCAATATGCGCCAAGCGTCTGAACGCACTCGCTTTGCCGCGAGTAGTTCATTACTCGAACAACCGCTTAGCGGCGTTTGATTGGTCATTCGTGCTTGCGCCTTCAGAACTCATAAGAAGTGGTTAGGACTCCTCGGATCTTTTTCATAGCGCAACTCTTAGGCGCTCGTTCCTTCGTTGAGCGTAGGCTGGCTTCGGCGTCGTACCTCGGCGTACCCGAGCGAACGAACACTGCGAAAGATGAAAGCGAGTGCCGAGCCCAGCGGCAGATGAAAGAAGAGAGCGCGAGGAGGAAAGTGAAGTAGAAGGCTGCAGTGAAAAAATGAGGCTGAAAGCGATGCAGGAGCGGAGGGAAAACGGTCTGCGCATGTGCCGAGTTGCCGGCGGCGAAGGCATCTGCCGCCGCGTGGGCGACCTCATCCGCGCTTCCGAGGGTGGAGGGGTGGCGTGAGGTGGGCAGGGCTAAGCTCGTTTACGTCATCACCTGCTGTGGCCAGTCTCCGATACCAGCGTGTGGAACCGGGATCAAGGGGCGACGACGAGCGGCTACGAGTAAGGCTCTATGTGACGGTCCCTTGAGTGTTGTCACCGCTGACACTGGTGGTACGATTTTCCCGCGACGAAGCACCGCTCTGGTCGTTGGTGGAATGAAAGTGTCAGAAGCGTAGTGGCCCGCTAGACAGTCTCTGGGGCGACGATGGCGGCGATATGACTCCAGAGGCTCATGCGTCGTATGTATAGAAACAATTCGCGCTACTCACAGCGTCCTCACCCTGATATAAACCGTATACCTATATAATCATGACACAAAATATTGACACGCAGAACCACACACGAGTACAGCGGCGCTCAAATTTCCCTATAAAAGCTCGTTCGCTGCTGCACATATTCGGCGCACATGTAGTTCCACGGACATCCAGATATATATGCGCCAAGATATTGGCCTAGCAGGCGCCAGCAGCCCCGCCAAACCTGGGAGGATATGCAAATTTGGATATTCATACGTTTTATGTAAGCTTCATTGCCTCACACATATGATAGCAGAATAGGTGATAGCTTCAAAAAATAAAATTTGTAATGTAGATAGCAAATGTTGTTAAGCACATACCAGCTGCTGAGTAAAGCGTGGGAAGCCAGTCAGTGATATGCATCAGCTGGTGTGATACCCGGCGGTGTGGCAAGAGCCGACGAGTCCACATGAAAGCCGCAGACCGTACGCCGCCTTCCCAAAGCGTGGTTTTCGCCCCGCGCAGAGGCCAGTTGCTGCCTAGGTTGACCATGGCGCTATCAAAGACAGCTGCACCATTGTCGCTACTGAACACAATGATGGTGTCATCCAGCATGAGTGCCGCTTCCAGCGCTTCGAGCACAGCGCCAACAGACTGGTCCAGGGCATCCACCATTCCTGCATGAAATGCCTGCTCTGTTTTAAACGGCTCGATGTGGAAGAGATGCCAGTGTGGCTATGTGTGGCGGCACTTAATAAACTGCTCTGGTTGGAACGACATTCACAAAGGTAAGAAATGCTGTTGTCACCACAAGGATAGCTGTTTGGGCCAGCTTGCACATCGCTAAGCACTTCAAAGATTCCACCACGAGGCGAATAAATCACACGATGCCAGCAATCTTTTTGTCGGAGAAAACCACTTTGGTCTCTCTCACTGCTCTCAGTAGGTCAGGGAACTAAACGAATCCTTTTCTCTGATGGAAAAAAAGTTTGCTGAATCCAGTGCAATTAGTAAGGCTAAGAGAGGAACCTTCCACTAAGTAACATGAAACGTGCAAATGCAAGGCTGACTACGCAGTAACTTGTCCTATTCTTGCGAGCGAAATCCGCTTCAACATACCACTGGCATGGCGCGCCCGAAAGTTATGCAGACGACCCGATGCCACGCTTCTAGGCGCGAGTGATTAAGTTACTTACGATGTCAGAAATTTAGAAATGCCTTGCTTAGAAATTTTCCTTCTAAACATTCCCTTACATAATCCTTTTGAATTTTGATGGACCATCTTGCTACTAAATGGGTATTTTGCTAGATACTTTGCCTAGCATGAAGTTCGTTTCTCGGCTTAACTGCAGCTTAAGCTTCCATTGCAGGCGAGACAGTGTTCGCAATGGCGAAGCGTACGTTTTTTTCATCGTTAGGCTGACCCGTGTAAATGAAGCGCAAGGAATGTTAGGTTTGCTGCTTTGCAGTGCCAGGGCCGTCGGTGACGGGAGGAGCACGTGGCACGAAGGCACCCTCCGCGTAGGAGCTGCCCAGCCGTGAACAAGAGCTGTATTATAAACAGCAAATGTGTATTTTACAAAAAATGAATTTACAGTAACAACGGATCGTTATTTTATTTTTTGCACCGTTAAAGCCGCATCAACGTATACGATTCATAATATGCACGCTTAAGCAGCATATACCTAAGATGCGCACATACGTCGCCGCACCGGCACCGTCACAGCCGCAGCGCAAGGAGGGCTCACGCATGCGCAAATGTCTCTCACAGGATCGTGTATCCGTGTATGTTATAACTGTATTTTTGGTGACAGGTAGCACCGCACATAAAATGGGTGTTGAATAATTTCGCTTTCTTTGGGACCTAACCAGGATTTCCTGTGTCTTTCATGTCTGTCATGTGTTCATGTGGTCGGATCCCGAAGATTATGCAGTTTAACACACCAGGAAAAAATGCACGGTGGTACGGTACAGCATAGTGGCATGGTAGTAAGTGGAACGTTGTCAAATGCATCCCTTGGAATAGCTAGTGTTTTGAGAGGCTCTCATCGAGATCTGGTCTGTATGTTGCCTCTGGTCACATACACTGCACATGGTTTTGAAGTCGTTCTCGCGGACGTACAGCTCGATGTACCGTCGGAGTGCCAACCATTACTCACAGTGTGACACCCTACCAAAAAAACCACCGCCCATAGCAGGTTAAACGTATTGTTGGATAGAATCCAGAGGAGGTTCTTCGTAAAATTCAACAAAAGGAAGCGAAGCATCGACAGCTGTCGTTACTACGGAAAATCTACTTCGTTCTGGCATTCGGATGACACATTCCACAGCGGGAAATTGAATTGCGACGACTAGACGCGGGGTTGATCACTAGGACGCCCTTACCCTTATTAGCTCTTAACACCACGCAGCGAGGTGAGGGTGAAGCGGAACCGCGCGTTGGAGAAGGGGAGCGTGAAAGGGGATGATGGTGACAAAATGAATTTACATGAGGAAGTAGCGATGCATGCTAATACGGCTATTTGCGGCGTGTGTTTTTCAAAGTGCGATAATCGTTTTACCGTATTCTGACACATCGCCAAGTTTGGGCATTCATGGTTTTTATTATACAACATCTAATGGCGCCAAACATTTTCGAGCCATCGTAGTTGTGACATATGCAGGGGATGTGTGTGGCACAGGGTGATAGGCTAAGGATTCTTTTGAGAAGAAGTGACAGCGTCTTTGTGGCCGTTATAATGTACAGGCGCGGCCACTACTGGTGGGAACAAAGAGCCCGTTGTGTAGCTTCGGGCAATGCCCGACCAGCGGCGCCTCATGAAGTCTTGTGGAGCTGGCGCAATCAAATCGATTGGCGAAAATTCCGGCGAGTCATCTGCTAATACTTAACGACGCACCGTTGTTGTCGCTCCGCGGAACGCTGTCAGAGGCTCCAGTGTTGCTGTTAGCAGCG
This sequence comes from Dermacentor variabilis, assembly GCF_050947875.1. Lineage (NCBI taxonomy): Eukaryota > Metazoa > Arthropoda > Arachnida > Ixodida > Ixodidae > Dermacentor > Dermacentor variabilis. The sequence continues at coordinate 177,183,812 of NC_134570.1, read as the reverse complement.
GCCGTGCCTGTACGTTTGGGGTTTCGACAGCAAGTCAGCTATCGCAACAAAGCTGCGTCGTTCATTGGGCACATTTCGTCCCAACGCGTGGAGCATGGCTCATGTGTTAATAATTTTTTCCCCACAACGGCGTCAAGGCAGGCTTCAGGTTTAGCAAGTTATACAAGTAAATATTTACCGGCATAGATTGTCCGGTAGTGATCTCCGATGTACGAAAATTTGGCCACATTCTTGGCAGGGGCTTGAAGCGGTTCTGGTCCTCCTTTCGTGTGCGGTGCTTGATGCGCCAGATAGAGGAATAGAGGCTGCGTACGCGGACAAACGTTTAGTTGTTCACTGCGTGCATAACACTGCCGACGTTGCTCCATGGGATTCAGCACAAGCAAATTTTCAACTAGTCATTAGGGAAATGAATGAGCAAAGTAGAAATGTTTTCAGCTCTCTATTGCTCATAATTAGTCCTTTGTAACACCTCGAATAGGCATTTGGCCAGTCATGTTTCTCTGAACCTATGGTTGTCTGCCCCTTTAAAAGGTCTTGTGCGGCAGTTATTTGTAAATCTTATGCAATAATAAAAAGACAAGGCGTTTAGCGGCACTGAAGCATTCTTCTCTATTTTGCCCCTGCGCCCATCTCAGAAATGAGCTTCATTGGACAACGGAATGATTCAGATGCTTGCAGTGGTGAGTGTACGCAGCTTTGCGCCCAACCGAAGATGCTGATGACAACTTCAGAGACAGGTATCTGCAGAAGGAATATGGCTCACCCACCTGCGCTTTGTTTCTGGTCTTTATAATGGACTTTGCGCGTTCCGTGAAAAGTGTTGTCACATAAGTACCGTTTGCAGATCTCATAGGCGTCGTGTTTTTCCAAAAGTCCAGTCCATTGGAGCCACTCTGCACGGAATGTATGACCATTTTGTAACGGTCGCATCAGAAATGTAATACAGTTCTGAACAAAATAAGCGGTTTCGTTAACGGTAATTGTATGGCAAGAAACTTGCGCTGGAAAAATATCAGTATCTTGAAGTGTAAGAAGCGAGGATTCCTTATGTATGCTTGGTTTCCAACATTTATTTATTCAGTTGACGGCCACGGGACATTGACATACATATGTCGTAAGCGAAGCAGAAGTGCGCATTCGTTATCGTGGCACTGCCTCATATGGCCAGTGCAAGTTAACAGGACGAAATTCGTGAGGGCGTTTGGAATATGTATAAGCGCGTATTGGGGAGGCCTCTGATAAACAAACAGGCAAAACAAGCAAAAAATTCCATGTCTCGGCAAACCTCGAACACAATCAAGCACATAAATGTCAGACAGAGAAACAAACGCCGAATAAGTCTCAGTGCGCGCTTCTTGCAACTAATTTGTTGCATCAAATGGAAGCTTTAAAGCGATGCTTTATCTGACGTCTGGATTGCCCGTCTTGAATACGTGGCACAACAAGAACGCTAGGAATATCAGTACACAGCTGGCTTTCTACACGTTTTCGTCACTGCTGCTGCACACCTTTGTTTCCCGAATGTGCTGTACTCGCACATCACAAAGACAACGTGGTTGTGAGAATTAACATTACGAGCGCCCTATACGCTCTTCCAAAACGCTCGGCTACCGTGTTAATGGTGCTCAGACTAGTGGAATGTACCTTCATAGTAACCGGCACTTTCCAATGTTACGTTAGTTGACCTATGACTTATTCCCTCCTTGCAGAGTGAGGCGATGGAGTGGTCTTTATGCCATGGAAAGGGATGGTCGGGTGCCTAACATATCGTTATTTTATTCAATACGTCAACGTGTCGTAGGGAACTTTGTTTCTTGTGTGTTTGTTTACGTGTCTATGTTTCATCCGCAACAAATATTTTTGAACCATTAGTACCCCCGAACTCAACAGTCGCGACGGTGGTTTACTCGGTGGCTTAGTGATTAATTGCTGACATGCGGTTTATAGCAGGAGCTGTGAATTTTACGAATACAATCTTTTCTTACACTTTTTAAACTTTGTCTACGGTTAATATTATCTATTTATGGAATTTTACTCACGATAAAAATTTCGCAGTGTCGACATTCAACGTTCCAATATAGGTTATAGTCGTTTGCCTAATCCATTACTCATTTGCGCCGTAAAATTTTGATCGCAATCACTTTATCATTTGCTATATGCAGATTTAGTGGACACTACTTGGGGTGGAAACATGCTAGCAGTTACTGCAAATTTAGTAATGTTGGCCTTACGTCACGCATCGCATCTAATTTCCCTCCTCCTATGATATACCAATACACTGCTACAGGAATGTGAACAGTATTCGCAGACCCGAGTTACTCACATAGTTCATAAAGTGGCTGTAGTAGTCAATCGGGCCGGTGTAAAAGCCGAGAAAACTGTCGAAGCCTCGGTAGGTAGGCGTGTATTTCAAGCTGGAGTATCCAATGTGCCACTGAAATAGAAAATCGTTGTGCTGTACACACATATTTTTTCGCGCAATACATTCTCAGCTTCTTTAAAGGAGGATGCACAATTAGCAATAATTGGAAAAGTGACAGAACAAGATACATTCCTTCATCAGAAGTTACGACTAAGTGAAGTTTAAATATGAAGGCATGGTGCAAAACAGCGCGTTGCTGGATTTCTTATCGCCTGTGAAGAAACAGTCCTTTTGATGACGGAGCAGAATTCCATGATGCGACACAAAGGTGTACTTTCATGATAGCAAATACCAAGTATTTCCTGATATTGGCAAGGTCCTATGGGCACAATGCATCTAGGTGACGTTAGATATCGGGTTTGTTTGTTGGTCTTCTTTGACTTTCTAACAATCTTCTAGCTTCATCGTCATAGCCGAAGGCTGTCAGGTTACATCGTCATTCCTGGTTAGTTCACGTAGATCGTGACGCAATCTCCCAAAATAATTACTTTGAAATGGCACTGGAGAGCACGAAAAACAAGCAGCGAAACGTCAAGACACTTTATCATCAAGACAAGGCGTCGTATTCCTGCTTGTCATTGGCGTTCATCAGCGTCGTCTGTTATCCATTCACAATCATTTAGCCTAAGAATACGTTGTCAAGGTTGCGCAGCAAGAGTGCTTGAAAATAAACTTTAACTGAACCTGTCCCCGAACACTTAGCGAACAATTAAATTAAGGGTTAAAGCGGATCTTATACTGTGACACCGTCACCAGGAGAAAGAGTAAGACGACTGCATTATGCACAGGACTGACAACCATGAACAAGTTCCCTTCCTGAAGACCTTTCAGCGTCACTGTAATGGCCATGGAGCTCTACAGTGTCTTCCAAATTAAACTAACAATAATGTTATTATAAACCCTACGTGCTTGCTACTCGCAGTCCACTTGCATGTGCACTTTACAAACTTGCATGAACACAGCTTTCGAGACAGATTACTCCCCAAACCAATAGTTAACAAAAGATTCCTCATTTTGTTGCAGTCGCCATTGTGGCATATGTTTATATTAGAAAGTGTAACGCAATCATATTTGAAGATCATCTCACTTTGTTTGCTGAGCCACTATTTTGTAGCAATGCTTTACGCTCGATTCTATGCCACCGTCATCATCCGCTGCTCATGGTCGGCTGATCTCGTTCACACCACAGGCGCAACGTCGCTATGACCAACCATCAAGCGTGAAAAACACGTAAAGGCATTGCAATCAGAAAATACACCGCTAGAATATATCCGTCTTGGGGTGCTATGCAGGAAGTACCGAGTTGCTGGCTCAACTGAATCTGCTTGACGGCAGTAATAAAGAAACTCGGTGCAAGCTGCTTGCCACAACTTTTTTCCTCGCCTCCCGGCCATGTTTCCTCTTTCAGACATTATCTGTCTATCCATTCTCGAAAGTGAAAAGTGCGAACGAGGCGCATTATCATCCTAACCTTTTCCTTCCTTTCGGATATGGCAAAAGATAATTTTTTTTATCTTGGAGAGGTAAGGAACTGGGTCCAATGATCTACAAATGAAAGGAGGTACCGAGAGCTTGACTGCGTGGTTCCTTATTTTTGCAGTTATGTCCAAGTACTGACAACGCAAGGCTGAGTCTAGATAATCAAATGAAACTGGAGGCTGCGCAGTGTTGAATTTTATGTACTGATACGACCAGCTCATTCATCTTAAGACATCGCCAGAGCTGGGGGTGATGCCGAACTTTCTCAAATTTGGCCCATCCTAGCTGTATAGCACCCTTCAGGACTTCTTTTAGAGATCTTCATTACGAAATTCGAAATACAATCGGCTAATAGGACATGGATATAGACGCGTCATCTATCCCCTATTATCAATTAGCTTACTACCTGTAGGCTAATATTTGCAAGCTGGGCTTTGCTGTTAGCAGCTGAGCTATTTCTGTCGGCTGACGAAAATAAGTAACGATTGTACTTTTACAGTGAAGATGCAAATGTGCTATTATTGTTATTATTATTATTATTAACCAATAAATCAATCAAAATGCATTACTTCATGTCGATGGGTATGCTGGAATCATTTGTGAACAGCACATGGACTCGCCTGCAGGAGGCATTGCAATATTGGCAAAGGAAAAAAATGTATCCGCAAACCATTTCCCTTTGACTCGCAAGAGGACAATGCCACTGGCTGTGGGGATGTATGTGCCGTATAAACAAAATAGCGAATTGTGATATCCATAGCGTAGACATCTCCAAACACAACGAAGTGTGATATCGAGAAGCTCATGGCCATGCACTTTGCATGGCTTAGTGGTGATGACACTACCCCTGTGATCATCGTTTGACACTTCAATGGGGACATCTTAAAGCCAGGCAAGAAATGGTTCACTCATTTTGTGCTAAAAGTGTTTGGCTTTAAGTGCCACACCAACCCAAGCCACTCAACTACTCAGCAACGATTGTGCATGGATTTTCCCTCACCCTGTGTGATTTGCTACAGATTTGCTGGCAATTCGCCTACAGTGAGTGTAATAGATCCTCAACTGTTTTTTTCTCGTTTTTCTCAGGTCGAGGTTCCCTGATGGCTTGACGTTCGGTCTACATATACGGCCCTAAATGCGAAATTATGAGACTGAGTGTCAGATTGCAAAGATCTCGGAGCAGAAGTACTCCAAAGGAATGAAACAGAGTGAATTTCTTGGCAAATACGATTGTCTTGATGTTTAAAATATTAAAACGTAACCGTATATCATAAGTGAAAGCAGAAATGTATTTTAAACAATCTCTTATTAGGGTGTTTCATGACTCTAGTTGTGCACGAAATTTGTGTTCGCCAAAGTCCATGAGTGACCTGTGCAATCAAATTTTGTGTAGCTAGAATTTCGTTTTTCATAGACTTTTTTAAATTCACAATGCGGTTAGAAGTCACACAAAAATCAATAACAAAGTAAGGCAAGTCACCCGTAACAAACAGCATCTAATGTTCTGCAGCAGAATCCGCCTGTTACGTGTCTTTTTCGGTCTGCACAAGCGGTATCTGTTGGCTACACCTCTATGTATTACTGGCCGAACGTTAATACTTTCCTAAACTTTTTTATATTGCTTTCTTTGTTCACGGACAAGCCCTATGAATCAGCTTCCATATTTAGATGCCTTTACACTCCCCCACCTCGGAGCAGCGAAACAGCACATATTGGAAGAAACACTCACCAAGAAAACTTATAAATCTCATTGTTACACAGCTGTAATATATTGCAATACACTAAAGACTTTAGCAGTCGAGGGCCTCTACACTAAAATACTCGGGACGTCCAAAATTATTCGTCATACAGGTAACTTTGTTGTAAAGGTCGCGCACCGTACCGCACGCAATAGAGCAGGCTGAGATCATTCGACAATTGAAAAATTTTATTTGGCAGCAATTAAAAAGAAATTTAGTGAGATAAGTCGCTTTCGTGTGCACACTTTCCTGATATATTGTGCACCAGACACCAGCCTTATTGCAGAGATTTTTATAGCATGCTTAGCAACGACAGGCACGAGTAATGCGAACTGAAGCTGAAGATCATTTAAAGGGGCTATTGCCTCCGCTGCTGCCAAAAGTCTTGGTTGGTTTTCGTGATCTTCATCCCTGTTGCTTTGTTGGCATTCAAGTCTTCGCATCCTTAGATGGCTTTGAAAATGTCTTCTGAATTCAGTTACGATTTCTTCATCACGTCTTCGTCAACTGCGTTCTATTGGTCAGCAAACGCACCTCAGATGCGTTACAAGTAGTGTACAAGCTAAGCAATTTGCGGAACACTGCAGCAGGACTGCTACTGAGATCAGTGCGTACATTACTTCCTTCGCTAGCGCTGCCGTAAGCGCTAGCGCAGAGCTCACTTGGTGATGTCCGTGGAAGGCTATTGCGGCACCGATAGCTAGCGTTCGCTGTAGAGCAACAAATCAGCCATCGGAGACATCCAAATTCATCCCGTATTTAGGGAAACTGGTTGTAGTGTTCTTTGTTGTAGAGGCGTTCACAATTCATGTGGAATATTGCAATTCGGCGGGAACATAACCAAGCCTCCGTTATACTGGTAATATTGTTGTAAATATGTTCCTTGCAGAGGTGTTAGGCTGCAACTGGTAACTGGCGACCTGGCAAAGTGAACAAGCAGCCGAGACTTTATCCGCAGACAGGACAGAAGCAAAGATGGAGTCTGAAATTTGATTTACACGCATGATATCGAGATTAGCAATTTCATTCCCAAAGCAACTGTAAGAGACACTCAAGGTGAGTTTCCGCTATCACGTTCACCGTGATGTTCCGTATAACATTCAAGAGCAGAAAAATACTATCATGCTTTGCGGCGCTGTGTGCTTAGATGTGGGCAAAACGCGAGAGCGTTACCCGACAAGGATGGTTGCTTGAGGGCGCCGTCTTCCCGTTCGCCGAGCGTAATGTGCTAAAGGGCTGGGCAGGTTATCTTGGAAGTAATTTTTGGCGGTTAAAAAAATTACGAGAATCGAAATGCCATGCGGCTTGGTGTACGTCGTGTTCTGGCATGCCTGTTGTTGGGGGTCGCGTAAGCTCAGGTTTTGAAGACATGTTACAACTAAAGGTAGCAAGCAGCGTTTCGTTCACCGGTCCTTCCGCCAGTGCTTCTTATGCGAGTGCCCGCGACTACTGAGTGAGAACTGATCGTGCTTGTCAGTGCGTGCGTGATACCAGGCTTGTTTACCTTGTTCCTAAATGAATAATTACTGCGATATATACAGCTGTTTAAACTGCCAACTTTACCCCATGCAAATGTCGCATCATTTTCTATCGTAATCGATGCTTCGCCTTTTGTGAGAAATTTCAATTTTTTTCACCTGCTTCAGGAACTTTGAGTTTATCTATCTAGCCTCATCAGCCGTCCCGAGGATCCAAGTTGTCTACTTCATTGGGCCTTTAAATATGTGCTCATGGTCATGACGCTGTCGCATCGTAATTCCAGCTCCTTCATGCGACGTAGTCATGTCATTGTGATCATAGAGTCACCTCATCTCATTGTAGTCAAGCCGTAGTCGTCATGATGCTGTCGTATCACCATCACCATTTCGCAAACCTGATCCAATCATCATCCCGTCATCGTCATACACCTACTTCGCTCCATCAAGGCCATTCCTTCTTCATCATACGATTGTAATCATGATGTTGTCGTTCGGTCTTGGTTATGCAGCAGTTTTCATGCCGTCTTTGTCATTGCGTTGTCGTCATACAATCGTCTTCCGAAATTCGTTGTCGTACCACCGTCGTAATGGTATCGTGGTAATACCGTTGCTTTCATTCCGACTTCGTCAACAAATTCTCGTCACACCATCGTTGCCATGCCGCCGTCATCACACTGTTGTCAAATCGTCGTCATGATTTCACAAACGTGCACCAATGCTCGTCATGCCGTCGTTGTCATGCCTCCTTCGTTAATCTATTGACGTCCTTCCGTCTTTCTCATCCCATCGTAATAAAGCCATCGCCATATAATCGTGACTATGCCGCCGTTGTCATGCGATCATCCCCGTGGCGTCATCGTGATAAAGTTCTAGTCGTTGTCATACCGTTTTGGTGATGTCCTGTAGTCATTTCATTGCCGTCGTTCGAGGTTCGTCATCCCATTTTTGTCATGCCTTCGTGATGCCGTCGTCATTGCGCCATTGTTACCACACAGGCGCCGCTACGCTATAGTCGTCATAGATGCGTCGTCATCCTGTCGTGGTAATGCTGTTGTCATAACGCTGTCGTCTTTATAGCGTCGTCATTATTTCGATATCTTGATCCCATTGTCGGCATGCCATTGTCATCATACCACATTCATACTCTACAGATGCAATTTATTCTCGCTCACTTCGTCGTCGTCTCTACGTCGTCGTCATGCCAACATGGTCATGGCCGACCCACCAGAGTTGGTACCATAGCAAAGCGTGCCGATCCCGGAGGCAGTTGATGTCACATTGAGCCAAAGCCACTAAAATCTAAGATCAACAACGACAAATTCTAAATAAAGATGTCTTCAGCAATACTGCATGTCGCTAAATGCATTTACGTTTACATTCATTGAGAGATGGGTTCTGCCGGAACTTTTTATCAACTGTCAATTACTTGCCACAGCCTTGACTAGCTGCATTAGAACAGAACCTACGCCGTGAATTATCGCTGCTCGGGTACCGTGTTCACGTATTTGAAATATCAGAATCTCTTATCGTGGTTACCAGTGGATCACGCTACGCGCTCATTTCTCGCGTTTTAATATGGCTTTTTCATGCAGTACCTTTCCGACGATGTGCGTTTCGTATCCAAGGTTCTTGAAGTACTCCGGCATTAACTTCTGTTGAAGTGGCAAGCCTCCTACTTGTGCGGGATACAGCACACCATTCTGGAGACCTGAATGGTACAAAAGTAAGATGGTCAATTGAGGACAGTATAATGACTATTTGGAGATACTTTTCGGAAGAATCTAAGTAGATTTACTTGGATTACAACCTGAAAACCTGGTTATATATAATGCTTAAAGTAGTACTAGGCTCGTATTCTTGGTTCTTGCTTGTAGAGCAACTCCGTGCATCGAAATATTTTAAATATAGCGGGCTGGCACCTGTTTATGTCGATAGTTCTTCCTAAGTGAATCTGGACGCGTAACAAAAGTTGTGCCAATACACGGTCATCGAATTACTTTATAAACCACATGTAGGTGTATTTGTACAGCTATCTGAGAAACTTCCGTGCTTCTGAGTAACCCTCTGAATCCCACAACAAACATCTGATCCCCTGCCGTTTTACTGTCTTACTGTAAAGCCTGCTTCGCGCGCGACTCCTTTAAGAAAAGCTGGCTGTTCTTTTGGGCTCTAGACAGGAAACGTATTTTGTTTTACATTTTGGGCTGCGTTTATTGCAGATTTATACAAGAATTTCACATTTCGCAAGTGTACAGAGGTACCGTCTGTATTCTTTTGTACTCTTTAAAGCTGATCTTTGCACTTCGTATTAGGTTCGATACGGTATAGTTCATCATTCAATGATGCGTTAGATTAGCACCGCAGACTGCTCATAGAAATCAACAAAAGGTATTGCATTCGGTTCCGGGGTATGCTGGCGTAAGAGGCAACCTTTTGGCGGATTGAGGGCGAAATGGGCCCATTCCAAAGCGGAAACTCATGTTATTGTGGTATGGAACAAGAATATTCGATGATTATAATAAGTACTAAGAAAAATATTTTTAAATCACCAACCTTGCAGAATAAGTGACTGAATGAAATTGAGTTTATTTGCGGCAGTGTTGCTGCAGACCAGGAGTAAAAGCTGTTTAATTAGCTTGAGAGGAGCTGGCCACCCTACACACACGTTGGCATAACGGCAGTTGCAAGAAAAAAAAACGAATAAAAAGGAAATATACAGTGCAGCATACATGGCTCACGTACAGGCAAAACATGCTTCTACTGCAACGCGTTAGAAAACATACACAAACACTATTTCGATAAACAGCAAAATGAAATTAAAGAAATCAGCAAGAATTTCGTGAAAACATGTATGATAACAAAGAATCAATGACTTACAAAGTTGACCCGTATCTAATATAGTAGTTTTTTCTTGACCTTTCGATCAATACCAAGACGCTAATTATTCGACAAAGCCAATTGGAGCAACAAGCACAAAACAAATCCTAAATCGCATAAAGCAGGCACTTAAATTTAATATATGGGGTTCTACGTGCCTAAACCACTATCTGATTATGAGGCACGCCATAGTGGGGCACTAGGGAAATTTTCACCACCTGAGATTCTCTAACGTGCACCTAAATCTAAGTGCACGGGTGTTTTCGAATTTTTCCCCCATCGAAATGCAGTCGCCGTGACCAGGATTCGGTCCCGCGACCTTGTGCTTAGCAGCCCAACATCATAGCCACTAAGCAATCATGGTGGGTCACAAAATATGTGCCACAAGTGGCTTGCTGAAGTGGTAATGACGATTAGGATGTTCGCTATATACTACTGGGGGGCCTAAAACACAGTATGCATTTGCAGCGGTAGAAGAGGAACCACGCGAAATAGGTCATCCGAAACCTCTGCCATTTGAAACATCGCTTGGTACTTTTTTTTTTATTGCGATGAAGGCTTGCCCTTAAGGCATAATTCGTGGAGCGTATATCTGTATTATATGTGTGCTGTGAGGCCTGTGTTGTGTATGAATTGAAGCAGTGTTTTGTGGAATCTGTTGTCATGTATCCAGCGGTCATAGCTGGTTGTCACACTGTAGCGGAGGCCGGCTTGCAGTAGGAGACGCGAGCGTTCCGATTGTAAACCCGTACATGTCCATATTAGGTGGTATGCATCTGATTCCACCACAGGAACGGAGCAGTATGGACACGTAGCACCCAGTGGTAAATGCGACCAGTTCCACCTTGAGACAACAGCCGGTGTAAGGGCCACCCCTGCCCGAAGCCTCCTAAGCACAACTTCCTCCGCCCTAGTAAGGTGAAGCGGGAGGGAGCAGACACACGGTGGGATAAGAGCGCGTGTGTCCTGCCGGAGAACATTTTTACGGGCTCGCAGCGAGTTACGGGGTTGGGGTGGGAGGGGAATAGGTGGAGGATCAGGATTAGGAGGGCAGTGTGCCTGCTGGTCAGCAGCAATGTTGTGAGGGTTCGCTGAATGGCCTTGAATCCAGTGTACCTTGACGGAAGTAGCTGTCTTACTAGTCATAGTGTGTATTCTCACGCAGATTTCCATCGCCTTATCAACCTTCTTGAGTTCCTGAATAGCCGCTAAAGAATCAGTGAAGATATCTAGTTGCTTGATGGTAGGCAGCTTAGATGTTGCATCTTGCACCGCGTCGTGGATGGCTTGAAGTTCCATTACTAGAGCGCTGGCTTCCGTAGATAAATAGCGCTGGTGGCCGCTGATGAAATTATGCGTAGTACTCAGGAATGATGTCCTTCCGCCGTCTGGGAGAATGGCAGCATCCGTATAGACTTTGCAGGTGTTAACGCATAATGCATCGACGATGTTGTGTTCGTCAATAGTACCTGTTGTATCGCTGCGTCGTAACTTCGTTGCCTTATTAGTTGTGAAGCTGGTGAATTCCCAGGGAGGCATTGGATAGGGCTGATCGTCAATCCGAGAGCCGCGGTGAAAATGAGCATGTAACGCAGCGACAGCCGGAATAAGTTGCTTTTTTATTTCACGTGCTTTTTCACGTTGCAAAATTAGCTCTGCAATTGTGTTGAGCTGGGCATGTTCCTGTAAGGTTGGTATCGGAGTGATGCGGGGCAGTGCTGTGATTGTGCGCATAGCATCACGATTAATCGTCTCCAACTGAGCCAGCTGTGCCAAAGTCAGCCGTTGAAATTGTGCTTGATATAAAATTCGTGGCTGCAAGGCTGCACGCACCAACCGTCGAGCTACGTCAGTACGAGCTCCAGCTGCTTTTGCTGCAATGCGACGAATAAGGTGAAGTGTTTTTGTCGAACTCTGTCTGGTTTTACGGAGCCAGTGTGTACCACTGCCGGATTGGTGAATATCGAGACCCAGTATGCGTACCTCAGAAGCCTCAGGGATTGTCACTGCGCCGAGTCTAAATGTAAAGGGGTGCTGTGTGATTCTTGTGCGTCCTTTCTTGTTGGCCACCACAACATAGCTTGATTTTTGGGCGGAAATGTCCAATCCTGCTTTCCGAGCGTAGTTGTTCAGCACATCAAGGGCATCTTGAAGCTGTTGAGTTTGTGTAGATAGATCTTTATGCACGGACCACAAAGTGACGTCATCCGCATAGATTAAGAACCTCACATCTGGAATCCGATGTAGTTGCCAGGCTAGAGGTATTAGAGCAACGTTGAATAGAAGAGGAGCCAGAACCGAACCTTGTGGGACTACTCTGTTCGATGTGAAGTATCCTCCTTGCCTTCCATCTACTCTAATCGCAAATGTGCGATTCTGAAGGAAAGAGTAGATGAATCTAATCACCCGCGGTGGAAGTCCCAGGTCGATGAGGTTGGCTATAATGATTGCATTGTCTATATTGTCATAAGCTTTCGTTATGTTTGTTGCTACTACCGTGCCCACAGCGTGACTGTGTGGAGAAACCTGTAAAACGTCGTCTGATAACATAGAAAGTCCGTCTTCAGTTCCCAAGTAAGAGCGGAAACCAATTTGAGCAGGATGATATTTATCGTGGCGTTCAAGCCACCAGGAAACTCGTGTGGCCAACATCTTTTCAGTGAGCTTGCAGACAGTTGAGGTTAGTGAAATTGGGCGTAAAGACTGCAGGCTATTTGGAGACTTTCCTGGTTTCGGAATCGCGACAACAATTGAATGCTTCCAATCAGGTGGAACGTTTCCAGTCTCCCATACTTTATTAATAGCCTGAAGAAGTGCGTTGAGAGCAGCTCCTTCCATGTTCTTGAAAACCTCATAAGGAATACCATCGGGACCAGGTGTTGTTCGTTGCTTCGAAGTTTCAATCGCCGCTATTAGTTCGGCCATGCTGAAAGGGCTGGATATATCAGGTTTGGAGGTTGTGACAGACTCATTAATTTCGGGGCAGTTTATAGGTGACGCTTGATCGTATTTCGGGAAAAACGCTCTAGCAGCGTGTTCTGCAAATTGATGCGGCGAACTCTGCATCGCTAACCTAACGCTCGCTGCAGGGTCAGGTCGCTTATGACCGCGTTCCATTGACCGCAACGTACGCCAAAGTGCTCTGTTTCCAATGCCCGATCCAAGATTCTCGCACCACTCATACCATCGTCGTCGAGAAAGTTGCTTTTCGTGCTGACGCGCCTTTGCCGCTATATGGTTAGCACGTGCACGGCTACCTGGTGCATCGGGATTCCGCGACGCATACAATTCTGCCTGACGTCGCTTTGCCCAAAGTTGCAAAAGGGTGAGGTCCGGTTGAGGTTGTTCCTCGTCAACTGTGGTTACAGTGGTGTTCCTCCGTAGCAGTTCTTGCAAAGCGGGAAGAATTTCTGAGGGCTCTGAGGGTACTTTATCAATCGATGATTCCCGAAACTTATCCCAATGCGTGACTGTGACTCGTCGTCGAATTTTCTTTATGCACGTTCTGTGCAAACCAATCATTATTGGCATATGATCACTGCCCCATGTATCTGGTTCCACCCGCCACTGCGGCATTCCAGGACCCAACCACCACGTGAGGTCTGGAGCGTTTGTTCTAGATACTGCGGGTACAGCACAGGTAGCCACAGCATGATGGCTCAGCAGTGTAAAAGTGGCATCGCTCATGATGTTTTTAACATGGTATCCTCTTCGGGAGTTGTACTTTTACCCCCATTCTGTATGTGGGGCATTGAAGTCTCCACCCACGAGAATAGGAATTCCCGGGTACGTAGACCGGAGATGCGCTATCCACCCCAAGTTCAAACGTCTGCGCTGCGGTCTGGCGTAGAATGACACTAGAATGACAGGAGTCTTCACTGGTCGTGTCAGGACCCCGACAACTTCTTGATTACCACTACACCATGGCTCCAGGTCAATCACTGTGTGAGCAATATGCGATGATATGTAAACTGCAGCTTTTCCCGGAGCTGAAGCCATTGTAGTAGCACGTCTATCTCTAATAGATGGGTTATGGTACCCATTAAAATTGGATAGGAAGCATAGCTTATTATGCTCTTGAATAAGGAGTGCCCACACATGTAGCTTATTGTATTGAAGCTTGGTTTTAAGTTCTCCTAACTTGGAGTTTAGGCCCCGACAATTCCACTGTAGAATTCCATCCTGTGACAGCTGCTGCAGAGAATTAGCCATGATGCAGGCAATTCTGAATTAGCAACGTTAGTTGAGCAAGTTGATCTAAAACTGCTGTCCAAACAGCTTGGTTGACCTGTGGTGCCGGACGGGATCCAGGCGTAACGGTGGCATTAGCAGTGGTTGATGCGTCACGTGTCGGTCCTATTTTCTGACGACGCAGAATTACCAATTCTTTATGTTTGCGTAGTCGCTCAATCTCTCTGGCCAGTGCGTCTATCCGAGCATCAATGTCATCATGGTCATCATCTGACTGATGCAGAGGTTCCGGTAATTTCTGTTTCTTTGACTGCGACTGCTTGCCACGTTTAAGAACAGAAGAATACAGTTGTGTTTCTGGGGCTTTTTGTTCCTCTGCCAGGAGCATCTCTGGCTCTTCTGCAAGAACCTCATAACGATTGTGTGTTGTTACTATAGTCGTTTTTGGTATAGCCTTTCGTATCCGTATTGTGGCCTTCTGTTTAGTCGGACAATTTGTGCTTGTCAAATCGTGTTCATCAGATTTACATAAGCCACATCGATATCGTGGTTGGCCTTCTGGTGTGAGCTTTTCGGGATCAATAGTGCGCTGTGGGCAAAATGCCTGCATGTGTCCACGATGAAAGCAGCGGTAGCAGAATATTGCTCGAGGGAGGTAGGGCTTAGGTCGCAATATGCAACCATAGTAATAAAACCGTTCTGGGATACATTGAGGGCCCTGTACGGTTACTAAGCATGTACGGCTTTTGCCCATGAATCTAGCTGCGAGCACCCTGTGTGTCGTGGAGGTCAATTCACGACATATTATCTCAGGGGTGTCTTCTGGGTCAATGCCATAGACAACACACCTCTGTATATTAGGGCCCGATGCAAAGTAGCACTGCACAGGCAGGTGTTGATCTTCTGACAGCGGGATAGATGTTAAAGTGCACATTTTCTGCACATCACTGAGAGATGCCAAGTGCACAGTGATCGAGTTGGTAGATTTATATGCTGCGGACCCTTTGTATCCGGTGGTTTCAAGAGATTGGTCGATGACCCTTTGGACATATTTTGTGGCTACTGAAGTTATGTCGTAGCATGAAACGGGCCGTATATGAACTCGATATGATTGAGAAGGGGTGGGCGTTGGGTAAGACTGAGAGGGAGTGGGCGTAGGGGAGGCCGTGGAGGAATAGTCTGGGGTGGCCCTTACCTTTTTTGCCGGTTGCTCCGATGCGATGGCGTCTTGTGGAAGCACATTGATAGGGGGACCTCGCTTGGCTGCATTCGTCGAACCGCCAGACGGCTGCACGTCCATAGGGTCACCAGTGTCCGTCGGCACGACTGCGGATAGGTTCACATTCACATCACGAAGAGGACTGTCCTTCGGCGTTGCATCTTGGTTATTCGAGCTATTGGATGCACACTTCGGCTGCATAGTTGTCATCGATGTTGTCACGCGCAGCAGTCCAGTGGAAGGTACAGATGAGGAGCTCACATCTGGCACAAACACTTCTTCTTCGTCGGGCGAGCGCGGCGGCTCGGCCGCACTAAGCCTAAGCGCCAGCCGTGCTTGTTTTGAGTCTATCAGACGAGCAGGATTAGTAGGACAAGGCAAAGAAGAGTCCTCACCAGAGTCCACAGGTCCCCATAGGCTTCCGATGAGCTTCGTATCCGGATAAGGGCGAGATTTTCTTTGCTGTCGAGCAATTTCCAAGGAACACAAGGAACCCACGGGGATAACGAATATTGTAAGGCTTATCGGGTAGAGTACGTCAGTGTAGACCACTTCCAGAATATGCATTGACGTGCAGTTATTGTCTAATATATAAGTTATACACATCTTCGTGAGTTTTTCGTGATGATCAATTTTGATTTCGTGTCAATGTGCATATATTTTTAATCTGTCTTTCCTCACATGTACATCTCGCCTGCACAGCGTACACATGTGCACAAAGCGCCCTTGTGTACGTCTCCTAAACTCGGCATACTTCTTAGTGCAACTTCACCTCACATTTCGTCTCGGTATGTTCCTGTGTGCCCAGGACTCTGTGCGGACCACGCTGACTCTTGTACCTAACGGCGTTCATCGCGACGATTGGTTATTTGTGTTTTTGCTGTCTCTTTTCCCAGTGTAAAGCAGCAGGCCAGGGCCATCTATAGCTCAGAACACCTTCTCTGTCTTTCGGTACACAAACAAACAAACACACACACACACACACACACACACACACACACACACACACACACACACACACACACACACACACACACATATATATATATATATATATATATATATATATATATATATATATATGTGTGTGTGTGTGTGTGTGTGTGTGTGTGTGTGTGTGAGTGTGTGGGTGTGTACCGAAAGGCAGAGTTTTCGCCTACGTTTGTATAAATAAAAGGTAAGCAAGACATCAGGCTACAGGTTAAAATACCGTAGGGAATATATATATATATATATATATATAATATATATATATATATATATATATATATATATATATATATATATATATATTGGAGTGATCTCTTGGTTTTAGTGCAGTTTCAAAAAGGACACAAACGTTTTAGTGCTAATCAAAGGAAAGACATTTTGGCATTATTATGTGTCAGAGCCATGATATAATTATGAAGCACGAAGTAATTAAGAACCTAATAATTTGAACCCCAGGTGGTTTTTAAGTGCACGCAATACATGACAGACGGGTGCCTTTGAATTTTCCTCGATGAAAATGCGGCAAGCGCAGCTGCAAGTTTATTGCGCACATCGTATTACCCACAATACCCACTTTGTATTGATGATGCTTCTGGCTTTGCAGTTGGACAGGGTAACAAGATGCCTAAGCGAGGATAGCAGCAAAGTAAAGAAGGAATCGCAAAACTGGAGGCGAAGACAGTGGAGCGTACGACAACGTCACCTTGATAAAGGGGTACTTCTGTTGAGTGAGCGCTATGGCGTCATTGCAAATAAGTGCTCTGGTCGAGCACACCCGCCGTGGTTGCTCAGTGGCTATGGTGTTGGGCTCCTGAGCACGAGGTCGCGGGATCGAATCCCGACCACGGCGGCCGCATTTCGATGGGGGCGAAATGCGAAAACACCCGTGTGCTTAGATTTAGGTGCACGTTAAAGAACCCCAGGTGGTCAAAATTTCCGGAGTCCTCCACTACGGCGTGCCTCATAATCAGAAAGTGGTTTTGGCACGTAAAACCCCAAATATTATTATTATGGTCGAGCACATGGCGTGTGCCAGACGGCGTTTCAAAGATGCCCGCGCCGTTATGTAACACCTTTATGTCATTGCCAAAAGGTGCACAAGGGCACATGGCAGCGACATGTTACGATTGATCAAATGTATTTCACATGGTACCTATAATTTTGACAATATGTTGATTACGATAACGCGTTTCTTGATACGTTAACACTTCATTGCTTGTACTGAACTGATAAGGTATTGCAACTCAGTGTGGGGGCTGAAATGCCCATGCGTTTACCATGGCTCCCAGGATGTAATAAAGACTACACAGTCAGGTTTATGCAATACGTATTGCCAACAGTCACAGTCATCTTAATGTCTACTGTCGCATATTTCTGTCGATCTGTGTGACCATTTGTCATAATTCTTAAACAACACGCACAAGTATTCACAATGGTGATTCTGAGCCTTCTACCCCAATGGAGGAAATATGCAGTACATTTTCACCACTGTAAAAATGCAATAATGTGTAGGTTCGCTTGTTTCTCAAGCGAGAAATGATGTCTTCTGCCCTATCTCGTCTCTCTATGCCGAATGATTGCCCACTTCTGTGAGCATTTTCACAAACAGGAGCTCTTGGCACTGGCGTGCGCTCAGTTTCAGCTGAAGGTGAGTTCCCGCCTATAATTACAGTCTTCTGGCGTGAACGGAAAACTATCATTAAAAGCTGGGCATCGGGAGGAAAAAGTAGACAATTGGAGAAGGTGGAAGTGGGCGACGGGTGCCGTCTGTAATGCGTACGGTGCTTAGATCGGCGTGGTGTCTGCGTTACTTATGGTGGCAGCAGTGGGATCGCAGCATGGAGGAACTTAAGGAAGAGATGATGAGTGCACTGGAGGAGCTATTGGGAAAGGTTTACCAATGTTAACAATCTAGGCTTGAAGACATACTTTACGACTTGAAGGAATGAAAGCAAAACAGCTAGCTTAAGCTTTGGCGTGAGGCTGCAATGCGGAATATACTGTTTTCCCATGTTGTGATGTCGCCATATCATTTTTGGAGCAGCGGTGGTGTGCATAAGATCCGTTAAATTTGTTCCTCCATAATCACAGAATGTTTGCATCTCTACATTTGCACATTGACTAACTTCTCTAAGGGTGATCTTTCACAGAGTATCTGAAATGAATTAAACAGTTTCATACAACTAAGCGAGGTTTCGCGTGTACTTCATACTTAAAGAATGTCTGCAACTTCTGTGGCTTCTATAACTAAATTGTATACAGTAATGAACCTGTAATGCTTGCGTCATCAGTCATAGGAATCTGGGTCATGTCGATAAGTTCCATAATCCTGTTAGAGCTCGGTCATAGGAAGTCTGCCACAGCCGAGCAGCTCACTGCCCTGCGAGCGGTATTCACTTAAATTTTACATATGTTGGCCAGCACTACAATGGGTAGCCTTCTTGGATTCCCCCGTGCCTCTGCTACGCCAAAAATATTGTCTGTATACATATATTGGCCGCCTCATTTCTACAAGACTTTCTGCTCAAATCGTTGCCCGCCTGGTCATAAACAAAGCGTATGTACATCCAACGCAGATGTTGACGTTTATGTGAAGCGAGGCTTTCGTCAGAACGCTGCCAACAAAGACCACTATATGAGGTCTGTTAGAAAAGTATCCGACATTTAGCCGAATAAAAAAAAACTGGCATAACTGGAGCTTTGGAAACCTAATCACCCTCAATGTAGTCTCTTTGGTACTCCAAGCATTTCTCCCAGCGGTGCTGCCATTGTTGGAAGCTTTTCGAGAAGGTCTCTTTCGGAATGAAGTTTAGATCAGCTGTCGCTGCAGCCATAATATCCTCTCTTGTCTGAAATCGCGCTCTTTTCAATGGCCTCTTGATTTTGGAAAACCGCTAGAAGTCGCAGAGGGCCATATCAGGAAAGTAAGGAGCCTGTTGAACTACAGGAGTCTGGTTCTTCGCCAAAAAAGTCTGAATCAAGTGCGAGGAATGTGCAAAAGCATTGTCGTTATGGATGCGCCAATTTACTGTTTACCACAACTCCGGTATCTTGCACCACACAGCATCACGTAGGTGACGGAGGGCATCCCTGTAGCACCCTTTGGTGATTGTTTGACCCTGTGGTGCGTACTCATGGTCTGCCACACTGCGGCAGTCAAAGAACGCAGCATCACTTTGACGTTGCATCGCACTTGGCGGGCCTTCTTGTGCCTTGGTGACGTGCAATGCTTCCACTGTGACACCTGGGATTTGGTTGCCGGGTCATACCCATGCACCCAAGACCCGTCACAAGTGATTGTGATGTTCATGAAGTCGGGGTCACTGTTTGTGGAATACAGCATGTCCTGTGACACTTCAACACAAAGTTGCTTTTGCTCCACCGTGAGCAGCTTCGGCTCGAATTTCGCCGCAACTCTTTTCATGGCGAAATCTTCGGTCAGAATGGCATGTGCAGAAAAAGTGCTGATGCCCACCGCTTCCACAATTTCTCGGACACTCAAACGACGGTCCCGCACCACCACAGCGTTCACTACGGCAATGACCTGGTGATTTCGACACGTTGATGGCTGACCGAAGCGTGGCTCGCAATCCACCGATGTACGGCCGTCTTTAAACCGGTTGTACCACTGCTTAATATGTGTGCTGCTCATAGCATCGTCACCGAAAGCCGTCGGAATCTCCCAAATGATTTCCACTTGGCTGTCACCCAGTTTCTGGCAAAATTTGATGCAGTAGCGCTGGTCCAGTCGCTCCGTCATTTTCTTTCCAATAAAAAACCGACGAGACGACTGCGCACTACTTGACTCACACGCTGCGTCCCAGCGACTGACGCTATCGGCAGGCGGGAAAAAATTGGAGCATGCGCTGATGCAAGAGGGCTTGTTTTATATCCATCAGGTGTTCGCGAAAAAAAAATAAGGTCGGATACTTTTCTAAGAGACATCCTATATTTAAAGAGGCATGTCGAACCTATAGATTTAAGCGTAGCATTTACGATATCGACAAAAGAGAGATGGCGAGACGAGCTTGGCGTTTGTCTTGTCACATGTTTTTGTATTCCAACACAGGCGACAGGCGGTTTCATCTAAAGGCGCATTGCCGCTTTGAGGACTCTGTAGTACAACACTTTAAAGGCACGCCGCTTCCGCCGAATGGCAACCCGTCCTTGTGCCACAATAATCGTCTGCTTCTGCACTGTATGTCACACCGGGCTTTATTGTAAGTTAACGACTAATTTATTCCATGCCTATTCAACCACGCAGTATTCTGGAGTTTTGTGGCTCTGATTGGGCGCACGACGTCGCTCGTTCTATTTTTGGAGTAGCTATAGCGTTGGGTAGAGTGGAATGCAAAATCAATTGTGTACGCCATTCGTTTACAGCAAAGCGACCTTTCTTTAGCTGGTCAATATAATCCGAAGCAGCGGATACAGCGCCCCACAGCCGCGGTGCGGCCGTTGAACGCTAATACAAATCAATCAACTAATCAATGAATACTGACTTGGATTATTTATTACTGCTGTTTGAATGTTCTAGACAAATACTGGGGCATGACACGCTGAGCTTGAGTATGAATAAGCACTTCATTCATATGCCGTCTTGACAAATTGCACTTTCATAGCGCAATGAGTGATTTCTACAATATAGACATGCAAGTAAAACTTATTTATTATTTGAACAATGATTATAACCGAGCCTATAATGATACGCGCACATCATCATCTTCGCGGTGACCGTTTTGGTTTGCTAAGAGCTGCTACAGTTACCGCTTTCTGGTACGTTATAGACGATTCTATATTGTCACGTGATATAGGGACGGTAAAGAAGGAGGCAAAACTGTGAATAACGAAACTAGCATTTTATTGGGCGAAGTTGTGCCCTCAAAATCAGGCTACACTCAAAGAACAGCGATTGCGGCGCACACACTCGGCGATCGTCGAAAATCTGATCAGCGGGAGAAGCGCGTCGGCTTTTATACATCAGTCGTCGAATGTTCCGGAGTAATTGCTCGGACCCGCGTGTCTTCCCCAATGTTCTACACTATTCGCGTCGTGCATACGTGCAATCAGATTACACAATGTTCGGTGAGAGACAGCGGATGGAAACATCGATAACATTCCAGGAACTTCCTCTACATGCAGGCGCGTCCTGGGCTGCGCGATAACATTTGTTAGGCACTGAAACGTGGTCACCTGATAAAGATACACATTACACGTGTCAATACCCCCTCTTAAAAAGCATCGACCCGATGCTGCAAACAAACGAATTAAAAGTAATAAAAAAAGCCGTAGCAAAAAATAACAAACTGAGGAAGTTCGTCAGGGTGCGTAAAAAGGCTTAAAACGCACAACGTGGACCACTTCAGATGGTGCACGGCGCCGCTGTGAAGGCGAAATGCCATCTGGCACGACCTCGTTTTCAAGTTCGCCAACACACGGGAGATCTTGTAGGGTCCGAAATAGCATCGCAATAGTTTCTCACTGAATCCTCGTCGACAAATCGGGGTACAAACCCAAACACGGTCGCCTGTCTGGTACTGGACGCAGCGTCGTCGGAGGTTGCAGTGTCGGCTGTCGATACGCTGCTGGTTGATGATCCGTAGGCAGGCGAGCTGTCGGACTTCTTCGGCGCGGTTGAGATATGTAGCCACGTCAAGATTCTCTTCGTCGGCGACGTGCGACAGCATGGCGTCGAGAGTCGTCGTCGGGTTCCTGCCGTAAACCAGCTTGAACGGCGTGATCTGTGTGGTTTCTAACACCGCCGTGTTGTAAGCAAAGGTTACGTACGGCAGGACCGCGTCCCACGTCTTGTGCTCGACGTCGACGTACATTGCTAGCATGTCGGCCAGGGTCTTATTCAGGCGCTCCGTGAGACTATTCATCTGTGGGTGATAGGCAGTTGTCCTCCTGTGGTTTGTCTGGCTGTATTGCAGAATGGTTTGGGTGAGCTCTGTTGTAAAAGCCGTTCCTCTGTCGGTGATGACGACTTCTGGAGCACCACGTCGCAGTGGGATGTTCTCGACGAAAAATTTCGCCACTTCGGCTGCGCTGCCTTTCGGTAGAGCTTTAGTTTCAGCGAAGCGGGTGAGATAGTCCGTTGCCACGACGATCCACTTATTTCCGGATGTGGATGTCGGTAACGTCCCAACAACTCCATCCCGATCTGCTGAAATGGTCGGCAAGGAGGTTTGATCGGCAGTAGTAATCCTGCTGGCCTTGTCGGTGGTGTCTTGCGTCGCTGACAACCTCGGCATGTCTTGACGTAACGGGCGACGTCGGCGATCAGACGCGGCCAGTAATACCTTTCCTGTATCCTCTACAGCGTCCGGGAGAATCCGAGGTGCCCAGTGGTCGGATCCTCATGTAGGGCGTGCAGTACTTCTGGACGCAGCACTGGTGGAACAACAAGAAGGTAGACTGCGCGGACTGGTGAGAAGTTCTTCTTCACGAGCTGGTTGTTTTCTAGCGTGAACGAAGACAATCCGCGCTTAAATGCCCTAGGGACAAGGTCCGTGTTCCCTTCCAAATACTCGATGAGGCCTTTTAGCTCCGGGTCTGCTCGTTGGTGCTTACTGAAGCGTTCCGATCTTATTATTCCAAGGAAGGCGTCGTCGTCCTCGCCGTCTTGTGACGGGGCATCGATGGGGGCACGTGATAGGAAGTCGGCGTCAGAATGTTTTCGTCCGGATTTGTAGATTACCGTGACGTCATATTCTTGCAGACTGAGGCTCCAGCGCACCAGCCGACCTGAAGGGTTTTTCTAAGTTAGCTGGCCAACACAACGTGCAATGGTCACTGACGACTTTGAATGGCCTGCCATATAGGTATAGGCGCAATTTTGCTGTAGCCCAAATGATGGCGATGCACTCCTTTTCAGTCATAGACCAATTGTCTTCCGCTTTTGACAGCGACCGGCTAGCATAAGATATTACCCGTTCAAGTCCGTCTTTCCTCTGGAGTAGGACGGCATCGATGCCTAGGCTACTGGCGTCAGTCTGTATTTCAGTATCGACGTCCTCGTCGACGTGTGCAATTACGGGTGGCGGCTGCATGCGGCGTTTTAGTTCTTGAAATGTGTCGGTCTGCGGCGTTTCCCACTTCAACTCGACAGCGCATTTGGTTAGATGTGTTAGTGGCTCCGTGATGCGGGAAAAGTCCTTGACGAAGCGCCTGTAGTAGACACACATGCCAAGGAATCTACGCACTGCCTTCTTGTCGATACGCTGCGGGAACATTGCGATGGCAGCTGTCTTCTGCGGCTTGGGGCGGACTCCAGATTTGCTGATGACGTGGCCAAAGAACAGAAGCTCATCGTAAGCGTGAGCCCTGAGGACTTGATGGCCTCTAGTACTGTCGCAAGCCGCCTATGTTGATCGTCGAAATTTCCGGCGGAGACAACGACGTCATTCAAGTAAAGAAGACACGTCTGCCAATTCAATCCTCCTAACATCGTGTCCATGACGTGCTGAAATGTTGCAGGCGCCGAGCACAGTCCGAATGGCATGACCTTGAACTCGTAGAGGCCGTCTGGCGTGATGAAGGCTGTCTTTTCGCGATCTCTCTAGTCGACTTTTATTTGCCAGTAGCCAGACCTGAGGTCCATCGATGAGAAGTATTTAGCGTTGCAGAGCCGATCCTTTGCGTCGTCTATCGGTGCAAGGGGGTATACATCGTTCTTTGTGATCTTGCAAAGTCGGCGATAATCAGCGCAGAAACGTAGGGATCCGTTCTTTTTCTTCACCAAGACTACAGCAGGTGCCCACGGGCTTTTCGACGGCTGGATGATGTCGTCGCGCAGCATTTCGTCGACTTGTTGCCGAATAGCTTCACGTTCTCACGTCGAAACTCGGTAAGGGCGCTGGCGGAGTGGTCATGCTTTGCGACTGGTGTTTGTCGAATCCTCGATGACGTCGAAAAGCAGTCTTTGTATCGTTGGAGAAGATTTCTCAGCTGTTGCTGCTTACTCAAGGGGAGACTTGGATTTATGTCGAAGTCTGGTTCGCGAACTGTGGTCGTCAGGGCAGATGCTGCAGAATCCGAGAGGACAAGCGCATTGCTGATTTCCACAATTTCCTCGATGTACGCGATTTTTGTGCCTTTATTGACGTGCTTGAACTCCTGGCTGAAGTTTGTCAGCAACAGCTTCGTTTTTCCTCCGTGCAGTCCAGCGATCCCTCTTGCGACACAAATTTCTTAGTCGAGTAGCAGACGTTGGTCACCCTCGTTGACGTCTTCCACGTCAGCGGGTGTTTCGGCGCCGACGGAAATTATAATGCCGGACCGCGGTGGGATGCTAACATGATCTTCGAGCACACTCAAGGAGTGGTGACTATGAGAGCTCTACGGCGGTAACTCTTTATCTTCCGACAGCGTTATCGATATCGAGTTGAGGTCGAAGACTGCGCCGCGTTGGTTTAGGGAGTCCATAGCGAGAATGACGTCTCATGAACACTGTTGGAAAATAACCAATACGGCAGGGTAAGTGTGGTCATGAACGGTAATTCTTGCCTTGCAGATTCCAGTCGGCGTAATAAGGTGTCCTCCAGCGGTGCGAACTTGAGCGCCTTCCCATGCAGCCTTTATTGTCTTTAATTGGGCGGCAATGTGGCCACTCATGACGGAGTTATCGGCCCCTGTGTCCACTAAATTGGTGACTGCATGGCCGTCGAGTAATACGTCGAGGTCGGTGGTTCTTTGTCTGGCGTTACAGTAAGGTCTTGGCGTAGGATCACGGTTGCGTCGCTTTGACCTGTGGCTGGTACATGACGTATTCAGGTCGTCTTTCGTCGGCGTATTCTTCGCTTCTAGACTTCGTCGGCACGGCGGCGTGTCGTTGTTATGTTGCCGAGACAGTCTCTTGGGTGTCATTGGCGGCGGCGGAGGATGTTCGTCAGTTCGGCGAACCGCAACCGCACCTCCGTAGGTAACTGCTTTTAGTTTTCCGGATTTGGGCTCGAAGAGCGGACCCGAGCTGGTCCAGTGTATGAATGGCGCTGCAGCGACCGGTAGCGGCCTGATGATGGCGAACGCGACGGTCGTTGAGAGCTCCACTGAGTAGCGGTGACGTAGTCGGCGATATTGCGAGGGCGTTCACCTTGCTGCGGGTGCGGAGCGTTGTCGCCAACCCTCGTAGTCGCATTTCGCGGTATGGGCACCGGCGGTAAACATGTCTGGTTTACCCGCAGTGATAGCAGAATGGTTGGTGGTCGGGGGATCGCCCAATGTCCGTCTTCACGTAGCTGCGCTCGGCGACGGGTGGGCGTGGTGGCTGCGGCGGCGGTGGACGTCGGAATTGTGGCGTTACAGCGCCCTTGCGCGGTCGCAGAGGGAGACCTTGATGAAGGGCGACGGCGGCGTACGTCATCGCTTCCGGAACGGGAAGCGGCGATTCGGGCTGCACTTCGGTAACGCCCAGTGATCGTCGAAGTTCGGCCTTGATGATGTCAGTGACTGACGACACCTGAGATTGCGACGAAGTAAACATCTTGCTCAGTTCTTCGCGCGCAATGATCCTGGTGGTCTCTTGGAGGTCACCGGAGCCCAGTACTGGATGGCTCACTGCGGCATGAGCACTTGGCGGTTAAACTGCCTAGGGGGCCTTTTTAGAATTTTCTCAATCGTCGTTGCCTTTGTCAAGATCGCAGCTATGGTCTTCACTTGGTTGGGGATCAGTCCGGCAAAAAGTTCTTGCTTTACGCCTCGCATAAAGAAGGACAGTCTTTTCTCTTTAGACATTTCAGAGTCGGCGTGCCGGAACATGCGCGTCATCTCCTCGGTGAAGATCGCTCATTGGGTAGTTGTAATCGGGCTTCTAGCATAACTTAGGTCCTTTCCTTGCACACGAAGCTTGTAAATCTTCGCAGGAATCCGCTACGCAACAGGTCCCATGTTGTCAGGGTTGACTCCCGGTTCTCAAACCACGTTCTGCGGCGTCTTCTAAGGCGAAGTATACATTCCGCATCTTGTCGTCCGAGTCCCAGTTGTTGCAAGTCACGATTCGTTCATGGGTCGTGAGCCATGTTTCTGGGTCTTCAGACGATGATCCATGGAAAGTTGGTGGCTCTCTGGGCTGTTGCAGAATGATGTGGGACACTGCGGCTGCCCTTTCCGTTGTCTTGGCCACAATCTTGGCTCCGGGGCAGCTGTAGTAGCCGGCGGCTTGCTCGATGGTCCGGGATTACGTTGGTGTTCTCTTTCGCTATCTGGGCTTGGATCACGGCTTGTCGGATGCGTCCGGTACATGAACGAAAACACCTACACCAGATGTAACGGGGTAGTGACGTATAAAGAGCACAGTAGCGAAACTGTGAAAGACGAAACTAACTTTTATTGAACGAACCTGTGCCCATAAAAGCAGGCTACACTTAAAGAACGGTGACAGCGGCGAACATAGTGGGCGATAGTCAAAATTTGATCAGCTGGTGAAGCGCGTCTGCTTTTATACATAAGTCGGCGAATGTTTCAGGGTAATCGCTGAGACCCGCGTGCCTTCCACAAATAAGATTCGTTGACACACAGCAGATGGAAACATCGATAACATTAGAGAAACTTCCTGTACATCCAGGCGACTTCTGTGCTTTGCGATCACATTTGTTAGACGGTGAAACGAGGTCACCCGATAAAAGTAAACATGTACACGTGTGAATATGCTGTATACCTTGTCGAGTGGGCTAATATTGTGAAATCAGAGTGCATGTACGACGCCAATACTAGTTCGGATTCTTGTGTGTGCACCAGTGATTGCGTTTAAATGTATGATGACGCATGTATAGATAACCGACGCGCTGGGCCCACAGGTCAAATTTCGACGGCCACCAATTGTCCTCGCCATTATCATTGTGCTTTGCGAGGGACTCGCTTTTCTGGACGCAAGTTGGCGCCAGTTTCGTGACACCCAAAAGAGTTTTTGCTACTGTCTGCCCACTGTCCCTACAACGCTACGATGCGTTACGTTGATCAGAACCTCAGTTTCTAACAGCTTTTAGAATGAACGCAGTTTTCTATAAAGAGTGCCGGGGCTGATTGCAACATGAATTAGCTTGGATAGTCACGTAACCTTCACGCGCTAGAAGTGACACCTCATGACCACACTCTTGGGATATGGGTGCGCTGCCACGTCATTTGAAGGTACTTCTGTGTTGCACAACCAGTAGAGAGACCCAGAGAAGGAACATAGCACTCTTTCTATGTGTTTTGTTCCTTATGCACGTCCGAGTACGGGTTGCTCTAGACTGAAATACCTTCATACCATCAGCTACACAAACTCTAAACATCTCGGTTTATTATGCCACTAGCAAGACATTTTAGAGATCTCATTGAAAGAGACAACACAGGAAAGGGCGCGAGGGAGATGCGTGTTGGTTGCTGTTGGCCGACTCCCATTGGCACATTACAATTATTCCTGTAAAACAACACAAGTTCCGATCAGCATGAAACTACCAGAGAATAGTTGTATTGATGAACACAGCGCACACGTAGATGCTGGAGCCTTTTGGGTGTGAGAAAATGGTTTACGCTCGCACTAAGTAAAGCGCACGGCTAACTTCAGTTAGACTAAAACCATATCCGCATCAGAAACAAAATGGGCACCTAATTAGTTTTTTTTCTGAATACTCCCCATATTACAGAGCGTTTATTTCGAACAACTCAAACGTCTTTGCAATTATAAGAGTCAGGGGGGATTTACCGATTATTGCTGCGACCTCGTAAATATTTTAGAAAGCACGAAAAGATTTATGAGGTATTATTATAATCAGCGCAGCCGATGGTATGCAAAACTTCAACATTAAACGTCCTTACGAGCGATCACTGGCTTCCAAAATTGTTTTGCAAAACTGAAAATAGTAATTTGAGAGCTTCCGCCACAGTGCTGTGCACTGAAAGCGAATGCGGTTCTACGAGTCCTTGAGCTATAGGTGTCGTGCAGACGAAATAAGCGTGCACAGGACATGGTATTCCAAAATCAGGACGGGGGCTGACAGGTGGAATAGCTCACTGTGGTATAAAGTTTCTAAGCAGGGATAAGCTACCTTAGAAAGGCTGGCCAACGTTTCGATAGGAGGACCTATCTTCGTCATAGGCGGCCTCGTCATCGTCGGCATGTTAGTTTTAAAGGGTTAGTGCAATGGCTTCACGTACAGTTGTTTTCGGTGGCGCGTGGTTACAAAGGGAGAGACTTCAGAGGTAAATAGCGCTGTCGCCCGACGTCTTTGAGCGCCGTTCCCAAGACGAGGGGACAAGAGGGGGAGAGTGGGAAGGCGAGGAGAAAATAAATAAAAGAGAAGGAGAGAAAAAAACGGGGGGGCACCAAGAAGAGAAAAAGGAAGTAAGAACAAGAAAAAGAAAGAAAAGAATGGGGCATGAGAGGGCGTTGGGGAAGCGAGAGGGTAGGGAGCATTCAGGGGTGTCGTTGGCGGCATGTTTTTTGTGGCATTACAAGAGCCGGCCAGGCGATCCGTGGGCGAGTAACACAAAAGACCCACAAAAAAGCACGAGTTTAAAGAGTGACTTGAGGTAGCGTAGCAGCAATGCGTCGAGTATTTTTGAAGTAGCTAAAATGGCTACAAGGAGTCTGCGGTGCAATGTAACTGCCTTCAAGTTGCATTGCACCCCAGACTCCTATTAGCCTTTTCGTTCGACAATCACTTCGTTCTCCCAGACGCCTCGACACAACCATCACCGGAGACGCTGATTTAAGCTGCAGACCCATTGGCCAAAATTTCAGCTGACAAGGGAACAGTGCTTACGGCACCAGTTCTAATCGTGTTGCTTTCGCTATACATCCTTTGCTTACGATCATATTCGGATGGTCGTCCTGCTTATTGCCTGCGAAACTGCCCTGTTTCTTGCGCTTGTAACAAACTCAAGCACGACCAATGCATATCTCAGGGACGAGCCAGCCACAATACCAGCCTTTTCGTTCGACGATTTTTTCGGCCTCCCAGCCACATCGGCACAGCCATCACCGGAGACGCTGATGTAGACTGCCGACCCATAGACCTACACTTTAGTAGTTACAGGAACGGTGCTTACGGCACCAGTTGTAATGGTCTTGCTTACGCTAGGCAGGTGCGTATTATTGGCTCTCTTCTTGCTAAAAAAATCTGATAATTGTTATCTGGTACTGTTTCCATGTCCACAATTATTATAGGGCACGGTATTCTTCTGTTTTTCTGTCACCCTACTGTTATTACGCTCGGGAGATGTCGAGACGAACCCTTTACCTAACACACGCTCTGAACCTCTGCTCGATATTGACTTCACTACTGCTGATACTTCTGAAAAAAATGGACGCTTTCTTAAAGCTACTTAAGAATCTTCACACTGGATCACTTTCAGAATTCAGGGCATATTCCAAATTTGTTCCTGGCGTTAAGGCAATCAAAAATGTCCAGGAAAGCATTGAAACCAGAATTACTGGTCTCCAATAGCGCTTAGATGTACGCCAACAAGAATTCAGAAACGTCGACCACATAACTAAACAAATTTCAGACGTGCATGTCAAGGGTGACTACAGCCGGTCGTTTGGAAACGCTTGACGTACTCCTCGCGAACTTTGAACTCAGATTGCGTTGGGGTAACCTAATATTTCGCGGCATGCCTGACACCAAGGAATTAAGCCAAGGAACCGAGACCAAGCTAATACCAAGGAATAAATTATTATGCGATGCATTTCCCAATGATGAATGCGATCACGCATATCACCCTGGCTCTTTCTAACCTAATAAGCATCGGCCCATAATTGTGATGTTTTCACATTCCAAAACACAGGAGAAAATCCTCACGCTGCGTAACCACGTAATAGAAAATAACCTTACAATTAGGGAAGACTTTTCATTACGCACCCGCGTAGGTCGCAAAAAGTTAATCACGTTCGGTAGTACTCACACTGGTTCCCACAACTTATAACGATATTCCAATTCACGTTAAACCAAGGCTACTTAGAAAAAATTGGAGGACGCTTAATCTTCGCCTTCAAGAGTGGAACGCGACAGCGTTCCCGTCGACCCGCCAAGGGGTGTAAGACAATGGGCTACGGCGCAGCGACTACGCGCCCCGCATCGGACGCGGTGAGCGTCGAGCAACGCAGCGTTCGGCGCGACAACGAAATGTGCGCCTGAGCAAGCGACGCACGCCTGAGCCTTAGAAACAGCTAGTTTCTAAAGCAACACCGCGTTCACTAGAGGCGCTTTTGTACCGCTTTGAAGCATCGAACTCGTGGCTCAGTGGTAACGTCTCCGTCTCACACTCCGGAGACCCTGGTTCGATTCCCACCCAGCCCATCTTGGAAGTTGCTTTTTATTTATGAAGTGCCTGCCGTGATTTATCGCTCACGGCCAACGCCGCGGACGCCGACGCCGACACCGACACCGACGACACCGGCTTTTCTGCGACACGAGCTCCTTAACGCTATCGCGTTAAAATATATAAGGCCACCACATCACCTCCTGTCTTTGTCAATACGTCACGAGAGTCGGATGGTAGCGGCGGATGGGGGAGCGCTGTGTTCTTGCAACGCAGTGCGCGCTCTGAAAACCAATCATCTCCGCGACTGCAACGCTAGAGCGGCATCGCCTGGAGCTTTTCCTTGGTGGCTTTGGTGGGGTGTGTTGCACCGTAAACGCGATTGCTTTTCTTCGATTATGCGTGGTTCATCGTACACGAAAGCGCAACGATGCCTCCCTGTTGCGCACTGTTACGTTCGACCTGCGGAGGCTGGAGATCTTCGGGAAAGCGACAGTCCCCAACCCATCGGCCCCACCATATCTACTGCGGCGACTCGCTTTGTACGGACGAAAATACGACAGTCCCCCGCCCGTCGGCAGCACCATGTCTAGGCACGGTCGTCGGACCAAGTATTGTTAGTGGCATCGCCGTCGCCCTCACAATTTGATTGAAGCGAAGGAACTCCAGGAAGAAGTTTTGTTGCGCCGTCTCACGGGTCTTAGAAGTAGTCAGTCAATGGACAGACGTGGCGGCCACTGTCTATGGGGTCGACTCTGGGACCAAGAGGCGCCTGCTCAGGGCAAGACCCTTGTCTGCGAGAAACTTCTCACCTCGGCGTGGTTAGTGAAACCTGTGAGGAAGTTAGTGTGTAAACCCTCTCCCAGAAAGGCGGGTTGGTTACGATGTCTTTGGACGCTCCGAATTGGTCGACGGTTGAATGGCCGTTTTCCCTCACCTAGGGGTCTAGGGAGGACAGAGTGTTTATAAGCAGCCGTGGCGCGGCTGCTGAGTGTGCATTTCTCTTTCAGTCATGCTAGAGTGATGAACTGTAACGTTCTCATGTAGATACTGTAAATAAATCCCATATTTCTCGTTCTCGATGAGAGCAAGTCTCTCCCTTCAACAGCGTCCTCAGCGTGGATAAGTTGGACGACGGCATGGGTCAGCTACAATCTATTTCATGCCCAACACCAAACCTTGCAGCTGGCTGACAGTGGTGAGACGGCCTCTGCGACGTGGTGCTGTGTCTGTGATGAGTTCTTGGTTCTTGCTTTGACTCTCTAGGTTTCATTTTGTGGTTGTTCAGTTTAGAACGCTAGGGAAGTTGGATTGTTCATTGTTAACTGGGTTGTGTTTACGTAGATATGTTTAGCGAGCAGGACCAAGGCAGTAAAGCAGCAATCATGGAGTTAAGGACACTGCTGAGAGACGAATTGTTGATTGTTGGTGAGGAACTGGGCCTGGAGGTACGCAAGGAAGTGCTAAAATCGTAATTATTGCAGCTGATTTCCGAACAGGCCAGTGACGAGGACATTGAAATTAGGTAGGAACTTAGGAAAAAAGAGAAACGGGACAAAGAGAGAGACGAACGGGACAGAGAAGAACGAGACTGAGAGAGAGAGGAACGCGCGAAAGATCGCGAGTTAAGAAAAATGCCACTTGAACTTGAAAGCAAATGTTTGGAGTTGTCTCAAGCAACTGAAGGGGCTCTGGGACGATCAAGTGAGGCAGAATCATACAGTATTTGAAGTAGTACCTTAGCGGCGACAAAAATACAGAAACAAGAAAGGCGGACAAGGACAAGCGCTACTCAGAGCTGTTTAATGGAAGTAAGAATAGTACCTATATGTACTTTTGTCACGCATGCGCCTACCAAGCAGAAGAGAAACAGGCACATGCACATCATAGGCGGTTGCGCAAGAAGCTAAATTCGGCATCTAGTATTGGGATAGAAGGCTCACTTACACACCTATCTCTATTATGCTGGATAAAGAAGGCCTCAAGAGCGAGCCTGGAAGAGGCCATGCCGCTCCTGCCCAGAATAGTAGTCGCAGAAAATCGAGCGTCACAACCACACGCGCTAACATGAGCCACCAAATGTGCGCCCTTATTCTCCTTTTTTCTTCAGTTTTGAGCATGTTCCCTTACGCGGAAATTTACAGAACGCTCGGTTTGTCTAATGTAGAGCTGCCCACAAGGGCGCAAGCGAATTGCATATACGACCCCTCTGGAGCACTCAGCAAAGGGCTTCTCATGCCTCGTGCGGCAGCCCCGCCTGCTCTCGCAATAAACTCGGGAACACAGCTTTGAAAGCATTTACAGAGCAGTTTTACAAAAGCATCCCACCATTTGTGAAGCTGTGGGTGCAAGACAGAGAAAATGTAAACACCGTGGAAATGGCGACTGAATTAGCCGAAGAGTACGCAACGCGTAGAAAGCTGAACGCCGAGGACGGGAATATGGACGGCCGAAATAGACCACGGAAATCATTTCCGTTCCGAAAGGGCTCGCATACTAGTTGACCGGAGCCTGTAGACGTGGTGGAACAGTCCTCAGAAAAGAGCGAGGAGAAATCAAACGGAGAAACCGTATAAAATGAGCAGAAATGGAATTCGAATCTTTCAGACCGATCCGCTGCTATAAGTGCCACAAACTCGGACATATCGCAGTAAACTGCGGGAATTCTAGCGTAGTTTTCTCCTACGTGGATGAAAAAGATGCGAATATGGAATTTTTAAGCCCATATCTTCACGACCTGGAAGTTAATGGGAAGGCATGCCGGGTGCTGTGGACAGTGCCGCCACTATGTACATTGTCTATCCGTCTTACGTGACGGTAGATGACTTCCCTGGAGAAGTAGCATGGATCAAACAGGTTGTAGAAGAACAAAGCGTGTGTCTGCCCACGGGCGAAGCCAAAATAACAGGACCGTTCGGGGAGCTCGTCACCGAGGCTGCAGTTTCCAAATTTTTGTCGCTGCAGAACCTTTACATTTTTTCGAATCGGTAGGATCAATTTCTGAGTGACAAATGGCTTAAAGTGGGAGAGGGCGTAGTACAGGCGTTGACGCGAGGCCAATCATTACAGCACCAAACTGAAAATCCAGTTATGACGGGGGATTAAGTGTCCGAGAACAGAAGTCCCCATCTGACCGAGCGATTCGGGCAGCATGGACGAGAGCTGTTCCTCGGAAGGACTTCTCGCCAACGAAGTACTCAATGGTAAGCATTTCTTCTCTCTGTTGTTCTGGGGTTCCAGATTAATAGGTTTGGTCAGCATAGTGCGCAATTTATCCGTGCATGCGTGCGCAACAGATGGGTCTCTGCACCTGTCGACGCGCTTCGAAATTCTACATTTTGTCGAGCTTCATATTTGTAACGGCTTTTTTCGTTTCAGCTCTGTGAAGAGCATTTCTTGCCATCGGATTGCTTGAAGACATCTTACACGGACGTCAAGACAGGAAAAGTGGTCGAAGTTGCCATGAAAAACATTCGCCTCAATAAAACTGCAGTTCCGAGCTTATTTCCCAATTGCCCTGCCGATTTATCGCGTCCGCAAGCGCGCGTTCGAGAAGTGCCTGGTGCGAAAAGAGCGCGCTTGGAATCCGCATCTTTGCAAAAAGAAATAATGCTTTCACAGCAAACCCAAGCAGAATAGGACGCCAAAAATGTGTTTGGTACTTCAAGCTTCAAGTAGTAAGCTTTCAGAGTTCGGACTTTTGGACAGTAATGAAGAAGGGCTCCAAGGTTTTATTTGTGGACTTGTCACTTTAATCTGCTCCTGCAGTCCGGACTTCAGTGATCGTTTCCACAGACCGACGCGTCGAAGTATTTTTTGGCGGAACGGGTGTGAGGAAGCGTGGTGATGTGTTACTTCCTCAAAAGCTGTGCGACTTGAGATATTTGAAAAGTGTGTTACAGATCATCGAACAGACACATAAGGATGTCAGCACTTAGCGTTCTGAAAAGGCCCGTCATCTACTGACATTGGTTTGGACATGGATAGAGGAAATAAGTGGAAAACATTTCGCATGCGAGTTGTAAGAATGGCATTTGGAAGTGCTTAAATTCTTGAAGAGTCAAGTTGATCTTGTTTTGAAGGCTGAAATCGCCGCGATTTATTGGTTTTTGCTAGCCTTTTGTTCACAATTTCACCTCATACATAAAGATTCCTGAGAAGCTCGATGAAGGTTAAGATGCCGCATCGTAATACAATCACAAGTGTTCATCGTACAATGTAAGCCCTGCAACGGAGCAGCAGGAATGTAGCTTTCTTTCCTATGCAAAGCGTATTGTAAGGACATATAAAGAGCATGAAAAGACTGTAACGTTAATGATTGATGAGGTTCACCTTCAATAATTTTTTTATTACACGGCTGGCTTTGTTACTGGCGCTGCAGTAATTCATCGACTGCTGTAAAAACTGCTCACGTATTTATGATACAGAGCCTGCTTTCTTCAAACAAGAATGCCGTGCACATTCTTCCTGTGGCACAAATCGATGCTAAGGCGCTGCACCATTTCCTTCGGAAGATTGTTCTTGATATAGAGGCACCTGGTTTTAGAATAATAGCAGTTATCTCGGACAATAACTCCATTAACAGAAAAGCCATGTCCTACTTAGCTGAGACGGCAAGTGTCAGCATTGTTTACCAGCATCCTGCTGGTAAACATCACGATTCCTGCTTTTCGTGGTGGACCCAGTTCACATGCTAAAGTGCGTAAGGCACAATTGGCTGAATAAAAAGAAACATTGGCAAATGCATGTACTTTCCTGAACCGAAGAGTGATGAGGCCGAACCAAAGATACTTACAGCATCTTTCAAGGTATTATGCCAGTTGCACAAAGCTGAAAAGCATGAGCTCTTGAAGCTAGCGCCAACGCTCACTTTGAAGGCACTGAACTCCTCGAACATCGAGCGGCAGAATGTTAAACTCACTTAAAAGATTTTTAACTCATCTACTGTTGCTGGTGCCAGTGCCGCAACGTTCCAGCCTGGAAAGGAAACATTTCAATATGTCGACACCATTTTGACTTGGTAGAACATTGCTAACATCAAGACACCAAGAAAAGGACAGCAGTTGCGAAATCAGTTGCAAGGTCCAATAGTTTCATCGTCATGTCCTATACTAGAATTCTTGGAAAGAATAGTTCAATAGCTTGATCACTGGGGAAGCCTCAAACTTGACAATTGCCGCCTGACACGTGAAACGCACACATCTTTCAGCCACGCTAACCACGCGTTACACCATCTTGTCATATAGCGTCTCGAAGAAATTTATTTTGAGTATGTATGCAGTACGCAGCGCCAGCAGCTAAGGTGCATCCAGAGAGCGAACTGGGCACGAGCCATGCGATGGAAACGGAGCTATTCAGCGTGCCGATATTCTTCGTCGCGATCACCCCCGGAATTGAAGATTAGCCATCCTGGCGATCTAGCAAAAGGTGAGGGGATCGTAATACGACTTCAGCCGGTCAATGTGCACAGTCTGTCGCCCCCGACGACGCAGAACGGGAGATGGCGATACGGGTTCGACCACGTAATTAACTGATGATGGTTGTGCAACCACGTGGTAGGGCCCGTGGTACTTCTGGAGCAGCTTGCAAGAAAGGCCAGGAGCAGCAGCAGGCGGGACCCAAAGCCACACGAGTGAGTCGATGAGGAAAAGGTGAGGGGGTGGGCTGAGGTCATGCCGCACTTTTCGGCGGCACTGTTGAGAAGGCGTCAAAGAACGGGCCAGTTGGCGGCATTTATCGGCGTACTGAGCGACCGTAGAAACAGGCGAGCACTCAGCAGGGTCCGGCCGGTACGGGAGAACCGTATCAGTGGTGCTGGAGGGATGGCGGCCGTAAAGCATAAAGAATGGTGAGAATCCGGTAGTGGCTTGAGAAGCAGTGTTATATGCGTGTGTGACGAATGGAAGTACAAGATACCAGTTGGAGTGGT
Organism: Dermacentor variabilis; assembly: GCF_050947875.1. Lineage (NCBI taxonomy): Eukaryota > Metazoa > Arthropoda > Arachnida > Ixodida > Ixodidae > Dermacentor > Dermacentor variabilis. The sequence continues at coordinate 177,147,241 of NC_134570.1, read as the reverse complement.
CAGAAGCAACATGCATCGATAGCATGTAACCAAGAGTTCTGTTGAATCGTTCTGTTAAGCCATTGGTCTGTGGATGATAAGCAGTAGTAGTGCGGTGAATAATTTGGCATTCTGGTAGGAGTGCCTGCAGGACGTCCGAGAGGAATACGCGACCCCGATCGCTCAGCAATTCACGAGGTACGCCATGACGGGGAACAAAGTTGTTTAGAATGAACGAGGCGACGTCTTTTTGCTGATGCGGCACGCAAGGCGGCAGTTTCAGCATACCTACGGCGACAACAATCCATCGGTTGGCAGCGCCAGTAGATGGAAGAAGCCGGTATAAATCAGTACCGACACACTCAAACGGTTGAGCTGGGCAGGGAAGTGGCTGGAGAGGTGCGGTGGAGAGATGCGGGACATATTTGCGTCGTTGGCAGGCAATGCAGGGGCGTACGTATTTGTGGACGAAGTTGTACATCCCTGGTTAATAGTATCGTAGGCGAGGCCGTGTGTAGGTTTATGACACTCCGCCGGGGCCACACTGCGGATCAGAGTGAAAAGCGGAGCATAAATCTTGTCGAAGGTGCCGGGGCACTACTAAGAGCCATGTGAGCCCGTCATTGTGGCAGTTTCGGCGCTATAAAAGTCTGTCGCGGATGGTGAAATGCTGTGCCTGTCGGCGTAACGCTCGAGGTGCCGAAGCTGCCGGAAGATTTGACAAAAATTCCAATATCATGACGATCCATGGGTCTTTTCGTTGCTCCCAGGCCATGTCCAGGATTTCAAGTGGTGAGATATCATGTCTGTAGGTAGAAGTACTGCTGTCTGAAGTAACTGCGAAGCGCGAGAAAGGGTAAAGCGTCAGAGTGTCTGGGTCCAGAGCGATAGACCACACGGATATCATATTCCTGGATGCGGAGGACCCACCGAGCGAGGCGGCACGACGGATCTTTGAGGTTAGACAACCAGCAAAGAGCGTGATGATCCGTCACCACGTCAGAGGGTCGACCGTACAGATATGGGCAAAATTTATGAAGAGCTCATACAATAGCCAGGAGCCCTTTTTCTTTTACTCAGTAATTGGCCTCAGCGGCTGTGAGGGCATGACTGGCATAAGCGTGCCCGTATTCGGCATTATTGTTCTGACGTTGTGCGAGCATGGCACCAAGGCTGACGCCACTCGCGTAAGTGTGAAGTTCTGTAGGTGCGCTTGGATCAAATGGCGCAATATTGGCGGAGACGTGAGTAGGTAACGAGGAGTCGTAAAGGCATCCGCAGAGGCTTCCGACCAAGTAGAAAGTTCATTGTCGCCTTGGAGAAGTTAGTTTAGTGGTGCAATCACAGTAGCGAAATTACGTACGAAACTTTGAAAATAGAAGCATAGGCCAATGAAGCTGCGTAGTGCTTTCAAGTTAGTGGGCTTCGGAAATTCGGATACAGCGCAAAGTTGTGCAGGATCAGGAATAATGCCTTCTTTGGAGACAACATGGCCTAATATAGTAAGTTTTCGGGATGCAAATTGGCACTTTTTTAGGTTAAGCTAGTGACCACCATTCTGGGGACAGGTCAAAACTTGGTGTAAACGGCGAAGATCAAGGGAGGAAACGACAACGTCGTTGAGGTAGCTTAGACAAGTATGGCCCTTCAGGCCGCGCACGATGCCGTCCATCATGCATTCAAAGGTGGCGTTGCAGACACCGAACGCAATTACAGTGAATTCATACAAGCTGTCTTGTGTTACAAACAAGGTTTTAGAACACACAGCGTCAGCCATGGGCACCTGCCAGTAGCCAGAGAGAAGATATAAGGAGGAAAAGAACTCCGCTCCTTGCAAACAGTTAAGTGCGTCGTCGATACGTGGCAGCGGGTATACATCCTTTCGGGTAATCTTGTTAAGCCTTCGATAATCAACGCAAGATCGTATGGTGCTGTCTTTTTTTAACTAGGACGACTGGTGATGCCCAGGGAATGATGTGTGGAGAGGAGGTCCCAACCTAATATGACGTCGTGTGAACATGATGGCAATACGGTGAATTCTATAATATAAAGGACCTCCTGAACGACGACACGAGTGGTGCAGGCGCCAGATGGCTCGACGTGCTGCGCGTTGGCAGTCCGAAGGGACAGTCCAGAAAGCGGCGTCGTCACTTTTCCTATCTTGCGGCAAATACGGGCATCTATCGCTGAAAGTGCAGCGCCGGTTACGACAAGTGCTAGCGTCAATGTTCCTTCTAGTGCGACTTCAATAACGTTTTTCGGGGAAGTGTTTCGTTAACACCGCAGTTCTCGCCTCCTGAACTGCGATTGTTAGTTTCCCTGGCACAGAGGGCTCCGCCGACGGAGCGTGGGGGAAAGGGAGCGGCGGCGAGAAGGCGAACGGTGAGCGGAGAATGCGGTCTCGGCGGTAGGAGGAGATTCAAAGCTGTCCGAATAGTTGCGGCGTTGTTGGAAACGTTGCGTATATTGGCGCACATTGTTGGGGACGTTCGGTGTAAGGAGGCGACAGTGACGTGCCAGGTGTCCAGCATGGCAAGAATAAAAACAAATCGGAGGATTGTCTTCTGTGCGCCAATGGTCTTGAGGTCATGCATACTGCAGCAGTGGTGGGACTGGAGGGGATACTAGCGGGCACAAAGGCCGGCGAAGGGGATCATAGGTCTGTGGTGCAGGCCTCTTGGCGACTTCGCCGTAGGACAAGGGAGCGGGAGTCGGAGCCTGCTGGAGAGACAGCGAAATGTGGTTGGCTACCTGCTCCTTGATGCAGATCGGAGAGCGGACGCCAACGGAGAACTCGACTGGCCGTGTGTACGTGGAATGAAAGAAAGCTGACGAGCCACCTCTTCACGGACAAATTCCTTGATCTGTAGCTGCAGCGAAGTATTATCCGGGGCAACAGCCAAGCTCCACATTGAAGGCGCCTGACGAGCAGATTGGCGGCTGGCTATGCGTTGCTTGCGCAGTTCGTCGAAGCTTTGACAGAGACTGACGAGTTCAGAGATTTTCGCCGGATTTCTCACCAAGAGCATCTGCAAAGCGTCGTCTTCAATTCCTTTTAAGATATGGCGGATCTTCTCGGCATCAGCCAACGCGGTTGTGACGGCAACGCGGTTACAAAGGTCGGCAACATCATCTACATAACTGGTAAATGCCTCCCCGCACTGTTGAGCACGACCACGCAAACCTTGCTCAGCGCGAAGCTTGGGAACGGCGGGGCGCCCGAATACCTCCGTCACGTTGGTTTTGAAGGCCGTCCACGTCGTGAGGTCACGTTCGTGGTTGCGGTGCCACACGCTGGCGACACCGCTCAAATAAAACTACATGTAATTGCGTTTTTTGGTGTCGTCCCAGTGGTTGGAATGCTCACCCTGTCGTAGTCAGCAGCCAGTCTTCTACGTAATGGTCTTCTGTGCCTCTGAAGCTGGGTGGGTCCCGTTGACGCAACGGGCCGGGGCAGACCACGGTAGTCACCCGGGGCAGCGGGTTGTGGTTGTGGTGGTCCTTCTTCCGGCAAAATTAAGACAGGCTCTAGTTTCCGATTGCGAAGTTCCAGATTTGATAATGTACCCAGCAGCTCCACCAATGGTAAAGTGGTTATTCGGGTCGCAGAGCAGCAGCGACAAGCGCAGCACCAGCAGCTAGGGTGCAGTCAGAGAGCGAACTGGGTACGAGGCATGCGATGGCAACGGGGCTTTTCAGCGTGCCGATCTTCTTGGTCACACCGGCAATTGTCTAATACCAATTACCACGTGTCTCTAAGGTAGATATATGGATCTGAAAACAAATTGCGTGTACAGAAGGTTCTGGACCTGCCAGATTTGGACATGCTACTACCGACGAGTGCGAGCACGTTGGAGACAAGTGTAAATACAGGAACACGTCATCGTGACCGACGCTGACATTGAGAAAGATACACCAAGGCTACCGGCACTAACCTATGTTGCCGGCTATTGTCCCCATGCAGCTCTAAAAGAGTTGACATGCGGATCTTGCAGTGAAAACCTGTGATGCAAGACGTCGATCTAGATGATCCTGAGAATGCATTAATCACGAATATTAGGAAGGGTGGGCTGAAGTTTTCACGAGCAGTTGTAGTTAATGCTGTACTCTTTACTGAAATTGTATTGGACACTAGCATAAGCCGCACGATTTTTCAGCCTTCGTAGGCAGAAGAATACTCTTGTCGGCCTTGTGTTCGCTACCCTTCCAGATTTTGAGGTTGTAGATGTGTGTGATTTCGGTCATCTTGCATGGGAGGTAATGGAGCCAGTTGTAAGTGCTGCTGCAAATAGACTGCTGAACAACTTGTGCCGCACAGAAAATGACAAATTACCCAACGCCAAAAATGATCGAAAATTGTAGACCTTGAAGGTCTGAGATATGTTTCGCATTCTTTATCTTTTATTTATGAAACTGTGTTTTGTGGAACATCTACGTATGCTTGTGTTGACAGAACCCTTGTAAAAGGAAACTAGTGGTGTAGCTAGGATTTATTTGCCTACACGATCGAAATTTAAATCCTGCATTTTGGGCATTCCAATATGTTAGCGTTTGTGTGTATCGGGATGCCTGTTTATGAGTGGAACTCTCCATGCTACAGCAATCCATTATTGGATGTTTTACTTCAAGATGGAGAGTAGACCTTTTGTTTTTGACTTACATTTCACCATTATCTCAGTATTTTATGAAGACCAAGAAGGCCTGTAAACAAGACGGCTGGAAATGAAAGAAACAAAAGAAATGTTACAAGAAAGGCGGAAGCTTATTCTATATGAGAATCTGTTGTGCGTGACCTTATAATGATAAAATTTTCGCCAATAAAATGAGCCTCTATATTTGAGTGTCTGGCGAGGACTGTTTTACACAATGAAAGAGTGAGAATGATAATTGTATATGGAGGAATAAAGTGTTTCTTTCAGAACACAGTTCTTACCATTTGTGAATAAAATATATTCTGTGTCTTCAATATGCAGTTTTGCTCATTTTTTCTTTCCGTCTAAGGTTAAAGTGACTAAGCAGCATGAAGTTTGCTTGTCTTGTCTTAGCCCCACCAAACATCACAAGGACAATAAGACAGGTCATGTTACGACACACACAAAGCAATGTCTCCAGTCAAGTAATCTAAGGAAGGTATGAAACAATGTTGCTTTCTATGGTGGTTGTTGACCGCGGTGAACCCCTTATTTTTTGCGTCAGCTGTACGTGCCTCGCTTTGGAACCGAAACATATGCATCGCTAGGTTGCTGTCACTTTAAGGACAACACTGATTTTCGAAGCCATAGTAACCGCGATGCGCAAAGAGACACCCTGCAAGCGCAACGAACCTAGGCGTGGAGACGCCGACGGCGTCGACTGTCCGGCCCATCCGACTATAGTGACGTCACACCGGCGTACGGAGGCCTTATATTTTTTCTAGGTGGCTTTGGTTAAACGCATTGGTGGATGGCAACCAGGTTTGGTAAACTCCAGTACAATAAATTGTGTAATGAACAATAACTGATATATTTATACCGCGTGTACCGATGGCGTCCTTGAAAGACAGCATGATGCATCTGGCACATTACAGAATCATATGGCACCACAACGTGTGAAACCATGGGAACGCGTAATGGGTAGTGACCGATGATCGCAAACAGTCTCAACAACAGCGCTCGTCCTGTTATGTTTGTTTTCCTCGCACTTCCTCGCTCTGCTTCTAGTTTTAATCACTAACAACTTTGCCTTAGTTGCGTATTATTTTCAGGAATATCATAACTCTTGTGTAGAAATTTCATTTATATTCGGCAATCGACACATGTGATTCGAAAATCATTGCTTCACAGAAACTTCAGTTTCTGCACAAACGCGCGTTTATGATACGGTGGGTTAAGAACAACCATACAGACGCTGGTGTCTGGTGTCCACAAAGTATATAATTAGCCGAGCCCGCTCAATCAGGCGAAAGTCTGATTCCGCCAATTCCACTGCTCGCACACCATCAGCATGCTGGGCCTGTCAACGTCGTTTTTTGTCACTGGACCATTGTGGCACATAGTAGTGAGTTACTGTTCCCCTCTTCTAGCGAGGAAGCAGTGAGCTGGATGAATCGTGAAACGCGGATGGCGGTGGTGCGAAACCTACGCGGCGAGCACGAGTGGCCTGGTCGGGAGGAAATGGGACAGCAGAAGTGGATAAAGCGTCAGGGTTCAAGTAGGCAGGCTTCAGACGGTCGACGGAGACACAATCCTCCCGGCTGTTGATGAGCAAAAGAAAGGTTTGAGCTTTATGCTTGAGTGCTTTGAACGAACCATCATTAGGATGCCGTAAAAGAGGATGCACCGCGTTGTAGCGTGCAAGGGCATGCGTGCAGTTCACAAGGCCAGGGTTGACGTTTACGCGCTGGAAGGAACGTCGTTGTCCGGGGCGAACGACAGTGCGCTTAGTGCAGCGTGGACGGTAGGCGTAGTCGGAAACGTCAGCAGGGTATGGTTGGCGTGTCGTGGATGAATTGGCCAAGGACTCGTAGAGGTGTGTCAAACGTAAGCTCGGCGGCGCTGGGGGAAGAGTCACTGCTTCGAGGAGAAGGCGTCCTTCACACAATTTCTAAAGATAGTCCACCATTTCCTATTGATACTGTTACGGCGCAACCAAGAATCGTAGCAGTCAGAAGACGATTTAACGTTTGCAAGTGGGGTCGCTCTCGACAGCCATCTTGTTTATGCACAATCGTTTTCTTGTAATTATTGTAAACGCATCTTTATGTGCGACCTCTGTAACGTAACAAATTGGTGAGATGTGCGGTGTACCCACGAGAAACCACAATGGAGCTCCGCAGGGGTTGTGACTTCGCACTGGTCAACCTGACGGACGAAGCAGGACCCGCCATGTCACGGCCCACATCAACGCCTACAACCCCGACGGTTGTGCTGGCTCAGCCTTACGATCCAGCAGTGTTCTGCTGAACCGACCACCTCGATGTGGATAACTCGATTGCCACGTATGAGCATGGAAGTGCCACAAGAAACGGGATTCGACGTTTATGTTCGTAAACTTGCTCTTCTACCTACAAGGCACGGCAAAGGTGCGGAATGACAACCACGAGGAAGAGCTTAACGACTTGGACACGTGCAAACAGAAGCTGAGGGACTTGTTTGGCTGTGCCTCCGGGCGGGAGAGCACCGCTAAGACAGAACAAGCGATCCGTGCCCAGACGTCCACAGAATCGCACGTCTCTTACATCCAGGACGTGCTGGCTCTGTGCCGTGGGGCCGACAGCGATAGGTGGAGTCACACAAGGTTGTGCATGTACGGAGGGGGATCGCTGACGATGCTTTCAATCTGCTCATGTACAAAAGTTGTGGGACAGAACAGAACATCATGAAAGAGTGTCAACGCTTTTAGCAAGCCAAGAGTCGCCGCATTGCAACGCCGTTCACACGTCTGCCGAACACAGCTTCGACACCTTCTTGTGACAACTGAGTAGGAGTGCAGCGTCCATCGTCATCAGATCACATGGAACGGGTAGCGTGGCCCGAATTTGAAGCCATGGCTCCTGCAGCGGCTTTTTTCCCGCCCAAGTGAGTCGAACAACTTGCCTCCAGCATCATTTGTGAAGGCAATAGTCCGTGAAGAGCAAGCTAATATTGGAGTGCATCCTGTATGTGCCGTTGCCGCTTCACAGATGTATCATGCTCGAGGTCCATCGACTGGTCCGTGGTATTCTGCATGCTACCGAAATATAGCCGAGCGGAGAGCCGCAGAGGATCGACCAATCGGTTTTGCCTGCCGGCGCATCGGTCACGTTGTTCGCTATTGTAACTGCGACCGCCACTCACCAGTTTTGTCATCCCGAAACAAAGCGAGCGTCCTTACCAGCCTCCATTGGTACTGAAAGAGCCAAAGTATGGCGCTCGTGCTCCTTGGAACAGTCCGTCGTCGTCATTCTGACGCCAACGGCCCCGTTCGCCACCACCTCGTCCACCGTCGTCCCTATCACGCCGGGCTCGTCACCCACCATCTCCGATGCAGCCCCGATGCCCGTCTCAGCAAAACTAAGCAATTCAGCTCCCGGAGGTGACGCTGCATTGAATACTGGACCGCGAAACCCTCCGATAATTTTGCCGACCACTGGCGCGCACATATCTGTGATGAGTTCCCAATTGCGCAGACGACTGAACAAAGTTCGCACACCCACTTGATCGCGCACCCTCCGCGTCGCCGACGGAGGAACGCCTACCGTGGTTGGCATGTGCACCGCTCGCATTCGCATCGTGGGGCGCTTAAAGACTGTTTTGTTGGCCGTTTCGGAAAAGTGCCCTTACGGCGGTATGTCCGGCTTCGACTTTTTATGGTCTCCTTCAGCCCTCTTTGATTGCGCGTCTAGTGTCATTCAGCTTGAACTGCCCCATTGCTGCCATAGTGCACAAGCCACACAACCACGGTGCTCTCCCGAAGACATGTGCTTGTCGCTTCAAGCCAGTGCGCCACGTCGCGCTACTGTCGCTCCCATCTTTTCCTGACAGCGTCTATGTACTATGTCCCACTACTGACATACTGCTTGAAAGAAATTTGGCGGTTCCACGGTACCGCCCTCACTGCTGCAGGCAGTCAGACTTCGCTTCGTCTCCTTAATTTTAACTGTTTGACTAAAATTCTTGCCAGAAACATGTCTTTGAGCGACATCTCGCCTGTGAACAATTGCGAGATATCGGCTTTTCACGCCGAAATTCCGTCGCCATCTTCAGGAATATCCGATTTTCCGGCTCTCACAGATGAACTTAGCACGATGATAGCACCTGATCTTCCTCCGCCACAAGCTGCTCACCTCCGCCATCTCTTGTAAACTTACCGCGACATTTTTGACCTTGACGGCCGCCCTTTAACCCAGAAGTCCATGGTAACCCATCACATTTTCACTGGAGACGGTAATGCGATACACCTCCGGCCGTACCGTATTTCACATGCTGAACGCCAAGTGATACAACGAGAAGTGGATAAGATCTTGACTAAAAGCGTTGTCGAGCCATCTTGCAATCCGTCCCCTGTTGTGCTTGTGAAGAAGGAGGGCAGTTGGCGCTTTCATGTGAACTACAGACACCTCAACAAAGTCACACGCAAGGATGTCTAACCCTTGCCGCGCATTGATGACGCTTTGGACTGCTTGCATGGAGCAAAGTACTTTTCACCGATAGACCTCCGATCAGACTACTGGCCAAACTAAGTAGATGGACCGTGACAAGCCGCGTCGTAACACCTGACGGCCTCTACCGAGGCAAGGTTATGCCATTCGGCCTTCGTGATGCGCCGGCAACCTTCGAAAGAATGAGGACTCCTTACTCCGCGGCTACTAATGGTCCACATGTCTGTCTTATCTAGAAGATGTCATATTTATATCATTAACTCTCACGAGTCATCTAAAGTGTCTATCGGCTATTCTTTCTATTTTCGGACGTTCCGGCCGGCAATTGCACTAATCCAAGTGGCACTTTGGACGACCTCAAATTACCGTTCTTGGCCATCTCGTCAATGCCGCTGGCGTTCAATCCGACCCTGACAAGATTCGCGCGGTCCCGAATTTTCTTGTTGCGTCTTCCGCCACAGACGCAAGAAGCTGTGTTGGGCTATGCACGTGTTTCCGCCCTTTTATCGAGAATTTCGCCGAAAACTCTCGCCAATTCTCCGACCTATTTAAGAAGGACATTGCTTCCAGATGGGTCCTTGCTCGAACCGAAGCTTCCTCCGCCCTCGTATGCTTGCTCACGGCTCCCCTATTGCTGGCTCATTATGATCCATGTGCCGCCACTGAACTTCATACGGATGCCAGTGGTCGTGGAATGAGGATTGTACTTGTTCAATGGCAGCGTAACGCAGAGCGCGTAATTGCATATGCCAGCAGCCTCCTGTCACCCGCCGAGAGGAATTTTTCGATTGCCGATAGAGAGTGCCTATCGTTAGCTTGGACAGTCGCCGAATTCTGCCCCTACTTGTACGGCTGCACATCTTCCGTAGTTACCCATCAACATGCCTTGTGCTGGCTCTCCTCGCTTAAAGACTCTGTAGGAACAGAAGGCCCACAAATAATGGCCAGTTAATAAACAGGTGATTGCGTTGACGTCGCGACTGCCATCGTCGATCCCATATGCCTGATAGCGCTAGTCCAGTCTCTTCTTCCTGTCTTCAGTCTCCCTTCTACTGTCCACTGCAACTCCACTGGACGATTGAGTAGATGGGGCTTACTGCTCCAGGAATATTTATGTGCTGTTTTATACGAATCAGGTCCTTTGCACAAGAACGCCCTCTGCCTCTCTCTCCATCCTGTCGACCAGCCTGCATATGATGAACATGACACCGACTCTTGCGTGGGGGCCATTTCTGATCTGCACGACATTCGCACTAAACAGCGTGATGACTGCTTACCTGTTACCATCGATCGTTTCAATTCTGGATATTCAGACCCCACGGTGCGTATGTTCGTGCTCGGCGACGACGTTCGCTACCGTCGCTGCTTACGCCCTAAAAGGAAGCTTTAGCTCGGGCTCAACTCCGACGCGGCCTATTCAAATACATGTAAAATGCAAAAACGTTTTGCCGAGATAACCCTTAGACCGATATTAATAAAGTTTGTTGCATTTGAGAGAAAAGCTTAAAGTCTAGTGGCAATTCGAAGGGGAATATCGATTTAAGCCTGAATTTTGTTTAAAAGATTTGCAAAAATGCGGAAGCTTGAAAAGAGATAGAAGCACAATATTTACAAATTAATAGTTCTGCAATACAAAAAGACATCAAAGTTCTGTAAACAGCATCCACTAGATAATTCAAAGTCGACAGATTTGATGTGTGAATTTGTTACGTTGTTTACAAAGGTTGCGCAAAAGCTGTATTTTCATGTTACTCAATTTTTTGAGATTCGTGTGTAACATATCAATTTTGTGCGCTTTCGATGCGATAGATATGATGCAAATGACATAGTTGTGATATCCTTTTTCATTGGTGAGTTAAAGAGTTGTGAACTTCATAGCTTCGTTTTCTGAAATGTTTAGATTTTTGCCACATTTCCATAAAAAAATTGACGACCTTAATCGAAAATTTCAAACCAATAGACACTAGGTTCTAAGTTTTTCTTTTAAATGCAATAAACCTCGCCAAATTTGGCGCACTGGTTGCTGTGAAAAAACAATTCTCCTTTTACATGTATTTAGATAGGACTACCCAAGCTAAAGCTTCCTCTTAGGGATCAGAATTTTTCCCATTGTACCACGCCATCTCCAGGCATCAGTTCTTGAGCAGTTGCATGACGCCCCTACTGCAGGCCACCTCGGCGTTTCGCGTACTTACGACCGTGTACGGCGTCGTTTCCACTGGCCAGGCCTGCACCGCTCTGTGCCCGCTACGTTGCAGCCTCTGCGCTCTGTCAGCGCCGCAAGAAGCCTGCTGTGCTGCCAGCTGGATGCCTTCACCCCATCAATGTGCCCACAGAATAATTATTTCGCGTCCGTCTCCATCTGCTCGGGCCTTTTCCGACGTCGAAATCTGGCAATACGTGCGTCGTCGTCGCGACTGATTACGCCATACGGTACGCCATCATGCGAGGTTTGCGCGCAAGCTGTGCAACTGAAGTGCCAGATTTCCTTTTACATGACGTCATCTTCTATCATGGCGCACCCCGGCAATTCCTCATTGATCGCGGCCGCACCTTCTTGTCCAAAGTAGCTGAAGAATTACTTCGCCCCTGTTGTGCCGAGCACCAGATTTCCACGGCCTACCACCCACAGAAAAACGGACTGAACGAGCGGTTCAATTGCACGTTTACAGAAATGCTCTCTATATACTCTTCCGATGACCACAGTGATTTGGGACAGCACGTTACCCTTCGTGACCTTCGCGTTCTCGTGACCGCATGCGGTCATGAGAACGCTAGGATTTTCATTATTTTACCTTCTGTTCGGCTGGCAGGCTTCTTTGCCCTTGGAAACACTGCTTGCTTCCTGGACGAACACTTCCACTGAATATTCCCAAGACGTCTTCGCCCGTGCTCACACGACCGGCATGCCAGATTGCCGGCTCCCGGCTCAGTGAGTGTCAGGCTGCGCTGATCTGGTACGACAGCCGACATTTAGGACGTTCGATTTCCTCCTGGCTCTATTGTCCTCCTGTGGACACCGTGTCGCCACCTCGGCTTGTGTGAAAACTGCTGCCGCGTTGCACACGATAGCACGTTCTGCCCAATCTGCCATCCGGACGCATCGTCGCGAACACCGTTTTCATGCACGGCGACTCAAGAGCTGGGCCCTACCGTGTCGAAGACTACCGGGACACTTTGGCCAATCTAGGTGCGCTCCCCGACGTTTTGGCGTTGGGGGCGTATCAGATGAACCACGTGTGGGCTGTAACAATGACGAGTGCTGACGCCGCTCAGAAATTGCTCACCGCTGTCAACGTGAAGGTAAAGGATCGCCCATGTTTGCTCATCGATCCAAACAACCGGGAGGTTCGCTTAAAGCTACACTGGTTGCTGCACGGCGTGACCGACGAAGACATTCGTGTGGCTCTGACACCCTACGGGAAAGTGTTGGAGGGGACGCGGGAGAAGTGGCGTGTGCAAGGCGTCACTGAAAAGGGCTCGACGACTCGCTCAGTTCGACTGCAATTGCATGGCGACGTCAAAGTCGACGACATTCCACACCAGCTCAAGATAGCCGGAGAGCTGACTCTCGTCGTTGTTCCAGGCCGCGCTCCACTCTGTGTGCGCTGCAAGAGCACCGCGGGCACATACGTCGGGACTGCAAAGTGCCTCGCTGCAGTCGTTGTCGCCGCTTCGGCCATGAGGACGCGGATTGCCCAAAGACGTACGCCAGCGTGACCGGACCAGTCCAGGCAAACGATGCATTGGACCACCTTATGGATGAGGCAGACTCCGAGGAAACCGCAGGAGTGTGCCGAAACCCGACTACCCAAGAGGGTACCCCGAACACTCCACAGGACGCCCTCCGTGAAGCTCCAGGTAAGCCCGAAGCCGGGCTTCTGCATGAAGCCGTGGAGGACCGGAGTAAGAAAGCTGCTCCAAGTAGTACCGGCCACACTTTTTCCGGCGGAGCCGTACAGACTACTCCCTAGGAAGTGCCGATGACAGGCATCGATAGCGACAGTGCCAGTGCGACCGCAAAGCGGCCCCACGAAGCAGGCGAAAAGGAGAAGGGGCCCAGCGCCGTCGCAACGGACGAGCCGCCTGCGAAAACGACTCCCGTGCGGTGTCTTTTCCTTCGGCTTCGGCCGAACACTTCGACGGAGCGCAAGACGGCGGAAACGCCGCCTTTGCCTCCCTGAGGACTGCACCGTGACAAGGCACCCAGGAAAAAAGCACAGTAGTGAGGTGAGCGTCATGCCCCCGGGTTTTCACCGCCTCGCAATGATGTCTATGGATAGGTCATTTCGTGTGGCTACTCTAAACGTACGTGGGCTTGCCTCAAGGAGGAAGCAAAGTCAACTCTATCGACTAGTTAGCTAACATGACCTGGACATTCTAGCAGTACAGGAGATGAAAGTTGAGGGCGATGACGAAACCGGGGGCATGGTGCGTCAATTCTTAGCTCGATACTGTGTTATAGTGAGCCATGCTGTGGGAACTTCTTCCGGGTGCGCTTTGTTCATCCGATATAGTCTTGGAGCAAAAGTAGAAGCTGTGACGTCATGCCCGTCAGGTCGGCTTATTGTCTGCGATTTTTTATTATCGTCATTGGAATGGCGTGTTATTTGTTTGTACGCGCCGACTGTCGCTGAGGAAAGACGCAGATTTTTCGATCAGCTAAAACAGTATACCCAGTGTAATAGGCTCCTCATTATTGCCGGTGATTTTAACTGTTCTTTCAGCCCGTGATAAAACTAGCGCCCGACCGTACAAGGATGCAAGCACCATTGCCCTAAGCGATATGATAAGGGACGATGGTTTGGAAGACGTGGCTGAATGTCTCGGTGGTGGGAGGGCTACGCAGTACACCCACTTTCAGGCAGCCAGCCACGCCTGTCTTGACAGAGTGTATGTGAGCCTTGATTTGATACCCCTTTGTAAGGAGTACCATGTGAGCGCACTTTCATTCAGTGATCACTGTTTGGTCAGCTTTTTAGTAGCAAGCACGAAAGAAAAGAAAAACGGCTTCGAGTGGCAACTATGGAAATTTAATTCGAAATTACTAAGCGGCGAAATGTTTACAGCGGATGCAACGAAGCAAGTTGAAGAAATGAATGCTGTTGATAAGACGACATCTGGTGAAAAATGGGAGAACTTCAAGCGGGCGGTTAAAATCAAGGCTTTAGAGCGTGCGAGCACTATATGCAGAGAAAAAGGAGCCGAAGAAAAACAGATGCGCAGGAATTTAGAAAAATTGATCAGTGAGGAATGTAGGATGACCGGCATGTTCATGGACGATATTCGCGCACTGAAACATAAAATAGAACAGTTCGATATCGAAAGATGCCGCGGTGCTTTGGTGCGGGCAAGGGCCGAAAGGCTGATAATGGGAGAAGTACCGTCGAAAAGAGCTTTAGGCTCAGAAAAGTGGCATGCGCGCCGCAATCATATAGCGGAAATCGAATATTGCGGAAAAGTTAGCGACGCAGCAGAAGATATCGAGCGTGCCTTTTTCGAGCACTACAGTGGTTTATTCACTTACTGCGCAGTCGACATTGACCGTTTTAAAAAGGACTTTTTGTCGTTGATGCCAAGGCTAGATGAAAGTACGAAAGAAATATTGGAGGAACCAATTTCGGAAGAGGAAGTGAAAAGTGCTATTGAAAGTATGCATACGGGGAAGTCCCCTGGCCCTGATGGTCTAACCTCAGCCTTTTATAAATATTTCAAAGGTGCGATCTCACCAGCCTTAGCGGATGTATACAACGAAGCATTCCAGCTCAAAGTATTACCCCCGTCCTTCTCATCTTCCCACACTATTCTTATACCCAAGTCAGAAGATCCCGTTGCATTGCGAAGAGTAACTTCTTACCGCCCAATTTGTCTCACTAACGGAGAGTATAAGATAATGATGAAAATCTTAGCAAAGAGGTTGCAGGCTGTCATTGCGAAGCTTGTGGGGCCGCATCAAACATGTGGCATTAAAGGCCGCACTATCTTCTCAAATATACACGTAGCACGCAGTATCCTCGAATGTTGCGATGCCATGGGTGCACGAGTGGCAATGTTCCAAATTGATCTCGAGAAAGCGTTTGACCGGGTGCCTCATGACATTCTTTTGTGCATTCTAGATTATGTGAATTTGGGTAGAATAATTAGAGAGGGGGTTGCCATGGGCGTACCGGGACTGCTCGACGCGGCTTATTGTCAACAAGGTGGTGGGAGCGCGAATCCAAGTTAAGCGTTCGGTGCGTCAGGGCTGCCCTCTCTCGCCGCTGTTGTTTTGCTTGTATATTGAGTCTTTTTGTTTGAGTGTCATGGAGAATGACTGTGTCCGCGGGTTTAAACTGCACGAGGTTGAAGTCCGCCTGTTGGCTTATGCAGACGATATTGCTGTGTTTTGCACTGATTCGGACAGTATAATGCAGGCTGTCAAATGCGCTAAAAGTTTTTTTGCTGTAAGCGGCAGCGCGGTAAACTGGGGTAAGTGCCTGGGATTCTGGCACGGTGATTGGCGTGGGGCCCCAGACACTTTTGCCAACATGAGTTTCGTTACGACTCCGGTGAAATACTTGGGTGTTCCCCTTCAGTGCTACAAAGACAGTGAGTCGTACTGGAGGAGTGAAGTGGATAACCTTCGGGACAGGGTAAACAAATGGAATGGCTGGATTTGGTCTATGTTTTTCAGAGCCACAATTTGCAACATATTTTTAGTGAGCAAACTTTGGTACATCCTCCAAGTCTTGCATTGCTCAAGGGTAAACATCCAAAAAATTCACCGGGTGTTCGCAGTGTTTGTGTGGGCATCGTCTTGGGAGAGATCAAGTCGCACCAATTTGTTTCTTCGAGTTCGAAATGGAGGACTTGGACTGTCACATTTGTTTTTGAGACAGGTAGTCAATCGCTTTTTTTTCTTCAGGGACGCAAAAAAACCCGTTTTTATACATTGTCTGCCAACTCCGCCTAGGCAAACACTTGCCCGAAATGGTTGTCTCAGCGGGCAGTTTGCCAGGGGGTGTTTATAGTTTTCTACGTGAAGTTGTGGTTTCATGCAGGTTTTTGTCAGCGCGTTTTTCACTTCAATATTTGAGTGACGTCAGCCGGAAAAAACTGTACAAGGACCTGTGTGATGTTGTTCTTCCCGTGCCTTTATATCGGTCTCTCTACAGAGCTAGCCATGGGCACAATGTTCTGAAGCGTGTTAAGGCGATGCTAATGCCGTCAGGCGCTAAGACGTTCTTTTTTAAATTGCACTCCGGAACGCTGACTGTCAAACCGTGGCTGGCTGAAAGAGGTTTCTTTGTTCCTTGGGGCACTCATTGTACAATTTGCAAGCAGGAGGAGGCAATTGAACATGTTTTTCTGCATTGTTGGGATGCCGTTTTCCTCTGGGATGTGCTCCAGCGCACAATCAAAAAAGATTTCCCCCTAGATGCGTATGGGATTCGCTACTTGCCAATAGAAAGTGATGATGGTACCCCATTCGATGTGATCATGCTTATTGCCCTGCATAGCATTTGGAAATGTAGAATGGCGGTAAGGCACACCGATCTCGATGCAAGAGCGGCTCGCCAGTATTTCAAAGAAAGCATACGGAACTTTGTAGAGGAACAAAAGTTGCTGGAGTGCATCCCAGAGTGGTTGCCACGTGTGGAATTATTATTGGCGATAAAGGAATTTTAGCACAAGCGCAGCCGCACAAGTTCTGCGGTCGTTTTTAACATATTGTGAGTGTGCCTTTTGAATATTTGTGAATGTGTATTTTTTATCCGGGCCAACGACCGGCAATAAAGAAAAAAAAAGAACTCGTGGCTCAGTGGTAACGTCTCCGTCTCACACTCCGGAGACCCTTTTTCGATTCCCACCCAGCCCATCTTGCAAGTTGTTTTTATTCATGAAGTGCCTGCTGGGATTTATCGCTCACGGCCAACGCCGCCGACGCCGACGACGCCGACGACGCCGGCTTTTCTGCGACACGAGCTCCTGAACGCTGTCGCGTTAATACATCCTTAACGCGTTCATGTCACTTTGTACCGTTGAGTTTTTGCGGTTTTGTGACGTTGTTTGACAGGCAGGTAAAGTGGGTGCAGCCCGAAATCTTTTGACCAATAGCCGAGGGCTAATCGCCGAAAGCCGTCGAATCAGAAATAACTATTTTTCTATTGTTCGGTCCAATCATGCATAATCAGTGTGTACACGTCATATAAGATGGAGAGCTATCGCGGTTTTCGTGAGGTCGCGTGATAGACAGGGAAGTGAGGGTGCTCCAAAAAAGTTTTTGACCAATCGCGGAGGCCTGATAGCAGAATTGGAATAGAAAATTTTGGAACAGCTTTACGTTATAGCGTCCAAGACTGCATTATGACTTGACTGAAAAGAAAACAAGGGAAAAAAACGTGTAATAAATTTTCTGCGTGTAGTAATAAATTTCTGAATTCATTCCTTGTATTTCGTATGTATGTAGGTAATTATGTGGCAAGAGTTATCTCCTTTTAAGCCCACCTCCTCGTTTTCTGTTTTCTTATTTATTTCTCTACTAACATTGTTTGCCTACTACCTTTGTCTCCTTTTGACATTTGATTGAACAATCGATTGATAAAATGGATACTGTTAATAATAATAATAATAATAATAATAATAATAATAATAATAATAATAATAATAATAATAATAATAATAATAATAATAATAATAATATTAATAATAATAATAATAATAATAATAACAATAATAATACAAGTAGTAGTAGGCTAAACAAAGAGTAAAATGTATTTGACGATCACACACAACAGAAGCTACAGACATGGTGGAACAGCACAAGTGCCCCTTCGAACGTGTTCTTCTATGGCTTGCTGGCGTCATCCTCAATGGGCAGTAATGGCTTGTGACAATATAATACTGTAATGCACTGAGAGTACACCGACCTATGTGGATGCTGTAGCGACCGCTCATGAGAGCCCCTCTCGAAGGCGAGCACAGTGGTGTGACGTAGTAGTTGTTGAGCAACACACCCGTGCTCGCCAAAGCATCCATGTTTGGTGTTGGAATCTGAGGCGAGCCAAGGAAACTGACGTCGCCCCATCCCTGCGGTGAAGGCGAGAAAATGATCACAGATAAAACGGTGCATGCGTGAACAAAGGCGCATCGATGAGCTTTCACACCGTGCAAAACTGAAGAAAACTAGCTACAAGCGGCAAAGGTAGAGCACGAGCAAACAAATGCAGCTACACATGCAGCTGGACTATATCTACATTGAAGAACACTCGTAATGAGTCATTTAGGTATCCCATTCGTAACTAAAAAACGCCTCCTAAGAGGAGGATTTTTTCATAAGGCATGATGTGTTTCAATACGCCTTCTGACATCGTTCACATACCGTGATGAAAGGAATGTCATATGATTCTACTTGTAACAGGTAACATAGCTGCCGTACGCACATGTGTCAGTGTCGTGAAGCCAGAAATCTGACGAAATAAGCAGTGGTGGATCGGAAATTTCATCGAAAGTAATTACTCAGTATTCCATGACAAATGTCTGGCAGAAGGAGGTATTGGTGGCTGTAGGCTTTCTCCCATAATTATTCGCTACCCAACATTTAAAGCTTTCCACACCGAGACCCTCCGCACAGCTGCAGGCCACAGCTATATGCATGACTGATTGGAATGAAGAAGTATGCTTGTCAGGTTCCTACAACGATCAAGATTTAGTATTCTCACTAGTATTCGCGTTCGTATTACATGTTAGAATTCGTGTTAGTACCTCCATACGTGTTAGTAGTCTCACTAACACATCATGGTGAAAAGTACCTTGTGTTTCAGCTCTTAGTCGGCATTTATGGTGAAATCCGTAAAGCTGATGCATCCTGCAGCGATGTCGAAGCTATATGGATAAGGGAGGCTTAAGTGGCACAATTACCTAGCTTATAAAAAAGGTCAGAACATGTCTCAAAACTGTGACGGGGCTTGGCATATTGCATTGCCATGTCATGTCACGTGAGCTGCTCTATTTGGAATGACATCAAGCACTTCTCAATCATTAGCGGTGAGTGGACGAGACGCTCCAGAAGCTCAAGGACTGAGCTGTGCGGTCTATAGTTTTTGCAGGGACGCTCTGCAGCAATCTACTGCAGCACCTACTACATGGTTACCGCATTCTGTTCATAAAACGTAACGGACTCCGACATCACCACTGCAGCCCCCGTCATACCACAAATATACAAAAAGTGTTTGAGGTACAAAATATCCTTCTCTTTAGGTAGAGAGAAAGGCTCATATGTACATTAGGATGATATGCCATAAACTAGGGCCCTATAATGTAAGACTATTCCAATATATTTTTATTCCAACCTGCTGACGTCAAATTTGCGTAACCACCGACGCAATCATCAGGCGGTCACCCACAGGTTTGACTCAACAGACCAATCAAACGCTCGCCTCGTTCAGAGGCGGTCACTTTGCTTGAAAAATGAACATCGCCTACACTGAGCAGGTTTACTTGTGTAATTGGCTCACGATAGGCGAGCAGCGCGCTCATTTGGAGAGGGATTCCGTGGGGCCGAGCCACTGCACTAAGAATCGATAACCGGATGAAGAGGGTGGTGCCGGCGTCTGTGATTGGTCCGCCTTCCCTTACTTAGCTTGCGGTAGCTCGTCGACAATCGCGGCGGCATGCATCGGAAACTTAAAAATGACGCTAATACGGATCCTCAGCAAAAAAGAGTTAGCAGAACGAGGTCGTAAACGTGCTGAAAGTGTTCGAAAACGTTACATGGCTGCGCAAAAAGTTTTATTACACGCAAATAAACCCATGCTCTCCGGCTGGTGCGAGTAGCCAGTGCCTGAGCGATCGGCGGCAGCCATCTCTTATTCCGTTCGGAACGGGGCAGGGGCTATATAACGTAAAACTATTCCAAACTTTTCTTTTCCAATTTTTCAATCAAGCCTTCCGCCATTGGTCAAAAACTTTTTGGACCACCCCCCTTTCACCTGTCTGTCACGCGACGCCACGAAAACCGCGATAGCTCCCCATCTGATATAACGTGTACACACGGATTATGCATCATTTGACCGAACAAAAGAAAAATAGTTATTTCTGATTCAACGCCGCTTAGCCCTCGGCCATTGGTCAAAAGTTTTCGGGCTGCGCCCACTTCACCTGCCTCTCACGCGACGTCACAAAGCCGCAAAATCTCACCGCGTCAAAGCGACGTGTACGCGATAAAGATGCATTAATATGCCGAACAAAACTGAATGTCTTTCTGAATAGCCGCAGGCTGCCCCGTTCCGAAAGGAATAAAAGATGGCTGCCGCCGATCGCTCAGGCACTGGCTACTCGCACCTGTCGAAGAGCATGTGTTCATTTGCGTGTAATAAAATTTTTTACGTGGCCGTGTAACATTTTTGAGCACTTTCGGCCCGTTTACCACCTCGTTCTGCCAACTCTCCTTTGCTGAGGATCCGTTTTAGCATCATTCTTACGCTTCCTTTGCATGCCACCGTGATTGTCGACGAGCCACCGCAATCTAAGTAAGGGCAAGCGGACCAATTGCAGACGCCCGCACCACCCTCTTGACCCGGTTATCAATTTTTAGCGCAGTGGCTCGGCCCTATCGAATCCCTCTCCACTCGAGCGTTCTCCTCGCCTCTTATGCGCCAATTAGATAAGACAAGCCGCACAGTGTAGGCAATGTTATTCGTTTTTCAAGCAAACAAAAGTGGCCTCCTACGAACGAGGAGAGCGTTTGATTGGTCTGTTCAGAGTACCCGGCGGCTGACCGCCCGATGCTTGCGTCGGCGGTTACGCAAATTTCACGTCAGGAGATTGCAATAAAAACACATTGGAATAGTTTTACTATATAGGGCTCCAGCCTGCGGCTATTCGGAAGAAAATTCAGTTTTGTTCGGCATATTATTGCATCTTTAACGCGTACACGTCACTTTGACGCGGTGAGTTCTTGTGGGTTTTTTTCACGTCGCGGGACAGGCAGCTGAAGTAGGTGCAGCCCGAAAACTTTTGACCAATAGCCGAGGGCTAATGGCGAAAAGGCAGTCGAATCAGAAATAACGATTTTTCTCTTGTTAGGTCACATCATGCGTAATCAGTGTGTACACGTCATATCCCATGGGGCGATATCGCGGTATTTGTGACGTCGCCTGACAGACAGGTGAAGTGGGGGTGGTCGAAAAATATTTTTCACCAATCGCGGAGGGCTGATGGTGGAATTTGAATAGAAAAGTTTGGAATAGTTTTAAGTTATATGGCACCTAAAAGTAACTGCTGTAGTTATGTTTTATTCCAGTGGCGTAGGATGTTCGCGTGCGCGGCCTTAAAGAGTGAACCCTATCAACGCGATTTTGTGCGCGGCAGCGACGAGCGACGGCTTCGAGCGGCAGATCGGGTCGTCGCTTGAACAGATCGCTCGGTCTTGTCGCGCGATCTCTCGGTTCTGCAAATCTAGAATTCGTGGCTCGCCGCCCGGCAGTGCTATGAGCGACTAGCCGATATGGCGAAGCCGGAACTGGATGTACATCACTGAAGTACTACCGATTGTGGCACGGAACGGACAAACGATTGAATTTTTATAGTGCAAAGACAACAACCTACTGCAAGACCCTCAGAAATATTTTGTGCTGGTTTTTACAGTAAAACACATCAACTTATGTTAATAAAGCATGCGTCAGGCTAGTTTCGGCGCCTATATTTGCGCTCATACCGGCAACACTGGGGCGACGTCGCTCGAAGTCGTCGCTCGCATGGGGTACGACTTGTAGGCGACGAGCGAACGCGACAGCCATCTCCATCGCGTCCCTTGTCGCTGTCCCGCGCAGGATCGCTTGCATGGGGTTTATACTCAAGTATTTGACCCTACCTACTGCAGTGAAATATCGGTGCCCTGACTCAGATGCACGCGACCTGAGCAGGTGTGTCTCTCCCGCTGGGCACAATTGAAACAACTGCACAGTGAAGCGCATGGTGTTTGCCAGAAGAATGTGATAATTAAAAAAACGCATTTTAAAAGCAGATGTTATTTGCTAGTATTCTAGAACGCTAACGTGCACAATTTAGTCCATGACATCTGAAACAGTCAATACTTGCGCAACAACGGAATGATGATGACGGCTTGACGATGACAGCGTGACAGAGAAGAAAGGACAAAATAGTAACGACGACAGCCAGAACAGCGGTGTCATTATGGCGCAATAACAACGAAAATAATAACACGATGGGGTGACGGTAATCAAATTTAGACAAAGACAAGACGATCACGGCACGACGACGATGACATGCGTTTGCTGCAACTCATTTACTTTGTTGCGTGGTATTACCTCGGTTCGCGCTATATCTGGTGCTTGTTTGTAGTCTGTCCGGTTCCGGGCAATGGTGTAAGCAGCCACCACCCAAGAATTGGGGGAAAATGCAAAGAATGCTGCGCTTAAAATGATCATCGCATATAACTTTCATATGCAATACCAGCTCATTGCTACCTTTAAATAAACCGACCTCTCAATATCATAGTGCATGGTAGCCAATAGCTTTAGTGACTTTCTTGTTTTTCTTGATTTGACCAAATGTTGTGTGCCAGTGGCTACGCGGCGCTTCTTGGCTAATCATTGCAGGTGGCCCTGTGCATGCAACACTGATTGCCAGTGATTGCCCCACCCAGTATCATACATCACTTTCTTTTGTACGTTTGTACGTTCATTTGTAAAAGTTTCTAGGCGATTGCTGTTATTTGTGTAGCATTAAGAGCATCAATAATGCTTCGCATGGCATAGATTCTAACCGATGGCTGGGTGAACATAATTATTTTGAGCGATTTGCATTCGCTTTCACGCTAGGGCCACCAGCCCTTAAATCTAACGACCGTTCTCACTAAACTGTGCTGTATAGGTAAATATCAGTAAAGTGAAGGCACGACACCAATATTGAACGCTTTCAAGTGTGGTATGTGTAGTTGGAGCTCTGTTATAGGCGTGACATGTGCTCACTCGATGACGTTGTAGACTTGTGAATGCTCCCAATTAACAGTTAAGTCTCTGATATTGTGAATTAAGTTTTCGTCACATGAATAGGCCAAAGACATGATGTATTTAGAAGTGGCATCACCAACATGGGTGACGAGAAAAAAAGGAATGATGTATAGTGTGGGTAGAAACAAAACTGCCAGAATGATCTAAAAATTTGTTTCTTAGGGCAGACTGTCACATGACATATTCAGATGCAAAATCAAGAAGGCCCGCTTGCGCTGGCATAATGTGATGAATGTTCCTGTTACTTTTTAAAAGGTGTCATTTGCTCATAGAGAGCTATAATACCTGACAACGGTTTCTTAGTTACTACGCACCCTGGCGCCACTTAAACAATTCCTTCCCATGTGCGCTTGATGCCGCTGTTACGACAGCACCTAATTACGCTTTCTTAGGACGAGTGTTGGCTCAAGGAAACACACGAGAAAAAAATTCTGCTTACTGATTTTTGGTGTTCAGTACAGTTTATGTCGAAATATCTTCGGTCATTGTTGAAAGGCAGCAATTGTCATAGGTTGGATTAGCGCAGGAGCAGAGGACGAGCTTGGCATGCGACTGGCTCTCTTGTGAAAGCATGGTGAGTGAAAAACGACCGATACAGAATGCCCTGCTGCAGTAGTATCAAAAATGTGATATTGATATCGATATGAAAGCATTGCGCTAGAACTGACACGTTCACCCACACATGATAAAGGACATACACAGGCGCTGGACTGCAACAATATCTGTATATCGCTTACAGACCAGCGCCTATGCATGCACTTTTTCACGTATGCATGAACGTGTCAGTTTTAGGGTGCTGCTTCAATATCATGGCTCCCCAAACTAGCCCAACAGTATCTATTAAGCAAATTTACTATGCACGAAGTGGAATTTAGACATCTGTTTCACATCGCACGACGACCAGCTGTGCAACTTCCTCACGAAGCCGTTGGCGATTGGTGTGAAGCTAGCTTCCAGTGCCCGGTCTGGCACTGCTTACCTTTCGCTAAAAAAATATGTTGACAAATCTTAGTTTCTTTGTTTTCGTTGAATAACCTTCTTACGGCATACTTTACTCATAAACATTTCCTTTAGACATTTTGTTTCCTCCTTAAGGGATTACCGCTGTTGGAATATGTAATACTGTGCTAAATTGGTTTCCATACAAAAATTGGAAAAAGCACTGAGTTAGGACGAGAGCTAAATTAATAAAGTAGCTTTTCTTTTGTTTTATCAATCCAAAAAGGACTAGAAGATCTACGAAGAAATAAGAGGTAAAAATGGTGGTTTGCATGCAATACCGTCAATCGTTGCCGTCAAGTCAAGTGGGCAGATCAAGAGGCAGCGAATCTCACTAGCAGACAGAAGTTATGTCTTCATGTCGACCACAATGAATAAACGCTGCAATATGGCGCAACTGCAGGCATTGTTCTATCACCTTCAACAAGGTATTTAGAAGACACGCCACAAAGCCACACACGGAAATTTTGTTCAAACTTAAAACTCGTAACTGATGCCCCCCGCCTAACAAACAAAACCGAGTTCGCCTGTAAAAAGACGAGCAATATCGCTCGTTTGACTGTACTTACCAGGTCATCTGCGAGGATGAACACAATGTGTGGTTTTGTACTGTATTTTTTTTCTCCAACAGATCGTGATGTATAGGCTAAAGGAAAAAGAATAAATAGGCCGACTGCGACCGCACGAACCTGAAAACGTAGAAGCAGGGTAAATACGTCGGTATTCCCGATATATTGACTATGTTATGTTTATGTTCCGTTAAGATGTGCCGTTTTTCTGGCATGTAAAATTGAAGAACAGTACTACAAGGGTTGATACATCTGAAGAGCACTCACACTCGTAGTCACACAGACATGCACAAAGGTGCACGCGCACAGATGAAACACATACCCTACAGAAAAGCATGAATCTCTCACATATATATAATCAAGAAGGGGCCTGACACATGGAGTGGCACACTGTGGTATAAAGATTCTAAACCAGGCAACAGCTCCATCATAAAGCGGGCCAATGTTTCGATAGGAGGGCCGATCTTCGTCAAAGGTGGCCTTGTCATCCTGAGCACGTTAGAAAAACAAATGTGGGGTTTTACGTGCCAAAACCACAATCTGATTGTGAGGCGCGCCCGTAGTTGGAGACTCAGAAATTTAGACTACCTGGGGTTCTTTAACGAGGCCATAAATCTAAGTGGACGGGGGTTTTCGCATTTCTCTTCCATCGAAATGAGGCCTCCATGGCCGCGATTCGACCCCCGCGACCTCGTGCTCAGCAGGCCACAACCACCGCCCTTAACCAACCATGGCGCGTCCTGGCCAGGTTAGCTTAAACATTGTAGTAGAGTGCGGTCACATTCTGTCGTCGGTAGATGCTGGCTGTAAAGGGAAGGACAAAAAAAATGAACGTAGTCGCTCACGTATCTAGGCGCGGTTTTTAGGACAAGGAAACAAGAGGGGGCTAGAGGGAAGGTGGCAGAGAAAAAAAAAGGAAATAAACTCAGTGCTTTGCTACTTTGTGAACAATGCTAACCAGGAAAGCCGTGTATGCGGGCCCCTTTATGGCGAACTGCACTTCCGCCGCGGGTCAGCCCAGCATTGCAGTATCTTCGGTATCGGCCTCCGTATGGTCAGTGCTTAATACCTGCTTCACCTCCGCCGCGGGTCGGCCCGGCATTGCGCTATCTTTGGGATCGCCTCACCTATGGGGAAGGGGAGTGTTTCACGCCTGCTTCACTTCAGCCGCGGGTTGGCCGGGTATTGTACCATCTTAACGCATGAGTACTTAACGCATGCGTCAACTCCGCCGCGGGTTGGCACGGCGTTGAACTATTTCCTAGATTTTTTTTTTCTGCACGTGGGCACGATAGTGCGAAAAGTAGCCTTTAACAGCTTCGCTGTTAAAAAATAGCTGGCTATCCCGTAATAGACACCAGATGTAAGCATGAAATACGAACTGGCAAAGCAGATTGGTTGGCTAATATATAAGCCACAATATTAGAATATGTGTAGTGACCCGCCGTGGTTGTTCAGTGGCTATAGTGTTGGGCTGCTGAGCACGAGGTCACAGGATGGAATCCCGGCCACGGCGGCCGCATTTCGATTAGGGTGAAATGCGAAAACACCCCTGTACTTAGATTTAGGTGCGCGCTAAAGAACCCCAGGTGGTCGAAATTTCCGCAGTGCTCCACAATGGCGTGCCTCATAATTAGAGAGTGGTTTTGCCACTTAAAACCATCTAATTTAAGTTATGTGTAGTTCATGTTCGCAATGGCCACACCGCACCAAGCCAAGCTGTGCACTGGTCCATATATACTCTGCCCAGCTAGAAAAAGAAACCTTTTGAAGACCGCACAAGAGGGAGCGACAGGAGCCAGGGAAACAGAGCGTACTGTCTAGCTGGAAGAAAGATGATTTGTATTTTGGGAACATACGCGGCAAAACCACGATTTCATTATGAGGCACTTCCTAGGGGGGGCTGCGGAACAGTTTTCGCCACCAGGGGTCTTTAACATGCCCTCAATGCACGGGACAGGGGCGGTTTTGCATTTCGCCTCCATCGAAATGCTGCTGCTGCGGCCAGGATTTGATCTCGCGACTGCTAAGCCACCGCAGTGGGTAGAAGCGCCTGAAGCAGCCACCAGTCAGCGCGGCACCATCTCCCGAGGCGACACAATACCCGTGCCGAAGAACTCGCGGACCACTGGTATTCAGCGCTCAGCGCCAAAAGATGACGAGGAAGTGTATAGTGCCGTTTATCTGCATTTTAAACGTCGCCTATTAAAGATGACAAATAAAACTTCAGCGTACTACGACGTACAGCATGAGCGATATTCTGAACAATCATTAGGAATAACTCGGAAGCAATATATTTTGTAACTTGTTTGGTCAGTAACTAGCATACGTAATCTGGTAACCTGCAATGGGTTGGAGGCCAGAGGCCACATTTTTTAAGGTACTGACTGGTTGCCAAGATGATCTGCTTTTGTTCTCGCAACTTGCCCGGATAACGGCTCTGGCTAATGGCTCAAGGTCACTTGAAGGTCACCGACAGCGGGAGCTACAAGAATTTCATGCTTAAAAGACGGACAAAGCAAGGTTGGGGGGAAGTGAGACGTTAGGAAGCCTTCAGCGAACTGAACAGATGCATTAGCTGTTGTAGGCTGCATGCGTATGAGGTTAAGAAGAACCGGTCTGCCGGTCAGTGCGTGAGGAACAAAAAGGCATGATTCAAAAGCATTACTTTACTGCGTCGGGTAGTTTTGAAGCAGTTAAGATGGCGACGTGGGGTCTGCGGGCGATGCATGGGATAATTGGAAGGCAGCGGCTTGGTCTTTTAAGGGACATCAGCAGTTCAGCGTAGGCGTCATCACTGTAGTAAACACGAGTGGCGAGACCCTGTATGGCTCAGCCCCCATTCGTACCCTACTGCGTTACGTGCAGATTCCTGGCAAGTACACCCAGAATGGGGACGGGTCACTTGGACACAAGGTGTATAGGCACCTTAAATGTACCTGTATGTATATACTGCTACGCATAAGGTCTATATTGTAATGCGTAGTTTGTTGACTTACGTATATATATATATATATATATATATATATATATATATATATATATATATATATATATATATATATATATATATATATATATATATATATATATATATTTGTCCCTGTCCCTGCCGCGAAATCTGGTTCTCTTGACACGGCTGTGGCGACGGCTCGCAGGGTGCAACCGTATGTTTTGATGTGTACATTTGGGGCGTAGCTTGCAAACGGGGTAGTGCAACAGCCTAAACAGAGCATGACGTTGGAGTTGGGGCGTGTACCGTGCGTAGATATTTGATGGGACTGCGCGCTGCATAAATGGAAGTAAACAATGCTACGCCTCACGCTGAGATTTACACTCTCATATTATCCGCTTCAAAATAGCTTCGCCACCCGCATATTCCAACATGCGCGTCGCACATGCAAATCTTTTTCGAAGGCAACGACATAACAGGACAGACGACTTCCTGAATTTTTCATCACGATTTTGATATTTGTACTCATTTCTAACGCTAAGAATGAACACATCGTATTCTGTGCCGTAAATTGCCGTATGCATAAGTTTCATGGTGCCACGGAAATTAACACCATATGCGAAGAGGGCTACCACTGGAAAGACTGGCACTATAGTTGCCGTGACGTGGCATGGGGGATCACTTAAGCAGATGTGACCGGTCGACCACATTGGAAGTAGGGATGCGAGCTGAGAACGAAAGATTTATCCTGGCTAGGACAGCTTTACCGGCGCTACGATTCGCGGCTGACCTACAGTAAATACTGAGACGTCAAAATGAATTCTGAAGGAAAAGAAATCACTGTGAAAATCTGTCGCATGTGTGCGTGCGCAATGAAGTCCCAACAGATATACCGTGGGTGTGTTTTCGAACAGCTCCAGAAGCGTTCGCTTAACGATGCATCCTTCTGTCCGGACAAATGTTCGTCTTCTACGAGCTAATAGCCACACCACGGTGAAAATAGACGTGTTAGATGTAGGCAGAAAGCCTTAATAAACAAAACACCAAACAAAAGCTGTGCGATAAACTCGATACGAGTGGACAGAACACCGCCATGTCCAGTCCTCTCTTTATTGTCCCGTTTTCGGCGTTGCTTTTCAGACATAAAACACTATACGAAGCCTACATTGAGGCGAATTGAGAATATAACGTGTTTTATTTATTTATTTATTTTAGTTGCTGAATATTTTTTAATTGCCGCGAAAGTACGACTTGACGTGGTCACAGGGTTATATGAAATTGTGGGCATTACTTGCAAGGCAAGGCGCAATGTTCAGGTAGGTATAATCCAAGGAATCACTAATTGCCACGAATAATCAAATAAATTATTATATAAGTACTCCATTGTTGCGCAAAGTGCTCTTGTACGGGTACTAACATTATGTGTAGAAAGAAAATGCTACTTGCCCTGTTTCATTGCATGAGGGTCATGTGGTCATGAGATGCGCGAGGGTCAATTCACC
Organism: Dermacentor variabilis; assembly: GCF_050947875.1. NCBI lineage: Eukaryota > Metazoa > Arthropoda > Arachnida > Ixodida > Ixodidae > Dermacentor > Dermacentor variabilis. The sequence continues at coordinate 177,118,106 of NC_134570.1, read as the reverse complement.
TTGCTGCTGCAACGATTCCTCAATCCAGAATTTCGACAGCTAGTTTCCACGCTCATCGAGCGAGATGTGTTCGTGTTTACGAGTGCGCGCATGACACCGTGCCGTTCAGTTTAGTTAAAACACGTTGGAGGGCTAGCTCGTTTGAAACCATGATAGAATGTGTAAGCGCGACTGAACAAGGACGTAGAAAGAAGCAGACACACAGTGACAGCGCTGTCTGGTGTGTCTGTTTCTTTCTACGTTCTCGTTGAGTCACGCTTAAGAATTATAAAATTAATAATTTAGTTAGTACGGCAATGTTTACAAGTTAGCACGGCCTATAAAACCACACTATCCTTACTTCGCACAGCTATCTACTAATTTGCTATCGCAATCGCTGCTTCGCCTTTCGGGTGGAACGGAGAATTTTTTTCATTCATGGCCATATAAATCCTACAGGCAATCAAGCCAAGCAAACCACACATGTCAATGTTTATAGAAATAGATATATCAGAGAAGCATAGAATTACATGATCCGGCACAAAAATAGTTGAAGGAATAGAAGCACAAAGAAAAAAAACATTAATTTACTGATGAAGAGTGTGACTGCCACCTCAGACAGGTCTCTGAGTTACATATATACATTGTAAGGAAGATGACGAACGTGCGCACAGAGTCAGCAGCATCGGCAGCATCAAGCGCACAGCAGAGGCTCGAGCTCGGGAACTGGTCGGTGCATCCCAGGACCGGCAGTCGCTACGAACCCCAATAAATATCCTTTATAAGTGGTGGAGGTGCGGAGTAACGTTCCATTCTACCATCCTGGAACTCCGTTCTCGGACGCTACCCTCCGCCATGCCGGACGCCGACCAGCAGACTGTTCCATCGCCACCCGCCCCTTGCGCTGGCACCGTTCGCCAGCGGGAGTCTCCTATCTTCAGCGGAACCGACGACAACGACGTTGAACAGTGGCTGTCGTCCTACGAACGGGTGAGCGTTCACAACAAATGGAATGGCTCGGACAAACTGGCTTACGTATCATTCTACCTCGCGGGCGTGGCCAGTCTCTGGTTCAGAAATTATGAGAAGGATATCCGAACGTGGTCGGCGTTCAAGACGTCGATTATGGAAGTATTTGACCGGCCCGTCGTCAGGAAACTACGAGCCGAGCAGCGTTTGCGTACACGCGCACAGGACACGGGTGACACATTCACCAGCTATATAGAAGACGTGCTAGATTCGTGCAGGCGCGTGAACGCTGCCATGACGGAAGCGAAAAGATCAAGCACGTCATGAAGGGAATCGATGATGGCGCGTTCCAGATGCTTCTGGCCAAGGACCCGCGCACTGTTGGCGACGTCATCAGCTTGTGCCAGAGCTATGATGAATTACTTCAGCAGCGAGCTCTGACAAGGCGACATCCCACACCAAATGCGGCGTCACTCTGCAGCTTGACCACCGGCCCAGAACAAGCCACCCTGATAACCCAAATCAAGGACTTCGCCCGTGAAGAAGTCGCACGACAGCTATCTCTGGTGTTCGTCATTCAGGAGTCTGCTAGCACTTTACCGTCTCATCTCCGTAACGTGATCCATAAAGAGGTCGCAGAAGCGCTGCCGGCTGTTCACCAGGAGGATGTCGTGACTACACAAGTCACTTATGCTACAGCTGCTACAATGCAACTGCAACTTGCAATGGCACCTGGCACTGTGCCCATGCGTCGCTTCTAGCAGCCTTTGCACCGCCCTCCCCCTCCCAACCCCTGGAACACCACTGCCATCGCTAACCCATGGCGTACGCCGGACAATCGCCCTATATGCTTGACATGTAGTTTTCCCGGTCATGTCGCAAGGTTCTGCAGCCGCCGATCGGAGGCGTTCGATGACGATCACCGAGCGCTCTATGTGCCGCATGATTCAAATGTGCCTTAGAGAACCTTCGACCCATCACCAGCTCGCTCCCAGGCTGATCGCCGTCCTCGCTTCGAACGCCTCCGATCACCCTCTCCACGTCACCGATGCGACGTGGAGAGGGTGATCCTATGCGTCTACGACCTGTCTCTAACGAAGAGGGAAACTAGACGGCGCAGTTCCTGAGGCAAGAGCTGGGCAAGTGTCGACATGCCGAAGTCCTCCTCCTTTACCTGCCAATGTCATTGATGTGTTTATCGAAAATGTCGCCACAGTCGCCCTCGTCGATACCGGTGCCGCTATTTCAGTTATGGATGCCAGGTTTTGCCGCTCGCTTCGTAAAGTGACGATGTCTCTGTCTGGATTGTTGCTACGAACGGCGAGTGCTCAACCTATTTGCCCTACCGCTGCTTGTACTGCCCATGGGACCATACAGGACGTTTTGTACACGATTGAATTCATAGTTCTTTCATCGTGCTCCCACGCAGTTATTCTAGGATGGGATTTTCTCGCACGCCACAATGCCTTCATCAATTGCTCTCGGGCTGAGATTGAACTTTTCTACTTTGGTGACCTGGCCTCCGTCGATGCTCATCCTGCCGCTAAAATTCTCGTGAAAGAAGACACCTGTATTCCCCCATGCTCTTCAGCATTCGTACCAGTCTTCTGTAGTACCATATCCGACGGGACGGTCTTCTTCATGCCCTCTCATCACTTTGTCACCAGAAAAGCGCTTTCTTTGCCCTTTGCAGCTCTTGACCTTGCCGCCGGTGTCAGCACGATGCCCATTTCCAATCATCTTTCGTCGCCGTTATCACGGCTACGTCGCAAATACCTTCGTTACGTCGATTCGGTCGATTCAACACGAATTGTCTCCGTCCTGGACGAGGTGCCTTCTACTGCCGAACATGAACTGAGTGCCCTCTCCGTACCCGACTCATGGACTGGTGTGTTCAGCCCATTCATTGCCGAAGATCTGACGCACTCGCAGCGATCTCAACTTCGCGCAGTCCTTCAGCACTTCCGCCATTCTTTCAACGTTGCGCGAACATCTCTTGGCCGTGCATCGACGGTCGAGCATTACATCGACACTGGCTCTCACTCACCGCTGCGACAAAAACCATATCGTGTGTCCGCTACGGAACGCCGCGTCATTGCAGACCAGGTCGATGACATGCTCCGTCGAGGAGTCATTCAACCTTCCCAAAGCCCATGGGCCTTTCCCGTGGTCCTCATCACAAAAAAAGACGGTTCCATCCGGTTCTGTGATTGATTTCCGACGGTTGAACAAGATCACGCTGAAGGACGTCTACCCCTTACCACGCATCGATGATGCTCTGGACTGTTTGCAGGGAGCCGAGTTCTTTTCTTCGCTGGATTTGCGATCAGGCTATTGGCAGGTTTCGATGGCAGAGGGCGATCGCCCAAAAACTGCCTTTATTTCACCAGACGGCTTGTATGAATTCACCGTCATACCTTTCGGACTTTCAACGCACCTGCTACGTTCGAAAGAATGATGGATAATGTTCTGCGTGGCCTCAAATGAAAAATCTGTCTTTGCTCTCTTGACGACATTGTGGGGTTCGCCCCTGATTTTGCAACGCACCTGCTCCGCCACCAGCACGTACTCACTTGCTTGACCAACGCGGGGTTGCAACTTAACCTGAAGAAGTGTCGATTTGCTGTTCGTCAGCTCACAATCTTAGGCCATGTCGTGTCAAAAGAGGGCATTCGCCCGGATCCCGAGAAACTACGTGCTGTTACTGCGTTCCCAAAACCTACCACTATGATAGAGCTACGCAGTTTTATCGGCCTCTGCTCTTACTTCCGGCGATTCGTTCGAAATTTTGCGTCAATTATATCGCCTCTCACGCAGCTCCTTGGCGGCGCTAGAGATCTCTCATCATGGTCTCCAGCTTGTGACAACGCCTTCAAAACCTTGTGCCGCCTTCTCGCGACGCCACCCATTCTTCGCCATTTTGACCCTCAAGCGCTAACCGAAATCCAAATAGATGCAAGCGGTGTAGGCCTTGGCGATGTGTTGGCACAGCGTCAACCTGGCCGCACAGAATACGTCGTCGCATACGCGAGTCGCACGTTAACCAAGGCGGAGACGAATTACAGCCTTACAGAAAAGGAATGTTTGGCCATTGTGTGGGCGCTTGGCAAGTTTCGCCCATATTTATACGGCCGATCGTTTGACGTAGTGACCGACAACCACGCACTATGTTGGCTGTCGACGCTCAAAGATCCATCGGGCCGCCTTGCCCGCTGGGCATTGCGAATCCAAGAATATGACATCCGCGTGGTTTACCCTTCCGGGCGGAAGCACTCCGATGCTGACGCGCTATCCCAATCGCCGCTTCCCCCGAAGGCCAATGACGACTCCGCCTGCGAGTGTACATTATCCTCTCTGGACGTTGACACTATCGTTGCTGCACAGCGTAATGATCCCTGGACTGCATCTCTGCTAGACCTTCTCTCGGATACGTCGAAAGTTCCGGCGTCACGTATCCTGTGGCGCGAAGTTCCTCATTTTGCGATTCGCGACGAGCTACTATATCGACGCAACTATGCACCAGAGGGACGCACCTGGTTACTCGTCATTCCGAGAATCTTGCGACCAGAGCTCTGCTCCTCGTTCCACGTCGACCCTCAGTGTGGTCACGCGGGAGTCTTCAAGACCTACGAAAGACTTCCACACCGCTATTACTGGCGGGGAATGTACAATCTCGTACGAAAGTTCGTCCGCTCTTGTCATGAGTGCCAACGCCGCAAAGCGCCGCCGCACAACTCCGCCGGTGAACTCCAGCCGTTACAATGCCCATCCCGACCCTTTGATCGCGTGGGCATAGATCTCTACGGGCCACTTCCGTTGACTCCTACCGGCAACAGGTGGATAATCGTTGCGGTAGACCACTTAACCCGTTATGGGCAGACTGCTGCTCTACCACATGCTACAGCGCAGGAGGTCGCCAATTACATACTTCGTCGTTTTCTCCTTTGTCACGCAGGTCCACGTGAGCTTTTAAGCGACAGAGGCCGCGCCTTCTTATGTGAAGTCATCGAACGACTGCTTGCTGAATGCGCCATTGTTCATCGTAAATGCACTGCTTATCACCCACAGACTAACGGTACCACGGAACGCTTTAATCGAACTCTTGGTGACATGCTCGCCATGTATGGCTCACCTGATCACTCTAATTGGGACCTAGTTCTTCCGTTTGTCACCTACGCCTATAACACAGCGACACAGGCCACTACCGGATTCTCACCCTTTTACCTTCTTTACGGCCGTCATCCTTCGCACACAATTGACACCATTCTAACCTACCAGCCTGACCCATCTAAATGCCTGCCGATCTCGGAAGCCGCCAGACACGCCGAGGAATGTCGCCAGCTGGCCCGCCGATTCAACTCGGACGACCAGAACCGTCAAAAAGCCGTTCACGATGCCCAGAACTCGACTCCCACTTTTCTCCCGAGCCCTCTCGTTTGGTTGTTAGTGCCACACCGCACGCCTGGGCTCGCTTCAAAACTCCTTCCGAAGTATGACGGGCCATACTGCGTTCTCGAGAGAACATCACACGTCGATTACCTGGCTGAGCCGCTAACGCCGCCGTCCGACATGCGACGTCGCAACCGCGAAGTCGTTCACGTTCAGCGTCTCAAGCCGTATCACCATTCTACCGTCCTTACACTAAACTAAGTCGCCAGCATGGCTCCTTTATTTCAGCGGGGCCATTGTAAGGAAGATGACGAACGTGCGCACAGAGTCAGCAGCATCGGCAGCATCAAGCGCGCAGCAGAGGCTCGAGCTCGGGAACTGCTTGGTGCATCCCAGGACCGGCGGTCGCTACGAACCCCAATAAATCCCCTTTATACTATATATATATATATATATATATATATATATATATATATATATATATATATATATATTGTAACGAAGAGTTGCCAAGAAATGGTTTTATTTACAGGAGATGGACGGGTTTCGTGCTTCGCCGTGTTGTATGCGTAAATGATGAAGGGCAGCACGTCGTCCCAGTTCTTATGATTGTAGGAGACGTACATGGCTAGCATGTTGGTCAGCGTTCTTTTTGTCCTTTCAACGAGGCCATTGATTTGTGGATGATACGGCGTGGAATGACGGAACTGTGAAGTGCACAAACGAAGTAACTCTTCAATGGCATCAGCCGTGAACTGGCGACCACGGTCGCTGATGACGACACGTGGTGGGCCATGACGAAGGATCACGGAACGCAGCAGGAAGACCGCCACGAAAGCAGCGGTGGAAGATGGTATGGCTGCAGTTTCTGCATACCATGTAATATGGTCTACGCAGACAATTATCCAACGGTGTTTGTTGTTAGATAACGGGAACGGACCCAAAAGGTCAATGCCTAATTGCTCGAACGGCGTACTGGGCGGTGTCAATGGCCGAAAGGGACCCGGGGCTGCGGTGGTCGGTCGCTTGTGACGTTAGCACGTTTCACAACTAGCGACATAACGCTTGGTTGTTTCTTACATCTTGGGCCAGTAAAAGCGCTTCAGCGTGTGGGGCAGCGTTCGTACGAAGCCGAAATGGCCGGATGTCACATCGTCATGCATGGCGCGTGCAACGTCGGAGCGGAGACTCTCGGTGACAGCAACAGCGGGGACCACGTAGTACTGCGTCCATGAATGTTTCAAAGGTGGCAGGAGCATTGTAAAGGCCAAAAGGCATAACATTAAATTTGAATAGGCCGTCTGGAGTCACGAAAGCGGTCTCTTCCTTGTCGGCAGGGCCCATAGGTATTTGCCAATACCCCTACCGCAAATCAAGTGTTGAGAAGTAAGAAGCAGCGTGTAAGCAATCAATGACGTCATCGATTCGCGGTAGTGGATAGACATCCTTCTTCGTCACTGCGTTTAGATGTCTGTTCTCCACGTAGAATCTCCAGGAGCCATCTTTTTTGGGGGCCAGGATTACTGGGGCTGCCCATGGACTAGATGACTCTTGAACGACACCTCTGTTCATCATCTTCTTGACTTGCTCTACAATAGCTTTGCGCTCGGACGATGACACTCGGTAAGGCTTCTGGCGGATGGGGTGCGTGGGGCCGGTATCTACTCTGTGACGAGCGCGGGACGACGGTAAATGAAGGGGTGCATATCCATGCGTGAAGTCGAATGCAGCGTCATGTCTGGCAAGGAATTGTACCCGTGCTTGCCGTTCCGATGTACCGAGAGCCTTGTTGATCATTTCAAGTATGAGCTCTTCAGAATGACGATTATCGCAAGGAGAGCAAGCTGTAGAGACGTCCGTAGTTAGTGCCGCTATTGAGGTACATACGGCTTCATCGAAGAGAACGATTTTCTAATCGCGAGGAAGGACAACCGGCGTGGCGGAACAGTTCAGCACCCACAATGTGGCGACTCCATTCGTCATGCACACGACAGAGCAGGGCACAAGTATATCTTTTTAGCACAGTTTATGAGGAGAAGCCTAACTACCAAGTCAACACAATCAGCATCAACAGTAGTTGCAGAAACACGAACGGGCGTCAGGCACCACGATGGTGCAATCACTTCATCAAGAACACTGAGTGTGTCTGTGTCCCTGTCCTCACCACCCCAGCTTTGTTCGGAATGAGCTGACATAAATAACTTGTTGAACGATATTTCGCCACAACCACCGTCCACGGAAGCGCCGCACTGTTCAAGAAAATCGATACCAAGAATAACGCCGTGCGAACAACGAGAAAGAACAAGGAACAAACACATTCCCAGCCAACAAAACACTCACAGCATAAACACCAAGGGGGTGAAGCCACTCGCCGCCTACTCCATGAAAGGTAATACTGTCGTTCCAAGAAAACATAACTTTGTGGCCTAGCCGGTTTTTGAAAGTGAGGCTCAGCACAGACACAGTCGCCCCAGTATCAACTAACGCCATGGTCGGTATTCCGTCAATCGAGACATTCACTTCGTTTTTGAACATCACAACAGGCAGAGGTATTTCTTGCAAAGACCGCCCAGCGACCACACCTCCATTAGCCCCGGATGCCAGCTTCCCGGCGGCGGGGAGGAAGACTGGAGCCGAGGGGACGGAGAGCGACGGGAACGGTTATTTGGTGGCGTCAAACTCCGCTCAGATGCTGGCGAATCGCTGCGTCTGGTCTCGTGTGAGAAGCGGTCCCTTGGGAGAAAAGCGGTCGTCGGCAAATCATATTGTCACGTGGTGGTGACGTTAAGAACACAATAACAATACTGTGAAAGGCAAAACTAGATTTTTATTGGGCGAACCTGTGCCCACAAACAAGCTACACTTATAGCACAACGAAAGCGGCGAACACAGTCGGCGATCGTCGAAAATCTGATCTGCGGGTCAAGCGCGTCGGCTTTTATAGAGCAGTCGTCGAATGTTCCAGACTAATCGTTCGGACCCGCGTGCCTTCCACAAAGTTCTACACCATTCGCGTCAGGTGATGAAATCAGATAACATAAGTCTCGGCGACAACAGACAGAAGCATCGATAACTTTCCAGAACCTTCGGATACATGCAGGCGCGTCCCATGCTGTGCGATTACATTTGTTAGGCGGCGAAACGTGGTTGCCCGATAAAGATAAGTACACGTGTCAATACCCCCCTCTTAAAAAAAGCATCGTGCCGATGCTACAAATATAAGAGAGCGAAACACAAAAGGACACTTATTAAACATAAGTAACAACAAAAAGAAACAAAGTCCAAAGGTCAGTTACGCGAAGCCCGAAAGTTCATTAACGCTGGTAGTAGGGCTTTAGTCGCACAACGTGGACTATTTCAGGTCGTGAGCGGCGCCGCTGTGATAGCGAAATACCGTCTGGCACGACCTCATAGTCCAGTGCGCCAATACGTCGGATGATCTTGTACGGTCCGAAATAGCGACGCAAAAGCTTCTCGCTCAGTCCTCGTCGGCGTATAGGGGTCCAAACCCAAACACGGTCACCGGGCTGGTACTCCACGAAGCGTCGTCGGAGGTTGTAGTGTCGGCTGTCGGTCCTCTGCTGGTTCTTGATCCGCAGGCCTGCGAGCTGTCGTGCTTCTTCGACGCGCTGGAGGTAGGTACGTACGTCAAGGTTCTTCTCGTCAGTGACGTGCGGCAGCATGGCGTCGAGCGTCGTCTTCGGGTTCCTGCCGTAGACCAGCTTGAACGGCGTGATCTGTGTTGTTTCTTGTACCGCCGTGTTATAAGCGAATGTTACGTACGGCAGGACGGTATCCCAGGTCTTGTGTTCGACGTCGACGTACATCGCTAGCATGTCGGCGAGGGTCTTATTCAGCCGCTCCGTAAGACCATTCGTCTGCGGGTGGTACGCCGTTGTCCTCCTGTGCCTTGTCTGACTGTATTTCAGAATGGCTTGGGTGAGCTCCGCTGTAAAGGCCGTTCCTCGGTCGGTGATGAGGACTTCTGGGGCGCCATGTCGCAGCAAGATGTTTTCGACAAAGAATTTCGCCACTTCGGCTGCGCTACCTTTCGGCAGTGCTTTTGTTTCAGCGAAGCGGGTGAGGTAGTCTGTGGCCACGACGATCCACTTATTTCCGGTTATTGACGTCGGAAAGGGTCCCAGCAAGTCCATCCCGATCTGCTGGAATGGTCGGCAAGGAGGCTCGATTGGCTGTAGTAATCCGGCTGGCCTTGTCGGCGGTGTCTTGCGTCGCTGACAGTCTCGGCATGTTCTGACATAACGGGCGACGTCGGCGGTCAGGCGCGGCCAATAATACTTTTCTTGTATCCTCGATAGTGTCCGGGAAAATCCGAGGTGTCCCGCGGTCGTATCGTCATGTAGGGCGTGCAATACTTCTGGATGAAGTCCTGACGGGACAACAAGAAGGTGATTGGCGCGGACTGGTGAGAAGTTCTTCTTCACGAGTAGACTGTCTTGAAGCGTGAAGGAAGATAATCCGCGCTTAAATGCCCTGGGGAAAACGTCGGTGTGCCCTTCCAAATAATCGACGAGGCCTTTAAGCTCCGGGTCTGCTCGTTGTTGTTCGGCGAAGTCTTCCGCGCTTATTATTCCAAGGAAGGCGTCGTCATCCTCGTCATCTTGCGGCGGCGGCTCAATGGGGGCGCGTGATAGCCAATCGGCGTCTGAGTGTTTTCGTCCGGACTTGTATGTTACAGTGATATCGTATTCTTGTAATCTGAGGCTCCACCGTGCCAGCCGTCCTGAGGGATCCTTTAAATTCGCTAGCCAACACAAGGCGTGATGGTCGCTGACGACTTTGAATGGCCTGCCATATAGGTAAGGGCGAAATTTCGCTGTAGCCCAAACGATGGCGAGGCATTCCTTTTCGGTTGTAGAATAATTGCCTTCCGCTTTTGACAACGACCGGCTAGCGTAAGCTATCACGTGTTCATGTCCATCTCTTCTCTGGACTAGGACGGCACCGAGGCCTAGGCTACTCACCAGTCTACTGGCGTCAGTGTGGATTTCGGTATCGGCGTGCTCGTCGAAGTGCGCAAGTACGGGCGGCGACTGCATGCGTCGGTTGAGTTCTGGAAATGCGTCGGCTTGCGGAGTTTCCCACTTGAACTCGACGTCACATTTAGTTAGCTGCGTCAGCGGCTCAGCGATGCGTGAAAAGTTCTTGACAAATCGCCTGTAGTAGGCACACATGCCAAGAAATCTACGCACTGCCTTCTTGTCAATGGGCTGTGGGAACTTTGCTATGGCAGCTGTCTTCTGCGGGTCGGGGCGGACTCCAGATTTGCTGATGACGTGGCCTAAAAATAGAAGCTCCTCGTAAGCGAAGCGGCACTTTTCCGGCTTCAGAGTAAGTCCTGATGACCTGATGGCCTCTAGTACTGTTGCAAGCCGCCTAAGGTGAACGTCGAAATTTCCGGCGAAGACGACGACGTCATCCAAGTATACGAGACAGGTCTGCCACTTCAATCCTGCTAAAACCGTGTCCATCACACGCTGGAACGTTGCAGGCGCCGAGCACAGTCCGAATGGCATAACCTTGAACTCGTAGAGGCCGTATGGGGTGATGAAGGCGGTCTTTTCGCGATCTCTTTCGTCGACTTCTGTTTGCCAATAGCCAGACTTGAGGTCCATCGACGAGAAGTATTTAGCGGTGCAGAGCTGATCCAATGCGTCGTCTATCCGTGGGAGGGGGTATACGTCGTTCTTCGTGATCTTGTTCAGACGACGATAATCGACGCAGAAACGTAGGGTTCCGTCCTTTTTCTTCACCAAGACAACAGGGGATGCCCACGGGCTTTTCGACGGCTGGATGATGTCATCGCGCAGCATGTCGTCGACTTGTTCTCTTATAGCTTCACGTTCTCGCGCCGAAACTCGGTAAAGGCTCTGACGGAGTGGTCGAGAGCATTCCTCGGTGATTATGCGATGCTTGGCGACTGGTATTTGTCGAATGCTCGATGACGTCGAAAAGCAGCCTTTGTATCCGTGGAGCAGACTTCTGAGCTGCTGTTGCTTAATCATAGGGAGATTTGGATTAATGTCGTAGTCTGGTTCGGGAACCATGGTCGTCGGGGTAGATGCGGCGGAATCCGAGAGGACAAACGCATTACTTGTCTCCAGAATTTCCTCGATGTACGCGATCGTCGTGCCCTTGTTGATGTGCTTGAACTCCTGGCTGAAGTTTGTCAGCAACACTTCAGTTTTCCCTCCACGCAGTCGAGCGATCCCTCTTGCGACGCAAATTTCACGGTCTAGCAGTAGACGTTGGTCGCCTTCGATGACGCCTTCTACGTCAGCGGGTGTTTCGGTGCTGACCGAAATAACAATGCTGCAGCGAGGCGGGATGCTCACTTGATCTTCGAGCACACTCAAGGCGTGGTGACTACGAGGGCTCTCCGGCGGCATTGATTTATCTTCCGACAGCGTTATTGACTTCGACTTCAGGTTGATGATTGCGCCGTGTTGGTCCAGGAAGTACATACCGAGAATGACGTCTCGTGAACACTGTTGGAGGATAACGAAGGTGGCAGGGTAAGTCCGGTCATGAATGGTTATTCTTGCCGTGCAGATCCCAGTCGGCGTGATGAGGTGTCCTCCAGCGGCGCGAATCTGAGGGCCTTCCCATGCGGTCTTAACTTTCTTCAACTGGGCGGCGATGTGTCCACTCATTACGGAGTAATCGGCCCCTGTGTCGACTAAGGCAGTGACTGCGTGGCCGTCGAGAAGCACGTCGAGGTCGGTTGTTCTTTGTCTGCCATTGCAGTTAGGTCTTGGCGTTGGATCACGGCTGCGTCGTGTTGAACTGAAGTTGGAACGTCGCGTCGTCAAGTCGTCTTTCGTCGGTGTAGTCTTGGCTTCCTGACTTCGTCGGGACGGCGGCGTGTCGTTATTATGTCGTCGAGATGGTCTCTTCGTCGTCTTCGTCGGCGCGGAGGATGTTCGTCAGTTCGACGAACAGCAACCGCACCTCCATCGGTTGCTGCTTTTAGTTTTCCGGATATGGGCTCACAGAGCGGCCCCGGGCTGGGCCGGTGTATGGTCGGCGCTGCGGCGACAGGTAGCGGCCTGGTGACGGCGAACGGGACGGTCGTCGAGGGTTCCACTGTGTGGCGGCGAGGTAGTCGGCGATATCGCGAGGTCGTTCGCCAATCTGTGGTCGCGGCGCGTTAACGGCGAACCCTCGGAGTCCCATCTCCCGGTATGGGCATCGGCGGTAGATGTGCCCGGCTTCTCCGCAGTGATAGCAAAGCGGGCGGTGGTCGGGGGTGCGCCAAACGTCAGTCTTTCTCGCGTAGGTGCGCTGGGCGACGGGTGGGCGTGCTGGCGGCTGCGGCGGTGGACGACGGAACTGCGGCGTTACAGGGCCCTGGCGTTGTCGCGGAGGGGGACCTTGACGGTGGGCGACGGCAGCGTATGCCATCGCTTGCGGCTGAGGCTGCGGCGATTCAGGGGCTACTCCGAGTTGTTGTTGGAGCTCTTCACGTACGACGTCGGCAATCGAAGCCACTTGAGGCTGTGATGACGGGAACAGCTTCTGTAGCTCCTCCCGCATGACCGCTCGGATAGTCTCGCGCAGGTCGTCGGTGGCCAGTGACTGAACTCCGCTGTAGCTTGTTGAATTCGTGCGGCGGTTGAATTGCCGGTTCCGCATTTCCAGTGTCTTCTCGATGCTGGTGGCCTCGCGAAGAAACTCGTCGGCAGTCTTCGGTGGGCTTCGTACCATACCGGCGAAAAGTTCCTCCTTTACACCACGCATCAGTAGCCGGACTTTCTTTTCCTCTGACATTTCCGGGTCGCCGTGGCGGAATAGGCGGCTCATTTCTTCTGTAAAAATTGCGGTCGTCTCATTAGGCAGCTGCACTCGGGTTTCTAGTAGTGCTTGTGCTCGTTCTCGGCGTACGACGCTTGTGAAGGTCTGCAGGAAGCCGCTTCGGAAAAGGTCCCACGTCGTCAAGGTGGCTTCTCGATTCTCGAACCACGTCCTGGCGGCGTCCTCCAAGGCAAAATAGACATGACGGAGTTTGTCGTCGCTGTTCCAGCTGTTAAATGCGGCGACCCTCTCATACGTCTCGAGCCAGGTTTTCGGGTCCTCGAATGTTGAACCGCGGAACGTTGGAGGCTCCCTGGGCGGCTCCAGCACGATGGGGGACGCTGGGGCTGCCATTGGGGTTTCCTTGGCCACAATCTTCTTGGTCTTCTCAGGTAGGAGTCCGTGCTCCGGGGGCAGCTGTTGAAGACGGCGGCTTGCTCGATGTTCCGGGACGGCGCTGGTGTTGTCTTTGCGGTCCGGGATTGGATTACGGCTTGTCGGGGGCGTCCGGTACATGGACCTAAAGCACCTCCACTAGATGTCACGTGGTGGTGACGTTAAGAACACAGTAACAATACTGTGAAAGGCAAAACTAGATTTTTATTGGGCGAACCTGTGCCCACAAAACAAGCTACACTTATAGCACAACAAAAGCGGCGAACACAGTCGGCGATCGTCGAAAATCTGATCTGCGGGTCAAGCGCGTCGGCTTTTATAGAGCAGTCGTCGAATGTTCCAGACTAATCGTTCGGACCCGCGTGCCTTCCACAAAGTTCTACACCATTCGCGTCAGGTGATGAAATCAGATAACATAAGTCTCGGCGACAACAGACAGAAGCATCGATAACTTTCCAGAACCTTCGGATACATGCAGGCGCGTCCCATGCTGTGCGATTACATTTGTTAGGCGGCGAAACGTGGTTGCCCGATAAAGGTAAGTACACGTGTCAATATGAAGTACGGGTTCTGGGTGGCGAGATCATCGATGGTGCCCTACGTGATTGACGGCCTTGGCGACAATACCGAGCTATATGGCGTGTGGAACCGCAGTTGTAGCACACGGCAGGGTCGCGGTTCACAGCGCCTTCCTTTAAACGAATGGTAGGCGGCTGCGGTCGGCGAGAAAGTCCGTTGTCATGTGGATGACATGTCTCTACTGCTTGCTGAAATCCTTTATATAGTTCATAAGTCGCGTCGTGGAAGTAGGGCCGGTGCTGTTCTTGTGGCGGCCAGACAGAAGTCACAGGGCCTCCGTCTCCGTGGTTCCGTTGTTCAGAGCCTCCGTCTTCGGGTGTCGATTACCCCGCACCTCCACCACAACTGTTACGAAGAATTGCGAAGAAATTGTTTTATTTACAGGAGATGGACCACGTTCATAGCGTGGTCGCAGCGCAGCAGGCCCTCTGAGCCTCCTCGTTCTCTTCGTCTTCTCTGTCTCTTCTTCTAGTCCGTGCCTTTAGTATCTGTTACATCATATATATATATATATATATATATATATATATATATATATATATATATATATATATATATATATATATATATATATATATACCATATTCTAAGCACCCCCGTCCCACTTGTACTTCCACGAGGACCGTCTTAGCACCACATATGTACGCGATATCCAAGTAACCCCATCGTGACAGACAGCGTATTAGGGTAGAAGCTTGGGCGAGTTGGCCCTATAACGGCGGTATTGCGCAGAGTGCAAATGTAGGAGAAAAAGACAGAGAAGAGTAAAGAGCGCTACCGTTTTGTTATTACACGTTTGGTGGACCACAGCGTTTTTTACTCTGTTCTTTTTTCCTTACATTCGCGCGCGACGCTATATACCCGTTGTGTCAGACCCTGGTAGCGCGGTCGCTTCTCGCTGTTGGCCTATATGCATGGATGACAAGCGAAATTTCTCCAAGCAGCAGGAAGTGTGCTGGAACGCTGGCAGCTGCGCCTTGGCTCGATTTCTAGCCGCGCTTTCGCGTTTTACGCCAAAAACTGCTGCGCCGGCTGTGGGGCTCATTTTACTCAGGAACAGAAGCAAAGAGCGGTAATGGCGTATGCAACTTCAAACCTCTTCGCGTGTGGCAGGTAATTTCCGTGATGTCTACACTGAGAAGTTACGTCAGATGGCACATACTACGTGGAAAGTTTCAGAATGTTTACGTATTGTACTACGTAATAGCTTTTAATAAGCCACCAATGAAACGAACTATGTATGCTCAAAGCACTGGCCACCGAACAAGACGTGTGCATTTCTGGATCTCATAAGCAAGGCTTACTTAGTGAAAAAGAAAAACAATGTAAAATAGCTGAAAATTTATGCGTTTTCCAATGGAATTCTGTTCATTTTTTAAGGATATTTGTCGTCGTTTATAACGTGAGCTAAAATTAAAAATTGCTAGCCTATAGCCTTCGTAAAACAAACAAGTTTCTGAAGTGCCTGATTCATTCACACCGCCTTTGCTCACTTTTGCATGTAGCCACGCACCACAAAGCGAAATCTCGCACGTAATTCATAACGACTTACCATTGTGTGAAAGCGGTGTAAGATTAAGAACTTGAAAAGCGGTGACGATTAATAAAAACTCTGCACCGAGCCAGATCAGTTGACGTCTGGTCGGTCGATTTCTTCAGTGTGCACTCGAATCCTCGACGCCCTGCCATCAACTTGCGCTTTCTAGTTCACACCTGCAGTATAGCAAGAAACGGCAGCGTACGTGCAGCGTCAATTACGACAGTAACTGCAAGGGCGTAAAGAACGCAAACGCAGAAAGTTACCCTTGCAGATAGCCATTAGAAGATGTCGCTGAACTACAAAAGTAGAACGAATACACTTCTAGGTCACACCTGCAGTATAGCAAGAAACGTCAGTGTACGTGCAGCGTCAGTTATTACGACAGTAACTGCAAGCGCGTAAAGAACGCAAACGCAGAAATTTCCCTTGCAGATAGCCGGTAGAAGATGTCGCTGAACTACAAAAGTAGAACGAATACACTTCTAGGTCACACCTGCAGTATAGCAAGAAACGGCAGTGTACGTGCAGCGTCAATTACGACAATAACTGCAAGGGCGTAAAGAACGCAAACGCAGAAAGTTGCCCTTGCAGATAGCCGTTAGAAGATGTCGCTCAACTACAAAAGTAGAACGAATACACTTCTAGGTCACACCTGCAGTATAGCAAGAAACGTCAGTGTACGTGCAGCGTCAGTTATTACGACAGTAACTGCAAGGGCGTAAAGAACGCAAACGCAGAAAGTTCCCTTGCAGATAGCCGTTAGAAGATGTCGCTGAACTGCAAAAGTAGAACGAATACACTTCTAGGTCACACCTGCAGTATAGCAAGAAACGTCAGCGTACGCGCAGCGTCAGTTGTTACGACAGTAACTGCACGGGCGTAAAAAACGCAAACGCAGAAAGTTGCCCTTGCAGACAGCCGTTAGCAGATGTGGCTGAACTACAAGTGTAGAAGGAATACACTTACTTTAATATAGTTTCCACAGAACGATAACAGTAGTTATATGTATGTTTCATAGGGATGGTAGCTTTTGTGAGTGTGGGACGTGTAGGACGCTGCACTTTACGTCTATACGCGTCCCGCTTTCGGTGCCATCTCGACAGATATTTTGCGTTAACAACATCTGTAGCGGTGGCCGCATTTCTCTGCAATGCAAACAAGGCTTGTTTACGTACACTTAGGTGCACGCTGAAGAACCAAAGGTGGTCAAAATGAACCCGGAGTCCGCAATTTCGTCATACCTCCAGATCACATTGTGTTTTTGGCACGTAAGGCCTCAAACATTTATGTGATATTACTGAAGTGCTGCGCAGAAAAAGAATTGCTTCATTACGATGTTTGTAGTTAGTCTAACTGCAACATAACCTTGCGAAGCGCGATGTGTTTTTCACTTTCCTCTGTAGCCGCTTTCACGAAATTATTATTTTTGTGCTATCGCTCAGCAGAAAGTACCCTTAAGGTATGGGAAGTTTATAAGCATCCCCAATTATTCAATAGCAATACAGGACTTCTTAATGAACGTGCATGAGCAATGGAAATAGCGTTGTAGGATCTCCAGTCTGCTCAAGCTACTCAATACTCAGAACTCAGCAGTGACGCATCTACGTGGTGTCCCAGCTACCATGCACCAATATGTCAAAATTTGCACTTGCCGCGTAGCTGGAAAGCACAAAGGCAATGTCTTCCGCCACTTGGAAATACTCAGATTATTTTTTCCATGCCGTCTAATTGCATTATCAGTCTAAATAATTGGTTAACTTCTGAAATGTTAAAATTAGATGAATAGATGAACTGTGTCAATGAGAAAATTGTAGAAACCGAAAAACTCCCGATAGAGCTTCCTGTTGCTCAATACGTGCTACAGAAAGTGTTTTACCGAGCGTCAAAAAACTCCGCCACTACATGCAAAATTGCCGAGCGAATGGCTGCTAGAGGCTAGGCAGATGTACCAGTCAGAGTATCAGACGTGCCAAGGACGCGCTCTCACATCAACGGCCCGTCTTGAAGCACGTCGACGGGCAGGTGCTTGACTGCATTATGCACGACTACAACCGAGCCGAAAAAGACTGAAAAGAAGCGTTCGAACTAGACAAGCAGGTTAGCCATACCCTTACATTTAATAGGCTCGTGGCCAGAGCGCACGAGGATCAGATAAAATTAGTTATCAAGCCACAGAGATTCTGTGCGGAATTGCTCACAACAGCACACCCATGCACTAAACGAGCTCTCACCTCAAGTGTTATCTATGACAGCGCCTACAGAAGCAGCATCGAAAGAGGATTGTCAATAAGAACATTGATGTGCAGCCATAGGTCGGCCAGTGTACGAGAATAGTCACTCACACTCACTCGCCATACTATTTTCCAAGCCCCGCACTGACTCACGTTCACGCTCACCTGCACTCACTCGCACTCGCACTCAACGCCGCTCACACTCACTGGCGCTCACTCGCACTCGCACTTACCTCCGCTCACTCACTGGCGCTCACTCGCACTCGTACTCACCTCTGCTAACACTCACTGGAACTTACAATCGCACTCACCTCCGATCACACTCACTGGCGCTCACTCGCGCTCGCACTTACCTCCGCTCACACTCACTGGCGCTCACTCGCACTCGTACTCACCTCCGCTAACACTCACTGGAACTTACACTCGCACTCACCTCCGCTCACAGTCACTGGCGCTGCCTCGCTCTCGCACTCACCCCCGCTGACAATCACTCGCACTCGCACTCACCTCCACTCATCTCACTTGCACTCACTCTCACTCACCTCTGCTCACACTCACTGGCACTCTCACTCACCTCCGCTCACACTAACTGGCACTCGCACTCATCTCCACTCACATTCAGTGGCCCTCACTCACACTCACCTCCGCTCACACCCACGTGCACTCGCACTCACGTCCGCTCAAAATTTTGGCACTCACTTGCACTCACGCCCTTTGAATGAGTGTGAGTGAATGTGAGAAAGTGCACTCATGGGTGCGTGTGCTGCCCTCTGCAGCTCTCAATTCGTGTATATTCAGACCGTAGCTTACAATCATGGGTGAGTGTGCTGTCCTCTGCCGCTGACAATTCGTGCATATTCAGACCGAAGCTTTCAATTTAGCACGCATTACATCTGGAGTGGAAGAACGCAGTGTTTTGGGCTCAGTTTTGCTTTATATATATAAACGATTTGTCTTCCCGATTACATGGTGACATCTGCTATCTGCTGACGATTGTTCTTTGCACCACGAAATGAATTGCAATGACGATCAACCTATACAAAATTTTACCTTTACTTGGTGTCAGGAGTGGCAGATGACTCTAAATGCCCAAAGTAATGCTAACGGTAAGTGGAAAGAAACAGATATCTGATTTTACTATATTAATGAAGCACCTCTCACTTGTGTATTTTAGGGTAAATATTTAGGTGTCACTTTAACACGTGGTCTCCGATTCGATAGCCATGTTAACAACATAACCTCAAGTGGAAATGAATGTATATGCTGAGCACCAAAGCGACTCATATTTCTGAGAAGACGCCTTCGTCTTGCGCCTACAGATACAAATCTGCTGGCCTACAAAATGCTTGTTTGACCAGTGCTGGATTATGCCTGAATTGTTTGATTTACGAACGCAAAAGAACTCATAAGAGGAGTGCAGAGGAAAGCAATAAGGTTCATTTATATTAAATAAAAGTTAGCGTACTCATCAACTGCATTATTAAAAGAAGCCGGTTTATTAACACTGAAAAGAAGGGCAAAATTAGCACAAATATAGTTTTTACTTCAATTTATTCATGGCGACAAAACCACTCACACATCCGTACGAAGTTCTTTGAATCGTTCTAGGTCAACACAACACAAGCACTCTAGAACACCTAATGAATACACCTTTAACTCAAACTGCCTTAAATATTCATATTTCCTTTAAACAATATGGGAATGCAATGAACTTAGTCCTTCAATTATTAACACGTTCTATTTAAATAACTTCATGATTTCGAGTGGCCGCCACTCCTCGTTGATCATCGAGGAGGGAACGGCACGTAGACGAGACAACGTAAAACAAATTGGTTTAATACATCTCTACGGGGGAGCGAACACCGAGCAACAGAGCACCTTAGTGTATGCCAGCAACTACAAAGGTAAGAAGCATAGTTCTTATCTAAAGACCAGCGCGCTCCTTCTTTATATCCCGTACGGGGTTTTGTCTTCACAGCAGTGGAGTCTGGAAAAAACAATTGCAATGCGACTTCATGCTTCGAAGGATGCATTGGCGTAATTTGTGTACTCGCGCGTGGCGTGCCGTCCATTCGGCTATCGTGCGGCGTAGCGCGCGTGCTTAAAGAACGCACCGCGGGCACAGGCGAAAGGAAAAAAAACTGCGCATGCGACTTGGAGGGATGTGGAGTAATCGGGTAGCGAGCCGGACAAGTCGCTATATTAATTTCTAAAAAGCTGCTTTCGAGATGAGATGCCGCGCGGCGGTTGTTGCTGTTGCCAAGACGACGTCAAGAACCATGAGCGCCACCACTTTCCTAAAGTATCGCCCGCCCGAAATGGCCGTAACTGAAGGGCGCCTTGGCCCTAGCGTCGAAAAGAGCAGTTGCATTATTTCGATCAATGGGTGCCACGCGGAGATTCACACGGCGGCCATCATTGGCTCTGAATTGATGCAATGCCTAGCAATGCGATGGAGGCGTGTAACAGTGGAATGAGCGCAGAGATGAGAGAAAGAAAAGAAACATCAGGAGCGGTGATGCAATGTGGGGACGACATTAAGCAGTATGACAGATCATTATGAGCAGCGAGAAAGGTTGGGAGACTGTAAGTGATGATGCAATGCGTAGACGACATTACTAAGATTACGCCGTATGACTAAAAAAGTGCAGGGACTTTACGTATGATAGGTCAATGAGAAGAGAGGAAGTAGCGAGGTCTGGAGGTGATATGACGCGGAGACATCCGGTCAAGCCGCCAGAAACATTGAACCGTACATCTGCGTTACCTGCATTTGTCGGGCCCCTCCTCATCTTAGGAAATTTTTCATTTATACAGAAATTAACTTTTTTTCTAGGCTGTAATTAACATATAACTATCACTGGCCCAGCCGTTTACGCATTTATTATGTGGAAGTGTAACTGCTACAACAGCCTTCTTATATAACCCGGGAGTCCTCTCATAAATCATCAACATGTAACTTTTCTCATGCTGTCATATGCAAATGGCCCACCAGTTTGATAAGCGTAATTTATTGCCTAACGTAGGCCTGTTACGTAAACTACACTCTAACAAAAAGGAGAGTAAAAAGTGAGTCCCGGCAGCTTTACTCTTTTTTTTTTCCGATGACCCATTTTTGCGCGAGTATAGTCACAAAACAAGAGTCACCATTTGTGTATGGGTCGTTCGACTCTCAATAGCACGCGAAGAGTCGTCGTGGAAGATCGCGACTCCTCTGATATTCGAGATGAGTCTGGCGAGAGAACGATTAAAATGCAGAAGAAGAAATTCCAGATAAGGTCTTCTGTTTTAGGCAGGCCCTCGTGTCCCTGTCCTGGTTGTAATGCGGTGTATCATTCTTTCGTCCTTGTCATGTTCTGCAATTACATCGAACTCTGAATATCGATTTTCCTTGGCTATGTTTGTTAATATCTCACACGCTTAAGCGATAGCTGGTTTCCTACGCTAAGGAAGACCCGGATTTGTCACACTGGATTCTGACAATCAGTAACTCTAAAAAAAGCATTGGCTACTAAAGAGAACATAGCAACGAGATAATAAGTTCAGTAGGCGCACCCAACAATGTCGATTGTGAATGTAATTACGTTACGTAAAATTAAATTTGGAGGATTTAGGTTCCAAAATCAAGATCTTGTTATGAGGCGCACGGTAATGGAAAACTGCAGATTTATTTTCAGCAGCTCAGGTTGTTTAACGTGCACGGAATGCACAGTATACGCGCGTTTTCGCATTCTGCCCCCAATGGAATGCAACTGCAGCAGTTGTGATTGGACACGTGACCTCGAGCTCAGCAGCGCAACACCAAAGCCACTGGGCTACCGCAGTGCGTTGCGTTCCGCGACGAGAAACAAATATTAGCGTGCGCAGCACTGCTTTTGAACCCCCTTGAAATGTAAAAACAAAAATGTAGCAGTTTCCCCCCAATGCTGCATGAACCACTGCACGAGCAACGGCACGAACCAAGGCTCGTAGTTTCACCGCCTGAATAAACTGCAGTCAACATTCGCTTACTCTTTAAATTAGCAAGCACACGTGCGGACGTGCAAACATGAACAGATCCCACCCAATGACCGCGAACACTCGGTGTCACAGCGTCGGCGTGATGAAGGGCGCAAACAGAGCGGTCAGAACGCTTCTGCTGCCCCGTCCTTCGAAGCGTCTCCGAAACTTCAAATGGCGCTAAGCGCCCCCCAGCTTTGCACCCATTGGAAATTATCTCCAAGACAGAGCGAGAGTGGCGCCAGACCGGGCTAGAGCAACGGCCAGAGGAGAAGCGTGCTAAACCAGCGCCTCCTTTCCCCGGCTTGCGCGCCTTTTATCACGTGACCACCTATATATACTTGGGGCACCCATCCAGGCACTATACATCACGGCTCACCCTCGTACACTTTCTTTAACGTGCAAAGCCAACGGCGCAGGATAGGATCTTATCGCACTTGACTTTATACGTAAGCTCATGGCAACACCGACAGATATATTTCGGCGGTTGTGTCCATATAATTGCTATCGCGAAATTCGCAATAAATAGAAAATTTTACTAAGGATCAACCACGCTGCTTCTCCATGTCGTGATAGAGCGGTGAACGATATTTCTAAAAAATGTGTGGCTAAATCTCCGCCAAATGACTACGCTCGCATTTGGTGACAGCGGCACACAGTCGCAAGAACTTTTGGAGGAAATACCGGAGTTCTGGCAGCTCCAGGTGCATTAGAGCATTCAGTAGCATGGGCGGCTTGGTAGTTCTACCTTACACCAGAGCAAACTGCATTCGACAGAAATCAAGGGCAGCCGCACCGTTATAGCTAAGCAAATTAAGAACAATTACGCCGCGTCTTCACACTTCGAGCACGCTCCGACAGCCCAACGATAGATATTTCAAACGCAACCACACTCGGACGAGCAAATTTTGCTTCTGCGAACTGAACGTAGCGGGTATTTCAAGACGCATGTTAAATTCATGGCTGTTTCATTCCATGAACATTACTTACGTGACGCAAAATTCTCAGTGAGCAAAAGAGTTTTTATTTCAACGCAAGGAAAGGAAACCGAAACTAGGGTTTAGCGCAGTTGTGCGCGTACAAAATTCTCCAAAGCCGAAGCCGTCTATAGCACGACGCCATTTTGCAGTTGCGTTTCATCATGCGCGAGTACGTTGTTATTCAGTGGTCCTGAAAGCGCTGCGTTAGGTGCGACTGCAACCAGGCGTTGCGGCAAGTTACGGTGCCAACTTTCGGTGCTGTGTGATTGCAACGAGGGGAACCGCCGCCAGCAGCAGCGTGCCGCCGATGTCGTCTTTGCCGGCATCGAGCTAGTGCAGCTGCAGGACCATCACAAGCGCCCGAAGTGCTGCGGTTTGCACTGCATCTTTCATTGTGATACGGGAGATCGTAACGGACAGAGACGACCAGATGCATACGAAAGACTAACAGCGGGGAGTGACCTGTGACATATTTCTCTTAACATCTCAGGTAAGCATATCAGCTTTTGTTCCGAGTTTACAAACGGCGCGTACTCGGCCCTTACGGTATGGCAACATTTCGCGCCAGGTTTCTCCTGGCAGTTCACACGCGTTTCTTAGGCAGGCATGCGCGTACTTATGCGAAAATACTACTGGCATACGGAAGCCTCAGGAGAGCATCTGTAATTATTAAGTGACGAGCGGCCTGTCACATAAAAAAATCCGTTAACTTGAAGCGTAGATACAATACTAGCACCAGTGTGAGTTTCGCTGGTGAAGACAGGTAGTCGAAAAGACAGCTTGTGTATTCTGAGGATTTACTACCGCGAATAATAAAAGTGCTACAACGCTGTATGGTGGCGTCAGGCGATGTAGCAGCACAGATATATTCAGAGCGGTAAAGCGGCTGCATGCACAAGCGAACAGACACAGCGCTTTAAAAGCGCTGAAGCAGAAGAAATTTTATGTGCATTTGGCTCTAAGTAGAAAACACATTAGCTCACAATCTAAGCTTATAAGTAATGTATTATTTTTACGTAATCTTAATTTCACGTTTATAAATAATTAAAAGCATGAATTTGCTTGCAACATTTATATAGTAAATCCTACTAGGCTTACAAAACCTGGGTGTGTTATGTGGCGAATTTGTAATATTGCTACGAGATTTTTTATGCTGAGTCTGTTCTTTTATGAAAAAAGGGTCCTTTTATCTGTAGCTTTATGTTAGTGTGTATATTTGCCAAGCAGAAATGAGTTGATTGCAAAGCTGAACCTTCCAGCGAGCTGCAAATGAACCCAAGTTTATCCTGTCTTGGCTATTGTAATGTGCATACAACAATCTTAAGTACGTACAGCCGTAGTTGGCTTAGTCGCTGCAGCATATTTCGTAAAAGTAGAAGGCTATTTATTATTTTACTGCTTCCATGCAGAGACACCTTTATTCTTGTACCAAGAAACGCTGACAGCAGTGAATGAAATGAAGTGTGGTGTATTTTTCTACTAACTTAATAAAGGAAATTTCATCTGCCGTGTATCAGAGATTAGTTTACCTTCTTGTACTAAACGATGCGTTATGTCCTCGGCTACTGCTGTTGTCTAATGTATATTTATAATATTGAAACTTATCTGATTTTAGGTATTCAAGAAATGGCGACAGCCACAAGTCGCCATCTTATCCATAATAATAATAATAATATTTGAGGTTTCACGTGCCAAAACCACTTTCTGATTATGAGGCACGCCGTAGTGGAGGACTCCGGAAATTTTGACCACCTGGGGTTCTTTAACGTGCACCTAAGTCTAAGCACACGGGTGTTTTCGCATTTCGCCCCCATCGAAATGCGGCCGCCGTGGCCGGGATTTGATTCCGCGACCTCGTGCTCAGCAGCCCAACAGCATACTATCTTATCCAGCACGTTATGGTTGATACAAATCGTAGCAGGCACTTTCGCATATCTCATTACCATATGATGCTATTTGTTGTAATTCTTGTGTCCACTTTCCTGTCTTTATGCATTTTAGTGTTATTGTGCAAAGGGTAATAGTTTTACATTGAGACAGAGTAATCGCCCAAAGGGGAGACATTGCTGGAGGAGACAACACACACAAACCTCCTTTGTCCGTCTCTCTATGTTGCGCAGTTACTCTGTCGTTATCCACCAACAAGCTCAAGTTCCCTTATCAGCTACATTTATTAATGATCCGTCATTACAATTTCATTGACATAACATTGAAAGTACAGAGGTACACAGGAAGACAGAGACTTGAAATGATGAAGAGCCGTAGAACAAAGAGCATCGCTGGAGCCAATGTTTCGACAAAGAGTTTTCTTCTCAAAAACGTTGGCTCCAGTGAATTTTCTTGTCCGATCACTATTTATAGTTGAAAGAAAGCATTATTGCTCTTGCTGAAGTATTATGCATTATGGAATAAAAATTAGCAAGGTGAAATATCAGGAATGTCAAAATTCTTGTATATTCCAATGCTAGAGCGAAAGCCAGAAAAACAAGATATAGAGAACCACATTAGTTTTCACTTCCCAGTTTGGCCAGCTTCATTCCGAGCTTGCACTTTGTTGCATTAACGACCACTGGAATTCGTTAATTGAATTAGATTGGTGATTTACTTATGTTAAGATATTTTGAACTTGTATTAATGCAGCCTAAAATAATGCATGTAAAGATTTACAATGACATTTTAAGGTGGCAGGCTTGCAGTTCACTAGCAGATCACTTGATGGTATGAGCTCAGGTTTCAACCGATCTTCCATGCACAAACCAGTTACACATTTTTTTTTATTGTCTGGATTTTCATAAACATAAGTACCGTTCATTTTTTGTCAGGGTTCTAGTTGTGTCGTAGGACCTAACTATTTGCCTTTATTTGTATTGGTAGCCATGTTACACAGACAGGTCAATTTTAATTGTAAATCGTGACATGGTAGGACTAAAAACATTTGTGCAAATTTGTTGCAGGTACACTCTGGCGGCTCCTACCTCTGCGTCCTACCGCCACCCTGTCCTAACTACGTCCACTAGGCAGTTGGGAGCCTTTGGCGGCTTCTGCCACTGCATCCTGCCGCCACCATGTCCCGACTACCTACACTATGGAGTTGGCAGCCTCAGTGATCATGTCAAGCAGGCTGACAGCCGACAGAAAGATTCAGGTAAATACCTGTAATTAAGCGGCGTCTTTTTGAGTCAAGTGGCTTGTAGCCACTCAGCAATGAAAGAAGTAACTTCGAAGCAGTTTAAACTGCCTGCTATCTGTGCAGGGATGCTCAAGTCCATGCATTATTTCTTAGCCGCCAAGAGGCTATGTGTATTAGACGAAACGCGATGCAAATTTTGAAAGTGCAAGAGACCACTTGTACAATTTTTTCTTCCTTACCACAAAAACTACTTTCATAAAGCTTTACCAACCTAAAAACAAAACAATGTACTCTCATACATGGTATTTGGTATAAATTTACTAGGGCTGCCTCAGTGGTAAGTAGGACGATAAACGTACACCAAAACTGACTTCTTTTCCAACTTCATCCTCCTCTCTCTGCACTGCTGCATAATGTAACTTTCTGAAGCCAGTTCTTGCACACCGCACAAGTCCTAAACATATGGATTGCATAAATTCGCAGCTTTTGGTGTAGGTCACTTCTGTGAAAATAAGGTTAATATGCTATTTTGTCCATTTTTAATCAGCCATCATAGACTGAGTAGTGGCTAAAAAGCAGATACGTTTTTGGTGTAAGGCCTCTCTTCCTTTCCTTTCAAAATTAGGCCCTCCTAATGAAGGTACTAATTTTTTGACTATGCCATTTTATAATGCATAGTTTGGTGCGTTACACAAAATTTGACATAGTGTTTGCGCCAGTAAATTTTTTTTTTGCTTTAAGTAGTGCGTGAAATTGAGGAATTCAGATTGAAAGTGAAAAAGGTTTACGGACTGGATTCCAAGGGAAGGGAAGCGTAGCAGAGGGCGGCAGAAAGTTAGGTGGGCGGATGAGATTCAGAAGTTTGCAGGGACAACATGTCCACAATTAGTACATGACCGGAGCAGTTGGAGTATGGGAGAGGCCATTTTTTTTGCCTTGCAGTGGGCGTAACCAGGCTGATGATGATGATGATGATGATGATGATGATGATGATCTTGATGATGATGACGATGAAATTGAGATTTGTTCTATATTGAAAGGC
The DNA here is from genome assembly GCF_050947875.1 of Dermacentor variabilis. NCBI lineage: Eukaryota > Metazoa > Arthropoda > Arachnida > Ixodida > Ixodidae > Dermacentor > Dermacentor variabilis. The sequence continues at coordinate 177,091,057 of NC_134570.1, read as the reverse complement.
CCCCAGTTTTGAAAAAGAAATTCCAAGTGGTCGTGTCCCAGGTTGGAACAGCTGGTATGGAATAGCCTACTTACACAAATATTGAGGGTGATGTACACTTGACTGTATGTTAAGATACTATTATTGATCCACAAAAGACAAAATGAAGGAGTCCATCCTATGAGCAGCTCTTTACATTCATTTACACTTTTGCACATTTTTATACTTTGAGTCTGGTGACTTGTGTCTCTTTTCATCATCTGCTATATGCGGATAGTAAACTTCAGATTTGCCCTATGGTGCAGAATATTTTGGTGCTTATATGTACGCATTTGTGTTTTTCAGGTTGCCTCGGAATTTTACCCAAGCCATGCCACACACTCGGGCCAGGCCTCTTGCGAATGACGTATAACCAGGCTCAACGCATCAGTGTCGAGTGAGTCCGGAGATCAAGGCAACCTGCTGTGCAACCAGCATGCAACACTTGGTGACCTCTCCAAGGGTTCCATCTATTTCACAGCTGTACCTCAGCGCCCATCTATCCAAACAGCATCACCAGCTGTGGTCGCTTATCGAACCGTGGATGAATGTTGGGGTGGAATGATTTGTTTGTCGCTTCAAATTCTTTTCAAATACTTCTGTTATTATAATTCATATGTGTCTTTAGTACCTAGGTTTTAATAGTTCCTTTCTCCTAGAATTCTCACTATCAACTCCTCCTATTATAATGTATACCTGTCTTTAGGCGCCGTTTCTCGTAGTTCTTTTGTACTTGTGGATGTAATTGACAGGTTCTTAATTCTTGTTGTACAGAAGGTTAAAAAGCAAACTTACGGCATTTTTTCTTCCTTTGATAATCTACAGCACTGCAATGTGTTCAAGAAGTGTAACATAACACGGGCTCTGGTGCAGGATAAATTGAAGAGCAATATAGGGTACTTATTTCAACCACCCGTTATTTTTGAAAAACTCAAGTATGTAGGAGCACAAAAAAGAAAATATTAAACTAGAGAAACATGGGTTCCTCTATAAGTCTGGTAATAATGTGATTTCTTTTCACGGAAAAGATGCCAGTGGTACTCACATACAACGTTTGAGGCATGAAAGCTATGATACCCTTGGCATTTCTCAGTGCTTATTTGCCACACTGACGAATGTCAAAGGCAGCATAGGTTTCATGCACACATTGGTTATATTACACCTTTTGAGTATTGGATTTCTCAAACACACAGGTTTAAATAATTTTACAGACTATATTTCCATGGATGCATGCTTGTTCTGATGACGTAGCAGTGCCATGTGGTCGGGGGATGAATGTCTTCATTTCAGATTTAAATATTGGCTTCCAGATCTGGGTTAGTCTCCTACACTGAGTATTCTAGGTCAGAGCTCATATACTAGAGTAAAGTGAATTAAACTAGGAATTATAAACATCAAAAGATCTTGTTCGGGACACTAATATGACAATCAGTAAGGTTCTTTGTGCATTTATTTCCAAATTTGTGAGATCATATTCTAACTGGTTTCATTAATGCGAGAACAAATATTTGTTTATTCTCACACTAGAGTTGGCTGTCCCCATTGGCATACAACCCCTTTACACGCTAAAAATTCAGTGTATTAATAGGCTGTTTTTTGGTTTTGCACACTCAGTGTTAAGGGATGCAAACGGTGGCATGCAACAAAATGCAGAAAAATGAGTAAGGAATGCAAGCAGCTCGTAGGGCTTTTTAGGCAGATGCGTGCGTGTGCTATTTAGAAAACTCCCTATGGTATGCCTGAAGGCATTTTCTAACGCTTTTGTATAAACACTCACACGCACTTATTACGGGGAAATACTCCTCGAAAGAACTTTTTTTAATTGTTTGTTCTAGAGATCAGCACACTGCCATTCATAGGAAGTTTTATGGAGATTTGAATTGTCATTGGTTTTTGTGCAGCTGGTGTTTTCTAGTTCTGTCCTACATCGTGGCAAAATATATTTATGGGCCCTTTCTTGTGTATCAAGTTTCGTAAATAGGTTCATGCTGTATCTTATTTAGCTAGTTGTATACCGCAAAGTGGTGAAAGCTATCCAAACAGCTTGTACAATTACTGGTACTATGCAAAAAATATTAGGCCACTTTAAATAATATTTACTGATTGCAATTTCAATTACATATAAGTATTGTGCGTATCTTGAAGAGTATGTATGCCAAATTTCATTTATATAAAACAATTATAAGTGCACAAGGTTATTCTCATCCTATTGTGAGAAAAAATTGTTGAAGTATGCTCAATAATTTTTTTTTCAGAGTGCATACAAGATTAGTATGCAGGCCTGCCTGCCTGCCAACTAATCTTGCATACTTCTAGTAACTTTAGATGCTGTTTGAATAGATATCGGCACTTTGCAGTCTACAGGGAGCTGAGTTAGCTGCAGCACACTGCTTTTTGTGAAAGTTTCTTACGCAAGAGACTGCCCGCAAATATCACTATGTATTTTGCCGTTGTGTAGTACATACCTCAAGAAGCAGCTAAACAAAAACTAATGGAATATATGAAATCTGCATGAAGAACTCTACAATTGGCTCTCTTTTCAAACCTCTAGTAGAAATAATAAAAATATTTCGAGTAATATTTTATCAGCAAAACGTTCTCCTCGCTACAGTGAACTACAACATAGCGACGCAAAGTTTAACGCAAGTCCTTTCATTGAAGCGACTCTGGGCTGTTTTCCCGAGGGCTTCTGTTAAAGACTGAATTTTCCTGCATTTGCCACAAGTGCAATACTAAAATGTTTGCGAATGTGCGGTTGGTACTCACACAATAACAGAAAAAAGGACAGTTCTGTGAAATGTAGACTTGATTATAAATTTGTTCAACATTTACATTTTGACTCCATATATTTATTTTGTGTTTTGTACTGAGTGTTTCAGCGGTGACAGCCGCTAATTATTGAACATAATTACTTCATGACAATGCGGCAATTTTCACTAACAGAAATTTACAGCAGTGCCAGGCATTACAATTACAGGACTCAATAACATCTACTTTGTAAGAACTCAGACTAGGACCAGTTCTGAGATAGACATACCCAAAAAGTAATGATCAAATAGATTTCTCTTACACACAGAATTGTACCATAAGGCTCACAGAAGGCTTTTTGGCAAAGTAATATCTGAAAGAGCAAAGCATGTTCCACCAAGTATGGTGAGAAATATTTCAGAGATGCCAGTCTGACGACTCCTACAAACTAACAATACCTTCAGCACTGACCAGCTTCAATAATGGGATATCAGCATTTTGATGAATTTCATGAAATTTCAAGTATTGTGATCTTATTGAAGAAGACATTTGCAATTATCATGCAGTTCTAATCTCTCACTTTTGTAAATATCTTCCAAATATTTTTTCAGGCTACAATTCTTGATAATAATGGTATTCATTGCAGAAAGAGCTAGTACATGGCATGCAATAAAGAAGGTACTGGTCAGTGTAGATTTTCTGTCTTCAGCATTTGTTCAGTTCCACAGCTGCTTCTCTAAATCTGAAATGATGTACCCATCACTTTGTTAGCGATAAACAGGGAAATCTGTCAGTATGTTTTGTTTAAAATGCAGCTGATCAACCCAATAGTTAGGTTATTTGCTAATTATAAATGACTACGATAATAGTACAGGACCATAAAAACAGATGGATGCTGACTAACAGCTGTGCCCAGCTACACCCACGCAGCTGTGCCATACAATGTGCATGTGTTCAGAAGAGCCAAATGCCCCAGAGAGAAAGCAACAGTAACTTATTGTTCGTCATCTTGTACAAGCAGATTATGCGCCAGATGTAATTTACGCTCAGTAAATACATAAATCAGTCATTATGTATAGGTTGCAATTCTAACTCAATATAGGTTGCAATTTCTAACTTCTAGTAATTTTGCTTTTTGTTATTTTGTTTCCTTTGTGAGCATGATTGACTTGGTTGCCTTGGCACATATTGTCAAAACTGTTTCTTCATCACTGGGAATCACAAAAGTTCATTTACACATAAAATTGCCAGTTACTGATATGGTAGACTTCGAGCTTAATCCTCTTATCTTTCATACGTTTATCTACCAAGTTGTTTTATCGTTCATAGAAACATATCCATGCAATGCACAGTGGGAACCCAAGTTATAAATATCTGTTCTTGCTTTCTACCCTGCTCTGGTGTTTTCGTAACCTAGCATTGGTGCAATGGCCTGTCTGCACCTGCAGAAAAGTAGTGAAGGGGCTAAAGTTAAAGGTCAACAACATAATGAAGATACAAAGCAAAGCTATAAGTTTGCAATTGTCCCCCATAACCAGAGTTTCACTTAGGATTTTAAAAAAATTAACATCATGCTTTGGTGTGAGAGTTGCTTTGGGCACCAAGTAAACTGCGTAGCACCTGTGCTAGAGTACACAACACAGCAGAAAATCACGCCAGATTGGAGTGGCAATGGTAAGTTAAGCACAGATGTTTTATTTCACGCACCATTAATGTGGCTTATCATCTGCTCCAGTTTTGTTTCGTTGGAACGCATACATTGCCGAGACAATTTTTTGCGCCAGTCTTACCTTAGCGGGACACCTGAGAAAGGTAGAAATCAAGAACAGGTACTGTATTCACACTTGCTTGCCCACAGTGTATTATCTGGAAGTGTTTCATTATACAAAAGACTACTGTGGTAGATAATCATGAAAACAGAGACAAAAGAATTAAAACATGTATGTGTCAGTCATCCTTCCATGACCTCCAGTGTTTATAGAAACACTTCTTTCTGTATATGTGCCAAGCCGTAGGGAGGCTTTACGTAACTCAGTCATGCTTTCCAAGTGAAAAATTGAAATAAGGATAATCACAAGAACATTGTATGAGTGATTTGTAAATGTGGCACCTAATGTAACTTATTTGTGCATTTGCTTAGGGTAGATTACAGCCAGAGAATAATCTGCTCTTACAGGATGACTTGTGATGAGTAAAAGAAGCCTTCCTGACATATTCCTCTTTGTTTCTTTTGGATCTTGGGGCACCATGTGTATTGTTACAGCTGCGTGCATGCAGCTGGGTATAGTTTGTTTATGTGTTCTGCTTCCTCCCTTGTCATCATCATCCATGTGCAATCTTTTCCGTAACAAAATACAGCTACCTGTGCTACACATTTTGTCAGCGTGTTTGCATTATGGCAAGTTTTGTATTAGTGGTTATTGAGTCTGTGAAATTGTCTGTGTCAGCTAATATAAGTCGTCTTGGAAAAGTATGTTCGTCAACATGAATAAACGATTAGTATAAACGTTTCTGTATTTATTTTTGTAATATTATCAGTTATGAAGTTTTCATACACTGTTGCATGTTGTATGACAGAATAAAATTGATGCACAACTTTTTAATGTGGTATTATTCAGATCATTTTTCAACTGACGCTAACATGCACAAGTTGTGCGGAAAAAAGGTCAACAAGAGTACCGTAAAGTAAGACAGCTGTTTTTACTGTTAGATTGGATTATCAATTGCCAACCAGTTGTTTTCAGCAGTCATAGTATAACGCATGGATTATATAATCTAACTCGGAATATTGTTTTTATTGCACTTCATTCTCTGGGTCTCCTTTGTACATAATTGGAGCCTTTTTTATTTGTTATGTGTAGCTTGCTTGCTTTGGATGTTAAATCATAAGTTCAAAATAAAAACGCGTCTCCGAGAAAAGTGAAATAGGTTTAACTTATAAATCTTTTGACATATTATGAAAGACTTGTGCAATGGCGAATTGAACTTCTACATGAGATACATATTTTGGGCAAGTTACATATTTTGGGGTCTCATTATAGTTCTGAGTGCCATTGTAGTGTCGGTTGGTTGATTGGTTAGTTGGGGTTTAATGGCACAAATGCAACTAAGGCCATGCTGCGCCAGTCACAAGACAAAAGGAAACGAAAGGTTAAAGCAGGCAAACCTGCATTGCATTATAGTTCGCGTAAATAACCAGCTGTCTCTAAAAAGTGGAACAGGTTAGTAAATGGCACTAGTGGGTCATCTGCCAGTAATAGGGCAGGGTGTAAAGGCATATTTAAATTATATAGGTTTTGTAAAAGCTTCCGTCGCTGTGTTTCAAACTGTGGACATGTTATAACGATATGTATTACTGTAAGAGGTTGATTGCATTTTTCGGAAGCCGGCGGGTTTTCTTTACGGAGGAGAAAGTTGTGTGTTAAATGTGTGTGTCCGATCCGAAGTCGACACAGGATAACCTCATAGAACCGTTGCTGGTGAGTGCATGACTTCCACTCACCAATTACCGGTTAAGCAAGATGTAGCTTGTTGCTAAAGCAATGGCCCCATTTCTGTTGCCATTTGGACGTCAAGGCCTTCCTAATAGCCGTGATACTATCCCGATATCGAAGCGCCTTGTCTGTTATGTATTTGTGCACTGCCATTTATGCACACCTATCGGCTGCTTCATTTCCCGGTATACCGACATGGCTTGGTACCCAGCAAAACCTAATTGACCGGCCGTATTTGTTTAATGTTACCATGTTTAAAATGTCCCCTTTCAGATGTTCACATTCGGATTTCGCGTGTAGAGCCTTCAGTCTGCTTAATAAATCAGTGTATATTACTGTGTTTTCGTGTTTGTCAGCGATGCTCTTTTTAACTACAGTCCATACTGCGTATACTTCAGCTGTGTAGACAGAGGCATGTTGTGGTAATCGAACACTTGTTTCCCAATTTTCCATTACGGCCCCCACACCCACGTGATCTTTTGTTTTCGAGCCATCAGTGTAATATTGCATGTTATTTTGATATTTGTCCTGAAGTGCACGGAATGCTTGTATAATATGTTCGTGTGGGATGTCTCTTTTCTTTAGATGTTGTGTTAACGTCCAATCACAATAAGTGTGTGAAATCGTACCACGTGGTCAACCGTTGTGGTTGTTTGGCAACCTGGGGGCTTCGTGGGGAATGCCATAGTCCCGCCAGTATTGCTCATACCGCAGGACAAGTGGCCTAATGGTGTTCGGTTTATTTGTGTAATGTAAGCGTGTGTTGCATTGTGTGAGGATGTTGTAGCATATGTGTTGTGGTGAAGACTGAATTCTGAGTACGTAGGAAAAAGTGAGGAATGCTCTGCGCTGCTATAAGGGGGGTTCATTACACTCGGCGTATAAACTTGGAATAGGTGAAGTTCGGTAGCACCACTTGCCAGTCGCAGTCCAAAGTTATGTACCGGATCAAGTCGTTGGATGTAGGACTGTCTGGCTGAGCCGTAAACCACGGAGCCGTAGTCTAAAAGGCTACGCACAAGAGACCGGTAAACACGTAAAAGGCACGTTCGGTCGGAACCCCAGTGCTTATGAGACATAATTTTAAGGATATTTAGAGCTTTATTTGCTGTAATCTTCAGTGCTTTTATGTGAGTTAGGAAGTTAAGTTTGGTGTCAAAGGTTACTCCTAAAAACTTATGGTCTTTTTTCACCGGCAGTATGGTGTCGTTCAATTTTAGGACTGGACCGCTGTGTAGCCCTCGTTTCTGAGAGAACAAAACAGTAACTGTTTTCGGTGTGGAGAAACGGAAACCATTTTTGTTAGCCCATTGTGCAAGTTTATTTATTGTCATTTGTAGCTGCCTCTCACAGATTAGCAAATTTGAGGCACGGCAAGCCACTTGCAGATCGTCTACATAAACAGAATGCATAAGAGACGACGGTATGATCTTATTAACTGAGTTCATTTTTACTATAAAGAGTGTTGTTCTGAGAACACAGCCTTGTGGAACGCCATTTTCCTGTATAAATGTATGAGATAGTACTGAGCCCAGACGTACCTGAAATGTTCTATTAGACACAAAATCAGCTAGGCAGTTCAGCATTTTACCCCGGATGACGAGGTCAGCCAGGTCTCTTAAAATTCCATATCTCCATATGGTATCATAGGCTTTTTCTAAATAAAAGAAAACTGCAAGACAGTGTTGTTTGTGTAAAAATGCATATCGAATTGTATGTTCTAGACGGACAAGATGGTCAGTGGTTGAACAACCCTTTTTATATCCCCACTGGTGGGGGTCAATAAGGTTTCTTGATTCTAAAATAAATGAAAATCTTATGTTGATGATGCTTTCATATGATATCGCCAAACAGCTTGTGAGGGCAATGGGTCTGTAGCTGCTTGCGGATGTTGGAGATTTACCGGCTTTGTGAAATGGAACTACCATTGCTTTTTTCCACCCTTCGGGCATTATGCCAGATTCCCAGATTAAGTTAAAAAATTTAAGGAGAGCTTCTACAGATGCCTGAGATAGATGAGCCAGCATTGCGTAGTGAATACGGTCGTGTCCTGGCGCTGTGTTTTTTCCTGCAGAAAGGACTCTGTTTATTTCTTGTTGTGTGAGGGGCGAATTGTACGGGTCATTTAACGCACCAGTAGTGGGCGCTTCTGTTTTTCAGCAGACTCTTTGTACTGTAGGAATTCCTTTGTATAATTCCCTGAACTGGATACATCACGGAAATGTTCGCCAAGTATATCTGCCTGTTCTTGTATTGTTGTTTGTGTGCTTGGACTTGTAAGAAACGGTATTGTGTAGATGAGTACTGTCCTTTAAATTTCCTAACCTGGTCGCACATTCGTTTCGATGTTACCGTACTATTAATTGAAGAGATGTATTTTTGCCATGATGATTTTTCAGCATGTCTTCGAATGAATCGTGCTTTGGCTTTGGCTCCTTTGAAGTTTAGCAGGTTGCTATAGGTGGGGTACATCCGTAGGATTCCCCAGGCCTTATTTCGTTCTTTTTTAGCGTTGGTACACTCTTTGGTCCACCAGGGGTTTAGCTTTTTGTGAACTATACCCGATGACAGGGATATCGCCTTTTCTGCCGCTGTGATTATGACTTCAGTGATTTCTTTATTAAGTTCATCAATACTAAGCTCTGGCGAAAAGACATTTTCCAGCTTCGCGTTCTCCATAAAAACCTGCCAGTCAGCGAGCTGTAATTTCCATCGGCGTGGTCTAGTTAATAAAGTTTGTGGTGATGGTAGGAGTTTGATGAGTGCGGGTAAGTGGTCGCTACCATATGACGTGTCGAGAGCTTCCCATTTAAAATCAGTAAAAAGAGAGGGCGAACAAAAAGCTAAATCTAAACAACTAAATGTGCGGGAAGTCGGTGTGAAATCAGTTGGCGCACCTGAGTTTAAAAGACAGATATCATTAGATAGAATAAAATCTTCAACGAGTTGTCCTCTTTGGTCAGTCTTGACACTGCCCCAAAGAGTACCATGAGCATTAAAATCTCCTACCAGGAAAAATGGCTCCGGCAACTGATCTGTTAGGTTTTCCAAGTCTTTAATAGTAAAATGTGTGTGGGGTGGAATATATAGTGAGCAAATGGTGATGGTTTTGTAGGATAGAATGGTGACAGCTACGGCCTCTAAAGATGTATTTAATTGGACATTCCGGGTGGGAGTGCCGCCTTGTACGACTATAGCCACTCCTCCCGACAAACGGCTGGAACATTCGCGGTTCCTTCGGACAACGGTAAAGCCTCTAAGGAATTGACGGTCATCATCATCATCATCAGCCTGGTTACGCCCACGGCAGGGCAAAGGCCTCTCCCATACTTCTCCAACAACCCCGGTCATGTACTAATTGTGGCCATGCCATGCCTGCAAACTTCTTAATCTCATCCGCCCACCTAACTTTCTGCCGCCCCCTGCTACGCTTCCCTTCCCTTGGAATCCAGTTCGTAACCCTTAATGACCATCGGTTATCTTCCCTCCCCATTACATGTCCTGCCCATGCCCATTTCTTTTTCTTGATTTCAACTAAGATGGCATTAACTCGCGTTTGTTCCCTCACCCAATCGGCTCTTTTCTTATCCCTTAACGTTACACCTATCATTCTTCTTTCCATAGCTCGTTGCGTCGTCCTCAATTTGAGTAGAACCCTTTTCGTAAGCCTCCAGGTTTCTGCCCCGTAGGTGAGTACTGGTAAGACACAGCTATTATATACTTTTCTCTTGAGGGATAGTGGCAACCTGCTGTTCATGATCTCAGAATGCCTGCCGAACGCACCCCAGCCCATTCTTATTCTTCTGATTATTCCCGTCTCATGATCCGGATCCGCCGTCACTTAGGATCCGCCTAAGTAGATGTATTCCCTTACCACTTCCAGTGCCTCGCTGCCTATTGTAAATTGCTGTTCTCTTCCGAGACTGTTAAGTATTACTTTAATTTTCTGCAGATTAATTTTTAGACCCACTCTTCTGCTGTGCCTCTCCAGGTCAGTGAGCATGCATTGCAATTGGTCCCCTGAGTTTCTAAGCAAGGCAATATTATCAGCGAATCGCAAGTTACTAAGGTATTCTCCATTAACTTTTATCCCCAATTCTTCCCAATCCAGGTCTCTGAATACCTCCTGTAAACACGCTGTGAATAGCATTGGACATATTGTATCTCCCTGCCTGACGTCTTTCTTTATTGCGATTTTGTTGCTTGCTTTATGGAGGACTACGGCGGCTGTGGAGCCGCTAGAGATATCTTTCAGTATTTTTACATACGGCTCGTCTACACCCTGATTCCGTAATGCCTCTATGACTGCTGAGGTTCCGACATAATCAAACGCTTTCTCGTAATCAATGAAAGTTATATATAAGGGTTGGTTATATTCCGCACATTTCTCTATCACCTGATTGATAGTGTGAATATGATCTATTGTTGAGTAGCCTTTACGGAATCCTGCCTGGTCCTTTGCTTGACAGAAGTCTAAGGTGTTCCTGATTCTATTTGCAAATAACTTAGTAAATAGTTTGTAGGCAACGGACAGTAAGCTGATCGGTCTATAATTTTTCAAGTCTTTGGCGTCCCCTTTCTTATGGATTAGGATTATGTTAGCGTTCTTCCAAGATTCCGGTACGCTGTGCTTAGGGCCTAAGTTTGTTTCTTGTAGGCAAAATGCGACTGGCGAAAGCTTATTTGTTATGTCTTTAATGTCACCCAAATTGTGAATAAGTCCTCTACACTTCCAATGTATGATAACAGCCATAGTGGCAGAAGTGAGAATGTTAATTTATATATGTGTACTAAGCAACTGTAGGTGACATTTATTATCGGAAATGTACTATTGGAAGAACGGTAACCGTTCAGCTTACCGGTCCCTTTGTTCGCGTAGTCATTGTGATCTTGTCTTTCTTAGTGCGCTCCAAAGAGCGCTGATTTTTTGGCGTCGATGACGCCGGAGTTTTTTGTCGATCTCCACAGCCTTCTCCGAGGCGCTGCATGATCGAGAACCAGGCGCTGAGACGCGCGTCTTAGGCCTGGGTGTTCGATTTAGCCTGGGGCCCTGTGGAACCGTGTTCGGCAGGCCCGTCTGTGATGATAATGATGGAGCAGCACTGGCTGCTGCCACCAGGGGGACGGATGGAGTTACTACTGGGCCACTGTCTGCGGTCTCTGTAGACTCCTGAGACCACTGCGGTGCTTTCCCATGTCGCACCACACTGGCGTAGGTTGTTTGAGGTAAGTGTGCTAGTTTCTTTCTTGCTTCATAGAAGGAAATCTTCTCTTTCACCGTAAGTGCAATGATCTCTTTTTCTTTCTTCCAGCAAAGACAAGATCGTGAATATGCTGGATGATCTCCTTTGCAGTTTGTACAGTGCGGAGCAGCATTGCAGTTCTCCGACTAATGGTCATTGGCGCTACACTTCGCACATGTTGATTTACCTCTGCGTGATTGCGATGCATGTCCGAACCTCTGGCACTTGAAACACCACCTCGGGTTTGGGATATGTGGTCTTACGTTGATCTTCAGATAGCCTGCTTCAAGTGTGGTAGGTGCGATACTGGTACCAAAGGTAAGTATAACGTGTTGGGTCGGGATTTGTTCGTTATTTCTTCGGAGAGTTATTCTTTATACCTTGATTACATTCTGTTCTTGGAAACCTTCCAGGAGTTCTTCATCGCTCAGGTTTAAGAAATCTTCTTCTGATATTACGCCCCTGCTTGTGTTAAGCGAACGGTGTGCTGAGATTGTGTTGATGTCAGCGACGCTGACGAGATCAGCGAGCTTTTCTACTTGGTCTTTGGTTCTGAGTTCAAGGAGGAGGTCCCCACTTGACATCTTTGAAACCTTGTATTGTTTGCCAATTTTTTTCTGCTAGGCATTTCGCTGCTAGGAATGGGGATATTTTTCTCATTGGCAGAGGTCCTTCACTATGCAAGACGTGGTAACGTGGAAAGTTGTCTAGGTCGCTTCGGAGGGTGAATTGAAAAGGTGCATCGGTGCGGCCTCTTTTCAGAGGCCGATCTGGAAGTCGCGGAAAAGCTTCTGCCATATTATGGTTTAAAATTCGGCGGCGGTGGTAGCCACCCACCACCGAGCCCAACAAGAGGACGCTACAGGTTGTGAGCAACCTGTACACGCCAGCTGTGCACCGCCACTATAACCTAAAGCATATAACCAAAACTGGATATACTACACATGGTTAACCCTTGCCGCCAGGAAATTCGGAAGTAAGAAGAAGTGAAAAGAAGACAGGAAAGATGAAAAAGCTAGAGAGAAAGACGAAGATTGAAGAGGAGGACAGGAAGCGGCGACTGCCGATTTTCCCCCGGGTGGGTCAGTCCGGGGGTGCCGTCTGCGTGAAGCCGAGGCCAAAGGGGTGTGTTGCCGCCGCCGAGGGGCCGTAAAGGTCCAAACACCCGGCATTGGCTCAACCCCCAGGATCCCCTTTTTCCCGGACACGGCTAAGCCGCGCACGGCTACACGCGGGGGGTCCAACCCTCGTGTGCTCGGGTACGTGGTGTCGCAACACACCAAACGCCTGCTTACGCAGACGCCCCTGTGGGGCATTGCAGTGTCATGCATATGCACCTGCAGGCTACATATTAGATGTTTATTTGAGACTATTTTGCTTGGTTGGCTATTGATTCCAGTTTAATAGTAATGAGAACTGTCTTGCTTTCATGGTGATTCTGTGCTGACTGATACATTTGAATTTTCCAGAAGACAATAACAAAGCGTGATGAAATATTAAGTTTTTGTTGCTAACCTGCCATGTCTTCTTTGGCAAGTTTGCTATGAATTCTTTCTTATATGTTGCCTTTCACAGTAGTTATCTTGAGAACTAGCCGTAGTCGTGTGTACTTACAGCAAAAGTTGGTGACACATTTTAAAAGCGCCTCGACACTGCCATCCAAGAGTCGAACGACTTACATGGATTATTTATTTTACACTATTTGCAAGAGTCCTGCACCACGTACTAAGGGTAACTTGACACACACTGCTGGAGTCATCAGACTCATCAAGAATAGTTACCCGACTCCTTCAGCAGCAGTCATGTGACCCTTTTCTTGAGTCGTCTGACTCATGTAGAATAGTTAACGGACTCCCTCAGCACTAGTCGTGTAACCCTTTTATGAGGGTTAGGAGACTACTACAACAGAGTGTGCATGATTATTGTGTGTGGAGTCACGTAACCACCTCGAGCGCAGATAGTCTCGGGACTCTCTGCCGAAAGAGAGTCAGGTGTCTCCCACAAAGTGTGCCGTATACGTGGCGAGTCCAGACTCTCCGAAAAGAGTAGGAGGTACTCTTTTTTTCTTAGTGTGTAGGAAGCATTGATTGTGCATGACGATGTTATGTGTGTTTGCATTAAATTGCCACTCTTGATGCACTGCAAATATTTCTATTATCTTAAATATCAGTACTGATATTGCCTTCAATGGCAGTAAAACGTTAAAATTTTCGGTCCTTATAATTTGTTTCTCTTCATTATGTAATTACAACTATGTACTAATTGATGAGCAAGTATAGTTGCTATGTACGAACCGGCGAGCATACAGAATAAATTGCTAAATTTATTTCAGAGACCTTCAAGCGATCCGGAGGTTTAAAAATGGGAGGTATTTGTGCGTAGCGGGTCTACGAAAAAACCAGTACTTAATGGCAGCGTTGCTTCTCTGGTACAGGAACGGCACTCGACTGTTTTTGACCTTCGTAGATAACTCGGATAGCTCCGCACTGAGACTCGTATTTCGCGGCTCACAATGTATAAGCAGTGATATCAGTCTTGGTTCCAGAAGCTAAATACGGATAGTCTGCATTGAAGCTAAAAACAGCAGCGTTACCTGGTCATGTGCCATGGGATAAAAACAAATGAGAGTTTCTGTTATGAGTCCTGGCGCACCTTTCTTTATATAATTAGCTGATACGTGTGATCAGGTCTTATGAGTCCAATTGATGGTGGTTGTTCATGCTTACAGTAAACAGTGTTTGAGGTAGGGCTCGGGCTTGCGAACGCTGCAAACACCCGCCACTCGTCGAAATCCTCATACCCTATTGAAACACGAGAAGTGAATAACAACCTACACGCACCAAGTTGAGTTTCTTCTAACAGGGGCGCCATAACGTAAATATATTCCAAACTTTCCTATCCCAATTCCTGTAATCAGCCCTCCGCGATTGGTCAAAAACATTTTTGGACCATCCCTATTAGAGTTGGAGGCGGAGTTGTAGGGAGGACCGCGACGCTTCGTCGAGACTTAGGCGTGCAGGATTTACTTTCAGTATTTACATTTTAAACAAAAGATACATCTCGACAGTCTAGCGTGGCTCCCAAATGGAGCACGCAGGACGAACATACAGCGCACAGCTTACGAGCATGATCACGATCACGCTGACCAGCACGATGACGAGCACTCTAGCAGCCGACAACAGCTACTTATAAGCACTCCATAGGTCCTTAGTTCCCTAGGTGAGAGAACCGTTCGACCAGTCATCGAAGTTGACCAGCCGGTTGTCCATTATCTTGAGCCTTGAAAGGGGCGTCGGTTCCCCGAGCTGACCCCCGCAGCGCGGCTGCCGGTTGCTCATTGTCTTGCGCCTCTAAATTCCAGAGCTGCCTTTCTCCAGTAGTCGCCACGAGTGTCAGCAGACTGAGACACATCCTGGGGCCCCCGCACGGCAAAGCCCCCTTTTGTTAGGGAAAGCTCTTCTTGCTGCAGAGAGACCATGACGACCTGGCAAATCAACCAACAATACGTTGGGTTCCAAACGTGGCCCGTCCTGCTGTCGTCACCGATTCTCCGGACTAGGCGCATGGTGAATTAGCGCTGTCAACCTCGCTGGTTCTCCGAAGGGCGCCAGCACCGCGGGTCGATCGAAGCACGTGAAGCGGGCTGAAATAGCTTTGCAGAGCAGTACCCCTGTAGGCCGATCCTAACAGCCCCACTTCACCTGTCTGTCACGCGGCGTCACGAACACCGCGAGAGCTCGTCATCTGATAATGCTTGTACACGCTGATTATGCATGATTTGACCGAAAAAAGAAAAAAAAATAGTTATTTCTGATTCGACGCCTCTTCGCTATTAACCCCCCGGCTATTGGTCAAAAGTTTCCGGGCTGCACCCACTTTACCTGCTTTCCACGCGACGTCACAAAACCACAAGAATTCACCTCGTCAAAGTGATGTGTACGCATTAGAAATGCATTAATATCCCGAACAAAACAGAATTTCCTTCTGAAATTCCGCAGGCTGCCCCGTTACGAAAGGAATAAAAATGGCTGCCGCTGATCGCTCAGGCGCTTACTCGCACCTGCCTGAGAGCATGGGTTTATTTGCGTATAATAAAGCTTCTTCCGAGGCCGTGTAACGTTTTCGAGCACTTTCGGCACGTTTAAGACCTCCTTCCGCCAACTATTCATTGCTGAATATCCGTTTTGGCATCATTCATAAGCTTCCGTTGCTTGCCGCCGCGATTTGCGACCAGCCACCGCAAGATAAATGAGGGGAAGCGGACCAATCGCAGACGCCGGCACCACCCTCTTCCTCTGGTTATCGACTTCCGGTGCAGTGGCTCGGCCCCATCTAATCCTTCTCCACTTGAGCGTGCTCCTCGCCTCTTGTCAGCCAATTAGATAACACAAGCCCCTCAGTATAGACAATGTTATTCGTCCTTCAAGCAAACAAAAGTGACCTTCTATGAACGAGGAGAGCGTTTTATTGGTCTGTTCAGACAAGCCTGAGGGTTACCGCCCTGTGCTTGCGTCGGGGGTTACGCAAGTTCGACGTCAGGAGATTGGAATGAAACATATCGGAATCGTTTTACGTTATAGGGCCTCAGGTTTGCAATATTTATCGAAGGTTTCCTTTTGGACACAGTCACATTTATTAGTATAAATACATTACTTGGAAACGAACGGAGCCACTTGTAATGGAATTTAGGTGTGTGCGCAGTGTCGGAGAGCAAACTAGCGGCGCTGTGCGCAGGTCGAACGCTCCAAAGCTGTAGCGAGTGCTGGTTGCTATTGCTTCTAAATTTCTTTTGAGCAAATAAAGTGACCACTCAACGCGTTGAATGAGAAAGCAACATCTGCTAGCACCACGAAACTAAAGCTCGCCATGAAAACAATATGTCGCTTCGCGGCATAACATGTGTCGTGATCAACTTCGGACATTCCGAGGTAGTTATCATTCCTGTTACACTGCCTGCAGACAAAGTTACATTAGCGAGAACACTCCTGCTGCTAAAAGAAAAAGTGACACTAATACTGGTGCAGACAGCTATAAACAAACAAAACCAATTAAAGCTGAAACGTACATCGTTATAATTTATTAAAGCACCTGCCTAAAAAAGCACACTCCGCGATTTGAAACGCCACAAGATATTGAAACCAATGAGTGCTTTGTGAAACTTTGTACAATTGCTTTGATTCTTCCTTGTTGCTGATCTGCTGTGGTGACATTGAGACTAACCCTGGTCCAGCCCGCACTCGATCTACTCAAACCGAAAGCGATTTGGAGCAAGCGCAGATAGGTGTCATGATGGAGATGCTGAAAAATACATATGACAGCATTAAAGAACTATAAAATGATTTTTCATTGGTGAAGTGACTGCGATGGCCGATATTAAGACGATCAAGTCTAAGGAAGAAACATTAGAAACTAGGCTCATTGACAAGCTTACCCGCATTGAATCTCTTAAGCGTAAAACCAGCGACTCTAGCTGCATGAGTCATCACATAGCT
The DNA here is from genome assembly GCF_050947875.1 of Dermacentor variabilis. Taxonomy (NCBI): domain Eukaryota; kingdom Metazoa; phylum Arthropoda; class Arachnida; order Ixodida; family Ixodidae; genus Dermacentor; species Dermacentor variabilis. Next base: position 177,074,062 of record NC_134570.1, on the reverse strand, counting down.
GCCGTGCAGGATACTGCCACGCGCCTGACGTCACGGCAAGCTTCAATCCACAATGGAATTGACGAACTAGAAGATCGGCCCAGACGCGAAAACTTAATTATACATGGTATTCCTGGCGCACGTTAAACATGGCAACAAACCCAGCAGAAAGCGCTTGTCGTGTTGTCCACCGCGATGGGCAGTAGCATCTCAGAATTCGATATCGAATGCACACACCGTTTAGGCAGTTTCACAGCATCAAAATGTCGGCGTGTTATTATAAAGTTTACTCCTTTTAGAACCAGAGAAAATGTGCTGGCATTAGGGTCAAAATTCAAAGAGAATAGAATGTCAATTACCGAAGACTTTTCCGCTGCCATTCGCCATGCGACAAAAAAGCTGGTTGAATTCGTCAAAGGATTACCAGGGTCACCGAACTTCCAGCTACGGCACAACAAGCTCATTGTTCGCAATAAACGCTATATGTACGACTCCGCTGGCAGCAGCATTAAAGAGCTAAACCCGCCTATTTCCGGTGATTCATCTAGCAGTGTATCGCGACCTTCAGCGCCAAACTTGAGTGGCGAAACACACCATAGGTAAGCGCGAGGGGCCGTGGTTCTCCCCCCGAGGAGCGGTGGGATGCATATGTGACAGCGAATAATGCTTATGTCTCTGCACTGAAATGTTCTACTAATAATTTCCTACAAAATATTTTGCCAACTATGCTCAGTAATGATCCAAAAAAGTTTTGCGAACCATTCACCCCGACCGTAACAGCGAAATCACGTTACTTGACTCTTCTGGTGAAGCAATCCCAGTTGCCGACTGCTCTGTGGTGTTAAATGATGTATTTTGCCCTAAATCTGTTAGAACCTCGTCTACAACATTTCTCAATGTATAGGGTTTTGATTCTCTAACAATTAATCCAGTCATTATTCAACCCCTTAGCCTCGAAGAAATTATCGAATCATTGAAAGTGTGTTGCAGTAAAACACGTTGTGGGGCTAGTTGGTGCATAGCTTTCAATAGGTGAAGTGACAATAATGACGACACACAAGAAGGAATACGGACAGGACAGGGCTCCTCAAGCCCAGGAATTCAACCCTCAAGCCCAGGAAAGTGTCCTCAAGCACAGGAATTGACCTTATCAATGCTAAATTCTTAAAACGTACCAAAATATATTCTAGTATTATGCTATCCAAGATATTTCAACGGTCAATTGATGGATCCACACTGCCATCCGACTGGAAAGTCGGAAAGGTGGTTCAAGTCCATAAATCTGGAAGTAAAAATTCACCCCTGAAGTACCACCCGATTCCACTAACTAGTATTCCGTGTAAAAGCCTCGAACATGTCCTTTACACAAACATTGTTAATTTCCTTGATGCTAACTCGTTTCTTTCGAAGGTCCAACATGGTTTCCGTCGATCTCTTTCCTGCGAAACACAGTTGGCTTCCTTTACACACAAACTACATACAATACTTGATCGTCGTTCTATAACTGACTGTGTCTTCCTAGACATACCAAAAGCTTTTGAAAAAGTTTGCCACAGTTTATGTTTCTTTAAATTATGCAATTTGACCATTGATAGGAAACTTCTCTCGTGGATCTAATATTTTCAAACCGGACGCTCAAAATTCGTCTCTGCTAACATTTAATTCCCCGTTGAGGCAAGTTCATTCTGGGGTGCCCAAATGTTCAGTACTCGCCCCTCTCCTGTTTCTCATTGATATTAATGACATGCCGTAATGCTTGACCGCTATCGAATTCGTAACATCCTATTGCTCCTTACGTGTCCACATAACTTCCTCTCTTTCTTGGTCTCTTCATATTAGCAAAATAATTGGCAATGCAAACCGCTCGTTAGCTTACCTGCGGCACAATTTTTCATCTGCTCCTGTTTCTTCAAAGCTCCTCCTTTACAAATCCTTAGCCCGTAGTAAACTCGAATATGCCTCTTCCATCTGGGACCCCACCACTGCTATATTAACATCTGCCCTCGAGCTTGTCCAAAATAACTCTGACCGCTTTATTCTAGGAAACCACAGTCGTACTGCCAGTATCACTTTAATGAAAGAGTCTCTACAGCTTGCGTCACTCGCCTGTCACCGCATGTTTTCTCGCCTATGTCTCTTCCACAAAATATACTACACTGCCGCCCTCCACAACGACGTTATTCTTCCTCCATCATACATTTCCCACCGTTTCGATTATGCACAAAAGGTGGGAATAATGCCGTGCTTAACGCAAATATGTTATAAATCATTTCTACCCCGCACCTGACAGGACAGGAACCACCTTCCGGGATCATCGACGTCCATTGCTCATTCTTTCCAGTTTCATAATGTTTTAAACACAAGTGTATAGCAATGGGCACGGGCAGGACATGATGGGCATGATGGGCATGGGCAGGACATGTAATGAGGAGGGAAGATAACCGTTGGTCATTAAGGGTTACGGACTGGATTCCAAGGGAAGGGAAGCGTAGCTGAGAGCGGCAGAAAGTTAGGTGGGCGGATGAGATTAAGAAATTTGCCGGGACAACATGTCCACAATTAGTACATGACCGGGGTAGTTGGAGAAGTGTGGGAGAGGCCATTGCCCTGCAGTGGGCGTAACCAGGCTGATGATGATGATGATGTGTCGCAATGTAACTAACCAAGATGTAATTATATTTCTTATCGGTAAATTGCTTCAATTTTTGTTGCTTCCCGCTTTAGCTCATCTTTTATTAGCTAACATTGCCGAAAAAGCTTTTGACAGAATTAAGCATAGAGCAATACTTGAAGTGATTTCCGAACTGGGATTAGAGAGAAAACTCTATGAAGTGGTCAAAACCTTTCTTGGCAATCGTTCAGGTCACCTTAGATTCGGGGATATGAAATCAAAGAAGATGGATCTCGGTGACAGAGGGACGCCACAAGGGTCGGTCTTGTCACCTATGCTTTTCAACCTGGCCATGTCAAAAGTGGCAAAGGGATTAAAAGGGATAGAGGGCACTTACTTTACCATATATGCAGACGATGTGACTACATGGACCGCTGAAGGAGGTACGGGAAATGCGGAAAACAGACTTCAGAAGAGCATTTATGAGGTAGAGTCTATTTTAGAAGACATGGGACTCAAATGCTCTGCTAATAAGTCTGAACTCCTTGTACTCAAGAACAGAAGAAGGGGTAGAAAACCGAGGGGATACGTTCCCGAGTAAGGCCCCTGGTTAGTACTAACCACGAAGGCAGGCGAATCTATGAAGCAAGTAGAATCCATTAGAGTATTAGGGTTGTTCCTGGAGGCAAACGGGGCAAATGGGTGAGCAATACGACACATCACAAGCCAGACTGTGGAGGTAATAAGACTGCTAAGGAGAATCACTAACAGACACAGAGGGCTGGGAGAGGAGAGCACCATGAGACTGGTCCACGCTTTCGCCTTGTGTCACTTCTCATATGTAGCTGGGATGCTCACTTGTACACAGACAGAGATAAACAAGTTGAACAGATTAATTAAAAGGCTAGTCAAAACAACAGTGGGGTTACCGATTAACACTCCGGATAACAAATTAGTGAAACTGGGGCTCCACAACACCATAGCCGAGATAATTGAAGCTCAGCAAATTGCCCACAGAGAGAGGCTCTCTGGAACAAGGCCAGGTAGAGCAATACTAGAAGAGGTAGGATGGTACCCAACCGAATCCAAAATTTCAGGTGAAGGCACAGTAGAACTAAAAGATAGTATAAGAGAGATAATCAAGACGACTCCTTTGCCCAGAAATATGCACCCGGTGCACAACTTGGAAAGACGAAAGGCAAGAGCCAAAGCTCGCCTGCAAGCGATAGAACACGACAGAGAACATGCGGCATTTGTAGATGCTGTGTGGGTCAGAGGAAGGAAAGCCTTTACGACAGTAGTAGTAGATGCAGATGGTCGCATTCGGGATGCTATTACAATCATGACTAAAGACACGACAGTCGCAGAACATAACACGACAGTTGCGGAACAAGTAGCGATAGCATTGGCTTTAAGGAATAACAAGTGGACGAAGAATTACAGTGACTCTAAGATGACACTTTACCAATGGCTTTGTAACCAAAAGGGCTGCCCAGTTGATCGATGAGTTGGACAGCCAAGAGATCGATATCCGCTGGTTTCCTGCGCAGATGGGGTCTGTCGATCCGTCTCAGAAGAATTTAAACGAGATGGCTAACGCAGCTGCACGAGGACTTACTATCAGTGCACTACGCGACCAGAACCTTAATAATATACAGGGGGAGAACAGGGACCAATTACTTACATATTATGAAATCACGAGGCATTACTACATGAACAGAAGGGAATTCCCAGTGCCACACGCTAAGCTCAATAGAGCTCAAGAGGTGACTCGAGATTGTTGCAAACAAGAACTTATCCAAGTCCAGATGGAGACCTGCCATCGCCCAAGCGCTGTTTACCACGCGCAGAGAATGTACGTGTGGTCCACCTCAAGCCGTATTTTACACGGTGAAGCGTACTAGTGAAACAACCTTCTTCCTTTTTTTTTGCTGTCATCGCGTCTTCCTCCAAAGAACTTTGAAGCGTTTTCTTTTTTTGTTTCCGACCACAGAACACATTTTTCCGTGTGCATTTCCGTAGGTGTGCTAGCGCGTTCCCCCCCCCCCACTTTTTGTTTTACCTAATTTGTCTAGTTTCCATGTACGTTTTGTGTTTGAGCATCGAGTCGATGCTCCATTGGGAGGGGGAATAGTGCCACCTGGTGTTTTGAGCCAGCGTTGCGTGCCCAGCAAAAACGGTGATTGAAGACGACGAAGTCACGGATCTTGCGCCAGCTGGTGAACCGTCCTCCTTGTGTGTGACATTTTCGTGTCTTGCTGCTGATACTGCTGCTTATTCTTGCCTTAGCGCGTGACAATATTAACAAGATATATCCTGAAAGAGAGATACCAATCAATTGCGAGAAGTGTAATGGCATCATTACTCTGGATCACATGCTTTGCCAGTGTCCTGTGACTTTCACAGACTGTGACAAGGAGAGAGACTGGTGGCGGCGAGTCCTACACACGAGTTCTTTTCGATCAAGTACAGGCCGTCCAGAAGGCCCATGGTACGGCGGTAAGGTTAAACCTTACTATCGCGATGTGGGAGCCGCCTGCGTCAACCTAAGGGTTGATCTTCAGAACATTAAATAAAGTTCATCATAACATACCATAGCAGAACAAAAACTGTATCGTGTCTTTTTTTCCCAGTGTGTTTCACTCCCCTCTCTGATGCCTCTGGCCCTGAGGGTAATACTAATAAATAAATAAATAAATAAATAAATAAATAAATAAATAAATAAATAAATAAATAAATAAATAAATAAAGGTCCTGTTCGACGGGAAGAAAGAATTCAAGAGGGAAGTGTTTCGAACAAATCGGAATAATATCAGTCGTCGCCTTTTCCCGATGCGAAGTTTCTTATCCAATTCGCTCTACGATGCACGTCGTCGCTCCGAAACGATGAAACCATACATTGCTCTATTTCCGCAGTAATGACACGTATAAGGGTACCAAAGTGTTTCGAAATCTGTATTTCTTTTCATCTTGAGGCATGTGCCCGGCGGCCTCACGACAATGTGTGAACTACGATTCATTCGGCGTATGCCGTGATAGCAGGCCCTCGTTTGCTTCAAGCTTTACCCTACATGAGCTGTTTATCGGCGCAGCCGTTAGGGGTCGAGCACTAGTTGCAGTCGCCAATAGTTATTAGACCGATGACCAAATCATCTCGTATCTGCAAGTGAAAACCCGGCTTCGACGTCGTTCGACAAGACACGACACCTCCTCGTGACTGTGGCTGGTATCTGGAGTTCACCCTGCGGCAATTCCTCTTCCGCTAGAGGGTTGAAGCCTGCTTCAAATGTGGACAAGTGGGTCAGCACACGGATGTGTGCCCGAAACCTCCCCTTGCACTATGCCGCCGACGCTGAGACGCTGACCCAGTGCCATTTGACGGGACTTGCCCCATCTGTCAGCCACTCTGTATCGTGCGCCTGGGGGGGACACCACACGGGCAGCCGCAGTTGCAAGTTCCGCTTCCTGCAGCGCCGACCATTCATCGGCACCCCCCCATCTCCGCAGTGCCTGCATCGTGCCGCTCACGCATACGTGAGGGCAGTGTGTGTAGGGATCGCTCAGACACGTTCCCGCCCTTTTCGGGCTGTAACTGTACCAATGCTATTCCAGTGCGAGTGCTAGCGAAAATTCTGCCTTCTCCCATGCAACTTCCCGCTCAGGCTTCCCGTCGGGCAGTCAGGCATGGCTGGTGTATAGAGTACGACATCCCCAAAACTATTCCCCGGCAATCACGAACAAGCAAGTCGCTTGGCAAACGCCTGCCACCTTGCCATCTCTATCCGCCCTGGAAAGTAAGGTTGTAGCGCACTACTACGTGCTACAAATGTCCGGCCACTAAACACAACCATGAAACGACCAGCACGCTGACTGTGCGCGAGCATTGGATTCGGCGGAATCAGGCTTCCGCCTGATTGAGAGGGCTCGGCTAAAATATCATTTGTGAACACCAAGCAGCAGCGTCTCTCTGGTTTTTCTTCATCCACAAGTTAAGGGAAATGACAACGCACATTAAACCGCTTTGCTCCCATCATTGGCTGCTAACAAGATGAAACAGCTGGAGCGCAAGTCGGTTGCCTCGCCCGATGCCAAGAGGATAGTGCACTTTGATTCATGAAGTCACGCTACCTTGTCCAACTGCGATAGAATCTAATGTGAATGCTCCCGAGTAACCAGCGGTTATTTATATGTCTCCGATTTCGTCACGCCAGGCTTGATAGTGGAATTTTCGGTTCAAGTAGCATCATGTCATAAAGCAGAATGCACCAGCGTGCGCTATCTAGAAGGCGTTGCTTCGCCCTCCTTCGCAACCTGGCGCGAGTGCGCCCACCGAAATGCACACGGATACTCCACATAGGCCCAAGCGCCGAATCGTCACACTGGCTCCCCCCTCCCTCGACATACCATGGCATGAGTCTGATCGCCCTACACGGGTAGAAAACCAGGAGCTTCTTCTCTAGACTTACCTCCCCCACCCTCTGGAGCATGTCCCTGCTCAGTTCGCCAGTCTCGCGTTTCGCGTTTCTCTGCTAAGTGGCGCGATTGAACAGTTACGCCGCCCTACCGCCGTGTAGGCTGCCTCGTAGCCCCAAGTTACCGCCTGCTCTTCTCAGCCCTTTGTTTCCATCCTTCAGCAGAACTTGCTGCAACCACTGTACCGTGGGCCCTCCTCTACGCCGCCCACAGAGACGTCCAGTACGCCTTCCACTACTCATTATACATGGACAGTCACGATTCGATATATATTTGGCAGTCTACTGCAGGAGCTTCCGTTCCAATTAATTCGGCTTTCCAACAGTCCAGTCGATGTTTTCGTCCTACAGGAGACCGGCGCTCCGCCGCAATTAGCGGGATACATAGCCTTTAACCAACTCACCGATCGAGGCTCTCAGCCCGTCACCGCCAGCTTAGTCCAGCGCAACCTCACTATTCCTTAGCCCAATGTTCCCGTCTCTGAAAATCAAGAAACTCTTCCTAAACGCTGCACAGACTGCAATCAGTTCGTTCTAAATGTCTACAGCCCCCTTTGGGACAAGCACTCTAGTTTTTTCGTTGCTGCCCTGGGGAACTGTGCAGCTGTCTGGTAGCTCCAAGCTCATAATCGCTGGTGAGTTCAATGCCCCCACGCAACTTAGGGCTATACCAAATGTGAGCATCAGGGAACTAAGCTCCAGAAGTCAATCCAAGATCTTGGATTCATCATACTTCTTGACCTTTCGCATCACACGCGCATTGGAAACAGCGTTTTTCGTTACACATAACCGGACCTGACCCTGCTAAAGCACGTATCGTGCGCTCACTGGACCAACACGCTCCAGAATCTGGGCAGCGACCCCGATATCCTGCCCATCACTATTCCCTCGACCTGGCACAAATCTCGGTCCTTCGTTGCCACTTACAATTACTGGAATAAGTTCCGCCGCTTTCGAGCATAAGGTTCCTTGAGCAATTGCCGACTTTTCTGATTAGACTACGCCCCTTCTTGGGGACCAAAAGCTACCACTGCTTTCCTCACGGCAGTCGCTAACCATACCGTGCTGGACTCCCGCCTTCCCATCTATGAGCTGTTCATGCCGGGCTCAAACGCCGGTAACTTCCGCAGAAACTAAATCGTACAGTCCGGCTCAACCTCAAGGCGGTGAAGCGCGAAATGGAGAAGCATGCGGCTTACCTAGATCGCACACAATTTCACCTGGCAGAACTGTTGGTATCTGCTCCGCCACCTTCTCGGTCATGGGCAGACCAAAACCGCGTCTAAATTCCGCCTTCATCAATCGGTGCGTCAATTCCCGGGCGTCAACGCGGAGCTTCTTCAAGAACTGCTGCAACTGTATCGAAATATGCATGCGGATAATGACCCGATTCCCCCATGTTTGAGTTTTCGTAATACCTTGCTGAATGCGGACTTTACAGAAGCGAAGATCCTCACCGTTGTCGGCCAACGTCGCATTGCTGCTTACAGTGCTCTCGCTGTTACGAACAAAATCATGCACAACCTCGAATAGCCATTTATTAGGGGCCCCGCTAACCTGATGAATGAGTCTTTGTCATGGGGCGCCCTGCCTGATGATTAGCAGCACGCTCGCGTAGCTTTCATCCCTAAGCCTGGCAGCACTCAGCCTTGAGAACCTTCACTCAATCGCTCTGACATGTTGCATTGGAAAGAACATGGAACACATGATCCTTAATCGGCTTATTACAGTCGCGGCAGACGAATTATTCCCCGACACAACGTTTGGCTTCAGGCGCCACCTGTCGACGCAGGACATCGCGCTCCAATTGCAGAACCATATTCTGGACTCGCGCTGTGTGCGAGCAAGCATATCGTCCTGGAACTTGATACCAGCAAAACGTGCTATGGTGTATTGCATGCCGCCGTCATAGCCAATCTAAAATCCTTCAACCAGGTTCGTGCGCACGCTACTTTGTCCTGGTGTTTCTGACCAACCGGTAGATTCGAACTTACCCTCGGCGAGCTTACCAGTGATTGCACTTCTCTCGGAACGCGGGGTACCCCTCAAGTGGCTGTTCTTTTACCGTTCCCATTTAGCCTATGCTCTAGCTTCTTACGAAGCTGATATTCATCTCCGATATCTCCCACTCCCTCTAGGCGGAAGATGTCACCATCTGGCCCTGTAAAGGCTGCGATGGGGATATTTACATTGCATTTCAGGAGGTCGTTCACAGAGTACAGTCACATGTTCAGGCCACGGGGCTTACTTGCTCACTAGCAAAGTCCGAGTTTCTCCTAATTAACAATAAAGCCGAAGGCTCTGCTGTACCTTCTCCTCCGCATATCACCAGTGATATTCGCCACAACGGCGTCAGTACTCCTGACGTGCACACAATGGATATATAAGGAATGCAGCCGGAAAAAACACTCCTAATGGGGCGCCCATCATCAAGCTGAAAGTGGCTGCGGAAAAATTGGCACGCCTCATTCGTAGACCATCTACAAACACGGGGTTAAGGAGAGAGATCTTCATAAGCTGATCCAGGCATTTATTGTCATTTGGATTACATAGTCGGTTCCTTATCCACATGTTCTTTACGCAGATCAGACTAAGGTGGGTTCCTTGATCCGCGAAGCCTCTAACACGGTGCTTGGCTTCCCTCGGTATACAAGCAGCTCCTCCACCTGCTTGGTCATAACGCGGTAGATGAGCTCATGTAAGACAACCTAACAGCGCAGTAACACCGTTTCATGCATGGAACGGCAGGCAGTGTGCCTGCCAAACTGGGAATACAGGTTAGCTTTACTCACACGAGAAGCGAGAAGCGCGTCACTTCCACCTCCGCTGAGAGCCAACTTCTTTGCCAAATTGCAACCTAGTAGCAAGCTCGCAGGGATCCACAATTCCAGATGTGTTGCACGTTTCCTACAATGGCCACCCAGATATCCTTTACGCGGATGCCGCTCGTTCCCCTAAGTGCGCCTGTCAAACTGAGCATACAGATTAGCCCTACTCACACGAGCAGCGCGTCACTTCCACCTCTGCTGAGAACCAAGTTTTTGCGAAGTCGCTCCCTAGTAGCAAGCTTACAGAGATCCATGATGCCAGGTGTGTTGCACGTTACCTACAACGGCCGCTCAGATGTCCTTTACTCGGACGCGGCTCGTTATCCTCTCCCTACTAGCCAATCTCACTTTGCAATCTGCGTGGTTACCGGCTCCTGGCGAATTGCTACCCTAGCGACCATCAAGACACCCAAACTGGAAGCTGCGGAAGAAGCAGCAATCATTCTCGCCATGCTAAATCCAGGAATCCATGTAGTGACCAGCAATTCTAAACAAGCCATCACTAACTTCCTTCGTGCTAGAGTCACTTCATCCACCCAGCATCTACTACAACTCTCTTCCTTCCAGGACCGCGATCCTATCGAAATGGCGCGAGTTCCGCATCACGCAGGATATCCTGGCAACGAGGCAGCCTACCTTACTGCTCGAGGTTTCCTTCACCGAGTGGAGGAACCTTATACCGCGGTATGCCCCTCCCCCCACCGAGGTCTTCACCATATAACCCGCAATCACGACACATTGTCGCATGAGTAGAGTAGGCTGCCTTACTCCCTCCTCACTCTCGTATACGCGCGAGGAAGCTGCTCTCTGTCGTCAACTACAAACAGCCTTTTCTATATTCCTTACCTATTCTCCTGTATGCATCTGCACTATCAACGTTGCCGCCCCTCGTCCAATGTGCCCGCTGCTTTCGCCTACGTGGTAGGAGGATGAAGGGCCTTCTCTCCTCCCTCTCAGCTATTGCTATCTCCATGACCGGAAGCGTAAGACCGCCTCCTGCGATCAACGGACAGCCCCTATCAAGGCTGCAACCATCCGACAAGCCCAGGATCTGGCCGGCCGGTTCCGTCCGCCTGGCACTTAATGGGTCACATGGCCAGTTTTGCCTTTGGCGAACAAAGTTGTTCTCTCTCTCTTCGACGCAATTGATACTATTTGGGCCTTGTGACCGGACGCCGTGGACTGCCTCCTAATCTTTCTTAGCCGCAGACGTGCAGAACAATGCCGCCGGCTCACTCGCCGATTCAGTTCGGCCGACCAGAACTGCCAAATAGCAAAACACGTTATCGCAAGCATTACATTTTTCTCCTCGGCTGCCTCGTGCGCCTGTCACTACCAAACCGCCCACCAGGGCTCGCTTGGAAACTTAACCTCTTCTTAAGTACGGTGAACCATACCACATTATGGAGTGAACTTCTCGAGTTAAACATTTTATTGAGGCGCTCTTACCGCCATTTAGCATGCGATCTGGCCGGCACGCCATCGTCCACGTGTTGCGGTTCTAGCCGTATCATGATACTGCGGTACCGTCATTGCACGAAGTCGCCAGGATGACTCATATTTCAGTGGGGACCAGTGCAGTGAAGACGAAGAGCAGCTATGCAAACACAGCAGCGTTGAGAAAGCATAGCGTGCAGCAGAGGCTGGTGTTTGTAAACAGCGTTCGCCGTGATGGCCGTCAACCTGTGAAACCGTAATGCTTGACCAGTCATCGCCTCGTTTGTAATAAAATATTTTTCTTTCGAAGTGCACGTATCAATGGTTATAAAAACAAAATTTACCTCGCATCCTTCATCACAACATAAGCTCACTGCACGATTTTTAAGCAATAATTCCTAATATTCTTTTGTCCGATCGAAACTTTACCGGCTCTATATTGGAGGCCAATTAGGAGTTCGTAAGACTGCTTACTTTGTGAAAGCTTAATTTGTGGTCAGTGCCGCATTTCAAATAACATCATGAAACGTCGGACAGAGTTAGAGTATGTGGATTTTGTAATTGTGGTGCAGCATGCACTAATCTTCCCCTTTGAAGAAGACAGGCTCCATTGCATTCTATTTTGTGAATTCCCGCTATTCTTAAGAAGAAGACAGCTAGCTCCAGTCGACTGCTCTGCGTCACTTAGAAGGGGGAGGGGCCTGCGATTCTTATGCCATGGTGCTGGGAGCGTGGTGAACCCCATCGAAGTCGCCTGTCTTCGATTTCTTTGTACCTCGGAGAGTAGCCCCGAGAGGGTAGTCGTAGCGACGGCTTCAAATCTGGCCTCTCTCAGGTTCATTGCGTTCCGCATATGGGCGGCTGAAACTTCAAAGTTAGCGTCGTCAATAGCATAGCTTTCATGATTCTGATCGTCGATGATGTCTGCCTTATCATTGGTGGCGAGCTTGCCTCCCTCATTCTCGTCGGACCGCAAGTGACGAAGGTCGCCTACTTTCTCTTGCTGTCCTTCCTCCCCACGAACGTCATACTCCAGGCACTCTCACCGCGCGGCAAGGTGCTATCTGTCAACGCTGGTCTCATGAGCTGACAGGCAACAGATTCGTTCAAATGTTGGTGAGCACCACTAACTCTGCCGAACTACCTGAGAACACCTCGTCACCGGAAAATATTCGGCTACCACGACTTACAACGTCTGTGTCGTCACTGCGACTCCGGCGGTCCCCAACCTGCACAATGCACAGCACCGTTCTGTGGTCACTGTGGCGTTCACGACCACGAAAATGATGGATATGCGATGTGGCGCAGCTGGCCCTGCCTATGTCCTGTCAGGCTGTGGCGTTCCTAGCGGAAGATGCTGCTGGAGCCTGTCCCACTCTCCCGCCAGCATGTGCTTCGGTCGACGCCCCGCTTGAGACCGCAGACAGAGCAAAATTTTTTGCCTTCACGTCTGAGGGGGAGACGAGCAGCTCGGACGTACTTTCACGTCGCTCTGCCAAACTTCAGCACGAACAGCATCAACTTGGACTACAGCCTTGGATTTGCCATCATGCGACCTCAAAGAGCCGTGCTCCGCAAGTCTTCGTTTCATTTCTTCTATTTGAAGTGCGTAGACGTACGGTCAATCAAGTGGTCTCTCTAGGCCTAGTGCGGCGGCCGCACTGCAGCCTCTTGCGGGCGGGGATGTTGGCACCATGCAATGTCTCCGTTAATCCTGTAATGGCTGCCGCCTTCTAGACGCATAACGTCAAGCCATTATGTCAAACATCACGTTTTCATGGATGCTCATGGATAGCAACAACGGCGAAGAAGGCGAATTGCTAATTCCTAAGCCAAACAGGGCGACGACGCATGGTCACTCACCTGTTAAACTGACGGCTTTTTGCTGAACGTGGTGGTGTGAACAACTCCCAAACGCTGCAAACAGTTAGTCCATTAGCCTATACCCAGTGAACCATTTATGATTCATAGATGTCCATAGAACATCATGCTTTAGTTATGGCACACATTCTATTGGTATCTATGCTTCTCCAAACAACTTTACAAATACGTTCTATGGATAATCTTAGTCCACTCCAGATCACGTTGCTGTAACGTGAAAAGGATGTCGCAGCTGGACATAAGTGACCTCGAATAAATAATTCTTTCAGGGGTGCAGGAAGTCCGTGGCGCAATAAATCAATATTTCTTGTTCCGGCGTTAATCAGCTGCATACCTGTAAGTGCCACGGCGTATATGCTATCGAGTACAAATGAAGTGCGAACAGTAACGCATGTGGTCGAAGCATAACTGAAAGCACAGCGTGCGGCGTCGGCCAGCCGTCACTGCCCACATACACGCGCATGTGGCTTCAACGCGGAATGCGGAGATGCTGGTCCTAGTGTGATTACGTCAACTGTATATTGTTAGAAGCTCGTATTTTCACTCCGCCATTGCAGGTCCATTCCTGTCTGTCATTACTGTTAAGGTGGCTAGCACTGTTGTTGCTGCTGCCGTGCAATACAATTTTCGTGCTATTCAAATCACGATTAGACACTGACTGCTTTGATGATGGTAAGAAAAGCAAAGTAAGGCACGTTAGGAATCTGGGTGCTCGCCAGCTATATTCTGCAATAGATGCGGCGGTGGTGCTAGCCACCGCAACAGTGTACTGCCAGGTGGGAATGCCACTGCCACGGACAGATGAGAAGAAAACTTCCGGACAAAATACGGGTGATGTTTATCCCAGTAGGGTGAGCAGTGCTGCACTCAAGGCGATAATCATGTCCCCAAGCACGTGAACGATGAGTGGCCGACGACATGGACTGTACCTTTAGCTATGCTTTGGCCACACGGTCCACTGTTCGCATTTTATTTGTCCTCTATGGTGCATGTACTGAGGCACACTAAGGCCAAATTTATCTCCATTTTCAGCAAGTAGCTCGTGAACTTATTTGAATTGTTTTGATAACGTGTAAACGCCTACATGTCATAATATCAATTGCAACACCTATGCGGTCTAGGGCAAAATCCTTACTAGGGCGAAACCTTTGGATGGCTCATGGGTAGAAAAATTCGATATCGGGCGTGATGGCTTCAAAATTGAAGGGCACCAAAATTGGCAGTCGAACCCACGACTGTTGGTGTCAATTAGAGCAAAGTTAAAGAAGGCACAGGTAAATAAGCTTGTGCTAATAAGGCATTCGAACTTGATATGAAGTGCTGTGCCACACGTGTCAAACATGATTCGTTCTTTTTATGTTACGTCATAGGCAAGCAGCCTATATATATAGTTCGCTGTCACTGAAATAAAACAGTGCGGTACGTGCTCTTGGATCGTCTCCGTCACTCTGCCACCCGCTACAACAGTGGCGACGAGGGTGACCACCCCGCGGAACCCCCGCCACGAACAGTGGCGTCTCGGAAGCGCTGCGAGTCCTGCTGGGTACTGAAAGCAATCGAATCTACGGAGCATCGGCGGTCATGGCCCTGGCAACGAACCTCGGTACCCCAAGTTTCGACGAAAATCAAGATAAGTGGGATATTTACTTGACTCGACTGGAGGCATTTTTTGAAGCAAATGAGATTAAGACCGATGATAAGAAAAGGGGCGCTCTTAGTTTCGACACTGTCAACGAAGACGGTAGGCGTTCTTGCTGGACACTGCGCCCCCCAGAAAGTAAATGGCTTGAGTTACAAGGACGCACTTACCATCCTAAATAGCCACTATGCGCCGAAGACTAATGAGGTTGCCGCAAGTTACAAGTTCTTTACAAGGTACCAGGCTGCAAGCGAATCTGTCCGGGACTATGTTGTTTAGCTACGCAAGCTTGCGGATAATTGTCACTTCGGCACTAGTTTGGACCGTATGTTACGGGACCGCATTGTTTGGGGCATCCGGAATCGGGCGGTGCAGCAGACGCTGCTTGAAAAAACTGAGCTCACACTTGCCCAAGCTGAAACGATTGCCATAGCGGCAGAGACAGCCGCACTCGAAGTAAGCGCAATGATTAGACCTGATAATGAGGCAGTGGTGTGCACTGTAGCGAGTAAATCGCGCCGATATCAGACCTTCACCAAATATAAGCAAAGCCGTACTGAGTGCTCACGCTGCGGAAACTACGATCACGAAGCAAGTGACTGTCCGCACAAAAAGGAGCAGTGTTTTCGCTGTCGAAAGACTGGTCATTTCGCAAGAAAATTCCGCTCCCAGCCTGGGCTCCGGGCTGGTCGTAGGCGCGATGGCATCGCTAACGCAGTTCATTATGAGAGCGTTGTATCCGAAACGGAGGAAGGCGATATTTCATCAGTCTTCACATTGCAGGAATCACGGGAAAAGAAATCTTTGCTCCAGGCTTTCCGCAGAGTTATCCACTGGGGTGGCGTGCCCTTGAACATGATTATTGACACGGGATCACCGTTTTCTATCATTTCGCAAGAGGTGTATCTAAAGCACCGTCTGAGTTGGCCACGCTTATCCAAATGCAAACACACGCTCAGCTGTTACTTGGGCAAGCTACCCATTGTCGGTGAACTGCACCTTGAAGCCCATTTTGCGGGGATGACTGTACCTGCCACACTGATAGTTACAGGCTGCTCGGGTCCCAGCCTTTGCGGAAGGGACTTAATCCAAGCGTTCTCGCTTTTGCCGTCCGGGTTTCTCGCTACGGTTCAATCGACGTCAGCAGATCCCGACAGCCTCAGGACCGAGTTTCCTGCCCTTTTTGAGCCAGGACTGTGAACCATTCAGGGGCCACCTGTGAAATTCCACATTCGAGAAGGCGCCCAACCGAAGTTCCACAAGGCGCGGTCAATTCCTTATGCTCTTCGTGAAAAAGTGGAAACAGAGCTGGACCGTTTAGTAGAGTAAAGCATATTATCGCCCATAGCACATTCTGAGTAGGCGGCGCCAATCGTACCAGTACTGAAGAAAGACGGTTCCCTTCGCATCTGCGGCGATTTCAAAACCACAATCAATGCTGCGTGCATAACTGAGCAGTACTCTTTACCAAACATTGAAGACATTTTCGCGTCGCTACGTGGGGGATCATTTTTCACAACACTGGACCTTAAGGATGCATATAACCAACTCCCATTGAATGAGGAGGCGAGGAAGTTGGCCGGGATAAACACTCACAAGGGGTTGTTCTGCAATAACCGTCTTCCCTTTGGAGTTACCTCGGCTCCCGCGATTTTTCAGCGGCGCATGGAAACGGTCCTCGCCGGTCTTCCAGCCGTGCAGGTGTATTTCGATGATGTACTGATAGCGGAACGTCAAGACGATAATGGCTCAGTGCTTCGGGACGTTTTGCGCAGGCTTCAAGAAAATGGTATCAAGGTGAAGGCCGAAAAATGCCATTTTCGCAAAGACTCAATCGTCTACCTGGGCCATCGCATTGACAAAGACGGCTTGCATCCGCTTGAGAAGAACCTAGCAGCACACGCGATTCGCCACGGCCTACGAATGTGAGCGAACTGCTCTCGTTTTTGGGTCTGTTGACTTATTATCACCGGTTCTTGCCACACATGTCAACGATGCTGGCCCCGTTGTATCTTCTGCTTGAAAAAGAGCATAAATGGCACTGGGGAACGGCGCAGGAAAATTCGTATCTCACGGCTAAACAAACACTTCTGAGTTCGCCTGTTCTGACGTATTTCGATCCCAACCAACCAGTGCGCTTGGAATGCGACGCGTCGCCTTCGGGTTTAGGTGCCGTAATCTCGCACCGAATTGGAAAAGTGGATAAGTCCATTGCCTTCCGTTCACGCACGTTAACACACGCCGAAAAGAATTATTCTCAGCTCGAGAAGGAAGCGCTCGCACTGGTATTCGGAGTAACAAAGTTTCGCGACTACCTGCTGGGCCGCGAGTTTCTATTGGTGACGGACCACCAACCACTGGTGGGACTTCTACGAGAAGATCGACCTGTGCCCCCAATGGCGTCGGCACGTATTCAGAGATGGGCTCTGTTTCTAAGCCAATATAGCTACCGCATAGAGTACAAGGCCGGCAAGGAAAACGCCAACGCGGACGCACTCAGCCGCTTGCCCGTGCCGATAGCAGACGTTTGTCGGTCGGGCACCTTACCAGAATACGTGTTGTCTTCAGAGACCCTTGACAGCTCGTTCGTGCCAGCGGATGCCATACGGGCGCTTACGAAAGGGGATGAAAACCTTAGTGTTGTGCAGCATTTTGTACTGAATGGATGGCCTAAACGCTTGTCATCGTGTCACAATCACCTACAACCTTATTTTTGCAGAAGACTGGAGCTGTCAAGCGTAGAAGGCCTGCTCTACTGGGGTCATCGCATCGTCGTACCCCGCAAAGCGCGAGTCTCCTGCTCGCTGAGCTAAATCGGTCAAACCAGGGTGCATCTGCGATGAAAAGACTGGCTCGGACGCTGTTCTGGTGGCCTGGGTTGGATGGCGAGATCGAAAGCCTTGCACGTTCGTGCATTTCATGTGTAGAAGCTCGGCCAATGCCCCATCGACAGGTTCCTATCTGTTGGCCAGAAACGGGCACCATATGGTCAAGGCTTCACATTGATTACGCCGGACCGATAGAGGGACGCATGCTGTTGATAGTCGTCGACTCGCATACTAAATGGATTGCGGCACTTCCCGTCAAGTCGGCGACCACAGAAGTCACAATCGCGCGGCTTCGAGAATTGTTTGCGCGTTTTGGCTTGCCGCAAACAGTTGTATCAGATAACGGACCTCAGTTTGCAAGTCAGCAGTTTTCCCAATTCATGACTCTCAACAACGTAACTCATCTACGTAGTGCGCCGTACCACCCACAGTCTAATGGTCTGGCAGAGCGTGCGGTCCGCACAATCAAGGATGGACTTCTTAAGCACTCGATGGTGAACGACCTCGAAACAATACTAGCGCGAGTGCTCCTAGGCTATCGACGTACCCCACTACCGTGCAGCAAGTCTCCTTCAGAGATGCTGAAGTACCAAATTCGTTCGGGCTTGGATACTTGCGTCTCGTCTCTACCTCGAAGTTACTCGCAGCCTCCCAGATTCCAGTCCGGCGACCAGGTGTGGGTGCGCAACTTTGGCCAAGGGAAGCGTTGGCGTCCAGGCATCGTCAAGAGCACAGAGGGTTCACGCCTTGTAACGGTCGACACTCCAGATGGCCTAGCCAGACGTCACTTCGACCAAGTTTTCCGTCGCGTGCCTGTGTCACCAGTGACCCCAAAAGCGGAGGCTCCCGACTCGCTTCAACCCAGCCCGGACAACAAGGATCGGCCCACGTCCACGCCAGAAGGCCGGTGCAGCCTGGCCACTCCAGAAGCAACTGACGCTGCGCCTCTTCCTTTGACAACACCTCCAACGTCCCTCACAGCCGAACAGGCTCTCTGTCCCCCAAGTCCGCCGGTCTTACGGAGGTCTACCCGACAACGAAGACCCGTGCAAAGACTGCAGTTTTAAAAGAAAGGGAGAAGTGATATGAAGTGCTGTGCCACACGTGTCAAACATGATTCGTTCTTTTTATGTTACGTCATAGGCAAGCAGCCTATATCTATAGTTCGCTGTCACTGAAATAAAACAGTGCGGTACGTGCTCTTGGATCGTCTCCGTCACTCTGCCACCCGCTACAACAGAACCTACGACCTTTGGTGGGAGAAAACAATAGGGATTGCATTCGAATGATAATGACAGCTAATTTAACGAATGCCTCGTGAGCGCCTAGGCATTCGCTGTTATCCTCTTTAGCGTATGCTAAGCTGCCGGTCGACATTTCTAATAGTCCTAGCACTCATCAAAATATGAAAACTGGGCTCACGAAGTCATCATCATCAGCCTAGTTACGCCCACTGCAGGGCAAAGGCCTCTCCCATATTTCTCCAACTACCCCGGTCATGTACTAATTGTGGCCATGTTGTCCCTGCAAACGTCTTAATGTCATCCGCCCACCTAACTTTCTGCCGCCCCCTGCTACGCTTCCCTTCCCTTGGAATCCAGTCCGTAACCCTTAACGACCATCGGTTATCTTCCCTCTTCATTACATGTCCGGCCCATGCCCATTTCTTTTTCTTGATTTCAACTAAGATATCATTTACCCGCGTTTGTTGCCTCACCCAATCTGCTCTTTTCTTATCCCTTAACGTTACACCCATCATTCTTCTTTCCATAGCTTGTTGCGTCGTCCTCAATTTCAGCAGAACCCTTTTCGTAAGCCTCCACGTTTCTGCCCCATATGTGAGTACTGGTAACACACAGCTGTTATACACTTTCCTTTTCAGGGATAGTGGCAACCTGCTGCTCATGATTTGAGAATGCCTGCCAAACGCACCCCAGTCCATTCTCATTCTTCTGGTTATTTCAGTCTCATGATCGGGATCCGTGGTCACTACCTGCCCTAAGTAGATGTATTCCCTTACCGCTTCCAGTGCCTCGCTACCTATCGTAAACTGCTGTTCGCTTCCGAGACTGTTAAACATTACTTTAGTTTTCTGCAGAAAAATTTTCAGACCCACCCTTCTGCTTTGCCTCTCCAGGTCAGTGAGCATGCATTCCAATTGGTCTCCTGAGTTACTAAGCAAGGCAATATCATCAGCGAATCGCAAGTTGCTAAGGTATTCTCCACCAACTTTTATCCCCAATTCTTCCCACTCCAGCTCTCTCAATACCGCCTGTAAACATGCTGTGAATAGGATTGGAGAGATCGTATCTCCCTGTCTGACGCCTTTCTTTATTGGGATTTTGTTGCTTTCTTTGTGGAGGACTACGGTGGCTGTGGAGCCGCTATAGATATCTTCCAGTATTTTTACATATGGCTCATCTACACCCTGATTCCGTAATGCCTCCATGACTGCTGAGGTTTCAACTGAATCAAACGCTCTCTCGTAATCAATGAAAGCTATATATAAGGGTTGGTTATATTCTGCACATTTCTTTATCACTTGATTGATAGTGTGAATATGGTCTATTGTTGAGTAGCCTTTACGGAATCCTGCCTGGTCCTTTGGTTGACAGAAGTCTAAGGTGTTCCTGATTCTATATGCGATTACCTTAGTAAATACTTTGTAGGCAACGGACAGTAAGCTGATCGGTCTATAATTTTTCAAGTCTTTGGCATCTCCTTTCTTATGGATTAGGATTATGTTAGCGTCCTTCCAATATTCCGGTACGCTCGAGGTTATGAGGCATTGCGTATACAGGGCGGCCAGTTTCTCTAGAACAATCTGACCACCATCCTTCAACAAATCTGCTGTTACCTGATCCTCCCCAGCTGCCTTCCCCCTTTGCATGGCTCCTAAGGCTTTCTTTACTTCTTCTGGCGTTACCTGTGGGATTTCGAATTCCTCAAGGCTATTCTCTCTTCCACTATCGTCGTGGGTGCCACTGGTACTGTATAAATCTCTGTAGAACTCCTCAGCCACTTGAACTATCTCATCCATATTAGTAACGATATTGCCGGCTTTGTCTCTTAACGCACACATCTGATTCTTGCCAATTCCTAGTTTCTTCTTCACTGTTTTTAGGCTTCCTCCGTTCCTGAGAGCCTGTTCAATTCTATCCATAATATAGTTCCTGATGTCCGCAGCCTTACGCTTGTTGATTAGCTTAGAAAGTTCTGCCAGTTCTATTCTAGCTGTAGGGTTAGAGGCTTTCATAAATTGGCGTTTCTTGATCAGATCTTTCGTCTCCTGCGATAGCTTACTGGTTTCCTGTCTAACGGCGTTACCACCGACTTCTATTGCGCACTCCTTAATGATGCCCATGAGATTGTCGTTCATTGCTTCAACACTAAGGTCCTCTTCCTGAGTTAAAGCCGAATACCTGTTCTGTAGCTTGATCCGGAATTCCTCTAGTTTCCCTCTTACCGCTAACTCATTGATTGGCTTCTTGCGTACCAGTTTCTTCCGTTCCCTCCTCAAGTTTAGGCTAATTCGACTTCTTACCATCCTATGGTCACTGCAGCGTACCTCGCCGAGCACGTCGACATCTTGTATGATGCCAGGGTTCGCGCAGAGTACGAAGTCGATTTCATTTCTAGTCTCACCATTCGGGCTCCTCCACGTCCACTTTCGGCTAACCCGCTTGCGGAAAAAGGTATTCATTATCCGCATATTATTCTGTTCTGCAAACTGTACTAATAACTGTCCTCTGCTATTCCTAGAGCCTATGCCATATTCCCCCACTGACTTGTCTCCAGCCTGCTTCTTGCCTCCCCTGGCATTGAAGTCGCCCATCAGTATAGTGTATTTTGTTTTGACTTTACCCATCGCCTATTCCACGTCTTCATAAAAGCTTTCGACTTCCTGGTCATCATGACTGCATGTAGGGGCATAGACTTGTACCACCTTCAATTCGTACCTCTTATTAAGTTTCACAACAAGACCTGCCACCCTCTCGTTAATGCTGTAGAATTCCTGTATGTTACCGGCTATTTCCTTATTGATCAGGAATCCGACTCCTAGTTCTCGTCTCTCCGCTAAGCCCCGGTAGCACAGTACGTGCCCGCTTTTTAGCACTGTATATGCTTCTTTTGTCCTCCTAACCTCACTGAGCCCTATTATATCCCATTTACTACCCTCTAATTCCTCCAATAACACTGCTAGACTCGCCTCACTAGATAACGTTCTAACGTTAAACGTTGCCAGGTTCAGATTCCAATGGCGGCCTGTGCGGTCATTTACTAATTGTGGCCATGTTGTTTTGATATCTATTTTGATAATTAGGAATTATTAAAAATCCCTCAATGGGGACATGAAAAAAAGTGAGTTCAGTAAGCACTAGGTAAAGCCCGCACGTGAGACTCACAATGCCATATCAACATTACTTTTTATTTATACAATTGATGCAGAGTAATTGCAAAAATGATTGGCAGCAAGCCAGGTGCACGTACGATATTACTCATCTCAAGTTCTACCTCTATACAAAAAGGTTAAACGTTGATCTGAAAAAAAACAAGTAACTTCAGTAAAAGAAATTCTTGATAATTCAGCTTCACTAAAACAAAAGCAGTGACAAAATGGCTTTTGAACACTCAGAAATGATTGGCCGCACAATGCCACAGTAATATTTGAAAAGATTAAAACTGATTAGTTGGAGGTAATAATATCACATACTAATGAACGAACAGAGGGGTACGGCCTGCATGCCAGCACCTGCTTCTGGGCCTCAAGCTCCAAGATACAAAGCCAGTACTTTATAGCTATCTTTCAACTATATAATAATAGAAAATCCACGGAAGCAGAATTCCGAGATTGAATGTTCATCTTGATAGGCAACTTGCTCAGGCAGCTTGTCAAACCATGAATTTCCAAAAACATGCTGCTAAATACTTAGCAATCAAGCATTGCAAATGATAAAGATATCAGACACTTGAAAAGTAACGCGAAAGAGCAAGCAATACAAGCATGTCTAAAAGTGAACTACCAAGCCGTTGCCATCAGGACATTTCTGTAAACGCTCCGCAATGCTAACAAACGTACCACAAATAGCAGTCACAAGCAGAGCTCTAAATTTCCGTACGCAGCTCTACAGTTCTGCCTAGTATATACGTAGTTGGGCCATGGTCCTCCCCACAAAAGTTGAAAAGACAGACCAATGAAACACACTTCATGTTGATTGCGCGCGGTAAATTGCTATGCACTTGCGTCGAAGTGCGTACTGATTTCGTATCCGTGGCGATGTGAAGTTAAAGATATTGCGAGTTCAAGCTTTCTTTCTCTTTTTAATCTGCCCAAATATATCAGCAAGTTGAACATTACATATCTTTAGGAGTGCCCTAAAGATATAACTGAAAAGTAAAGCGCCTATTGGTGAGAAAAAGAATACGTCACTTAGAGCGAAAGTATTTATTTTTTACGCGGGGTGCTCAGCAGTGCGTGCAGAGGTTGTGTGAAATCGCTACTCATAACCATGTTGCAAAAAACAAATGTGGTCATAACTGATATTTTGGCCTTTAGTACTTCAACTCAAATCTTTTCAAAGTGAACAAATGGATATTTCGCAATTCGACAACACATTCTCCCTCTCGTAGGATCTCGAACATGCACCTGATGTGTTAAAACAAGGTGACTGTCCAGCCACAGTGCGGAAACTTTCCCAGCATCTCATTCTTATGCATTACAGACAACTTGCTTGTATTTCTGTGACATGGTGCTTTCAACTACTCACAACTAGTGCGGCAACATTAAACCGGTTTCGCGGAAAAACAGGCCATCCGGTTAATAAATTCACCGGTAATTCGAATTTGAAAACCGGGTAACTGGAGTGATCGATTATTCGGTTGGTTATTCGGTTATTAGTGATCGGATATTCGGATAGTCGGATATTCGCATACCCTGGTATTGGTTCATCTGTACTTGTGCCCCAATCACCTCTCTTTCTCCCTTCTATTAGATTTGCAGTTGTTTATGCAACCGCTCGTGCGAGACAGATATCCTGTCTCGTTAGCCTCCTTACCTTTCGTTCTTTAAGGTTATATTTCCGAATCACGGTGCTCTCGAAAAATAGTACTACAAGCTTTCCCATGAAATTATTCCCATCGCCAGCTATTTTAGTTGAAGAGCCAGCCAATTTAATCCCAGTGCCAAATAATTTATTCTACGTGCCACTTATTTTATTCCTAATGCCAGTGAATTTAATCCAAAGAAAGGATGCGTTTGCCGAGGTGTTATAGCAGATAACAACAACAGCGAAATGTTATAATTTTGCACAGACCAAACATACCTGAAGAGCTTTCTCGAAGAGCATTGTCATGGGACTACAAAACTGCCTTTCCCGCGTGATATATCATTCAAATATTTCGCTGATATACGCAATATATTACTGCCGGGAACAGGTCTTGCAAAACGGTGCTATTTTATGGCTTTGCTAACATGCATTGAAACAAAGGGGCATCCTAAAACAAACTGTTGATTCGTAAGCTGATAAAAACAGGCGGAAAAGAGTGCCAAGGGTACTTTCATGATTTCGTTTTCTACAAGGCCCGTTGACAGGGATATCAAATGAACGAGCTTCGAAGAATCTCTGCGATTATAACCACGTAATGCATCTGAGATCACGTGGAACAGGGTGTTACGGAATCTCACGTAACTCGCCAGCATATTCCTGATTGACATCCATATTGACATGGACATCAAACGATCGGGCTTCGAAGGAGCTCTGCGATAGTATTCACGAAGGGGACGGTAGACCACATGGTGAAGGATGTCACATGACCTTGCGTAACTTTCGGAAGCCCACACTTGATACACAAACCCAGGTCTCGAAGCAACGGGAATCACAAGAGCTGTGCGATGGTACACACGTTGCAAACGTCAAATCACGTTAGAAACACACTCGTGACCTCACGTACGATTCGCTGGCCCATGCGTGATTCCTAATCATACTGAGGTGGATATAAAACGATAGGGCTTCGAACAAGGTCTGCGATGGCACGCACCATCGCGTACTTAAACCTAGTAGGTTCGAATATTCGAGTATCCGGCTAACCGGTTATTTAAACTGGATGTCCTCAATATCCGTTTCTTAAAATCCGAATAACCGGATAAACGCTTTACGAGAGCGGATTCACTTCCCTCCGATTAAACCGGATAGCCGGTTTGACATATATTTGCAGGCACTAGTCGCAACCTTAGAACGACAGAAAGCTCGTTGGTAAGGATTCATTATGCAAAAAAGAGGTGAGGCGTGCAGACAGGACTCAAGATAGCGGCAACCTTTGAGCCAATACAAGCGCCTGATTTCTGCAAAAAAACGCCATCTCTCCACCAAATCAGCGTCGACATTAGGTACATTGAAAGAATTTCTAGAAAAGCTCCCGTGGAAAAATCGCATCTGTTAGTAAAAGCCGACTCTTGCACTTGTTCTTTAATGCACTCATTTACGGATTTCAGCAACCCGTCATGCGGCAAGAAATAATACAGGTCTTCGATATCCATAGTAAAAGCTGTACAATCACCACGATTTTCCTCTCTCAAATACTGAACTAGTGCCTGAGAATTACGCAAGCAAAAGGGGTCTGAAAAAACTATTGAAGCTAAGCAGTTCTGTAGGTAACTAGCAACACAGACCTGCCACGTCCCTTTCTCTGACACTATAGCACGAAAAGGAATTGCTTGCTTATGGGTCTTCGCCGAGAAAGAACAGTTCTAAGGTGAGGGATTTTGCTTTCCTGACATTATAGACAACTCTATCAAGATTATGTCGGGACAGGAGGTCAACCGCACGTTGCTTAACTGCCGAAGGCTTGAGTTTTACTGGCTTTAAATTATTTTCTATGGCTGTTCTTGGCTTTCCACTTCTCTGCTCTTGTGTCCTGTGTGCACGCCTTACCTCTGTTTTGCATAACTAGTCACAACGCAGAATGTACGACCAATGTGGGAAAGCTTTGTATTTGCACGAGATGTGCAATCACAAAGACATTCGACGTCCTTTGGATGAACTTTGACTTTCATGCAGTAGTCTACCACATCATAGAAGTGAACTAGACGTAGTTTAATATCATGGACATCTGGTCTTTTGTGGTACGTCAAATTACTATTTGTTATTTTACGAAAAAGATATAAGCTACAAAGTGAAAGTGCAGCCGTACGAATGGAACTACATCACCCGACTAATCAAGAACATAGAGCGGATAATGGACGCATGCCTTAATAAAGGTTAGTTAGTTAGTTAAATGGGGTTTAATGGCGCAAAAGCGGCTGAGGCTATGCTGCGCCAAACAGGAGGTGTTTTAAAATCCAGTTTATGAAGAAAAGGCTTTGTTATTCTATATTTTATGTAAAAAGCCAGTGTCATCTAGAAATTTACGGACGTCACATAATGGTACTAGTGGATCATCACCTAAAATTAGACCAGGGTGTAAAGGTATGTGTAGTTGATATAATTTGTGCAAAAGTGTTCGTCTGTGTGTTTCAGTCTCCGTACATGTGAGTAATATATGCATAACTGTTAGTGGCTGTTGATATTTCTAGCATGTTGGTGTGTCTTCTTTCGTGAGTAAGTAATTGTGTGTGAGGTGTGTGTGCCCAATGCGTAGTCGGCATAAAACTACTTCGATGAACCACTCCTGATGATAGCATGACGTCCACTCGCCAACTATGGGTTTCGTGAGATGTAGCTTGTTGTCGGCACAACGGTCCCATTCGTGTTGCCATTTTACCGTTAAGGCCTTTCTAATTGCACGGGCGCTATCTTTATATGGGAGTGTTGTGTTTTTAATGTCTTTGTGCGCTGCCATAAATGCATATCTATCAGCTGCTTCGTTACCCGGTATCCCAACATGGCTTGAGACCCAGCAGAACCGAATCGACCTCCCGTACTCGTTAAAAGCCACCATGTTTAAAATGTCTCCAATCAGGGGTTCACACTCAGATTTAGGATGTAGAGCCTTTAGTGTGCTTAAAGAATCTGTGTATATGACTGCATTTTTGTGTTCATCAGCAATAACCTTTTTGACAATAACTCATACACCAAAACTTCCGCCGTGAAAACAGAGGCGTGTTGTGGCAATCGAATACTTTTTTCCCAATTTTCCGTTACGACCCCCACACCCACGTGTTCTTTCGTTTTAGAGCCATCAGTGTAATATTGCATGTTATTTTCATATTTGTCCTGAAGTTCACGTAACTCTTGTGTCATGTGTTCGCGTGGGGTGTCTTTCTTCTTTAAATGTGTCAGAGTCCAGTCACATAACGGTTCAAAATCGTTCCACGGGGGCAAACGCTGCGGCTTTATCGCAACCTTGAGGACTTCGTGGGGAATGTCATAGTCCCGACAGTATTGCTCATACCGCAGAACAAGTGGCCTCATCACGTTCGGTTTATTTGTGTAGTGTAAGCGTGAGTTGCATTGGGTGAGAATGTTGTAGCATATGTGTTGCGGTGATGACTGAATTCTGAGTATGTAGAAAAAAGTGAGTAATGCTCTTTGCTGCTGTAAGGAGGGTTCATTACACTCGACATATAAACTTTGAATAGGTGAAGTTCTGTAGGCACCACTTGCCAGTCGCAGTCCAAGGTTATGTACTGGATCAAGTCGTTGGATTTAGGATGGTCTGGCTGAGCCGTAAACCACGGAACCGTAGTGTAAAAGGCTACGCACAAGAGACCGGTAAATACGTAAAAGACAGGTTCGGTCGGAACCCCAGTGCTTATAAGATAAAACTTTGAGGATATTCAATGCTTTATTTCCCTTAATCTTTAGTGTTTTGATGCGCGCTAGGAAGTTTAGTTTGGTGTCAAAGGTTACACCTAAAAACTTATGGTCTTGTTTCACCGGCAGTATGACGTCATTCAATTATAGGGCTGGATCGCTGTGTAGCCCTCGTTTCTGAGAGAACAAAACAGTAACTCTTTTCTGTGTGGAGAAGCGGAAATCATTTTTGTTAGCCCATTGTGTAAGTTTACTTATTGTGAGCTGAAGCTGCTTTTCACAGGCTAGCAAATTTGAGGCGCGGCAAGCCACTTGGAGATCGTCTACGTATAAAGAGTGCATAAGGGATGACGGTATGATCTTATTAACTGAGTTCATAAAGAGTGTTGTGCTGAGAACACAGCCTTGTGGAACGCCATTTTCCTGTATAAATGTATGAGATAGTACTGAGCCCAGACGTACCTGAAATGTTCTATTAGACATAAAATCAGCCAGGCAGTTCAGCATTTTACGCCGGATGCCGAGTTCAGCCAGGTCTCTTAAAATTCCATATCTCCATGTGGTATCATAGGCTTTTTCTAAATCAAAGAAAACTGCAAGACAGTGTTGTTTGTGTAAAAATGCATATCGAATTTCATGTTCTAGACGGACAAGATGGTCAGTGGTTGAACAACCCTTTTTATATCCACACTAATGGGGGTCAATAAGGTTTCTTGATTCTAAAATAAATGAAAGTCTTATGTTGATGATACTTTCATATGATATTGCCAAACAGCTTGTGAGGGTGTGATGACCCTAATACGGGATAAAGGTTCGTGCACTCAAAAGGTTATGACGGTTCTCTTAGGCGGAGCCTCCGAGAACCCAATTGAGGACAAAGCCGTTGGTTTCAACCCACACACAAACTTTTAATGAAACAAAAAAAAACTTAGTATAAGTAGAAGAAAATAGAAAACAGAAAACAAACACTCAAATAGGCATAATCGCAGATAGAAACACACATGGGGCTTGCATGCGGTTAACGAGTACGCGAGTCCGGGCTTGCCACGAAAGCCGGCAGTCTCGACGCGGCGACAGGCTAGCGAATGGAGTGGCGCCGGTCTCACCATAGGTCGCGGTACAAGCTGATCGACAGGCGAGCGACATGAGCGCGCCAGCTCTGGCTAGGCGAGGTAAAGCGGGTGGCTTGGTGGCAGGAGTAGACGGCGGCAGCGTTCTGGCCGGGCAGCTGGATGTAGAGCTCGGGCCCGTAGCCCGACGGCTCTTGTCTCGGCCACGGGCGCCAAAGCTCGAACGCCGGCCTCGGGCAGCAGGCGGCGCGACAGACGGGGGTGGCGTTCTGGCCGGGCAGCTGGCGTCGAACTCGGGCCCGAAGCCCGACTGTTCTCGTCCTGCCCACTGGGGCAGAAGCTCAGCGGCCTTGAGGAGCTGGCGGCACACGCTCAGGTAGACGGGCGACGCACAGGAACAGGTTGGCAGGAGGCCCCGGTCGGGTGAAGTCCTGGTGGGCTCGGGTCCGGAACCCGACGGCCCGTCTTCAACGCCCGCTCCGGTGGTTGACCTCCTCCTGCCGTCGCTTCCTGGGACTCTCCTGGCGTCTCCCCGGCGTCTCCCTGCGTGTCCTCGAGTGTCCGCTCTTTCTGCCAGCGCACCACGCTTTTAACGTGACAGCGTTAAGGAGCTCGTGTCGCAGAAAAGCCGGTGTCGGCGTCCGCGGCGTTGGCCGTGAGCGATAAATCACGGCAGGCACTTCATAAATAAAAAGCAACTTCCAAGATGGGCTGGGTGGGAATTGAACCAGGGTCTCCGGAGTGTGAGACGGAGACGCTACCACTCAGCCACGAGTTCGACGCTTGAAAGCGGTACAAACGCGCTTCTAGTGAACGCGGTGTTGCCTTCAAAACATGCCGTAGAAAGTTATACTGCGGTGTATATCGGTAATTATGAGCATGTAACTTACAGAAGTCGCATTTACACGAGTAGCGAAGTAAGTTTCCGCTACACTTCTTCTGCGCTTACCGCACACGCAGAGCCATCTTGCGGCAAACACAGAAGACCCCCTCCTCTCAATGTACGGCGCTGCCCCGACAGGTGGCGCGCCATGCGCGCATTGGGGCTGTGCGTGGACCGGTGCCAGGCGCGTCGCGGCTCCGACTCCCTCTCCCCTGACGACGCTTCGCCGTGCTCCCACGCGGGTTGCAGAATCAAGCGCCGTTCCTTTCTTTAGATCACTATCTATCTATCTCTCTGCCCGTGCCGATCACGACGTTTGGCTGGCGTAGATCGTTTCCCCCTCCGAGACACCGAGTTCTTTGGTTCGTTCCGTTTGCTCAGGCGCACGTTTCGTTGCCGCGCCGAACGCTGCGTTGCTCGACGCTCTCCGTGTGATAGGTGGCCGCAAAGTCCGATAAGGGGCGCCTCGTAAGTGATCCCTGCGCCCTAGCGCATTGTCTTACACCCCTTGGCGGGTCGATGGGAACGCTGTCGCGTTCCACTCTTGAAGGGGAAGCTTAAGCGTCCTCCAATTTTTTCTTCTGGTCTGGCCGATTCGGCATTCTCGGATTGGCTGCCTGACTCCCCGTGGTCTTTTCCGATTGGTTGCTTTTCTTTTTGTTGTTTCATGCGCCGCGCCTTCTCGTGCCGGACGCTCTTCGGCGTCGTTGTTTTCCTCCTTCCACCTCGGCGCGCGTGCACTCAGTGTCGTCTGCTCCTGACCGTCCCGAACACCGCACCGTGTCGCGCACCACACATCACATAAGCCCCCTTTTTTAACAAGTTTTTCTGAAGAAAAACTGCCACTCAGTGCGCGACATAGTTCACAACACTACAGTCATGGTCCGTTCACAAGAACGCACTGTAATGTTTCATGCACAATTTACACAGTTGCACAATTCACTGAGCGTACAGATCAATAACCATTAATGGAAAAGACACTAATTCACAAACACCACAACAACTCTAAAGAATAAAAACTGTAGCACCAAAGGCTCTCATAACACACTCTATAAACCATCAAGTTGAAATCACCAAGTCCGAGGTCAAAAGTTCCTGAAGAGCCATAAGCGAAGCATCGGCTCCTTCAGGTGACCCTTTCCCACATCAAGCGGACCAGACATCTATTTTCTCGGTCAGAGTGCACTGGCCAGTCCGTGACCATATCGTTCCAGGCATTAATGTCTCTGCATGGTGTCGACCCAGTCACTGCCTGAGTTCTAAGGTAGTCAACGGTGTAATGAGGGGTTGCAGCATCAGTGTCCATGGTCGAACCACACACGAGTGCATGAGAACACAAAGAATGTTCAGAGTCCTCAAAGCCATGTGTTGATTGAGTACACATGCCTGAGCCCTCCCAAGAGCGCATAGGGTCACAAGCAGTTGCCTTTGTTGAATTCAAAAAACGCAGTGAGGACAACTCAATACTTTTTATGGAAACCAACCCTGGTTCCTCAGCAGCCCTGATATCTTCAGGTCCATCTTGACCCTGGCGAAAACACTCAGACGTACTATATTCAGCCTGTAGGAGGTTCTCAGTACTAACTTTAACAACCATGCTTATGCATGGTAGGTTTGAACATTGTACAAACCAGTTATCGCCTGCGCCGAGCTCACGCGGCACTAGTTGAGGTATGGAAGCAATATGCTCCTTGTCCTGTGACCATACCTCAGTATCTTTGCCTACAATGGCATCATTACAAGGTGTCTCTCCTTGCGACACTTTTTGGTCGCCAAGGCCTGACGTCATGTTGGAGGGAACCCTTGGGTCGCCGCTGCACTGCTGTGCTGCATCCTCCACAATGGACCTCGTCCCTTCGGAGCAAGCATCCGCGAGTGCCTTGATGCGAATGCGCACCCTGCGAAGCTCTTCCTCCAGGCGTTCCCTCTCAGCTGCCTGTTCTGCCACTCGCCTGTCGCGCTCCCTCTGAGCTTTCTCGCATATTATTAACCATCTCTCTTGCACCCACCTGTGCAAGTCTGCCCCATGCAAACCCAATCGTTGGGCCACGGTGGCTAAGTCAAACAGACTAATTTCTGGCTGTTTCTTCCCCACATATGAGCCTTCCGCCTCTGCGACTTTTAGCCGCAGTTGTAAATTATTCTCCTCCAATGCAAGCTGCTCCCTCCTAGCATTGCGCTCCGCTGTCCGATCTTCTCGCGCGCGCTTCCTGCTCGTTCAACCATGCCCTCAACTCCGCAACTTCCAGCCCCATGCGTTCGGCTAGCGCTAACAGGTCTTGTGTGTTAGCCATAGCTCCTAGCCGCTAGAAAAAAGATCCAAACGAACCGCTTTGTCCTGTCGCGGACGCCAATTTGTGATGACCCTAATACGGGATAAAGGTTCGTGCACTCAAAAGGTTATGACGGTTCTCCTAGGCGGAGCCTCCGAGAACCCAATTGAGGACAAAGCCGTTGGTTTGAACCCACACACAAACTTTTAATGAAACAAAAAAAACTTAGAATAAGTAGAAGAAAATAGAAAACAGAAAACAAACACTCAAAGAGGCATAATCGCAGATAGAAACACACATGGGGCTTGCATGCGGTTAACGAGTACGCGAGTCCGGGCTTGCCACGAGAGCAGGGACGCGTAACAGTCTCGACGCGGCAATAGGCTAGCGAAAGGAGTGGCGCCGGTCTCACCATAGGTCGCAGTACAAGCTCATCGACAGGGCGAGCGACATGAGCGCGCCAGCTCTGGCTAGGCGAGGTAAAGCGGGCGGCTTGGTGGCAGGAGTAGACGGCGGCAGCGTTCTGGCCGGGCAGCTGGATGTAGAGCTCGGGCCCGTAGCCCGACGGCTCTTGTCTCGCCCACGGGCGCAGAAGCTCGAACGCCGGCCTCGGGCAGCAGGCGGCCCGACAGACGGGGGTGGCGTTCTGGCCGGGCAGCTGGCGTCGAACTCGGGCCCGAAGCCCGACTGTTCTCGTCCTGCCCACTGGCGCATAAGTTCACCGGCCTTGAGGAGCTGGCGGCACGCTCAGGTAGACGGGCGACGCACAGGAACAGGTTGGCAGGAGGCCCCGGTCGGGTGAAGTCCTGGTGGGCTCGGGTCCGGAACCCGACGGCCCGTCTTCAACGCCCGCTCCGGTGGTTGACCTCCTCCTGCCGTCGCTTCCTGGGACTCTCCTGGCGTCTCCCCGGCGTCTCCCTGCGTGTCCTCGAGTGCCCGCTCTTTCTGCCAGCGCACCACGCTTTTTCTTCTGGTCTGGCCGATTCGGCATTCTCGGATTGGCTGCCTGACTCCCCGTGGTCTTTTCCGATTGGTTGCTTTTCTTGTTGTTGTTTCATGCGCCGCGCGTTCTCGTGCCGGACGCTCTTCGGCGTCGTTGTTTTCCTCCTTCCACCTCGGCGCGCGTGCCCTGAGTGTCGTCTGCTCCTGACCGTCCCGAACACCGCACCGTGTCGCGCACCACACATCACAGAGGGCAATGGGTCTGTAGCTGCTTGCGGATGTTGGAGATTTACCGGCTTTTAGAAATGGAACTACTATTGCTTTTTTCCACCCTTCGGGCATTATGCCAGATTCCCAGATTAAGTTGAAAAATTTAAGGAGAGCATCTACAGATGCCTGAGATACATGAGCCAGCATGGCGTAGTGAATACGGTCGTGTCCTGGCGCTGTGTTTTTCCGTGCAGAAACGACTCTGTTTATTTCTTGTTGTGTGAGGGGGGAATTGTATGGTTCATTTGACCCGCCAGTAGTGGGCAGCTTCCGTTTTTCAGCAGACTGTTTGAACTGTAAAAATTCCTTTGTATAATGCCCTGAACTGGATACATCACGGAAATGTTCGCCAAGTATATCTGCCTGTTCTTGTATTGTTGTGTGTGTGTCTGGACTTGTAAGTAACGATATTGTGTAAGATGAGTAATCTCCCCGAAACTTTCCTACCTGTTCCCATATGGGTTTAGACGTGACTGTACTGTTTATGGAAGATACGTATTTTTTGCCATGATAATTTCTCTGCATTTCTTCGAATAGTTCGCGCTTTGGCTTTGGGCTGTTTGAAATTTAGAAGATTGTTATAGGAGGGGTACCTCCGCAGGATTCCCCAGGCCTTATTTTGTTCTTTTTTGTCTTCAGTGCATTCGTTTGTCCACCAAGGATTTAGCTTTTTGCGCGATGACTGCGGTATCGCCTTTTCTGCCGCTGTGATTATAACTTCAGTGATTTTTTGATTAAGTTCGTCAATACTAAGCCCTGGCGAAAAGACATTTTCCACTTTCGCATTGTCCATAAAAGCCTGCCACTCAGCGAGCTGTATTTTCCATCGGCGTGGTCTAGTTACTAATGTTTGTGGTGATGGTAGGAGTTTGATGAGTGTGGGTAAGTGACCGCTACCATATGAGCTGTTGCGAGCTTCCCATTTAAAATCAGTAAAAAGAGAGGGCGAACAAAAAGCTAAATCTAAACAGCTAAGTATGCGGGAAGTCGGTGAGAAATAAGTTGGCGCACCTGAGTTTAAAAGACACATATCATTTGATAGCATAAAATCTTCAACGAGTTGTCCTCTTTGGTCAGTTTTGAGACTGCCCCAAAGAGTACCATGACCATTAAAATCTCCTACCAAGACAAATGGCTCCGGTAACTGATCTGTTAGTTTTTCTAAGTCTTTAATAGTAAAATGTGTGTGGGGTGGAATATATAGTGAGCAAGTGGTGATGGTTTTGTATGATAGAATGGTGACAGCTATTGCCTCTAAAGATCTATTTAATTGGGCATTTCGGGTCGGAGTGCCGCCCTGTACGACTATAGCCACTCCTCCTTACAAACGGCTGGAACATTCGCGGTCCCTTCGGACAACGGTGAAGCATCTAAGGAATTGACTGTGTTTAGGGCCTAAGTTTGTTTCTTGTAGGCAAAATGCGACTGGCGAAAACTTATTTCTTATGTCTTTAATGTCACCCAAATTGTGAATAAGTCATCTACAATTCCAATGTATGATAAAAGCCATAGTGGCAGAAGTGAGAATGTTAATTTATATATGTGTACTAAGCAACTGTAGGTGACATTTGTTATCGGAAATGTACTATTGGAAGAACGGTAACCGTTCAGGTTACCGGTCCCTTTGTTCGCATAGTTATTGTGATCTTGTCTTTCTTAGAGCGCTCCAGAGAGCGCTGATCTTTTGGCGTCAATGACGCCGGAGTTTTTTTGTCGACCTCCATAGCCTTGTCCGAGACGCTGGATGGTCGAGAATCAGGCGCTGAGACGCGCGTCTCAGGCCTGGGAGTTCGATTTAGCCTGGGGCCCTGTGGAACCGGGGCCTGCAGGCCGGTCGGTGATGATGATGATGGAGCAGCACTGGCTGCTGCCAGCAAGGGGACGGATGGAGTTACTACTGGGCCACTGACTGCGGTCCCTGTAGACTCCTGAGACCACTGCGGTGCTGTCCCCTGTCGCACCGCGCTGGCGTAGGTTGTTTGAGGTAAGTGTGCAAGTTTCTTTCTTGCTTCATAGAAGGAAATCTTCTCTTTCCCCGGAAGTGCAATTATCTCTTTTTCTTTCGTCCAGCAAGGACAAGATCGTGAATATGCTGGATTTTCTCCTTTGCAGTTTGTACAGTGCGGAGCAGCATTGCAGTTGTCCGACTGATGGTCATTGGCGCTACACTTTGCACGTGTTGATTTACCTCTGCATGATTGCGATGCATGTCCGAACCTCTGGCACTTGAAACACCGCCTCGGGTTTGGGATATATGGTCTTACGTTGATCATCAGATAGCCTGCTTTAAGTGTATTAGGTACAATACTGGTACCAAAGGTAAGTATAACGTGTTTGGTCGGGATTTGCTCGTTATTTCTTCGGAGAGGTATTCTTTGAACGTTGATTACATTCTGTTCTTGGCAACCTTCCAGGAGTTCGTCATCGCTCAGGTTTAAGAAACCTTCTTCTGATATTACGCCCCTGCTTGTGTTAAGCGAACGGTGTGCTGAGATTGTGACTTTGATGTCACCGACACTGGCGAGATCAGCGAGCTTTTCTACTTGGTCATTCGTTCTGAGTTCAAGGTGGAGGTCCCCACTTGACATCTTTGAAACCTTGTATTGCTTTGCAATTTTTTTCTGCTAGGCATTTTGCTGCTAGGAATGGGGATATTTTTCCCATGGCAGAGGTCCTTCACTGTGGATCACATGGTAGTGTGTGAATGTTTCTACGTTGGTTTTTAAGTTGAAATCAAAAATTGCTTCGGTGCGCCCTCTTTTGTTAGGAAAATCTGGAAGGGGGGGGGAATGCATTTGCCATGTCATTCTTAGAATATTCAGCGGCGATGGTAGCCACCCACCACCGAGCCCAACAAGGGGACGCTACGAGGTTAGGAATATATCTGTATACGTCAGCTATACAACGCCACTATAACCTAATATATGTACCCAAGGTTGGGTAGATACACACGGTTAACCCTTGCTGCCTGGAAAATGAGAAGTAAACTGAACTGAGTAGAAGACAGGAAAGATTCAAAGTGAGAGAGAAAGACGAAGAGTGGAGAGGGGGACAGGAAAAAGTACTACCGATTTCCCCCGGGTTGGTCAGTCCGGGGGTGCCGTCTACGTGAAGCCGAGGCTAAAGAGGTGTGTTGCCGCTGCCGGGGGGCCGTAAAGCTCCAAACACCCGGCATTGGCTCAACCCCCAGGATCCTCTTTTCCCCAGACAGGGCTAAGCCACGCACGGCTACGCGCGGGAGGGTCCAACGCTCGTGTGCTCGGGTACGTGGTGTCGCAACACACCAAACGCCTGCTGACGCAGACGTCCCTGCGGGGCTTAATAAAGGTAGTTTGCCGAATTCTCTATTGAAACATTCAACAACTCCATTTCTGCGACTCTGACGGACGTAATTGTGGTTGCTGGGGTAGCAATAAACTGGCACGCGACGAAATAAAGACACAATAGGATGGACAACACAATGTCCGTTCTACTGTGTTTTTTTTTTCTTTCCTGCCGTGTCAGTTAGGTGCTACCCCTGCTACCGTGGCCAGCTACCAACTCAGCCAGTTAACTATTCTTGTTAACAATTAACGCGGTGCTGCAACTCGCGGCTCCCAAAGATACACAAGGGGAACTCAAGAAATACATCGTAGTCCTACTGTAACTCGCCTCCGGCGACGACCTGCTGAACGGCGATTTTATAGTAGATCGAGGTGAGTTTTCTCAATTGCTCCAATACAATATTGCGTCCAAGACTCGTACAACAATTCAGGTACGCTGCATGCATTCCAACAACACCTGCGTTGTGACTTTTCAACTAAGTAGGTTTCCGCCGAAACGTGTTGTGTATCAGGGTTGTTTCGAGTGCCCGTCCACGGGCTTAAACCAATCTTTTTCTACAGGGCGATTGTAGCAAGCCAAAACAGTCAGCCTGTCCCGTGACAGATGTCACAATAGAAGGAAAAAAAGAGGAGCACACTGAATACAAGGACGAATAGTCCCCGCAAAAAATTACAGCCGAAATTCCGTAGTCGCACTTCTCAGGTAGTGGTTAGCATTCCTTCGAGCTTCTTATCTTGCGCTAATGCGTCTCTGACGTATCTGAACGCGTCTCGTCGTATGGTCGCGTGGTTTGCTCCGCTTTCTTTTTGTAATAATCGGGAAAAAATAATTAGGGTAATTGATAATATTTAAATAAATGATCAAGGTAATCCTCTTTAGGATTATTTAGTATTACGTGCCCTTACAATATTGCTTGGACGTAATTACCTAAAACACAAGTACTCTGGATTATGCTATATAATTTCAGTAAAATCAATTTTATTTGTGCCAATATGCTTGATTACCGTTAATTATACGTGATTACTCTTAAGTAATATCATCGTAATTACCATACAATCAGCTTACTTTTCCTCATTAGTAGTAGGAGTATTATTGAGAATTAATTAATGTCAACTTCATTTCTCTTATTAGCCTTTTTTATCCGTGATTATTCCTTATATCTCTCCAGTATTCCCTATAAAGCGACAATCATAACTTTCCTTAGTCATACACAGCCATATGGTATTCTCATACACATACCCACAAAGGACCCCTTGTATGTATGCCTATGGAGCGCATCGTGCCATGTGTTGCAGACACACAGACAAACGAACAGTATGTGAGAAGGGCTTCAAGAGGATGCTCAGCCTGCACCACCAAAGTATCGAAGGTAGAGGTGAAAGATGGCGACAAATGATAAGATGAAAAAAAGATAAACACTTCGGAGGGAATGCAAAATAAGGCATTAAAGATTAGAAAGAGGGGGGAAGACTAACTAGGAAGAATGAAGTATTGATTCTACCATCATCGGCGACCACAGCTAAGGTAATGGACCAGCAGAAGCAGCATTTATTGATTACAGTAAAAGAAGTGGAACGGAAAAATACATGGGATCTGGCCGTCTATCTTGACAAAAAATATTGTTTCTTGGGGCTTGCTTGTGCCACCATGTTATTTGTTTCTTTCCTTGTTTATTTTCCTTCTTTTTCCTGTTTTTGCGTTGGTAAATATGTTAGAGCTCCTGAGTTCCAAAAGCAGATTCGGCATCCAGCTTTCCGGCAAAGAGAACCTCGCGCTTACGATTTCAAGAGCTATGTATTTATTCAATAGTTAAGTGTTCATTAATTTTATATTGTAGGATGCTTTCATTCGTTATCTTAGCAATTTTTTCTAGTAGACTTGTCATTTTGTTTTTTATGATTTCCGGCTTTCTTTTAGACAGATTCCTTCCAGCTATTTATTCTAATTTAGTTCTTTCGAATGGACAACGAAACATGTATTAAAAAGCGATCGAATGTTTCTACTTGTACCTTGCACTGGCACATGATGCGTTCCTTTATTCTAAATCGTTCAATATAGTGTGGAAATCTTTCATGGCCTGAAATTACTTGTGACGCATAGTAATCATTTGGAAAGCGCTTGGGTATTTCTTGTATACTTTTAACCCATTGGTATATGTACCTGATTTGACCTTCTGCTATCCAAGCTTTACTCTATTCGCGTAATAACCTGTACAAAGTTCTTTTTTAATGAATGTTTTGGTAACTGGTATTTCAGCCTGTGTGCCCTGTTTTCCAGCCTCCTTCGCTCGCTCGTCAGCTGAATTATTTCCGTAATTTCTACTGTGTTCTTTAATGTATGCTAATTTAATTTTAAAGTTTAGTTTTCTTGACTCCTTTTTTTTAATTGCAGGATTAAATTATTGTAGTTTACCGTGTTTATAATAGCTTGAAGAGCAGACAAGCTATCTGTAAACAGTTCGTAGGTGTTAAAACTTTCTAGTGATTTTATGGATATGATAGCTCCCAAAATTGCTATTGTTTCAGCTCTAAAATTGTACGAGTAGGGTGGCAGTTGATATAGTTCACTTGACATTATGTGGTTTTCATCGTTTAGCATTATCAATGCAGCTCCTATGTTATTTTGTGTGTTGGACCAACCTGTGTAGATTTTCATTTTTGTTCTGTTATCTTCCCCTTTGTGAAAGGGGTGTTCTATGCTGTCTGCTGGATGATCCTGACAAAGCTAATATTTTTGAGTTATTTCATTCCTCGTAAAGTATTGCCTTTCCATTTAATTTTTTTATTTCCCGTAGTACGTAGTACATTTCGTTTTGTTTTCCTATTGTAAGATATACTACGAGCACATTAGCTAATATTGTTAATCCTATGTTTGAAGTCATCTTATATGCTTTTGGTATCATTAATAAGGGTATGCATTGAATAGCCTTGAGCTTTTTGAGAATAATAGATTTTCTTGTTTACCAAACTGGCGAGGCATGACGAATTATTATTTCGGTGCCTTGAATGTAAACTTTCCTGAGTCGATTGGGGTTGCCATTATTTCTTTGTTGAAAGGTTCAGTTTACATTTGAGGGAAATGCAGCCACTTTATCTTTTACACGTTGCAGGTCTATTAGGAAAGAAGGTGCGTTCTCAACGGCTACTCCTAGAATCTTCATTTCTTTCACCATTGTAATTCTTTGTGTACCAATTGTTATGTGTGTCCAGTGATTTTCGTACTTTTTACCTACAAGTAGGCATTCTGATCTGCCTGGGTTAAAGTTCGTTCTTTTTTCTTCGGACCATTGTTGAATAATTTTAAGGGTTGCATTTGATTTATATTCTGCATCAGTTATGGATTTGAAGTTAACTGTTTTAACTATATCATTTGCAAAAACTTGGATATGTGTTACACTCGGTAATATTATTTCGAGTAACTCTGCTATAGATAAATTCCATAACAGTGGGCTCAGAGGAGAGCCCTGCGGCGAACCTGTTTTTAGGTTCTTGACAAGTTTATTCATTTTCACTTTTGTAGATAAGTGTGCGCCCTCTAACTATATCATACACAAGATCAGTGATGTTTTGGTAACCTTTTATTTTTTCTAGTTTTCTCTTGATAACTGTAGGTCTAACTGAAATAAATGCATTTTAATATCCAATGAGATACAGGACGTTTTGGTCATATATTTTAGCTTGTATAACAATCTTAATTTCTTGCAAGCCATCGTGGTTGATGTTTTTGATTGTCTTTTGTAATAACTTTTAGGAAATGAAGAAGTGATAAGTGCTGTCATTTAATAATTGCTCTAGTATGTTCCTAATATTGAATTAACTATAGGTGTATATTTGTTTATTCCTTATTTCCTTTCCAATTTTTCCTTTGGGATGAGAATAACTTTTGATAAATTCTATTCATTCATCCGCTTTTGAGGGACGCATTGTAAAGATATAGGAAACAATTTTATTTAATTTATATATTTAATTATTATGATGTTCAGGTTGTCCGAACCAAGTGCTATAGCTTTACGTAGGTTTGTCATTATAGCGTCTAATTATAGTTGTGTGAATGCTTTGTCCTATACTTTTGGTCCTGGTATCTGATTTGCAATTTATTTGATTATCCAGTTCTGTTTGGTCTGTGCCATCAGCTTCTGTGACAGGATACAGTTTGTCCAATATATGATGCATTGCTTCTAAAGATTTTGTCGTTTTCCCATTTTCTTTTTCTGTACTTTTGTCTAATATGTGATATATTGCTTCTTCTAAAGATTTTCTCATTTTGCCATTGTCTTTTTCTATACTTGTTATTATGACTCTTTGTTTTACATGGTCTCGTGCTATGTTATACGGTAAAGTGAAAGGCTTTTTTCTAACCATTTCACACACCTTATGCCGACTCTTGTGTCTTTGGCGTTTTCTATCATGTTATAATCAATGTCAGGCTCTAAGTTGTAGACCTTTTAAATTCAGTTCTCATTTCCCCTCTAGATCTTTGGTACCTTCTGCACAAGACTCTAACTTTTTTAAGTTCAATCTCTAAGTCTTCAGACCACCATGAGTTCTTGTTGTCTGAGATTTCCTTTATCTTTTTGTATTTTTTACAGAACGTCTCTATTTTACTATAGAATTCCTTTATTGTGTCTTCAATGTCATATTTGGTGCTTACTCCATTTGGTGCTCCACTAGATCTTCGATCTTTCTTCATCTGCTCTGATAACATTTCCCTTTTAGTGTTAAGCCGTATTCAGGCTGGGCTTCGGGCTTGCTAATTTTTGTGAATATACAACTATGATCGCCGTTGTTAAAGTGCTTAAATACTTGCCAGTTTAAGGTATCTTTTTTTATTTCTGATCTACTACGGTTAAATCACTCCATTCTTTTCTC
This sequence comes from Dermacentor variabilis, assembly GCF_050947875.1. Taxonomy (NCBI): domain Eukaryota; kingdom Metazoa; phylum Arthropoda; class Arachnida; order Ixodida; family Ixodidae; genus Dermacentor; species Dermacentor variabilis. Next base: position 177,033,005 of record NC_134570.1, on the reverse strand, counting down.
CTTGTTTTGAATGTGGGCGGATAATCCTGATCATTTAGTATTACTGAATCATGTCTAATAGTAAATTCTAACAGGTATTCATCTTTTTCGTCACAAGTCTTGCTACCTTAGATTTTATTCTTAGCATTAAAAGCACCTAAACGTATGAGTTTGTTATGTGCCATGTCACGGATAATGTTTTATAATTTATTTAGTATATATGATATTGACTCTTGAGGTGTACTGTAACAGTTTACGATTAGATATTTGTTATTATCTTTCGTAACCATTACTGCTACTGATACTTCTATTATAAGTAGAAATACGGACAACCTTTTCATTAGGTATTATTACTGCAGTCTTCGGATTTTAGGTATCTGAAATGACCTTGTCTTTGATTGGGAAACGTATCATTTCATTCTCTATTCTTTAAGTTCTTGGACTACTGATATGTCGTATTTTTCGTCATCATTAATGTTTCTTAATGACTGCGACGCTTTGAACGCTCTTGCGAGGTTGGCTTGTATTATTGCTAGTGTACTGTTGTTATTGGTGTTGGTCACATCTGTTGTTACGTTGTTCTTATTGTTGTTGGATTTTTCTTATGTTTGTACTTTCTCTTGGGAAGCCACAGCTGCATCTAGTTGATTTCAGGCAAGATCCTTCTCTTCTCCGCTGCCACCCGCTCCTCGTAAATTGGGAAGCTCCAGGACATCATGTAGTGTTCTCTTTCTTCTGGATTCGCTCTTTTTCCTTTTCACAAATCCAACATTTCACTTCATTCTCGCAGTCCTTGTTGTCATGGTCCTGTTGTCCGCAGTTGTGGCACCATCGGTTCCCCCCCCCCCCTGCATACTGATTTCGTGTGTACATAGGCAGCACATTTGAAGCATTGTGCAATGAAAAACGTTGTCATAGACAGGGCATTTTCACCACCCGATGCTTACCTTCTTATTCTTAATCGCCATCCCAGGTTTGCGGTTAAAGGCGAAGATTACTGTGAACTCGTTCTTCTGCTCCCCTGTTCTTTGGACTCCTAAATCTTCTGGTGCGCAGGCTAGGCAGTTCTGCATGATGACTGTCGCACTGAGGTCCTCTAAATCCAAGTTTCCTTGGATGTAGACGCGAAAAGGCTTCTACCTTTTCCTTTGATCACTTGGAGGTCTCTGAACTCAGGGTCTTCTTGGATAGTTTTCGCTAGCATCTCTATCGCATCTTTTGAAGTGTTGCTGACTACTATGCCATCTCTCCCAGGTCCAAGTTGCATATCTGCAAGCCCAAGAGTTCTTGGATGAATCTTGCTTTTGAAGATGATTTTAATATCCTTGTTTTTTAGTTTATTTGATGTGACGACAAGTGCCGAAGTAGTTGACATCTGAGACTCATGGAAATCCTTTTCTAGTTGTTCCTTGACAACGTCTGCGTAGCGTGTGCCTTTCCTTTCGGTTTCATCAAGCTCTTGAATACTTCATTTCTGAAACAGCACTTCCTGTCTTTGTTCTAATGTCAACTAAGGTCAATGTTTTCATCTTTGTGTACACTAACACAAGGGTATCCATTTGTTCAGTTGCCTCACTGTTCTCACTGTTGAATTCCGACAGTTTCGTCAAGGCTCTTATGAACAATAGAAGTGAGGCGTGCAGACAGGACACAAGAATAGAGAAGTGGACAACACGACAACACGAACTTCTCTACTCTTGTGTCCAGTCTGCACGCCTCACTTCTATTTTGCATAATGAATACTTACGAACTAGCTCAGCTTTCTGTCGTTCTAAGCTCTTATGAAGACTGTCGATGTTTGAGTTGAGTTAGAGACTTGAGTTTCAGTTTTCCATGTTTGTTTTTTATCCGTCTTCCTTATCTGTCTTTTTGACTCTGTCACTTCTTTTCAACTGATCCATACTTCTGCTCCTGTTGCTCGTGTAGACTTCTTGTGTTTTCTTTGTTGGCAGAGATTCGGGCAATTGTTCTGTTGGTGACGATTCAACATCCGAGCCATCGTTCCATTGAATTGCATCTTCTATGATCATTTGTTCAACATGACTGGGTCCCATACCACTCAGTTCATCTTCTTCATTTCCCTTTTGTCTATTGTCATGGCCTCCTGTCAGCTTTTCTGGCCTTTTGTCGGGTTTGGTTTTCCCTACTTTTTGTGGGCTCTATTTGTTTGCCTCCTTTTTGTTTGCAAAGGTACTCATTTGATTTCCGTTATTTGGTGACCTTTCCTTATTCTCCGTCTTCGCTAGTCTTCTTCGTTGATGTTTGAGCAACCTGTTTCCTAGGTTTAACAAATCCTTCCAATGCTTTTCCAAACATCTTTTTTTCTACCGTTTACTTACTCAGAATGTCTTCTTTCCTGATGTCTTTGTTGGCCATTTTGTCCTTCGCAGCTCAGTCTTCACAAAAATTGCCCTTGGGAGTAAAGCTACAAAGCAAGGTTTCAGAACGTCCCACGCATGTGCTTGGGTTAGAAAACAGCGCTCAGGAGCAATTATGCCAAATTTAGCCGATTTGAACTGTGATGTCCAGGGGCCGTGTGCTCCTAACACATCTTGCTGTACACACTACTTCCTGGTATATGACAGATTTCGAACTTCTGATACGAGTGGCCATCAAGTTTTTTCCTGTGACTATATTGGTATATTCTGAATTAAGTGATACCTTATTTATCGAAATACGTCCACTGAATCCAAAGCTATAGATGTTTTTACTCGTCAGCACCAGTCTCTTTCAAAATGGCGGTCTCTATACATGCGTTGGTACAAGGCAAATAGTCAGTTTTTTCTTGAAAGACAACGCACCCACTCCAGTATTTCTCCAAATGCTTGAAATATCAGTCAGACATGTTTTTTAATAGACTTTTGTTATTGATTTGCGCTTTTTCTGGTCTTACAAACGATCCTATGACTGCACTTCCACACCAAAATCACAATACAAACAACAGCAGTTTTACTTGAAAAAAATGCTTCTTGTGCTTCCTCAGTGAATGTCCTTGCACATTCAAGGTTTTGTTTTGTCCCAGGAGTTGCCTGTGACGCTTTTCATGGCTGAGAATGGTGTATTTTCCCCAATTTCTTTGTGTTTTGTCCACAGGTGCACTAATGGCCGCAGGCAGGCTCCAACAGGACAAAGTTAGATTGATTTCAAGAATTCTGGGCCAATTTAGATGGTGTTCTTAGTCGCCTGAGGTACCCGGAACTTTCGCAAAGATGAGTACAAAACCGGAACTGAACTCACAGTTTTTGCGAGGAAAAAGATGTAAAAATATCGCTGCTGCCGAAACCTCTGCCCGCAGGCTATTGACACCGATAGACGGACGGACAGATTTCCAAGGAAAGCAGCCGTACAATGCTCACGCATTACAATTGAAGCCTTCCAACTACTGTACGCATATAAGTTGTCACCAAGCTGCCCTACCAAAAAGAAAGGAGTCGACGCTCATCTACGACAAAACGTTGCAAAGGTTCGAGAAGACATGCGGGAAAAGCCGGTGCGCACTAGCAACATCTTTTCGATGCTTCAGACGCCACTCAGGAGGCTCATGAACCACAATCGGTGTTGTCCGCCACGAATACAGGAATGAACTATAGATAAGCTGTCCGACGCATCCTGCATAAACTGGAAAGAAAACTCGTTCCCATGAAACGAGGTTATCCAGCAACAATTTCGGATGTCGAACACGCCGTATGTTTTGCAGTTTAACACTGCCAATCCTAACACATTAAAGATACTAAGTTGGTATAGCTTCCATGAAATACCTGCCGTATCACTTAGAACTTTCTATAAAACGTGTTAAGCAGATATAAAATGAAGCAAAGACCCAATATGCATCAGTCGTCGCACACGAGGCCTTCGAGTACCACTCAAGCACTGTACTATGAAAATCGTGCTGCCGCCATCTGTCGACAGCCTTTCACTAATACTCCATGTACAAGGGGTCCGGACGAACCGCGGCGAGGGGTATGTTCTTAATAGGTCTTACTAATTCCCCTAATTAAGTCGTTTCTTACGTTGGGAACTCAAATTAGTTAAAACGATTGTACACAAAAAAGGGGGGGAGGGATAAGGAATGCACCTCATGAACGCACGTATCTCCGTTTCAAAATCTAAAGCCATCGCATGACAGCGTGCAAGATAATTGCAATAATCACTGTACAAATCTGCGATCCGGATGGCTACGACCGACTCTCAAGCACAACCTACGCAGTGTTTCACCAAGGCATGCAACATTTGCTTAGACGTCTGCTTCATTACTGTCATTGCTAAGCTGTGAGGCAGAACAAATCGGACAATAAAAGATCAAAATTTCAAACAGTTAATTCTATTCCAAAGAAACATTAGCGCCAAACCTACCTATGTATTATTGCTAAAGAGAAGGTTTCCCAAGAGTCAACAGTGACTTAGACGACCATCTAGTGTCGGTGGTACGTTATACGACCTGAAATCAGGCTTGAAGAAAACCGACAAAGTATAAACCCAAGTGTCGTGCCATCACTGCATCAGGGGTCAGCCGACAATTGCTACAAACGCATGCAGGAGCCTACGCGGAATAAATACAGGTGTGCATCTAAGCAAGTTAAACATGAACGCGTCTTCTGATTGAATAAAAACTGAAGGAGTAGCCCGAGCCACTCCTTCAGCCACTCCTAGAGTAAAGAAGGGCGCGCACAGTTCGCATTATGGTGTTCCCAGCCCTCCTGAAATAAAAGTTGATTTAAAATACTCGCGCTCTGTAGTCTAGTCTCAGAAATTTGCTCGCTGCTGTTTTCTGTGCAACAAAACATATCCAGAAGAACTTCTTCCAAAACTTGGGAGACGCTTAAGGTTTGCCATTAGCAGCAGAACATGACAACATTAAAGGGTCTCTCACTGCTCCTCACGCTTGGCGGCAACTGCATTTTATGCAACCATAATCTTTACCGGCAAAGAGAGCGCCTCAAGGCACTCGACGGAGCAGATGTGCCTCACATCGACTCCACCGAAACTCGACTTACGCCCGTTCCAATGACTGTAAGACAACAACAAAGATATCGATTGGACTCTACTCAACGAGATTCACACCGGTATATCATATTCAAACCGGTCGGCAAATTTTTTCACCTTAATATCGAAGTTTCAGAATTCCAAACGGGAGCAGCTGCGTTGGGTCACAAAGGCGGGAAGAACGCTCACAGAAACGCACAGCCAACGGCGGAGCGTAACAAAAAATTGGAGGACGCTTAAGCTTCGCTTTCAAGAGTGGAACGCGACAGCGTTCCCGTCGACCCGCCAAGGGGTGTAAGACAATGGGCTACGGCGCAGCGACTACGCGCCCCGCATCGGACGCGGTGAGCGTCGAGCAACGCAGCGTTCGGCGCGACAACGAAATGTGCGCCTGAGCAAGCGACGCAAGCCTGAGCCTTAGAAACAGCTCGTTTCTAAGGCAACACCGAGTTCACTAGAGGCGCTTTTGTACCGCTCTGAAGAATCGAACTCGTGGCTCAGTGGTAACGTCTCCGTCTCACACTCCGGAGACCCTGGTTCGATTCCCACCCAGCCCATCTTGGAAGTTGCTTTTTATTTATGAAGTGCCTGCCGTGATTTATCGCTCACGGCCAACGCCGCGGACGCCGACACCGACGACACCGGCTTTTCTGCGACACGAGCTCCTTAACGCTATCGCGTTAAAATCGACCGCTCTCCGCAATGCCGGCACGTCTAGGGAACAAATGCATACAACAAGCGCTAGGAAACATCCTCCTTAAGTGCCTAGGCAGAGTCATATATTCAAGGAGCAAAGGCCTCCAGATTTTCTCTCTCGCGCCCGCTCTTACTCGCGCCTGCGCACAAATGACGGGCGATACCTCAAATGAACGTCTCGTCTTTGAAACGGGGTGGGATCAAATCGTCACCTAGCATGCTTTAGTTACTCAGGTATATTATCAGTGCTTCTCTTTCTAGCATTCTTGTATACATCTCATTAATCTTGCCTGTCTACCTTTTACCGCTACCTATGCCTGTAATGATTCCGGTCGTGTGATTCTCTTCGCTGTTTTTTTTCCACCAGCACTCTAAACGTCTAGATAGATGGATGGATGGATGTTTTCAGCGTCCCCTTTAGAACGGGGCGGAGGGTTGCGCCACCAAGTTCTTGCTATTATACTGCATAATGTCGTACCTAGGTAAAAAAAAGGAGAAAGCCGCATGATTTTCTGACTCCCTATTGTGAACTCTGTATTTGTACATCTCCGTTTTTCTTTTCTCGTTTCTCTACTTTTCTTTTGCCCCTACTTTACAATTGCCTCTCACTAATCTCTACTGCGGACATGTTTACTTTCACGCTGCTTTCGTTCAGCCCAAAGGCTTCAAGGAGTCCAGTGGTACCTAAATCGACCGCTGGGCAGATATCTTCAGATTCTAATAAAACATGCTCCATCGTTCCCCTAGCTTTGCCGCGGCAAGCACATGCTACTTCTTTTTTACATCTCGATTTATTGGTGCGTCTTCTAAGGCATCCTGATCTCACTTCGAAAAAAATAAACTGCCCTTTCAGTTGTCATAAATTGTTTCTTTCCTGATTTCGTTTTTTCCTCTTAAGTAGTTACACATGGCAGGTTTCTTTTCCATTTCCGCCACCCATGAGATTACTTCAGCTTCTCTGAATTGCCGCTTGATGTTCTTTCTTGCTGTGTTGCTCACTCTACAGGCCGCATACTTGCTGGTAAGCTTTCTAGTTCTTTTCTTCCACTGTGAATCAATGTTCTTTCTGTACAAATAAGCCAACACTCTCCCAGCCCATTTACATTCTTCCATATTCCTCAGTCGTTTTGATAATCAGTTTTACGGTGAGCTTCCCTCACTTCAACACTTGTCCAGCCCATATCACCCTGCACAGCTTCGTTTGTAGTCTTCCCGTGAGCTCCCAATGCGAGGCGAACCACTGACCTTTGGTTACCATTAAGTCCTGATTGTACCCCTGACTTGAAGCAAACAACCGCATTTCCAAAAGTAAGTCCTGGAACCATTACACCCTTACACATACCCAGGAGCACCTAGTACCTATTGTATCCTCATGGCGCTCTGTGCTTCAGTATTGCTGCATTTCTATTCCCTTTACTGTTATTTTTTCCCATGTTTCCATATATCTATTGCCTTCGTTTATCCATATACCAAGATATTTAAATTATTTTGTCCGAGGTATTTCCTGGCCCTGTATTGCCACTTTCTGTTCACTTTTTTCATTAAATAACACCACACCTGATTTTTTAACAACAAATTTCAAACCTCAATTCTTGCCTTCCTGTCCACAGATATTAGCCAGAGGTTGCAAATCACTTTCCTTGTTAGCTAGCAACGCAATGTCATCCGTATAAAATAAACCTGGAAGGTGCTGCTCTACTAGTGTACCCGTATCTTTGTATGAATTATTAAACCCGATATTACGTCTATCGCTCTCTCCATTCTCACCATGTACATTTTAAACAGCAGTGGGGATAAAGGACACCCCTGCCTCAATCCCTTTTTTATATCAACTTTCTCCTTGCTCCTCATCCCTTCCCATTCAACGCAAACGGTATTTTCTAGATAAATCTCTCTCAAAAGCTGTAGACAATCATCACCTAAGCCTTCTCCTTTCGGAATATACCACAAAATGTTGCGGTCTGCGTTGTCATACGCTCCTGTAATGTCTAAAAAGGCCACAGATAACGGGCTGCTTTATGCTCTTTATATTTGAGTACACTGAGTAAGAGCAAACAATTTATCATCCTAACGCCTACCTATTCTGAATCCATTCTGAAGTTCTCCCAAAATGCCATTATTCTGTGCCCATGTTTGCAGCTTTAATTTGATATTACCGATGTGATGGTCAGCGGTCTATACGAGAGAATTCTATCTTTCTCCCCTTTACCTTTATAAATGAAATTCATTCTACTTTGTCGCCAACTGTCTGGTATTCTACTATCCCTTAAAGTTTTTTCACACTGCTTTCACCAGAGCTTAGTTACTTTTTCCTTCTAGTTAATTAATCAGCCTAACGGAAACCTAGTCTAGCCCTGTCGCTGTGCGCTTAGAAATTTTTTCATCGGCTTTCTTCCAGTTGAAATTCGTGAGCACGAGCTCCTTTTCCATCTGGTTCTATTTCATGCACTTTTTTTTCATGCTCACTCAGATGGCGCTCACCTGCGCGTGGAGGCGAGCGCCATCTGGTGGTGCAGCAATAAAGGGACCGAGCGCCGTCTCTGTGACTGGTGGAAGCACGGTGCGCCGCGCTATGATTGAAAAAGAATTCTCGCTCACGGTCAACACACGAACACCGACAATGCCGGATTTTCTGCGCCACGGCGCCCTTAAACCTGTCGCTTTGACAATGAGTTTCTGGGGTACTAGATTTGTATAAAGATGCAAAAATAACAACCAAATAAAGAGGCTTCCCTATTGCAAAACCCAGTGCACAGTGTCCAGTGCAGCGCCGGATTAGGGGCCCAGTGCCGCACGCTGGATGCTGGGGCGCTGGGCAGGCGCGGCGTACTGGTGCGAAAAACAGCTCTAGAGCGTCAAATACGCGGTGCTTGGACACGGTATATATTTTTTTAATACAGAAAGAAACAGAGAGCGCTTTAGTGCAATAAAAGAAAGAAAACCCCAAGCCCGGTACTTTTCCACTACGCCACGCCAGTAGATGAACATGAGCGGATAATTTGCCATGTAAAGATTGAGAAGCAGTTTTAGTTTCACACAGATACACCTCGCACAGACATGGTAGATGCGCTATTGCCCAGCAACTAAAACTCACGCCTGTACCATAAAGATAAATTTGCTGTCCGTATTCAGTAGCATGCTCGGAAGTGCAATAACATGCAACAACATCGATTTTCACTTGCGATTGGTATTTTAACTTCGAAAAAAGTCCTAAATGAACCGCCGAACCAGGACGCTGTATGGTATATTTCTGCCGATTTCGATAGCCGTTTCTTGTTATTCAGGCGAGGGATATGGCACATTTTCTTAGTTCAGTGATGTATTTCAGTCGACACGTCTGTCTAGTCATATATCTCCACCAGAGAAGTGCAGGCTAGTGCTGGGAGCCTTCGGTGACAGCAGTTATACCTCTGATTATGACGCGTCACATCGGCGCTTATCGCTTCTTGTGCTGGCGCTGTAGACATGAAAACATTCTTTATTTAACAACACCGATGCGAAAGCTGAAATATAGAGTGATTTATCCTTGCTGGACTTCTTGATTCCTAAGCGTAGACGCGCTGATAACGTACAGACGGACTCGGCGGATACGCTAGGCCTAAGCTTCGCTGGGGTCCGATCTCGGCGCGGATAGCTGGCAAAAGCTAAAATGTGTGCATTTGAGCCTCAGAACATTTTTTCAGTACAATACGGAACGTGGAAGCGCACAAATCGCCTCAGCTTCGTTATCGGTGCGATAAAATCAATCACCGGTAGGCTTCGAATTCGGGGCCGGTTCGAGTGCGTCTGAACGACTTCTGGATTTCATGTCCAATCCACAACATTGCGACAACGGCGACAACTGCCAGTCATATGTTAATGCGAACTGCTGAAAAACGCGGCGTCCTCCGCCTTTGCGTGGTTTCGTTAAAAAATTCAGCTATCCGCCCAGTCAAAAGAGACAATGCAAAAAACGAAAGTGATCTTCAGTGTCAAATGCGCATGAATAAACAACGCAGCTCACACACCTTTATTCAAAGCTGCGACACAAAATAGAGTTTTATGACCCCAAGATATAGCGTTTTTAGGACAAGACACTAGTATCAAGCGATGGAATTGTATAAAGCATTTCATATTCAGAAGCGCTCGTCCTTGCGTACTGCAACCAGCGCGGCACAAGCATAACCAGCGCAATTTCCAGGGCGAACCAGAGCCTGTACAGCACAAACAAATGCGCCCCAGCGTCATGGCAGTCGAACCGGCGACTCTTCCAGTGTGACCCAGCTCTTATCCAGCGTTCTCACTGGTGTCCCAGTGAGTTCCGGCGAGCGCCAGCGTATCCACTGCGATCCAGTTCTAAAAAACGCGCTGGTTTCACATTGGAAAGCACTGAAAGACGCTCGTTTTTGCAATAGGGTTGCCTTTAAGACAGAAATTTTCGATGTGTAAATGGAACTGATTTGGACCTCTGGCCATCCACACATAAAAAAATCGTCCAACTTTCACTATACCATGTATATGCTCATACAAGAAATGAGGCCAGCGAGAATAGCTTGTATTTATTCGAGCTAATAAAGACAATGACATTAATACCTCACATTCAAGAGCCACGCGAATGTAAACATATAGTACAAGTACTTTTTTTAAATGTGGCTCACCATCCGGACTACCAATAGTACTAATTGGTTGCAATAAAAAGCTTAGCCAAACATTTAGGACAAGTTTTGATAAATAGCTGAAAGGCTTGGGCGAAATTACAGCTGAGAAGTGACATTTCACTTCGTGAACGTGAGTTACGCGCAAGGGTATGAGTGCTATAGCGCTTTTGTGCAATGCGCGTAGAATGCTTTAAAAATGCTCGGATTGTGTGTAAGCGTAGCGATTTTCCCAAGGCTTACTCTTTATGCTGTGTTTTATGTACGTTTTTCCATCTTTATAAAGTATAAAGTACCATTAGGAAGGATGATAAGACACTGTAAGGAAATGCACAGTCTTTATTATTTCAAACAATTTCGTAATGTACTATGCACACTATTTATTTTCCCCTTCCTCTTCTGGAGTCTCCTGGGTATCCTAAGGCGAGGCCTTTTCGTGGATTTGTTCAGCTCGTGCCCGGCGCTTGGCCACGACTTCGGGGTTGGTAGAGTCGCACTCGGCCTACCGCGGCTGGGGTCGCTGCTCCATCCTTCTTGCTCGGCGCTCGGTCTCTCGATCGCGAGACAAACCCAGTAAGTCCATAGAGAACACGGAACCCGTGGCAATTGCCAGAGGAGATGAACTGAGCGCGCTCCCGCATACCTTACTACTCATCAAAACTGAGAGCTGGGTGTGTTGGTGTAGCACCATCTTAAAGAAAAAAGTGCGCGAAAAAGGCGTAGACGTGCACACTTGAGAGGGTGGCTGTTCTCCTTTCAGCGTAGTTTTATACTTAATCGGTTTCTTTGGAAATAAACTGTTAGTTGCAAGTTGCGCCCATGTTTGTCGTTTCTCTCTTTCTCGTGTACGCCTTTTTCATACACTTTCGCGTTAAGATGGACCTTCCTACACTGCGATGCCTCGCCTCCTTTTTCCTTCTCCGCTTCGCTCAACGCGACCCAGAGGATAGTCTAGGTGGCGACACCCAGAACTAGACTTTCCTCAAGGTGGCGTTGCTTTGCCGGGCGCTCAGCGCGCCCCCGTACTTTCCCCGGCGTACGATTCCCTTCACCTCCAACTGCATTCCTCCTCGGGTGCTTACGTCCCTCGTGGCGACACACATAATCTCGCCGATTTCCCAGACTCTTACTGTACTGTACTCTTACGCACAAAAGAACCTAGTCGGCCGGGTAACTCAGCTGGCAAAGAGAAAGCACAAATTTAAAAATGGGCACAACATAAACAAACAGCTGTGACATATTAGTAGAACGGTCTAACTCCAAGAACCACAAAAAACACATGACGCGTCCACGAGGCTCTCCAAAAGAAACTGCGTGTCGCAACCGTACTTGAAAACGTCCTTGCTGCGCTCTCGCAGACATGCGCAACTGGAGTATACATACACATAAACTAAAATGTTCCAAGCGTAACAATGTCCACATCACAGACAACAAATGCAACAAGAACTTAAAAGAATAATAGCGTGGTAACGGTCACTTCAGTGTGTAAACAGTTATCACAGAAATGACTGCAGTGCCTTCATGACCTACCATGAATATTAAGGAAGCCTATAGGTGGCAAGGAATTTTGTACATAAGAAAACAACATCGGCGTAGAATTATGAGAATATTCCCCAACGAAATTACCTTGCATTTCGTGCGATGTGACTTGCTGGCATAATTTATTTTCATTTGCAGGATAACGAACGCCAGTAGGTATTGGTGCCGCTTTTGAGCAATAAACATTGCTACATAATATACGTCCAGGTTCTACTGTGCACTGAATTTATCATACTAAACGTAATTATAGTTGATCATAACCGTAGCTCTATGGTCCTTTCACCCCCGAGACATCGCAATAGTAATGACTTCAAAAAGAGGTGCCACAACCATGATATTCTGTAAACCAAGCAAAAAATGAAATAGCGAGACAGACATCAAGGGGTCACACCAAAGTATCTGAACTATTGAATTTTGAGGGCTCAAACACGAAGGCCAAAGCATGGAAAACGCACTTCACGAGTGCTCCAATGAGAAGATAGAAAAAACCCATTTACACTTTCATTCAACTCAACATGAGTATGATTTTTTTTTACAAGGATGCGATATTTTTCTTGAAGTAGATCAATCGGCACAAGTTTGTGACCATCGTTTGGCACACCTGCAGCTACGCCCCTACAATGACGAACAAACATCGCACACACACACATCTATATGCAATTAATATTTCTTGCACGTAATTACCCACAACAAACCCTTTGCACTGAAAAATGATCTCAGGACTGCCTATCTAAAACTGCTTTCCAACTAATGTCAGAAGGTCAAACATTCATCTGTAGTTCCCGGTTACTCATATCAACTTGCGGGCTCCAGCTGCACTATTTAGTCACTTGCACACGGCTAGGTGGCGAAACACATTTGCTTGAGTGTCAGCAGCATCACGCCATCAACGACGTCAAATCCATGACTTGGTAACCAGTCAGCGTTGGAAGGTCACACAATTGGAGTTGAGAACTGATCGTTGTCCACTTTCCTTTCTTACGGAACCTTTCTGTAAGATTTACGACTAGCCAAACAAAAGCATTGAAAAACATGAAGCCACTCATGAAGCGGTACAGGTTGTCATAAGATCCCTGCATGTCTCTGAAGAAACCTGCAAAATAGGGCACAAAATAAGCGTCACATAAACGATTAAACAGTAGCGATAGTAGCGAAGCTCATTCGAATCAGTGAATGGTTAGGCGCACTGCGAGAATAACTAATTCTAGCATTTCTTTTTTTTTTCAAGTAGTTGACCTTACCTGAAACATGGAAGTTCCATAAAGGAAGTAACTCATTTTTTTCTCTTTCTTGAATGCTAGTTTGCATAATGTATAATTTTTTAGACTTACTACGCCGAAGGTATCAAGAAATTGGCGTCTTAAATTTGCGGCGCGGGAGTTCTGCTCCGATCGATAAATATTGTGGATGCATTTGACAGTTTTGGTTTCATATTGTGGAGCTGCTGGTTCCAAATTAGTTTTGATTGTACAACAAAACTTGCTCAACCGGTATTGCACTAACTCAAATGTGGAAAGAAAGACAGGCGAGAATGTGTCGCGAATGCCTTGCACTGTGTCGAACCTCGCAGAAACAGCGCACATGACAGGAGAAAGCGATGCGGGAAATAAAAGGAGAGTTCTTTTCGACTGATGTTGGAAGAGTGATATTGGAAGAATCATTCTTTGTTGGCCTCACTGTTCAAAAATAGAAGATTCGCTTTTGAAGATTCAACATCAGATTTCAAGAGTATTTGCTTCTGCTGCCGAGAAGTTTCAATACGATGTGTGGTAGCCAATGGCTACTGGACGTTAAATAGCATTCGGCATTCGTGCTTATATAAATACCGGCAGGTAAGCAGGCTGATATCATATTAAACTTCGTTCTGCCGTAAGTTCCGAGGTTTTCTATCCCCTCTTCTCGGTCATACTAGCATTCACTCGTACTTAAAGGAAGAAATGCAGAAAACTTCATAAACTTGGTGGCGACTGCCACAAGCCGTCTCCGGCAATATTTTTCTACAAAATATATGTGCATTTACTCACTCCCTCTGATTTCTCTTCCTCCCACCCAACCCGCCTTGAGTATATATTCATTTTTCTTTGCGTGTTCGTTCAGCGGACCGATGCATCCGTGAGGCATCAATGGGTCTGTTATTGAATAATTTTGATTCATGCGACGAATATTACATATAGTTTTGCTTAAAGCAAAGCGAACAGGTACTTTTTATATGTCCAGTCTGGCTGATAGCTTAAAACTGGTACTTCAGGGGCAGGGATCGCAATACCTTTGCGCCCGGAAGCTCACAAAAGGGCGCGGCAGTCAGAAGTAAGCGGCTGAGCTAGCATGTCCCTAAAGTAGGATTTTGGCACACTTTCACGACACAAAAAGTAGACCACAATAAAGGAACAGAAAACCCTCCTTGTGATCTCTAAGGTGCAATTTCCGAGTTCGAACGTGAAGCTTGAATTATCATTTACCAACTTAATGGATACATATAATAATTACACATTTTTTATGTGCCCTGATTTCAGTTCTTACTTTTGAATTTCCCGTGACTACACTACTCGATGATCTAGTAGGCAAACATTGTGATTTAAAGTGGAGCGTTTCATTTCCTTGTGGCATAGTGACCCGTATTCCGAGTGGCGAAATTTAACGAAAGTTTTCCCCTACTGCCTAGGAACTTGTTACAATGCAAGTATTCTCACCGAAGAGTAGAGGCTTCGTAAGAAAGGATACGGTGGCGATGCAGGTTACTATCACGTTGCTGAAGTTGAGTTGCTCGGCTCCGACAACGTCCCCCATCAGCGAGTTGTGCACAGCAATTGCGTGGCCGCTGAAGACGCCGAAGCCGAGGCAGGTGGCCAGCATTGCGGGGTAACTCCGGATGAAGGAGATCAGAAGAAATCCGACGCCAATGAAAAAGTAGTCCACCATTACGAGTGTCGATCTCCTCACGTACCCCTTCGCGGTAGCCAAGGGCATCACAACGCGGCCAATGCAGTCGAGCACAGACACCGAGGGCGCGATGGTGATCGCCAAGATGACGGGAATGCCTTTGCTTAAAATCGTGTCCACAGAAATACTCGCGAAGAGGTTAATGACGTAAAAGAAAATCAGGTGCGTCAGTGCTGTGACGTAAAATAGGGGTTTGGCGAATATAGATCCAGAGACGGGTGCACCAACATTTTCTGAAGAGCTCAGCTTAGTTCCCTGCTCGATGCTGAAAATTTTCTGCGCTGCAGTTGAAGGTAAGACGTTATTGTTTTCTTCAGGCTTCCGCCTTGGTCTGAAATGAAAAAAAAGAAAGAAAAGAGGATGACCACCCTGACGCTGCGCAGAGTTTGTGCAGCAGGCTTATATAGTCGAACGACAAAATAGAGGTTACGTAGTAAGTTATAATCTAAAACTAAGTTAACCAATCGGCAGCTGTGTGTGTCGATGCTGCCCCCCCAGCACGGCAATATTTCTATGAATTTTGGGGGCTAGATTAATCTGTGTGAGAGAAGATATTGATGTGAATCTAGAGATCTGTTTTCTTTCAAGTTTGCAGCTAACTTCCGAGCATCGCTGCTATAGAAGTACTGTACGTATATTTGCAGGATTGATGAGGAAAACAAGATTTCTAATGGCAATATGAATGTACTCCAAGCAATAGCATGTTTTGTAGGTCAACATTGCCCCCCCCCCCCATGTATCTGTAAAGACAAAATACTGTCCTGGCATTCAAAGGTGCACAACGTAGCTTCAGTTACATTGGAATTTGATTTATCTCACGGCGCTAGTCGTGCTCTCTTGCATACAAGTATTATGAAAAGCGTGGTAACCTGCGTTGACATACCGTATTATATTATGTACAAAGACTGAACAATTCAATATCTTTGAATCACGAAAGAAAGAAGATCTCGCTAAAAAATTCGCAACAGTTTTCCACTGAATTTCCCGTTGGTTCATCTTTGCGAAAAGTATTAGCATTTGCTTAGTAACCACAAGTTCCTCGAAATTATTAACGAATATGAACATATATTGTTCCAGACTTCCAGAAACATTGTCTCCTTAATTTGGCTATATGGTTTAGCAATACAAGATCACTGGAGGAGCGAGTTAAAAACAGGGTTGAATATATTGGCAATGATCGGAAGCTGCTGTATAACCGAACAAAATGACATTAGAAAGTATCGCCTATAATGTAAAGTAAAAATATACCCTCGTGTGTTACCACGCTTACGAATGTAGCACTTCTCACACAGCTTGTCCGTAGCTGCACCCCTGGCTTATACACCACTACATCTCTATTTCACAATCACATTTTTTGTCGCATTGCAGAGCCAGAAAATATCGCACCGCACGTTCAAATTCAGGTGAAGTTCTGGCGTTGAATAGAGCATCCTGCCATATAAAACTACCTATCTGATATTGCTAGGCCCCCATCTTGGCCCGTCGCCCAGAATGGATGTGCCAAGAGGACACAAGGGGTATGCAGCCCTAGATTAAATCACTGGAGCCCCATCCCCAACAGACACCTCCCCGTCGAGCGCGGTTGCTTAACGGATAGTCATAGAAACGAAGTAGCAGGCAGGATACTAGGGATAGTGATAGTTCTTGCGAAGTTTCATCTGGTGTGTCGTAATCACAAGACATTTTAACTGGGTCACGGTATAATTCGGCACTGTGGTTGACAGCGATATTGCCACTTCCCTGAGTCTGCTCATGCTCCCATGAGGTTTCGTGATTTACGGATGGTATAGGGATGCGCAGCTGCTTGCACAAGAAAACTACCGCTGACTATGGCAAACATCTTCGATAGTTTCCGCCGCCCTTTTTTTTTTGTATTTGCAGTCGTTGCATGTTTGTCACACGTGCGCAGGCTTTCGCTCTTGCGGGAAATCAGATGCCTTTACCTTCTCACTGCGCGGTATACATACTCCGTTTGCGTACTTAGCGGGCAATACTGCGGAAGTTGCGCAAGTACTGTAGTCATAGAAGTCTCATTCCGCGCGTTTCACAAAACAGTTCTGCCTAATTTAAGACGTTTACTAGTCGATAACACTTTACATCTCACTAGTGCAATTTGTGGGTTCAGGGAAGTGAAATCACGTACTTTTGGCGCACCTTTGTGCGGCTTCTACGCAACGCACAATGCTTCACTCGCCAGCGAAAGCAGTGCTCCGTGACCGCTAGTCACACAATCGAGTCCCTCCTCTCGTTCGGTGGAAGGTAGAGTCTGATTTGTGACGCCAGCCATGTAATAAACACGTCATATTTTGTTACGTATAAGTGCGAGAGGAATACATCGAATTTGTCTTGCCGCATACCTATGCTTATATCATACATGACGCACTAATTTTTGCTCCAACATGAGGGAAATAAGTGAAGTCTCTAGCATTTGTGCCATTGCATGCAGTAGATGAAACGGAGTACAAGTGGCCGTTTGCTGAAACAAAATTTAGCTGGCACAGCGCAATCGTCTCTCCTCCCCTTCTTCCCACACTGTTTCCTGCTCCTTCACATAATGTTTCTGACCCGACTGGTCCTACTTTCTTTCTGCTTCCGCGAATAGCGGGAAGTATGTAGGGCTCCTGAAATTTCTGTAACTGTGGCGAACATGTTCGTACAAGAAAGTTAGAGTATATTTGTGACTAATTTTTTGGTAGCCTACTTACACGCTTTCCTGGGACGGCTTGCACGAACATTGAATAAAGAAAATAATAACTAATTTAAGAACGCTTTCTTCTGCGGACTGGGCGTTGTCTAAGGAATATTTAGAAACGCGTTCTTAAATTCGATATTATTTTCGTTATGAAATGTTCGCGCAAGCCAACCCTGGACTCGTCATCTTTTTCGAAATTCGCCCTTCTAACTGACATTCCGTGTAAGGGTATTTCATTCGCTCAAGCTTCTTTCGCAAGGGAAGTTGCGTGGCCTTCGCCGACCTTGTTTAGCTGCGCACACACTTTTGACGGCATCTACTGCTTGCGCAATGTATACGGATACTTCGCAGCAACGTGATAGCTTGTGAAAAATCAAAGGAAATGCCGCTTGAGTGAGCTGCACGCAAACAGTGCGCATAACCGTGATTCATTCCGGAACGCATGCAGTGACTAAAAGTAACTAACCTGAAAAGCACGCACAGTACAGGCACGTTGAGCAGTACTCCGGCAAGAAAGAGCATCATCCACGAGTAGCCGAATTCGTGCGCAATGTATAGCAGTATGCGAGGGAAGAAGGAGCCAGCACCGCAGAACGCGACCATGTTCAGCTGCATCAGGAGACGCCGCTTGGTGACGAAAGTGCGCTCGATGAACGTGCCAGTCAGCACAAACACGAGGCCAGCCCCAATGCCTGTGCATTCACAAATACCAATACAGTGAACCGGCAGAAGGAGAAAAAAGAGATGAAAATGTAGCGAGGTTTGTCAGCGTAAGTACTGGCTGTCTACCATCTACCACGAAATAGCTAAAGGAAGTAAAACGTGATACAAGTAGAGAATAGATGAAAGAAAGCGAGATAAAGAGAGATCTTATTGCAGGAAGCGCTAGATGGTCGGATTTTGCAGGTTTGTAACCTAGTAATCTAGTAACCTAGTAATCATCACTAATGCAGTGCAACGCGCTCCAACTTTCAGAGGCGGTCACACAATCCACAAGTCCTTAACTACTGCAGCAATGGTTCAAGGCGTGGGTTGCTGAACCCGGTGAGAACGAACCACTCTGCTGAGACTCTCTCCTCCGTCAGAGGGGAATCGTCGAATTTGTCAAACACGGTCGAGAGCACTTTTCTTGTGACACTGTAACCGGAAACTTGTCACCACACGCAGGGGCTATGAAGTATACACACGTAATGCAACGAGACGACATTTCACAGCAAAAGAGTGTTTCGACAGCTAGTACTTCATATTTAAGTACTAACTCTCGATATAATCTTACCGCGAACAAGATGGACAAAAGAGGCAGAGTGAAACCTGCACCGGGAGTAGCGTTCGCGCCGTCACCTTCTTCGTCAGTCTTGATCACACGCCCGAAATTCGTTTCTTCGTAAGAGAACAAGGCTTAGATAGCGGCATAAGTTCATTCGCGAATGATTGGTTCGCTCTTCCTACGAAGAGTACGCCATGTTGTGTTGGTCACGCGAAAGTTGTGTCAGATTTTCACATATCCCGCAATGAATTGAATTCAATACGTTGTACCTAAAATAAAAATGTTGATTTATTACTATGCTTTAAGAGCCTACATCTTGTGTACGTCGTTATGTGCTTAAACTACGCCATCATGTCGGAAAACAGCTTGCTTTGTAAACAATTATTACATAAGAAAGTGTGAGCTGCCTTCATTCCTAAAGGGTTATAAATACCATAGATGGACAAAATACAAAAAATGCACAAAAAAGTTAATACTCAGAATTATTGCAAGAGAGGAGCCATCGTGAATATTTTTTTAAAATCTTCCCCATATTTTCATGCCGTCTCGTGATCCACGGAAGACTTTATGGGGATGTCAGCCGAAACACTAAGCCGTAATGGAATACCTGTTTAATTCGAGATGCGCGATCGTATATATATATTTGAAAATCGATCCGACATGCAATGCGCACGTGCTGTACACGTGTTATCCATTGCGTCACGGAGTGTCTGAATTGGATGCGTGCTTTCATTTCATCGCTTCTCGCCTATCTACGTGAAGGCATGCCAAATGGATTTAATCACGTGATCCACTATCTCCGCGCCCGCATATTCGCTTCCACCTCCCGTGTCCCGCTCTGCTCGTTCGGGCATACTAACATCCTGCCTATTTGTAGGGCGAAAAACACCCACCATTCAGAGTAGGTGCAGTAGCTGAAGCAAGATATCTCTTTAAACAACCTTATTAATAAAACCTTGAAAACAATGTTCCAAAGGAAATCGCTTAAGAGACACGCCTCGATCATTGCCTCAAAGTAAGAGAAGCGTGTCATTGTTCAATTCTGGCATAACTGTTTCATACAAGCGGTGATCTCAAACGAATAATTGGAAATTCAGTTACGTGAGCAATTCAAAAATATGCAAGGCCGTTTACCCAGCGTGGTGGATAAGCGGCTATGGTGTTGAGCTGTCAAGCATGAGGTCGCCGGATCGAATCACAAGCCACTGCAGCCACATTTCGATGGGCGCGAAATGCAAAAACGTCCGTGTCTCGTGCATCGGAGGCACATTAAAGATCCCCAAGTGGTCAAAATTAATCCGGAGTTCCCGACTACAGCGTGAATCATAATCAAATCTTGTATTTGGCACGCAAAACCCGAAAATTCAATTCAGTGCAGCTTTCTCATAGTCATTAATGGGCCAAGCGCAAATTTTGCACTGCTATAGTATACTTGCATTGATCGCTATTTCATCGAATATGTCCTTGCGACCCGACATGGTTGCTTAGTGGCTATTGTGCTGGGCTGCTAAACACGAGGTCGCAGGATCGAATCCCGGCCACGGCGGCCGCATTTCGATGGGGGCAAAAAGCAAAAGCATCCGTGTACTTAGGTATAGGTGCGCGTTAAAGAACTCCATGTGGGCAGAATTTCCGAACTACGGCCCCACTACGGCGTACCTCTTATTTAGATCGTGGTTTCGGCACGTAAAAACCCATAGTCTAATCTGTCCTTGCGTATGACAAAGCGCATCACAGACGCCTGAGATAGTTGATGCACATACGAAAGATGTGATGAAATTAAGCACGTATGTTCCCTTAGGTTGTAGTGATAAAAATAGCTCTAACTCATACCTTTAGAAGAAAATTAAAATTACAACAAGCAGCTCTTCACAAGAATACCTGCAAATGCACTGTATGCATCAGAAATTTCATTTCCATTTGCATACCATTGCAAAGTGAACCTTTCAAGTTTTCGATTTCGACTCACATGATCGATTCATCGCGTTGTACGTTCAAACAAAAACAGAAGCTATGAGAGCTATTATAGCGCGGAGATTTTATTTTCATCCCTGAATTCTTTGAAATGCATCTCAAGCTCGTCATACGAAGATCCTATGCAGTCCAATTTTATCGTACAGTAGTAAATTGAATTGTTACATCGTGCACAGCAGAACGCTATACAATTGAACGGCTGCACAACGAACGCGTCTACTACAATATGGCCTGTATAACGAAAGATTCATTACCTCCCAGCCAAATTCCTACGTTTCATATGTATTGTTAACGCCTCCAGAATGAAGACCAGTACAACAAGTTTGCCTGTACGAGGAATAGATTTATGGGACCCCTACGGCTCATTTGTTGCTTTATAATGAACGTAACGTACTGATGCCGCCGTTGCCCACTCGCAGACGCCACAGGACTGCGCCCTATCCTGATGCTGATGGCAACGCTAGCGACGCACTTGACGAGCGTGTCAATGTCAAGGAGTCTTACAGTCCTGCTACACAGATCCAGCAGTCGTTCAACTGATGCGCTGCTTGCTGTAGCGCTGCAGCAGGTGCGATGGCCGAGGAATACGTCGCAGATGATGATGGCGTGATGATGTAATCGAAACAGATTGTCGACGATGTTTTGAAAGTCGTGTATGGCTGTTTATATCGCATTCTTCACTTTCAACTCACCGGTGTTGAAAGTCTTCTTCGCGGCGTCGGCATCTTTGAATGTAACCGCCCACACATGACTCATGTGCTACGCGCCTAAGGCGATAACTTCCGGCAGCAGTGAAAGCAGAGCTAGCGCATCACGACAATCTTCCACCCGGTGTGAGCGGGCACTGATGTTGCCGTGCAGGCAAACGGTGTTTAAATAAAACGACCTGTAGGCAAAGTAGGCGGTACGACCTGGTATTCATTGTCCGATGCAATAGCCTTGTTTCCGCGACCAGGCTTGGCCGCTGTAGCCGCTCCAACGGAGCCCGTCATCGTACGCCCGTCGTGCTCGGTGGCCGAAAGTATATATCGACAAGCGAGCGAAACGCCCTTATGAACTGTCCTGGGCACTCAAGTGCCATAAGACGCTTGGCGCGTTTGGATATGGCTGAATGGACAAGCTGAATTTTTGCAATTAATAGCAATTGTGCGGGTTCGCGGTGTCTTCTGCACTTCAAAGAGTATAGACTGCGCTGAAATTTAAGACAATACGATTTATGTAGTGCAATGTGCAAAGCCACAAGAACGTCTGAATCCACGAGCACGAACATCAGCCAAATCCATGTTCTCTCGATCATTCCCAAGGTAGTACAACGATTGCAGCGCCAGAGTTCGCTCTAGTAATTATTGTATGAAACTCTATGGTTTTAACCACCCGAGATTCATAGCGTGTCAAGAAAGAACTGCGAAGAAGCGTCCCTGCTGGAATCATCAAAATAGGCCGCTAAAGCCCTGAATGGAACCTGCGACTTTGTGCTTAGCAGCAGAAGGCCGCGTCAGCTGAGTGACCATGGAGGGCGCTGAGGGTTCGATCATGGTATCACAATATTAAACCAAACCTCTGTTTTCGTAGTTTCCCAAGTTTGTCGACGCTGTTGCCGCTCTGCGCAGACTGCTGTCTGCTTCGCCGTCAGCCCGCATGTCAGCGGCTATATTTGTGGCTACATATGCTGGCTATAAGGCCACATATTATGCGTACTTTCGGTTCGCTTCATCGTTTTTTACCTCTACATTATCATAATGATACTCTTCTACTGGGCGATCACTATCTGAGACCAGGCCAGACAAAGAGAGGGAGATAAGCGGGATGGGAAAGGCAGGGAGCGCAACTGGATGAGGTTCTGGATGCTACCCTGCACTGAGGTAAGGGTACGGTAAAGCCAAACAAAAGCGTTCGTTTTGCTTCCGTCGTTTAAGTGGTGGAGGTGCGGGGTGCACAAGTAGATTCCTCCTTCCGCGTCCGTCTTCCACGTTACCTTATTCTCTGTTGCCGCGTCTACCACAGCGTCCCACCCAGAGAAGTTCGATAGGTGAGTCGGCTGCTGCTGTTGTGCCGCCTCATCCAGCATGGACGACACCCAGGCAGATCGAAAGCTTCGCCATTGCGAGAAACGACCTGTAGTATCGCTCCGCGTGGACGACGCAGTTCTTCTATGAACTCTATTCGAAGCCATGGCCTCTCTCAGGAGTTTCTACATCGCTACATCAGCCGGCACACCGTTGTAGAACAAGCGTCTGTCTTGAATTACCGCATATACGCAGCACATTCTGCGGACGACCTCCGTCGCCGCAACACTGAACAGTAGATGCGTCCAACCGCAAGCCGTTGACTCGTCGCTCCCTTGTTAGACTCGCTCACTTATTTTAGAAAAGCGTTTGCCGCCTTACGTGCATTAAACCCAAGCACCTTTGCGGGACGTTACCTTGCGTGTGTCTTCAGGGCTTTTAGTTTAATGCACGCGAACGCAAACGTAAGGAAGAAGTTAGAAGAAGCGATGCCGTCTGGTCCCTCGCAACAAATGTATCCAAGCAAAGACAATTCGTTACCAGCTATCCTGCTATTATTCGGACGCATCTCGCAAGACCTACGGATGCCGGAATCATCGAACGATCTCAAAAATTGGACTTTCATAACTAACCTTTCAGGTGAGTTTAGAGGAAGCAAGAAGAAGAAGTATAATCAAGTTTTTAGAGTGGCAAGGATTAGCAGTGAAGATCAACGGCGGGCATCTAGACTTGCCGTTTGCAATATATATCACGCTATCGAGCCATAAAACAAATGATTGATAAAAAATTATTTAGGATCTTAATTGAAGTGGTTGATTACAAATTAGGTCTCGGGATTACGATAAACAGACAAATATATTATGCAAGAGTTTGGCAAGAAAACAAGAATTCTTTGTTATCTGTGAACCCCAAGAATATGAACAAAAGTACATTTATCCAGGCTAATTAGACACAGGCCGCGCGGATCTCAAAAGGCATCTCACAAAAAAATAATATCTGTGGATGCCACGCACTACTGGAATCGGTGTAAGCGATGCTTTCTCTGTTGTACTGGCGCTGCGATGATTGCTGCGAATCAGTACTTTCTTCAGCGTTTAGTCCAATACGAGTATGGTAAGTTGATTTTAAAAGCTACCGTCCGTGCACCATTGCTATTTGTCTGCGTCGTGCACAGAACGCAAAGGGAGACGTGTTTGCTTGAGGCGTTCTTGTGCGTCCTTGTACATAATCAATGTGTCGGAGGATTGAGCATTACCATTCCCTCGCATGGCACATCACATCTTGGCGGAAGTGCTAAACTTTCATTGAATTACGGGGATGCACGTAATTCAATTAATAACTATAATTGTACGTATAGATTGTATACGTACATTCGCGGTCCGCACCACAATTCGCGGCGTAGCGAAGGCGCTACACTTTATCCGCGCGACGTTTCTTTCGATCGATCCCCAGTGTCCTCTACGCCAAGGGCACGCTTTGGAGCCATTTTGGTGGCGCGCGTTTACGTGCTCCTTCTGCATACGTGGCCAGCACGCTGTTGAGACGCCAGCTCCAAGCGCCTCTTCAGGCTATGGACGGTTGTAATGTTTGCACTATCACAGCCCAAAACGCGACCTCGACAACCCAGCAGCTGCATTTCTGTCGCACGGGAAAGCAAGCACGACACATGTTATGCACACAAACTATGAGACGCTGCCGTGACGGCGTGTGGGATGCGCGGAAACGAGCGCCATCTGGTAGTGTTGTCAGGAACTCAGCGGCGCGCAAGGCAAGACCATCACGGCAGCAGGGCCGGTCATGCGGCGCGTTCCGCTGGGTTCCTAACATCACTACCAGATGGCGCTCGCTTCCGCGCATCCGCGTGGGAAGAGGCAAAGAAAACTTCGATTTAAAAATGGCTTGGAGCGCACACGGCTGGCATTGCTAAGTCGTTACCGACGCTTGCCGTTATCCTTGAAATCAGAAGTGCAAAGTTGTTGCGTTCTAGTGGTGCTAAAACATGGGGCAGATACTTAGAGATTAAAAAGAAGCTTGAGAAGTAGTTAAAGACCGTGCAACCGGAGATTGAACGAAAAATGATAGGCGTGACCTTAAGGAACAGGAATACAGCTGCGTGGATTACAGAGCAAACGCGAGTAGCTGATATACACAGACATTAGCAGGAAGAAATGGAGCTGGGCAGACATGTAATGCGTGGGGCAGATAGCGACTGGCCTACAGGATGGGTGCGAAGAGAAGGAAAGTGCAGTCGAGGACGGCAGATAAATAGCTGGTATGATAAAATTACCAAACTGGCAGGTTTAAGATGTGGTCTGGTGCTGCAAGACAGGGGCAGTTGGAGATCGCGTCGTCGTCCTACACTGGACATATGTGGGTGACGATCATGGCGACGATTATACGAAGGTGCTGTTTTACATGATTATTCTCTGGTGGCCTAAGGAAGCCGGGAACTGGATATAAGGCGAATAAAGGCAGCCCAGGGCGGCAGCTGTCGATAGCAAGCAAGGAGACGAGCTCTAGTACAAGCATTCAGTCATCTTCGTGACGTAATCGTCCCTTTATGGTCTTCATTACGTTGCGATCATTCGTACGTGATCGTTCCGCCGTCCTCATTCTGTCATCTTCACTGCTTTGTAATCACGTGATTGTCATTGTCATTCGGTCGTCGTCAATGCATCGTCCTCACGCCACCGTAATCCTTAGGTGTCATTCCGTCGTCACCATGCGGCCATCGCCATGCGATCGTCGTCGTTGATTCATGGTCATAACCTCATCGTCATTCCAGCTTTGTGGTGTCGTTGTCGTGCTGTCGTCATCG
This sequence comes from Dermacentor variabilis, assembly GCF_050947875.1. Lineage (NCBI taxonomy): Eukaryota > Metazoa > Arthropoda > Arachnida > Ixodida > Ixodidae > Dermacentor > Dermacentor variabilis. The sequence goes on along the minus strand of NC_134570.1, from coordinate 177,007,477 downwards.
CGCCATTTATCTTCATACAGTCGCCTTTCTATTGTCGTCATGCTGCCGTATTATTCCACTGTCGTTGTTCCATCGTCGTCATTCCTTATTCGCCATTCTATCTACACGCTATTACGCCACGCTTTTTACCCTCATCCTCATTTAGTGACTCACACTCGCTCAATTGTCATCAATAAAGTGCCCCCCTGCCATCACCGTTACTGTGCCATAATCAGGAGGTCCTCCTTATTCGTTCGTGGTCACCGCCTCGTTACGATGCCGTCGCATTCAGTGCACCCTCGTGATTTCATGTTCGCCATCCAATTTCCGTCATGCTGTCATCGCTACCCTATAGTTATACCATCGCCGTTGATGCAGAATTGTCAGCCCAATGTCATCTTGTCGTCCTCGCTGCACCGCCATCATTCCTTATTCGTCGTGCAATCGTCATTATCATGATGTCATAGTTTGTCATTTTTTTTCATAAGGTCGTGGTGATTGCCATTTTCGCCCTGCTGCCGTCGTCATACCGTTATCGTCCTACTCACATTGTCATTACATCGTGATCAATCCTTCGACATCGTGCGTTAGATCTACATGCTCGAGCAGCACAAACTTATGTTGAGCTAGGCATGCTCAACCGTGTGCTCTCTACATAAATATTTGTTATTGGAGAGACTCGTTCTTCGCAAACTACAATGAAAGCTTCGCTTCAGCCGATTTCTAGCGCGTCGCATCAGAATTTTTTTTTGTCCGAGCATATAAATAAAAGATAAATGCTGGAGCACGTGCGATTCCTCATCTACCGCGTTTCAACCGTTTGAACACACGCCCAATATATGACACCGCATGACCGCATCCTAACCGCAAAAATAAAACCAAGAGCAGCACACGGTGGCCGCTTGCCAAACCGAGGCATCGCCCGCGGAAACCGAGAGCACGTGCCACCTGTTGCTGTAGTATCTATCTGAAGCGCAATACCGAGAGGCGAAATGCGGCCACGCGCTGTGCTTTAACGAGCCTCTAACTTTCGACCTAATTCTTTCACAGAACAGCACTTCGGTATTGCGCTATGCGAAGACCGGATGTAATAACTTCACTGTTGATGCTATAAATCCGACTCGTGTTGAACTTTCTGCCCTGTGTGGAAAATCAAGCGAACAAGTAGCATATACCATATATAGTCTCGTAAGGTCCGCATTTTATTTTCGCAATCTTGATTAAGTGGCGCCTCTACATAGAGGACAGGGGGTGAGGTTGCCATAGCGGTGTGCTCTTTCTGGCCGTGAGTAATGTTCTTCCTTTCTCTGTGCGGAAAGAGCGAACGCTGTTGTTTTCATAACGCGTATATTCGTTCACGCAAGCACGACACGCAGTTGGTACCCGTATACGACACCCTACTTTCGTTGCCACCGCTGCTAAGATTGCGTTCGGTAGCGGACTCAGGGGTACAATCGTCCTCAGTGTATCTGAAAGCGTTGGATGTAACTGTTATGTCGAAACATTTCACAGCGATTCCCGAAGACTGCGCACGCCACCTCCTCAGAATCCAATAGCATGCACACAAACTGCCACGTTCTTTCCTCTCTTAGAATTCCTTTTTCAACTTTATTTTTCTCATTTTGCGCTGCCAAGTAGCCCACAAAATGGTATCAAGCGTAAGCTTCACGACAAAGCGGACTTGTGCGGCAGTGATGCATGATCCTTCATGTATAACGAAACACTCTGTAGGTCGTAAGGACATCGTAGATGACGACGAACTGGAATTTCTGCACTGGCGAACAACGAAGCTTCTTATTTCTCATTGAATTGCACAGTGCGTAGGTGACAAACCGAATAGACGTTGTTACTTTGAATTTGATTTTCCCTACGCCTGAGAGCCAATTGCTTTCCTGGCGAATTCAAGTGTCTCGTACACTTTTACAGCCCACTGTGCTTTCTCACTCACGCACTGATTGAATGAAATAGTCGATAACAATAGACACTACACATATCGACAACTAAATCGTCAAAATGTACCTTTTCCGTGCGCACGCTACTTATGTATATAGCTGATCAGTATGCCCTTCTTTTTTCTCTCTGTATTCTTTTCGTGTGCTGTTAGAGTAATATTTCAGCGAGTGAATATTTTATAGTTCTGTTCATGTTATGCTTAGTCTCTGTATATGGACTTTTGCTGTTTTGCATGAACTTTGCTGATGTATACTGCTGTTGTATTTTGCATCCCGCATTTTCGTATTGTACTTATGTACCGATTCCTGCCATAGCTGCTAAAGGTAGCAGCGATTATCTGACAAATAACACAAAAAAGTCACAATAAAGAGACTGCGATGGGAAACTATGCCGTCAAATGGCCTCCAATCGGTTGTGCTACATGCTGACAACTTGACTGAGCTAGGTAAGATTGCACGACTCGCCTTCATTACAGACAAAATATAGGAACGCCAACATCGCCATTCTTGGCGCTGCACTAGACTCTCGAGCAGCTACTGCTCTTCTTTTAAGAAATGGTTGGCCTTTGTAATCGCCTTTGACTGTATACGCGACAATTCAATTTTGCGTGCATATGATTAGGCCAACTTTTCTTTTCATTCTGTTTTCTCCTAACCAGTGCTTGTGTGCTTAGAGGGCAGATAACCGGATAATTTTCTGGTTAACCTACCCACCTTAGTCTCTACACAGTTTATTTCTACGTAAAATGAAATTACCAGCGCCACCCTGAATAAAGTTCTGCAGCAGCCTTGTAGTTTTCTTAGAACCATCGTTCTCCAACACTTCAACGAGTGCAATAATTTCAAAGAATTGAAGAAAGCGTTGAAATAAAGTTACAACGTTAATCCGCGGAAGTAGGGCTTAAGGAGGCATTTTCACCACTTTTCCGTGTGTATGAAAACATCAAGAATGAATTCACTTTTATTTTGTATTCCCGCAAAAGCGCTACATGTTTACTCAGGCAAATATTTCTCCGCCAGCTACGCTGAATGTTTTGCTCATCTATTCACATGAAATTTCCTGACTCTTCTTTTAAGCCACTGTCCTGCGAACGAAGCCGATTTCCCTTTCAGAATTAAGGCGCCAGGGAAGTTTGGCTTTCTCAGCCTGAGAGCGCGGGAGGAAATAATTGCCTAGTAGCCGAAGACAGAGTTTGTCACGTTCTTCCTCCTGCAATTCCAACTCATTCTTTTTGGACCCGCCACGGTCGCTTAGCAGCTATGGTGTGCCGCTGCTAAGCACGAGGTCGCGGGATGAAATCGCGGCCGCGGCGGCCTCTTTCCATGGGAGCGAAATGCAAGAACGCCCGCATAGCGTGCATTCGGGACACGTTAACCAATTAGCGCCCACTGTACTAAAACTAGTACGCTTGGTTTCGCATGGCTCCCTTTGGAACCTCTGTATATTTCTTTTTGGCTATTTCAGTTTCTTCTACAGAGCAGATACGCACATAAACCCTAACACAGGGTATATCCAACTGTTTGATCCATATCTAAAAAAAGATCTCGCAAATTGCAGCAAAGGTGCAGACTTCGGACAAATTCTCATGAGCAATTCTGCTCACTAGGTCTATATATATATATATATATATATATATATATATATATATATATATATATATATATATATATATATATATATATATATATATATATATATGCTTTTCTTGCTGTGTTTAGTAGATGTGTTCCGGGTGTTAGAAAAAAACTGTCGTACCTGCGGCTTCGTTTCGAAGAATGGAACACGCATTGAAAGTTTGGTGCACTGGGCATTTGCATTTACAAATCTGCGCTTTAATTTTTCAGAGCTGTTCCATCATGTATAGATGGTTTTTCTTCGGAAGAAGCCGTTCTGTCGCTTGCGCGATGCTCTGAATGCGAGTGAGTGCAGAAAACATGTAAGAGGACTTTCTATCGTGATTGCACCACGAAGACCAGCTCAGGATACGGATGAGGAGGAATGCGACCACGAGAACACCGATGCTTTCGCTGGTTGGTGTAGGTTAGTATAGCCCACAACAATATTCCGCCAAAATGGTTTTATTTCAATAGCATTAGTGTGGACACCTCAGCTGTGCTCGTGATACCGGGGTTGTTCTGCTTGCTCGCTATCCCATGTGTGTGTTTGGGCGCTCATATGGTCGATAGCCATGGTCACTACTCCGAAAAAAATCGGAGAACAGCCGGGGGGCCGGTATTGTCACGCCGGAGCGCCATGGAGATGGTAGAAGTGCACAGCCACGTTATGCCTCAAAAAAGGGTGGGTCAAAACATTTCGTACAATGAGGTAGAAGCGCAAATACAAGTGCCTTGGACATTGCAACTCCATACGCCCGGTGTACTAGATGCAGTACAACACTGTAACTTGAGAACCAATGAATATTTGTCTATAACATTTTAAAAGATTTGTGTTATTCCCTGATTATTCTCATACTTTGATGAAAACCGCACATGGACTTTTAGAAGGGTTTATAATGAGTTAAAGGTCCCCTCGTAGTCAAAACTACTCCGGAGTCCCTTACTTCGGCGTGCCTCATAGTCAAATCGTACTGTTGGCACGACTAACCTCAGAATTCAATCCAACTACTTATTTTTGGGTTGCCGTTCAGTAATCTCTCATAACCAAACTTTTTTCTGGTTGTAATAGCCGTTGCATGACGTCATGTTCATTCTTTACGTGTATTCCGAGGTCGACAGTGTACGTGGAAAACTAAATAGGTGAAATGATGCGCGTTTGTTCGAACTGGCAAACATAAAATATGTGGAATTGAATTGCCATATCATATTGTCCCCTTACACTGTAGCATTTGCCTGTGCGACCCTTTTACATTCTGACCTCACAAAGTGTTCGTGCCTCACTGGATGCTATGAGCGCAAATAGAACAGGTTAGTTCATGACGATGAATTGACATTGTGCTCGCGTTAATTCGCACGGAAAACGCTTATTCAAGATTTTGTACCCTTGAAGCTACAGGAACGCTCTCGTGAGGGATGAAGCGCAAGAACCGGGTGTGTTTGGACTCATAAACTGACCGTGTAGCAGGCCGAAGGTCACCGCCAAGATAGTGACGTCTGGGGCGCAGTAGGCGCCGAACATCCCAGCCACTTGGCACGCTGAGCCGACCATGATCAATGGCCAGGGTGGTGACCACCGAAGCAGGAACTTGCACAGGACCCCTGAGAGACGCAAGGGGCCAATGAGGGAAAGAAACGTCAGAAATTTTACTTGTGCGGCGTACTTCAAATGTGTGATGTGATAGGCCGAAAGCATTGAAAACAAGATATATATATATATATATATATATATATAATTTCATGCACGTCATACAGAAATAGCGAGATCCGGTGCCCCCTATGGGGTGTTGTACTTCTCGTTCCAGATTATTTCACATTTTTTAAGAATAGGACTTAAACTGTAAAGTGCCATTTTGCAAGGCGAACACTAGCAGCCAGTGACTAATTGGCGACAATTTAACGTGGCGGGTGGCTCGTGCTGCGTGATACTGTCCCAGATGGCGCCCGCCTGCGATGTGTAATTACGAGTCTGCGGCGGTAGAGTGACCAGGCTGTCGTCGGCACCAATAACGCCACCGAATACTGCCAGGGATCCACCCGTCACTCCCACAACAGCAACAGCATTCGCCGCGCAAAGCATCAGAGCCATGGCAGACGTGCTTGGGTTTCCACTTCCAGGAAGCGATGAAGCATCGAGATACACGAGCACGGCCGACACTGACAGCACGCTGAACGGGAAAAAAGCCACCCAGCAGGAACTCGGCAGCAGCTGTGCGCGTTTGATTGCACAATTAGAGGACGTAAGTGTGGCGCCAGCTCTAGAATTCTCTCAGCCGTGCAGCTTAAAACACACAGACAGATAGCAGGCGGACGCGACTGGCAAATTCATTTGGATTCACTAAACATTACGGCAGCCTTGCTTCTGCAAACCGGATAATCATTGTTTTCTCATTACCGCTGTATTCAATGACAGAACGACTATGTAAGCCGCCCATCTAATCGATGGTCACTACACGCCATGTAATAGGTCTAGCCAGTATTCCTAATGGGCTTTGAAGTGGTTCTCTGAGCTGTTATTTCGGAACTCTAGAATATTTTTTGTCACAGTAGTTAACTTTAGGAAGCATGACTAGCCGTCTGTTACGTATGCACATGGTTAAATGCCAGCCAACTCGTGTGCGTGCGTGCGTGCGTGCGTGCGTGTGTGATGAAAACGAAGATGTCATAGGAGGCCAACAAACAATGACTCGAAGAACAATGTAGGGGAAATTACTTGTACTTAATAATTGAATTAAATAAATGGTAAATTAATGACATTGAAAGTGCATAAAAATACAACTTGCCGCTGGTGGGGAATGACCCCACGTTCTCACATTACGCGTGCGATGCTCAACCGATTGAGCCACCGCGGCGTCCATTTTCCCATCCGCTTTCTGGGGCACTTACGTGTTACTACGAGAACTAACCCTGGAAGTGTTAGTCAGCGCCACCGCTGTAATGTGAAGGCGTGGGATCGTTCCCTACTTGCGGCAAATAGTTTTTTATCCAGTTTCACTGCCATTAACTTATCATTTCCTTAATGCAATTGATCCCGTCCGCGGTGGTCGCATGTCGATGGGGGCGAAGTGCGAAAACACCCGTGTACTTAGATTTAGGTGCATGTTAAAGAAACTCAGGTGGTCGAAAGCTCCGGAGTCCTCCACTACGGCGTGCCTCATAATCAGAAAGTGGTTTTGGCACGTAAAACCCTATAATTTATTTTTTAATTTTTAATTCAATTATTAAGTACAAGTAATTTCCCCTGCGTTGTCCTTGGTGTCTCGGTTTATTGACCTCTTATGATATTATACACATATCACTTTGAAATAAGTGCCTGGAAATGCTCCAAAACTGCATTTGGAAGCAGTCGCAATGGCCTCGATGACAGTGATCTAAAGAAGTACATGATGCTTGCGCACGCTTACAACGCCACATTCCATCGTGACAAGATTCTTTGCTTTTTTTTTAGTTTACCTGCTGCCCAGCCAGGAACCTTTTCAAGGGGAACGCTTTCGTGCTCGCGTCTAATAACAAAAATATATGACATCTTTTGTCGTGATTTGTCATGCCTTGCACCGAAGGATAAAAGTGTTCATTACATTGGCCTTCTATACTTCCCTATACATCTTCTATACACATCCCTCTATACATCCCTTCGATACTGCACCGTGACAGCTGGCGTACTTACCGGAGAACGCGACACCTGCCGAGGTGAAACTGACGGACCACGCCGTTTGCTGCCTGGTGGCTCCGAACTTGGCCAGGAAGTTGACGAAGAGAAAACCTATGGTGCGTAACGTCGCACCGGTCATGAACGTCGTGGCCACGCACGCTGCGCCTATAACCCACTTGTCCAGGTTGCTGCTGCTGCCTGGTGGCGCCGCCGCTGTGGTGCCGCGCGCCGTGCAGGCTTGAACGATCACGGCAGGCCGGGTGAGCTTCCATTTATGCAGCTTTGTGCTTGCTTCAACTGCGTCACGGCATTGGAGGGGAATCTCTAATATACGCAAACTCGGTGTCTCAACAAAGTAAAGTAACAGCGCCTTTATCAAGACGCAAAAAGTACATTCTTATTTGAAACGTGAAGCCACTACAGTCACGCGACCTTATCAAAAAAAAAAAAAAAAACGCTCGGAACCTTCGAGGTCCTTAAAGTAATACATGTCACTTTGCCTATACACTGTGCTATTCGCAATAGAGCAAGCTGAGATCACTCGGCAACAAAAGTTGTCATTTAACGTGCATTGAAGGTATAGTTAGCGAGTGAAGTTGTTAATTTTCTTCAGCAGTGTTCATCCGGCGCTAGTGTGACTTGCACTGACCTACGAAGTCAAAGTTCACGGCCAGTTGCGAATGTATCATCAGCGTTCGGTGACCTCCGCTCTATACGTTTTTCTTTTTTCTCTCTTTTTTTTTGTTACGTGTCAGGGGACGCTACCGCAAGTAACATGGAGCCTGTTCATTCAAGCATGTTTTTGGTCGTGGCATCGACCGCCACTCGGAATGTGCGCCGCCGCTCGGTGGCAGCTGCGGATGCGCGTTCGTTGTACAGCAACAAATCAACCGTCAGAGTGGCCTAAAAATCTATTGTTATACAGACATATTGCTTGTAGCTATCATCGCCTGCAGACGTACTTAGGATGCATACTTAAGAAAGAAATTTAACTGGAACATGCAGAATCGTTTCTTTTAAGGGTCATTACACTGTACAGGCGTTCCACTCTGTATCGTGACAGGCCAATTCCTAAAGAAACCGAATCGTTGAAATAAGCGAGTCACAGGATATGGAGCAGCAAGCTTCATAGCCAAGCAATGGCGCTTTTCCTCGTACTGCCTAAATAATATGTACACAGTGCCATGGCTCTCCCGTTTGCCCATCGTCCCGTCCCGTATATACGGTTGTTACTGTAGAGTGAAAATATATACATCCCAACGAAGGGACTACAGAGCACAGTCGATGGTCACAATATTCCACACGATCTGGACCCGCTCCCGATTCTCGCATTATTTGCCTTATACTGTGCTCCCAACTTGAAAACTGCTGATTATTTTATTAGTTGAAAGATGCGATGCTGCCAGAAACAATTGCATGCTATCACTGAAGCGGAACGCACCATTGTAACATTACCTACGCATGAGTACATCAGTAGCTTTCGATATATGTGGTTTTGAAGGCTTTTTGTGACCTGGCGTTTTATATTAGGTGCCTATAAAAATGATCTCTTTCTTTAGAGGTACGGAAAACAATCTGAATAGATAAGGGTAACGTTAGTTTCTTGTTTGTTTTCCTAGAAAAATGGCGCATATTGAGAAAGTGAAACGAAGTAAAAAAACAAACTAAGCCGGCCACAACCTGCACACCATCTTTGGCGCAGCGACATTAATCAAAGTGCACTATATAAAAGGTGGTACACTTTTAAAATCTTCGTGCTGTTCACGGTCTAAATGATTTACTTGCGAAGGCATAACAGTAGCCCACGAACAACACACCGATACAAAGTAAGCTAAATAATTACAAAAAACTTGATTTAAGAAAGTGTGGAATATTTGCAGAATTAAGAATCAGTTCGCTTGTGGTAATTCGGTGTTATGTACGAGCACCCCATTGCGCATTGCAATGCAGCTTATGTGGCGTCTCAAAGAGAACCGCGAAACCTGCCAATGGCACGGCGCTTCGGGATTCGAACTGGCAGCGGGCACATTGAGGGAGAAAGTGGTTGTGTCGGTAGAAATGCGATCATGGCGTCCATAGCCGCTGAGCGAGAGTGGGCGCTATCACAGAAAATAAAACAATTGCAGGCACTAACTAAGCATCCCTTATCGGGCACGCTTATCAACCTCGAGCGTTAAAGAGGCTGTGAAACACTTTTGTCGTCATAGATTGACATCGCTGTTAAATTACGTCACCTCAGGAATCTCCTGCAGTAATAATTTTTTGAGTGCGTCAAGCGCAAGCGATCTTAGACGTAGGTAACGAACTGCTCCCCCCCCCCCCCCCAGCGGCTTTCAGTATCTTCATTTCCACTGGCTCGCTGGAAGATACAAAGGGGAGTCGGTAAGAGGCGCAAAAGAGCCATTAGAGTGTACTAATACACACTAAGAGCAATGTGTGTTGACATGCATTTTGCATATTCACAAGCGGCGACGCATGCGTCAGTTCTGCGTTGCTGATGCCATCAACAAAACTGAATTATCTCGGCGACTAACGCTTAATCTTCTTTTTCTGTTCTTTATGTCACCTTCAATGATGTCTTTATATGCTGCTTCTGCAAACAAAAAAATTTGGTTGCTAGTCAGCGCTCTGTCCTGGGCTTTTTACTCGCTCGTCCTGTTTCGCGCTGTTTCCGATTTATTCGTCACACGTGCTGCTGCATGAGTTTAGTACCGTGGCAAAGGCGTAGTGCCTGCAGAATTGCGTTAGTCTCCGTGTTTTGTTCCGTTGTGTTATCTAGACCGTGCTCTTGCCGCTGTCGTTGTGGCCAGTTGGGAGTGGAAGTAAAAAGCGCGAAACGAGCGCGCATGCAACGCCGTACGCCACGTGCCACGCCCCGGACGAAGGACGACATGCGGATATGTTTCCCGTCTTCAGTCGATTCATGCGAACGTGCCATCACAGGCTGAAACCGCTGTGCTTCAGCTTATGTACGATGAAGACCTTGCACGTCAGTGACAACTGTGCAGTGTTCCTACTTTTGACAGTGGACGATGCAATTACGGCACGTAAAAGAGCCATGTCTAAGCACGGGAAAGAAGCGGCTGCTGTGAGTAATAAAGGAACGAGCCCCGTTTACTGCAGCAGTCTTATCTGTGGGCTCGAGGGGCGCGGGGGGAAGTGAAGGTTGGCGCATTCGGTGCAAGATTGAACAAGGCTCGAAAGAAGAACGCATGCTTGCACGCGCGTAGACCCGGTCAATGCGCTGGCCGAACGCATGCGCGCTTACTGTTCGGCGCGGCAGAATTTTGTGTCCGCGTAGCTTCACTTCCCGTGAGAACCATATGCCTCAGGCCGCAGTTGGTGCATGTAAACGCGTATCTACGTTCTCTGCCGGACCGTTCGTCGGTGCGCTGTGGCTCGCCACACCTGCGCTGAGTGGCCACCCGAAACGTGCTCAGTAAAGCAGAACGATTTCGATGAAGCTACGACCAACATACGTGTTTGTTCTCACAAACCCCAGATTGGCTTGCCGTAGGTCATATCGCGATGGCATACACAGCTATTGGATCATTTGTCAGGTCGCTGCGGCGCGCAACCAGGCCAGGCTGCGCGTAAGTTTGCACCCACGCAAACTTAAGCGCAGTCCGCCGTGGTTGCCCCTGTGGTTGCGTCCCGAAGGCGAGAAAATGAAAATAAGAAACGGGAATGTGGTCCGACACGATGGCAGAGTAAGGCCGACTTCCGGAGTCACTTTGCTTCGCAAAGAGCGACGTCAGGTCCCCTGCTTAGATCTTCCTTTTTCCATGGTCCCACTCACATGTTCACTGGAGGCTCTTTAACAGGTCGGTAATGTTTTCTTAGTGTGTTCAAAGAGTGTTTCAGGGGCCCTTTAATTTAACTGGTAGTCGAGCTTTTTTGTGCGCATGCGTGCCTCTCTTGCATGTAGTCTTTTGCAGAAAATGACAATGTTAAGTGCACTGCATAAAATGGGGCTCCAGAACGAGTGCTTTTGAGCTATTTTGCCTGTTTACTTCTTTGCGGCGTGCAATACGAACGCTTGCAAACTACACCTCAGCTATCTGAAATGAAATCGCAGAGAGACTCGCGTGTCATTCGTACCGTACAATGGATCATCGATAAGCGCCAGTAGAGAAAATGCAGTATATCCTACTTTCGACGACTTCCTCGCCAACGACCGCAGATGCTTTCAGCCAACAGCGGCTAATTTAGAATAAGAAGCTCAACCACAACGACGCCTACTTCGACAGACTGTAATCTTACGTCGATATGATCGAACGCACATGGTTCAGCGTAGTCCTTGGTTCGCGCGTTTCGAAATTCGGACGAAGAGGCATTGGTCGCTTAAATTGAATACGTTGGCGTATCCACACTCCTCTCGTTTTCTAATGTGTTCGTCCAGCGTTTCCCGCACATACAAGCAATATATGTGCACAAAGCACAAATGATTTCCAACAGAACGCAATGACACGGGCATAAACGGTGCGAATCACGAGAGCCAGAAATACTGACTCCCCAATAAAATAGAGCAACGACGACCAAACGTTTGATATTTTTCACCAAGTGTAGGTCTCAAAATTATAAAAAAAGATATAGAAAATTGGTGCCAGCAACAACTCACGATAACTTGGCAATGATTACTGGTTGACACGAGATGTCAAACGCAGCATAAACAAAAAAGATGAGAACTTTACAGAAAGGAATTCCCTACAAACTATTTCAACTGTCAAAATTACAGAAACGTTTCTAAATTAACTGAAGATTTAATTATTTAGGGTAAAAAAAGCTACTTTAAAGTTACCCTTCCCAACATCTTGGCAATCGATACGAAATAATTCGGAAAGTTGGAACCCCCCCCCCCCCTACAAAAAAAAGGAAAAAGAAAACAAGAAAGGACAGTCGGAACACTCCGCCAATGTTAAATGAAGACGGAAATTTGTCATCACCAGAACGTAGCACCGATGAATTTATAAAGTACTGAACTGGTGTTTTTACTCGCAAATTGTCACTTTCGAAACCTACTGAGTGCCTTGGGAAACCGATTATTTAATTCCCTTTTTCAACCATCGTGATGTCAGCTCGCGGTGCGCAATCGATCGTCTGCCCCTCAACACTAGCCCGGGATCCGACGGCATCAGTTCTTAACTGTTGAAGATTTCGTCTCGGAATTCCGCACCATTACTTGCCTCAACGCTCCAGCAATACCCATATTCTGGTTGTGGGCCAGAAGACTCGAAATCGGCTCATGTCATAACAATATTTATATGCGGTGTATATACTGATCCAAGTAACTACCGATTTCCCATGCCTCCAGTTGTTGAAAGCTGATCGAGCATATTCTTTGCACGCATATAATTATATCCATGTAAATTGCAACATTTTATTCAACAATCAAGATGGCCTTCGCAAAAAATTATGTGAAACGCAACGGCACAAGCTCCTAACGGATCTCCATTCCTCTGTGCACAGTCTTTTCTCAGTCGATGCCGCTTTATAGAGTTTAAGAAAATCTTTGAGGTACGACACAAATGTCTAATGCTTAAAATTCGCAATTTGCAACTCGATTTGATCACTACGCTATGGATAGAAGAATCTTTATTTATCAGAATGCAGTCAGTAAAACTACAACAACGCTACTGCACATGGACTGGGTGAAAGGAGGGGACACCACATGGCGCTGACTATAGCCTATATCCTATAGAAAACATTCCGAATATGAAGCATAACAGTCGCGTAACCTTCACGCAGCCGCTCGGCATAATCAACGATAATTATCAGGAACACCAGCTTCAATTTAAGATTACACAACTTACGCATGTCAAAAGAGGGGAAAGCGACAAAACTATCGAGAAAACAAAATGAAAAATTAGTGTCTAAGCACCAGGCATATCGGTGGCCTCACGCGATAGCTAATAGGGCAACTTTGCTTTCTTGCAGTGATATGGATGACTGACTAACATATTGTGAGCCATTCTCTTTCTCACATGGTAAGCGTCCATTCAGTAAGAACCGTGTGCTGTCCCCTCCTTTTACTGAGTCTGTGTTCAGTCGCGCTGGTGGAAACATGAAGCTGTACCAACTCGCTCGATTTAAAATTAATTTAATTGTGGGGTTTTGCGCTCAATGAGGCACTCCGTAGTGGGGGACTCAGGATTAATTTTGGCCACCTGGGGTTCCTTAACGTGCGCCTAAATATCAGCACGCGTTTTTTTTTTTCTTTTCGACCCCGATGAAACGCGGCCACCGAGGCCGGGATTTGTCCACGCCGCCTCGTGCTCAGCAGTGAAACCCCAGAGCCAATTAGCAGCTCCGGCGGATTTCGCTTGCATTGCCATCCTGCTAAATTAGAAAAACACGTTTTCATTCTACCATAGGTAAAATCAGCGCGCCTCAGGGGTCTCTGTTGGGTCCTCTAATGTTTGTAGTAGACAGGGTGACCAATCCTAAGTTTTGCGAATTTTTTAAATATCGTCTGTTGCCGATAACATAATTCTAGTCGTTGAGCTGGACTATTCAGAGAGGCGCACAATATGGAACGAGATATCGCAACACATGCTCAACTAGTTAACGAAAATTCCCTAATTATCTTCTGAATTAGTTACTTTACATCACATGTTGCAATTTAAGAAGTGTAGCCGGTAATCTTTCAATGTGCATACGCTTAGAGTAAATTTTCCAGAATGACGTCAGTTTCGAGATATGTGCCAACAAATTCGCTGCAAAAGTGCACTCTTGGCTCAGTTACTTATTTAAAGAAACGCAGTTTTATGCATTGAAGCACAAAAGTGGAACGCCCACGTATTTTGTCCAACACTTTTGGAAATAATATCGCGAAACTGGTGTCATCCTGGAAATTCATATGAAGTGGATACGTCTTGCAGGCTAACCGGCTACAATTCGTAAATTGTAATATGTGCCATAATTTATTAAGAAGTTCATCAGTGAGTTCGTGTTATTTACCTGCATATGTGTTTGGATTTTTCGTACTAGTAATGTCCGCCTCTTCGAATAATCCAGCTCAACGACACAAATTATTTTATCTGCCACAGGAATTTTTTTTTAATTCCAAAAGCTTAATAATGATCACCGTGCATATAAATGACACAGCTTCAAACGAAACTTCTTTGATCCGTCTTTCTGCCGACAACTTTGTAATCACTCGGATGTGAGCAAGCTACAACTACATCCTTTTTTTCTGACGGCAAATTGCGAAAACCTAAACAAGCATAAAAATTTCCTTCGTTGTAATATTTCTACTATATTCAGGATAGATGGCGCCACTGTAGAATCACTCTAACAGCAGAAATATTTAGGTGTCATTCTTGCTTGCAATCCATGTTGAACCTCCCATATAGAGCACATGACTAATAATGCCTCTGAAGAAAAGCGGGCATTCTCAAACTTCCCTTACATCTTCTTAACAAGGGAACCAGACTATTTAATATACTTCGATAATGCGGCATTCTTTGGAATTGGCTTCCTTTATGTGCCATCACCACCCAGCTCATATTACAAACGTGCTCGAAGTGCAGAACAATGCAGCTGGTGTTCTTCTGTCGTGGTAATCCCACTATAAACAAAAAAGCAGACACAGCGCTGACTGCTTGCTGTGTGTATGTTTTATTACGCTGGCCTTTAACGCACACAAAAAGAACAAAACAACAAATAAAAAGCAGGATATGCCCATTTCGTTTGATCTGTCATAAATCTACCTCCATTTTTTTTTCAACTTGGACTTTTGCAGCTGCTCTTCCCCATTTGTATAAAAGGCAAGGGGTAATAAACGCTCTTTGTCCTCCTTGTAGCACCCAATCGTGTAGCGTTGTTCTTTTCGTAATTGTTGAAAATATTTACACATAGTCCCGGTGTCACAATTTCGGTGACAACCAAAGTCCAGATCAGCACAGTATAATGAGAGCGACAAATCGTTGCGGATTTTCCAAACGTCACTGACATGTTGCGATATGACTAAGTGTCTCAAATTTATGATTTTCTTGTGCTTTTCTCACACAGAAGTAGCAATTACATATTTTCTTGATCGTCTGATAGAACAGACAGCCAAACGTCTCAGCGAGAAGAGTTTCTTTAGGGCGCCTGCAGGTAAAGAAAATCTGCGCTGTTTAAATTTTAGGTCATGGGGAAAACAAATAAAAAGAAGTCAGCAAACCAAACTCAACTACTCGGCCAAAGTTCGCCACCTATGCTATTTGAGTTTTACATAGGGCTTGGATTCCTAGAAGTAAAAGGTTGCGTGGTAACTATGTGTGTCTTTTTTTTTCATAAGACTCCCCCAATGTAGGCCTAAGAGCTTGTGCTCCCTTTGCGGTATGGCTTTGTTTTTCGTCACAAGCGCAGAGCGGCTGTGAATGGAGTGAGAAGCACAACGCGGTCCGCTAGCTAGACTCCGCTTCAATTCTACCCCTCCGCGCGAAGTAGTGCGCGCTATTCCAGACGCCTCACAATTGAGAAATAAAACAGTCAGTAGAGCCCTTGGTAGTGCGTTGCGCTGAACCACCTGGCTGCACAGCTTCCTCCTCCTCTGTTCTACCTTCCTCGCTTGCTTTCTGACGCACTCATCCTACACGATTAACACCGAGTTGGTCTTCTGTGCGAGAAAGCTGCAGAAACGAAGCTCTATGCAAAGTGCCCCCGACGAGTCTATACCCAGAGAGTTCCCCGTAACCGGAAATAAGAAGAAAAAAACTTGCTTTCAGTGACCGTTATATTGATGTAACGTAGACAAGAGAATGTAACCCCCAACAACGACAGGGCTGGGCTTCCTGAAGGAAAAGCTGATCTAGGATGTAATTGCGGTATTGCACGCATAAAATGAGGCAAAGCGTTGCAGAGCCACAAATCTTTTCTTACGTAAAAAAGCGCGCAGCAGGCGTTAGAATTTATTGCGACATTTCTAAGTATAAGCTGTCCCATAAAGCGGATTAGTCTTTAAGTTTTTCGTTTTTATTGGAGTTTTGAATGAAAACAATGCGTTATTTGGATCAGTGATCTGCTGTCTGGGCAGTGGTGTCCAAAACACTGACTTTTTTTTGCACTTGAGAAGGAAAGGTTACACCTAGTTAAAAGCGAAACAATTTGTTGACAGAAAAAAATAGGAATATTCTTGAAACATTGGGATAAAGTGCGTCAGGCCTGTTTTCTAGGGACTACGAGCAATGGTGAGACGCGACGAGGGTGGCGATATGGGCTTGTTGGTCGGTCATCATTGAAGGGTATCTGTTTAGCGCAACAAAGCAAGGAAACAAGAAGAAACGAAGACGAAGACGAACGCTTGTCTTCGTCCTCGTTTCTTCTTGTGTCCTTGCTTTGTTGCGCTATACGGATACCTTTCAATGATAAGGAGCACTTGTTTCTGAATGCGCTCGAGCAAGGAAATATGGGAAGCATACCTTAAGTTCCATGACGTAAGGTGTTAAGTAATACGACTGTGAATTAAAGCGCGTTAAAAAGTAATGAACGTATGTTGATGAAAGCAACATTTTTTGTTCTTTCAATAGTTGCCTTCCGTCAAAGGCACGCTTTCTTTTTATTGAATTCACATGGATAACACATTTTAATGAAGATGTCTAGGTATAAGCCTAGAGAGAGAAAGAGAGAAAGGAAAGGCTGGGAGTTTAACAAAAAGCGTGCTTCCAGATTTCGACATATCACTAGGATTTTCTAGTCCTAAACATATACGTTGACTACAAAGTGAGATTACATTATCGTTTATGCGTAATACACAAATATAAGTAATCCGCTAGGCTGCTGAACTGAATATATATGTTGTGCTTTCGTGGAACAAGTGATGGTACAGGTAAATGCGGCACTGGTTCAAAGTCTGCAGAGACACTTCCTTATTTCAAAAGCCTCTGCTTGACTTCACTATGTACCAAAACTATTAAAAGCACAATGATGATGATAATAATCAATCCAATTTATCCATTGATTGAGTACATTTATTTAAATATCTCGCAACGCAAGAATACATGTAATTGGCAACTTGAGGAGCCAATTCGGTGACATTTGCTATTAATATGAGCACATACAAGTGATATGAACTGTGGTTATTAACCATGGAAAAAATGAATTAGGACCAGTATCGCATTACATGCTGAAATGAGTGAGAAATTAAATCGAAGCATTGAGATACGCGCTGCACATGCTAAAAGGAATGCATAAATTCACAGCTACGCTAGAACAAGCAATAACTACAGTCGCCGCTACTATGTACTAGGGAATGAAAAATGTTTCCAATTATTTTCTTTGAGGCTCTAAAATCATTCCACAATCCAAACAATTGTTGCGGACTAATATGAATTCTGTTGAGACGGTTCGAAAATCAATTCCAAGAGTACGTCTCCCACTCAAAGAGTGTTGCTGGTGAAGGCATCTTCTTGTCTCCCATAACTGACCGCACTTTCGACAAAACAGGGTTTCACAGCTCCTAAAATAGAGTTTCGCATTTGTGCTACGTCTAAGTGGGTGATCGCAAACAGAGAATTTACAAACGAATACCTCATTTGTTATTCCTTTATTTAATCGAAGTAAATTGAGGCAGTATTGTGTCTACACAGAGCCAACAGGTCTTTGCTTCGTGACCGCAAAGTAGCTAGAAATGCGGTCTTTCACAACAAACAGAGCTATTCCACTGTGTGAAGATAGATGACCATCGAAGCTGTTGAAAACCAACGCTACAACTGCTGAGGCTGGTATGCAATGCTTTATGGCTTTAGCGCAGTGATAGTAGTGCTGTGTTATAGTAATGGTAGGAACGGGAGTAATCGTAATTCTGACAGCACATCGCGACCCATAGCGGGGCTGCAACCACATTTAAATCAGTTGCTAGGCTGTATATTTTATATAGAGGATGGCCTGGGATGTCACACCTCATGTGTAAAGCTGGCATTTCCTTGGCAGCTTGCGCAGCAGTAATCTCTGCCGGGAAACATTTGCGGGGAGCGCCATGTGTTTGCCATTGCTATCACGAGCGCCTTATCAATTATGCGGTTCAGATGCTTCTTTTTTTAGCTTGTTCTTTATGAAACATGTGCTGTCCTGTATTTTCTATGTTTCTGTCCCCTCTTATCAGAAGAGAACGCAGCCGTTGTGCCCCTTCTGATGGCAGTTGCCAGCCTGCTCCTCGCTTGCGCTTTCCTGTCGAGTGTATATATATTTTCAAAACAAACAATGTATCCACTGTTCGCTGCACTTTGCTGAGTGCTCGTAGCCTCTGTCTTACGGAGGTATGAGCCACTGATAATGACAGTTTTCGGCATGCTGTTCTGTATGTTGTATGCGCGACTCCAAAAAATGTAAGCACTGCTCGCTTCCTATTGCTAAGTGCTTGTAGCCTCTACTTCACGGGGCTATGAGCGATTACAGTGTTTGTATGAGTGCGGGGGTGTTAGCCATTGATGATAATAGTTTTTGTTCACGGAGAACAAAAATTCACGGAACCCTAGCCATATGCAGCTTCGCTGTAAGAACCAAATATTGATAATAGTAAAAATGATATTGTAAATAGCTTCATTGACGCTAAATAGAGAACATGCATTGGCAAATTGGAAGAGGTACGATATCTTAGTATTGCCGCAAAGCGTCGAATTAAGAAGAAGATATAGAGTTTCATTTTCTCATGGTCAAGTCCAATAGAAACTACGATAAAACTAAGTGACCCGGACTAATATGTGCAATACTTCGTGTAATCTGGGTGCTGGTACAAACAGAATAGGCAGATAAGTTGACACAAAGGACACTCAGATAAACCGGATTTATTGAAAAGGAGTTCCACTCCTTCAACCATTAGCACGCATGTACTGACAGCAACAAATGAGATGACATCAAGCACTCAACGTGATAAGGGCGAAGACAGAAATATAGGCAGAAAACAGCGATGCGAGTCGCGGCCCTGCTGCGAAAACTGTCAGTAGCAGGTATCATAGCTGTAGAAATGTGAGTATAAATTCTTTGTTGTTTTGTCTGTGTCGCCTAATTGAACTATCGCCTCCGTAGCTGACAGCGTCTTAGTGTTTTATTCAGTGTTCCCTCACGTCGCCATATCTTTGAAGATTGTGTCAACGGACTTTTCGTCTACTGGATTTAGCCCTGTACTTCATGCATTAACGCAGTGTATGCTGGGGATACGATCCAACTACGGCACATACTCATTTGGAACATCCTCATATCACTATATCGACATGCGTGGGCTGCCCGCCTCAGCCCACGCTAGGTTCCATTTCTGCCCTTGTGAGGAATGAAGTGCAGCGATCCAAGGTCCCGTTCCAAGCAGCAATGCGCCGCCCGCGACAGCACACTATCAGCGGCCGTCGTATGCGGAAGTTTTGAGGCGAGTCCCTGCCCCCGCTCCGACGCATTTGGACCCCGCCACGTCTTACGCCGCGTCATACGTCCCGCCGCTCCCATCAGTGCAACCGATTCAACGTATGGAGGATCGGCGCCCGCTCGAAAGGAAATCTGACGTCTGGCGCACCCTGAACAGAAGGCCTCTGTGCTATCACTGTGGAGAAGCCGGTCACGTATACCGCGAATGCCCATACCGCCGCCTCGGACTGCAAGGTTTTGCCGCGGATTCACCAAGGCCCAGATATGGCGAAAGGCCTAGGGCGATTGAGAATACCTGAACCAGCAGAGTATGCCACCGTTGCCGCGGCGGCAGTCGCGCTCGCCGTCCGCTAGGCATTCTTCCCCAGCTCCTAGAAGCCCTCCAATGGCAGCACAGGGACGATCGCCAAGCCCTCGCGTGGGAAAACTAAGAACAGCGACCTTCGGGGGCGAGGTCGCTGATAATCGCCTTTCCGAAGACCTCCCATCGACGCGAGCATGGTCTATTCCGCACGATTCAACGACGACAGCAGCCGAACTCAGCGACAGACTCTCGCTAGACATACCTGTTGTGCTCGACGGCCGCCACGTTAGTGCTTTATTGGACACGGGGGCCGACTACTCAATCTTGTGCGGAAAACTAGCGACGCAACTTAGAAAATTATCACGCCTTGGTCTGGAACGCAAATTCGTACTGCTGGCGGGCATATCGTAACACCGTTGGGCATGTGCACGGTCAGAGTACAAATTCGTGGGTCCACGTTTCCAGCCAGCGGCCTTATACTCCGCGATTGTTCTCGGGACCTCATCTCAGGCGTCGACTTTCTGCGAGAGTGTGGTGCCATTATAGACCTCCGGGAGCGCACAGTGGCTTTGTCAACAGAAAGAGCAGCGAACAGCCGCGACAATTGCCGACGTAACGCGCTTCGGGTTTACGCCGGCAGTGTAACTGTACCACCCCGCGCAGGTGTCCTGGTAATGGTCGTACGCGACGATCTGCGTGACGGCGAAGCTGTTGCAGAGGGCAATTCCTCTCTTATGGTAACTCATGGTGTGTGTGCAGCCCGCAGTCTCATTATGCTTCGAGGTGGACTTTCGGCGCTCCTCATGACGAATTTCAGCCAGCAACATCGGCACCTATTTCGTGGTACTACTATCGCTTTCGCTGAGCCCATAGCAGACGTTGCTGAATGCTTTGCGTCTATGACGAAGAAGAACCCAGCTCAGACACTCAGCAATATCGACATCAATTCAGGCCTTTCGGAGGAAAAGCAGAAAGCGCTGCGCGAGTTGTTCCTTCGGTTCAAGGAGTGCTTCGCACCTTCTCCTAAGGTATGCCAGACACCCATCACGAGACACCGAATAATCACGTATGACGACTCTCGTCCCACACGACAACTGCCTTATCGCGTATCGGCGAATGAGCGGAACGTGATTCATGCACAAGTGAAAGAAATGCTCGATGATGACGTCATACAACCATCCCAAAGCCCTTGGTCATCGCCGGTGGTCCTCGGCAAAAACAAAGACGCAACGCTTTGATTCTGCGTTGACTATAGAAAGTTGAATAACGTCACAAAAAAAAGACGTTTATCCGCTTCCGCGGATCGATGATTCGTTACATCGAGCGCGGCGAAACAGGTACTTTTCATCCATAGATCTGAAGAGCGGATATTGGCAAATTGAAGTTGACGAACGAGATCGCGAAAAGACTGCCTTTGTTACGCCGGATGGACTGTACGAATTTAAGGTACTTCCATTCGGCCGGTGTTCTGCACCGGCCACATTCCAACGAATGATGGATACTGTTCTGACGGGTCTGAAGTGGCACAGCTGTTTAGTATACTTAGATGACGTCGTCGTGTTTGCCGCGACTTTCGAAGAACATCTGAAGCGTTTAGAGGCAGCACTTGAGGCGCTCCGATCCGCTAATATCACACTAAAGCCAGAAATGTGTTACTTCGGTGACGAAGAGCTGAAGTTTCTCGGGCATGTCGTGAACGCCGACGGCGTCCAGCCTGACCCAGACAAAGCATCTGCTGTTGCTGCTTTCCGACTCCTCGTGACAAGAAAGCAGTACGTCGCTTTCTCGGTCTGTGTGCGTACTATCGTCGCTTCATCGCTAATTTCTCCCGGATCGCCGAACCACTCATACGCCTAACGCGAGAAGACACACCCTTCGTTTGGAGGGATGAGCAGGACGCAGCTTTCACCGATTTACGGCAAAGCCTGCAGCAATCACCCTCCCTCGCTCACTTTGACGAGCACGCTGACACCGAGGTGCATACCGATGCAAGCAACATCGGTCATGGCGCTGTAGTCGTTCAGCACCAGGAAGGCATCGAGCGAGTCATCGCTTACCCCAGTCGCACCTTTTCACGCGCCTAAATCAACTACCCCACCTCCGAGAAAGAGTGTCTAGTGGTTGTGTGGGTCATCATGAAATTTCGGCCTTATCTCTACGGTCGCCCTTTCAAGGTAGTGACAGAACACCATTCCCTGCGTTGGTTAGCCAACTTACGAGACCGGCCCGGGCGAGTTACTCGATGGAGTCTCCGTCTGCAGGAGTTCGATGTTACCATCGTCTAGAAATCGGGCCGCAAACACGAAGTTGCGGACGCGTTGTCACGCGCTCCCGTTCAAACTTGCGATAAGGACATGGACGAAAACGGCGCATTCCTTGGGGCCCTCGCCGCATCTGACTTGATCATACGGCAGCGTGAGGACGCCGAAATACGCCCTCTCATCGATCACCTAGAAGGCAAGAATGCTACAATCCCACGACACATTTCTCGCAGTCTCTCGACCTTCTACCTCTGAAAGCGTGTCCTCTACAAGAAAACCTCGAGTGCCAGCGACGAAGAGTATCTATTGGTCGTACCTGCCGCCCTCCGTGATGACATTCTCCTAGCTTGCCATGATGAGCCCACGTCTGGACACTTGGGATTTTCACGCACTCTGGGACAGAGTACGCCAGACGTACTACTGGCCCAGACTTTCTAGCACGGTGAAGCGTTACGTGCAAACTGTCGTGAGTGCCAACGCAGGAAATCGCCATCTTTGAAGCCCGGGGGGTTACTCCAACCCATCGCACCAACTAGCGTGCCGTTTGATCAAATCGGCATGGATCTTCTGGGACCCTTTCCCTTGTCAGTCAGCGGAAACAAGTGGATTATGGTCGCCACGGACTATTTAACACGCTACGCCGAGACGAAAGCTGTACAACGTGCCAGGGCCTTCGAAGTTGCCTAGTTTTTTATCGATCACATATTCCTCAGACATGGTGTCCCATCACATGTCATCACCGACAGAGGCACTGCCTTTACAGCCCAGCTGATAGAGGACATATTCGAGCGGAGCTGTACACAACATCGCAAGTCGACTGCCTATCATCCGCAGACCAACGGACTGACGGAACGGCTAAACAAAACCATTGCTGACATGCTGTCTATGTATGTGGACGTCCAGCATAAAACATGGGATCAAGTCCTGCCGTACGTTGCATTCGCGTACAACACCGCCATTCAGGAAACCAAACGATTCAACTGTCTTGTCTACGGGCGCGAGGTCCAGACCACGCTAGACGCTATGCTCCCGCACGACACCGACGCATCACTTACTTCCGACGCCGAGCAACTTACTCAACAGGCAGAGGAAGCTCTTCAACTCGCGCACATACACATCACGAAGCAGCAGAGTACAGACGCACGACGCTACAACCTTTAACATCGGCAAGTCGAGTACCAGCCAGGTGACCAAGTCTGGGTGTGGACTGCAGGCCGTCGCCAGGGGTTGTCTGAGAAGCTCCTTAGTAGATACTTTGGACCCTACAAAGTGATACGCCGCGTTAGTGAACTACGAGGTCATTCCCGACGGTGCCGCGTCGCCTCGGCGTCGACAGCACCACTCAGAGATAGTGCACGCTATTCGCCTCAAGCCGTATTTCGCGCGTTAAGGCGGCGCCAATCCGATCTCATACGACTTCCACACTTCTACTTTCTAGTTTAGTAAGCATCGGGTCGATGCCTTTCTTTTGGCGGGGGAATAATGCCGCTAGGTGTCATGAGCCAGCACTGAGAAAGAAGTTGGGACTGGAACGCGCGCTCGGCAAGAGGCGGGCGCTGAAGAAGTAGTAGAAGCTGAGGACGCAGGCTTTAATTATTGCTCGCCATATTGTATAACTGTCTGCTTCACCGACGCCGGGTACATCTTCCATTGTCTTTTCATGACAATATGCTCAAACGGGACATTGCGTCGTCATGCCCTAAGTCAGCATGGATAAGGCCTGGGAAGGTTGTTCGTATCTTCGACCTGTTTACGCGTGAGAGCAGCCCAGGGTTGTCTTCCTTCGTACTGTGCGCGCGAGGCCGTCGCCACCTAAAAAACTTGACAAGATGACTTGTTTTCCGACATCCACAACGGAGGCCAAAAGAAATACGTCATAATGACAAACATTTTGGCTATTTCGCGTGAACTGAAGAAGCATTGCGCGCAATTGCAATGTACGCATGGCCTACTCAGCGCCTATCAGCCTTTGCCAATTGTATGGCCAGCAAGTGTGCAGAAAGCAAAACGGTTCGTCGCTTGCAGAATTGGCATAGTACGTAGGATTTCGTTGACTTTTGGGAAAGTTGGTGTAGGACAGACTACCTGCTCTACCAATGGCACGCTAAGAGACCGGTCAACATTGTCCATGACCATAGCGATTAGTTCCACATTGTAAGAAATTTGGTTGCGCAGTACTTTTACAAAAAAAACATGGTGGTAAGTAGATCTAAGGACAAGTTACCAAGGACAATGCTGGACGCAAGCCAGACTTGAGAACATACTGATACGTGCTTTAGATACTGATACGCACCCTAATGTATTGCGAAGAACAAAGAATTACCAATTACCTCATCGAAGTGCTGTCTAATATCTACAGTGTTTCAACTGTTCCCTCTCGTGCTGACAAGGCTCTCACTGCGGTTCACATGTGGTGCCTGATAAAGCCTCAGCTTGCTTTTCATCCTCGTCTTATCACTTTCGTGACTTTATGCTCATTTCTTTGTCAACTATGAATGCTTGCATTTTAAGGTTCGAAATGGTGGGATTCTTGTTTCAATATCCCTCATTTGCATGTGAGCAGCGTTCCCGTCATACTCGAGCACTCTGCTTTGAACAGAAGAACACGAAATGCCACAATCTTTCTTTTTTGGACTCAAGAAACCCGGGCAACTATAATTGCCTAATCCAAGCGTGGTTGTGTAGTAATAAAAGAGAATTTATTTTATTGAATGTTATCCCTATATTTCTGAGGATACTTTATGTGGGAACCAAGGTATGCTGGACATAACCGTACAGTGTTTCCAAACCAAAATAGTATTCTTCCCTATAACACTGCATGTCCGCATTTCCACTTCAAGGCACGGTGACTTGTCTCGCCCTTTGACTGCACTAGTTCATGTGCGTTTATTGTGGGCGAAGACAACCTTCACACATAATAACGCATCCACAAAACGCTTAAAATATTCTTCAAACCTAAATGCATGAAATTCACATTTATGCATGCGTAAAGTAGCATATAGCCGCGTAAAGTAGCGCACACACATATATCGGGCAAATTTTGATCGAGTAGTCTTCAATACTACTAATCTGTAGCAGATTGAACGCATGTGAAATAGTTGTTTTTCGCTCCATAAGTCCAGTCTCTGAAGTAACATTTATAGAACCTTTGATGTTACATTTCCGTGCGCAGCAAGCGCACATACAATTATGCTTTTAGATGGATTCGCTGCTTCCATAAAGGGAAGCCAACGCATAGAAACAGATATTGCTTCAAGTAAAGAATAATAATACGATGACATCAAGATACATATTGACATACGTAATGGAAATATATGTTACAGGAGCCATCGCACACTTCTGCACCTTGAAGAGAAGGTTGCTTCGAAAGGAAACTGACAGGTTGACGTTAGCATAAGGGCACGACCATATTTCTGCTTCCTTTATAGGAACGTGTAAACAAACATGTACATCAAAAATACGATACTGTGCATTATACGATACGCTGTGTGGGTTCAGCGGACATGCTAATGACGAGCAATGCATGCGTCTATCCTTAACGCTTTACATTTTTTAATTGGACTAAATTTCTGAACGATTATTTTTCGAAACGCTTGCACGACAGTGCGGATATTCATAATCAATGAGAATTGTTACCGTTAGGATGCAATATTTTGTTGGTTACGATGAATTTGCAATGTAAAAAAGCCGAATAAATCCAGAAGGACGAAGTTTATGCAAATGCATGCTCAATCCATGATTCCACGCTAAATGAAGTGCCATATGCCAACAGCTCCTGTAGATAATAGTGCACCATTTCTTTCTAATAATTCTTGCCGGAAACTATTCTTTGCACAGAACACTTAAATGTAGCAGGTTAATTACGTTTTCTTGTTTAGCACAAGGTAGGTTTCTTCTGATTATTTGTGGTGCATGTTTGGCCAATTGCTGCTCCATTCTTTTTTGTTCTTTTTTGTATGTATAATCATTCGAAATACTCACCGCGTTTTCCCACTCCGCCACAGTCGGACAGACCAGTTTGTAGCGAAGGATGCCTGGGCCGGAGATCACCGTCAGGGCAAAACGAAAGACACTGGTTCGACACAGCCAGCTCCGAGCTATCGGCCACCATTGTTGCTGGAAGCACGTCGCCTGGCAACGGGTTCGGGTGTTTGATGATAGTTGGGAAAGCCCCGGTGAAAGTGTGGCAGCAGGAACGGAAGAGGCGCCCCCCCGCTTCTTTTTGCAGAAGACAGGGGCTTTCCCTAGCAGCTGCCACCGTCGCAATGCCGGCGCAAACCAGGCAGCTCCGGACTTGCACCGCGCGACCACCTGTGGGACGACACGCGATGAACTGTTGCTGCAGTTGTCTAGCTCTACGTGCAGCGCGCGTGGCACAGGACGACACAGACAAATGACGGCTGGGAGCGCGACAGGAAGAAAAGAATAAAACAGATAAGCGCCGCTCGGCATTTTACGTGAAGCGAATCATGTGACGCCGCTTGCGAAGTGGTTTTGCGTAGATTTGCGCTCTGGAAGTACTGGGAGAATTAGGGTGCACGACGGAGTGTCGCAGTCGTAAATGCGTGCAGCTTACCCGCTCGCCAGTACAGCGACAATATGCGGGATTTCGCACACAACGAAATCAACAGATCACCAAGGTCGCCAATAGTGGGACCTCGAAATACGGGACCAATAAGGATATGTTCGTACGTGCGCTGTCACACATTCATATGACGCCTGCTAAAAGAAGCTATGACTGCGACTCATTCAGGAATATAACCATGGGGCAGCACCGATCAAGACCAAGATGCTCTGCTTGAGCAAGTCTAAGCTCAAAACTGAAGACTTCGCATTTTAAAGATTGTGAACTAATGAATTAGCTAGAACATTTTTGCTAGAACATGATTACAAAAGAAAGTCAGAAAGATAATACCGCAATGGCGCACACGTGCGTATAGAAGTGACAACCTAAAATGGCCATGACAACAAATTTTAGAGCTTCACATGTGCATCCCACCGCAAACCAAACTCGTCCCACTGCAAGGTTGCAAAATTTTAGCGCATTTGGTCGGTAGAAATGTTTGTTTAGGCTTTTTAATATCTCTGTGGCATTCCGGCAACAGTGATCGGTAAGTAAATGAAGTGCCGTGCGCATCGGGTGGCTCAATTTTCGCATGTGCGCCTCGGCGGTCAGGCCGAGACGCACCCTCACATGAATGAACGTGCACCTCCGCTGCACTACTTGCACCTGAGAAGACGACAGAGTGGTGGCCCCGGAGTTCTTGACTCAAAAGCTATGCCGAAATGCAGGTCGCTGTCAGTGTGAAAGCGAATTCCTATTGAATTCGCTTTCACACCGACAGCGAATTCAATGAAAGCGAATGACAGTGAATTCAATGAATGAAAGCGAATTAGTATTGAATTCGCTTTCATTCGGTTATCCGAAAGCTAATTCGGTTAAAATGTACGCGGGCTGCCTTGTTTGTTGTGTTTATAACAATGCCGGCCCCTCTGCTTTCGGTTACGATGATAAACTGATAATAGCTGGACGATGGTGTCGTGTCTCTTTTGCACCATCATTGTGAAAGAAGAGAACGCTTTATTATTCATAATCAAGCACGGTACAGACCACGCCTTTTCGTGGTTTTCAATTGATATATCTCTGCCACATTGTTTTGTGGTGTTAGTACAAACTTTCATTTTATTTGTTGCTATAGCTACTTACACAGCCATTGACACCGTGTGTATGAAAGAAGGCCACCAAGAAGAAGTACCCTTTCTGAAACAGTTCCCGGGGACGCCATTTTAAACGTCGTGCGCTCAGGCACGCCACCAGGTAACACGCTAGGGGAGGGACGTGTACGACGGGCATGCCACCCAGCATGCAAATTGAAATCGTCGATGTCGAATGTATTGACTAGCTTCCCTGATCCTGATATGAAATTCCACGTGTTGCTTCTATTAGTTAAATTGGATTAACTTGTCTTTTTCATTCGATTTTTGTCGCATCACATATTTCAGGCTAACTGTTAGTGCAGGCTAAGTGGTACTGATATAGCTTCCTACAGAGAACGGTACCCGCCACCTGAAATAATAGGTTACACTCTTGGCTGTTCGCTGTCAGGGCTTCCTCCTTTCCCGGTATGCCTTTAACCATCTACGATGCGGAAAACGAGAACAAGGTGAAAGCCGGAGCCAACGTTATGACAACTGGAGTTGTCTTTTTCAAGGCAAGTCCCCTTGAAGAAGTCAAGTTCACTGTCGAAACGTTGGCTCCGGCTTTCACCTTGTTATCGCTTTGCTCATCGACTTCGATTTCCATATCCCGCCTTCCCCGTGTTATTTCATGAATTTTTAAGCATCTACACACTCAAACGTTTCATGGACACAGATTCTTACTAATCGTAATAAACCTTCTTGGGCTAGTTGATGCCAATTCAAACACATGATTTCATGGCGCCGAATAGACACACGCAAAGGAGAAACACACATAGACAAAGATAGCACCGGTGCGTCTGTGTGTGTTTCTCCCTTGCGTGTTTCTATTCCGCGCCATAAAATTGTTTTCTAAGCCTTATTAATCGACTTTTATCGCCTACTGACACGAATGACAGGACGAGGGCTGTTTTCGTATTCTGCGGTCCACGAGTCTTAGTGACCGGCTTTAGTGGTACCGCGTGTCAGTAAGTACGAATGCACTGGTCCTGCTCTCCTGTCTCTTTTAGTATCCTTTGACCACTTGTGGCTTTGTGCAGTAGCCAACTCGTCGGACGCGTGGTTAACGCCTCCTTAGCAGTGCCATGTCTTTCTTCCCTTTCATTCCCATTTCTGATGATGCGCCTGTCGATAGCACGCGTTCCTGTCTTTCTGTGGCTGAAGTACTGACATTCTTAATGGGCTGATCAAAAATGACCTTTCTAAGAGTGACACGCCTTGTGTTTCCATGCTTACACGGAAATGGAAGCATGTTGAAGAAAGATCGTATAAAGCCAGATGGTGCTTCACACATGCACGCAGAAAAGCAAAAGTGAACCTGTTCCGTGCGGGCCTTGACGAAGACAACTCGACGTGACATGATCCCGCAGCATGCGTAAACATTTTGCGTTTACGACAGCTGCATAATAGGGGAACCAGTGTGCCGCCTAGATAAAAACAAAGCGGCGCATCCTTTCTTTGATCCGCACCTGATGTTGAAATTCTCTGCATACCCGTCGAGGTTGCTTAATGGCTATGGTGTGGGGCTGCTAAGCATGAAGGCACGCGCTCGAAACCCGGCCAGGGTGGCCGCATTTCAATGGGGCCGAAATGCGAAAACACCCGTGTACTTAAATTTAAGGGTACATTGAAGAACTCCAGGGCGTCGAAATTATTCCGGAGTCGCCCCTACGGCGTGCCTCGTAATCAGATCATGGGGCGCGAACCTAGAAGCCCATTATGTAATTTCATTATTCAGTCCTATGCATTAGGCAAACGAAAAAGAAAGCTCATTTCTCTGCTGTTCTTGAGACGAAGAAAGAACAGGGGGGCTCAGTAGATAATATATAACCTGTACCAGTATTTAGCAAAAGGTACGCTATAATTGTTTGCAAGAGCAAATCCCAGCTGAATCCGATGTTGAACACAGCATTAGCAAAGGCTGCTGGTCACTGGAAAAAAGCACGTACAAAAATAAAGTCTTATTACTTCTCCAATCTCCAGCTAGAAAACAGGACGTCCCCTAAAGTAACACAAAAGTACGGAAGTCGTTTTACAAAAAAGCGTAATGTGCAGATCAAGTTTCCTCTTCAAAACGCTCTGCCTTCGTGATGTCATGTCCGAAATTGCCCTAAAGGCTAAGAGCTAAACTCTCCATACGGTTTGTTCTGGTTTCGCAAGGTAGCATTTTTGAAAAATCTCCTAATATTGGCCCATGGTGTGAGCTAAATTTCCTGGAGAACTCATGTGGTCTCTTTCAGATAACGCAGTGTACACGTGCTATGTGAGCTTGCTGGTTCAAGAAGCTGAGCTCATTTTGTCCACAGAAGAAGCGCAAATGCACCAGAGCGACGCTTGCCGTAAGCACAGGTGGAAAGCAAACGTCCCTTATACAGAGACCACTTTGTCACGTCGATGGACCGCTTTAAAAGCACAGAACCAATGGTTCCATTCCAAAGTAAGTAATTAGCGATCTTTAACAGGCGCAGATCTCCAATGTAACAAAACAATGCGCTGGGCTATTTGGTATGAAAAGTTATTAGACATTACACAAACAACGTAACAATGAACAGACGTTGCGAAGCACTGTTCCAAAATAGTTCACTCGGCGTGTTGCTGAATTCCCAGTGCGTTTGCCAGAGTAACGAAGGATACTCCTTGCCGTCAGTGCAAATATAACCGAATATCAAGTCGTACCGAACATGAGCGCGAAAGATAGCTTTTAGTGATGTCAATACTGCACCAGTTACAGCGCCAATAAAGCAGCCTCCTACCAAACGAAGCACCGTGTCAAGTAAAACGTGTTTGTGAAAAGAAGTATCGCTTGTTGGTGTTTCAAGATGTATCGTTATAAGTCGTGTGTTCACACCATTCGGTCCAGTCCAACGGAGCCGTTGATCTGGATACCCGCCAAATTTCCTAAGCATACAGAAATGCCTTCATAAGTGACTTCCGCCTGGCTGCGTTCTGCCAGGCTAATGGAATTAATGTTACTGCCATTAAATCGAACATTCCTTTGCTAACCGTCCTATGTTTGGCGTCCCAGCTGCATGGTCACTTGGCAGCCTGCCATATTCGTATATGTAGACATTATATGCGCGTCAAATACAAGCTCCCACAAGCGAAGTTATGTTAGTCCTGTATACTAACATACAAAAGAGTGCCAGTTCGTGCACCCATATTCCATGTAAGCAAACGGCAAGTGACGTCATGAAATGTACGTTTAATGCCGGCGTATAGGTAGCCTTGAAGCACATACGCCTCTGAATGGGAAGTTTAGCTCGGGGCACCTATCTAAATATACATAAGGACAAAGAAATCGTTTTTCTCGGAAAACACTGCGCTGATATAGAGGAGCTTTGGTGCATTTAAAGGAAGTCTTATGATCTACTAAGTGTAGGAAGCGGATTCCTCACTTGCGTTATCAATTATGTTAGAAAAACATCTTGAGCATTGCAAAATACCTCGTTTTTCTCTGTGCATGCACCTGCCGTCACCATTCTTCCCGCGTCAGGCATCATACGGTGCCTTTCTTAGTCCCTACGCTGCATAGCCCGCACACTGTGCATTCCTCTGATTTGGCAGTCGATCTTGGTATTGCCGGAGAAAAGCCTACTGCAGAAATATTAATATTTCATGAAAATGAGGTTGTGACTTTTGCGGTAGTTAAACATAAATATTGAATATCATTACACGCTGCAGGGGATGAAAATAATTGCAATTGTGCGCATCGGCGTTAGTCGTGTGGCATTTAATAAAATGTTTCATCAGACCTTCCCATCACGTAGACACCGATGCGTGCGTTGCATTTTCATACCTTTCTTTCAGTCAATTCGAATTCTGGAAGGAACACTTAAACATAGATTGACCACTTTAAACCACGGTAAGAACCAGGGCTGGGTTGCAATTGTATCATGATACGAGACAAGATGCTGGGGCAACAAGTATGGGGATACAGATACCAGATACTACTCTAATTACTGTATCCGATATGATACTATCCATTTGTACCTTACGAGACTTCCATACTTTCGCGAACTTCTTATTATAACTCTATATAATCTAGCAGCAAAAACATATCCACAAAAAGTTTGCTTGGAAATTTCTTAACTCCGACCAACCTTGTTTTGTTTGTGTGAAATGTCTGTTAGTCTAAAAACTTGAACGCAATAGCGTTAAGGGCCCCGTGTCGAAGAAAATTCGGTGTCGGTGTCAGCGGAGTGGTGTGTCAGCAAATATTTCTGTATATATATATATATATATATGTATATATATATATATGTATATATATAGGTATATGTATGTGCAAAAGGATAGAAAGTTGCGCGAGTTGGTACGGTAACATGATCTTGGATTGTAGCGCGAAGTCAACACGGACACACAGAAAGGAGCAGACAGGATGAGCGCTAACTCTCAACTAAATTTTTATTAAAACGATGACCATATATATATAGATGATTGCAAAAACCGCAGCATAAGAACACGACAAGGTAAAAAACATCAGTTAAACATATCAGGAGGTATGGAAGTCAAAGAAGGAAACAAGAAAAATTTGACGCTAAATGTGATGCATTAGAGTTGTTTAGTGAATATTTGTGTTCTTGTAGTCTAATATTAATGCACCTACCGCTCTGTCCACTGTAAGCTTTCCCGCACTTGAGTGGAACCTGATAAACTATACCGGTGTTACAAGGCACTATAGGGGACACATGTTTAACGCCGCAATCATCTTTTCTTTTTTCGCCACCATGTTCAAGTTTCCTATTTATCATAGGGCACATGTTAGAAAACTTGCGAGGGGCCGACAAAACTGTATTGACGTCATACCTATTGGCCACGTTTCGTAAACCATGGGATAATCTATGTACATAGGGTACCACAGCAAACTTTGTTTCTTTTTTCTGTTTTTCTTTTTTCTTACCGCGGCTTTTACCGGGGCTTTTTACCAGCGCTCGTCTTGTCTGCTCCTTTCTGTGTCCGTGTTCACTTCGCGCTACAATCCAAGATCATATGTATGTGCCTCGCCTTGCTATATTGCCGTATATGCGCGTTATATTGCCACACCATTCTATCACTTAAGTTGCTCATACGTTGTCTTACGTTCTTGACAAAGTTGTTCCTCGCAATTTTGAGAATAACAGCCCACAAACAAATGTCATGCAACAACAGACCAATCGCATGCCTTTTATGTTATATCTTCCCAGTGTTAAATATCAAAAGTGAAAAAAAATAACAGAAACCTGCAAATGATGTAAGCTTTTAGTGTTTCTACCAGAAAGATCGCCTTCGTGCGTACCGTTCTCCGCCAACGTTTCACGGTAAACATTACGGTTGCATAAGCTGCAGTTGCCGGGAAGCATGAGAAGGAGCCAGGGATCTTTGCTTACTATCCCGTTCCCATCTTAATGATGAAGAAGGACGCTTACAGCATGTAAGCGTCGTCGAAATGTTTGTTTTACTTGCTGAAAGTATGTCTTCATGTCGAAAAAGTTTATTGTGGTTGCGTTAGCTGCTTAACAGGAATGCTCTTTGTACGCTGCACTGTCAGAGGTTCGTGCTTGTCGCTTC
This sequence comes from Dermacentor variabilis, assembly GCF_050947875.1. Classification (NCBI taxonomy): domain Eukaryota; kingdom Metazoa; phylum Arthropoda; class Arachnida; order Ixodida; family Ixodidae; genus Dermacentor; species Dermacentor variabilis. The sequence goes on along the minus strand of NC_134570.1, from coordinate 176,974,129 downwards.
TGTAGATTATGGGAGTCGCTGGTGCGCTCGCCGATCAGCTAGTGGGCCGCCATCTAGTTACAAGAACTTCAATACGAAGCCTCAGCACGACGGCGCAAACACAACTGTGGCGTTTTACGTTCTCCGTAAGCGCATTACCGTTTACGCAATACCGGATCACCGGAGAGGTGTGCAGATGCAACAACGCGGGCATCGACATTGTTTTTTTGTGACGCGTCGTGTGTACAGAGAGAAAATAAAGCTGCAATGACCTTTAATATTCTACTTATCTGACCTTGACCTCATCGCGTGCCCTCGTTGGAGGGCTCTGACAGAAAGATAAACGGATGTCGCTGCTTTTAGTTTTATTCAAGTCGCTTGGTGGCAGCAGTAACAGCTTGAGAAGCGGAGTTGAGCCAACGTATATAGTGTCGTACGTTGACTTTCCGATAGCAGTATCTTGTATCTTGTACGGCACTCCTTCCAGGTCTGTTGCTGTAACCACCGGAGTTCCTCGAGTGTCAATGTTGGGCCAATTGCTATATTTAATCCTTTTTAACGACATTACTGCTAACATTCAATGTGACATGAAGCACTTCGCGGGAGACTGTTATTTATAAAGAAATTGTGAGTTACGCAGACCACTTATAATTAGGCAGAGCACTGGACTTGGTGTCCAATTGGTGTACAAAATGACAAATGTCAAATAACACTGCTAAATCTGTATGCATGTCGTTTACAACAAAAAGAACCCCAAGGAATTTTCTTATGCTCTCGGTGGAACTGGCCCGAATAAAGTAAATCACCGCAAGTACTTATGTTTTGCATTCACTTCCGACCATTCGTAGAATTTGCACATTGATAATATTACCTCTGCCGCGTTACGCAATTTTGCTTTATTAGACGATGTTTACGCCTAACACAGAAGAACACCATACCAATAGTCTACACAACTTTTGTTCGCTCCGTCTTAGAATACGCTAACATGAGCTGGTTGCCACGCACATCAACTGGCACATAAAAGCTAGAAAAGATGTAAAGGAATGCTGTGCGGTTTATCTTTTTAAGTAGAGGCCCTATGACGCCCTTACAAACCTCTCAGCTGATGCAAGCCTTAAAACACTATGTGTTAGGGCTGGACAAGCCCGATTAAAATTAATCTGCCAACTAATGCACGACAGTTTTAGGATTGATCGAGCTAAGTACGTTACTTAGTGAGTGTAAATCTCGTCTATCGCGCAAAAACCCATTTACAATAAACCAGCGCAGTGTTCCCTTTGACACGTTGAAGTTTTCACTTTTCCTATGTGCGTTCAAATAATAGAACCTTCTCAACACAGATGGTTTCCTCTGCGTCACTTTCATCGTTCGTGTATCTACTAGAAAGATCAAAAACAGACGCCACTTAACACATCCGGATGTCTTCGCTGTAATATATGTGTTTCCAGCGCATAAAATTTCTGCATTTCAAGCCCCAAACTGTGTTGACTTCAGCTCTGTTAACTGCACAACTTCTGTAATTTTGCATCGGTCATTTATTCGCTATTTTTGTAGAAATTTTAGTAATACTATATTTATTTTTGAGTGGTGTTATACTTACCAAAAATAGTGTTTTTCACATCTTCATTGGTGATGTTTTTCAATACTTAAAGTAGTTTCTCTAACTTTTTTTGGTTTTTTACTGTACCACCCAGCGCGAGCTGTTTGTTTCCTTTAGAAAACTATCTAGTACAGTGCCCACCTGCTTTGATCTCACTGAGACCGGCAGTATCGCATATAATTTACGATGCACGATCAATAATACATGATACATGTTTTCATGTATCGGAAATACAGATAGTGATACACGTTTTGCCAGACGTATGACGGTACAGATACAAGACACCTGAGGAATATCTAAGGTAGTATCTAAGATACATGTATCATCTGTACCGTCCAGCAATCGCAAGAACTCTTTCAGGACACTTCTTTCGTTAATGTTGCGGCAACAAGTTGAGAACTGTAAAATAGAATGGTGGCGAAGCTTCCACTTAGTAAGTTGTGCGCCCAACCGCCGTGGTAGCGTAGTAGCTCTAAGGTTGCGCTGCTGAGCGCGGGATGACATCACGGCCGCAGTGGCCGCATTTCGGTAGGGGAAAATCTAAAAAAACGCATATCTGATATTTGGCGCCCGTTAAATAACCAAAATGAGTCAAACTTAACCTGTAGTAAACCCGTACGGCGTACCGCATAACCATATCATGGTTTTCGCACGTAAAAACCCCAGACTATATGTCGCGCCAATGCATGGGCGCCTGTTTGTCAGTGTTAAGTTTTCTTTTAATACACTTCAGCCGTTTTAGCACTGAAATAATTCCCAATTTTTTTTCCTTTTCGCCATAATTGCCATGTTGCCACTTCGATGCCGGTATCATCTTTCATCTAATGTTGCACACACTGAGTGTCTCGAGATGAGAAACGGCTCATCCGCGACACGCTTGTGACGAGCCCGCAGCATACATGCTGCAGACAGCGCGTCTCCGGACAAGCGCTGCTACAAACCACCACTTCAGGCCATCGTGCGAATTCTCCTTCACACCCTTTTAATGTGTTACTCGATGAACGATAGGAAAAAACATCTAACCAGACGCTCTTTAATGACTGGTGGGAACAGCAAGAGTGTGCGTCAGGTCTTAGACACAGCGAACGTTTCGCTGAAGCTTCGTCGGTATCGCGAGAAGCATTTCTTGATTAAAATGGGGCTCGCAGCAATGTATTGCTTCAGTTTACCCTGAAAGTAAACTCCTACAGTCACCGCATCGGAAGATTATCTACAAGAGAAGGCGTTGCCGACCGATTTAGAGCTACTGCATTCAAAGATTGATAGTACCTTATTTCAATATTTTATAAGAAGCACACTTATGAGACTATAATCTTAAAACCAAATTCGATTAACTGCAACCATCAATGCACACCTAAGGACAAAGATATCGTGTATAGCGATAATGAAAAAGCCATAAAACGATGGTAAGTTAAATTGGATTTTCTATCGCAGAAGCAGCAACACTATCATGCGACGTTTTCTAAAAAAAAATCAAAAAGCAGCAGGTTGCATAAGAACCATCACAACATGTTGATCTTCTACTAGGAAAATGAACTTCGATGTGACAGGGAGTTTCCCTTTTGAGTTGCTGTCTAGACGCAAAACGTAATAAACAGGCTTCATGCGATTAACTGGGGCATATTGCAGAGGTCGGTTCGCGACGTATGTGTTTACACGCAAGAGGTTTTGACATTGAAGCGGTACTAGCGCCTCGTGTTGCGACGTGCAATGATCCACAGCTTGAAAACAACATCGCATCTGCGCAGTTGCAGGAACAGGGTTCCCCTTCATCGCATCATGCGCAATTCAGTCTTGTCCGGACCTGTAAATGAGCGATAAACTGCTGTTCGTTTTTTTTTTGACGCACTAAGCTGAGGAATACCACAGCCCCTGACAGGCCGGATATGATGTAGAGGCAAAAGAGACACCGACCTCGAATGCTAAATGCTAAATGAATGCTAAATGAATTGTTAGCCAACACTCCGCTTCACTTCGCGACTGGACCGACTCTGCGGCCGACGATGAAGCGGTCAATAGCAACGTCGGTTGTCTCAGAGGAGAGAAAAAGAGAAGGTAGGCGAATGGGGAAGGAAGATGTGCACCTTGCTTCCTGCCCTACGCCAGACGACAGAAAATAAGAGTGGTAGAGTCAATTGATATATAAAACAACAGTCAATGCACGCAGTCAACAAAACTCATGACTCATAACCCCGTTAAGCGATAAATACATATCATGATGGTGATTATCATTACCACGAGTGGTTCATTTGTAATCCGGGAAATCAATGCCTTTCCAAGCGATTCCCACGTAATCAAACTAGAAGCAAATAAAACCCGCATAATAGTCATATGTGATTTTTTCACGTGGGAGAGCAGCATTCTGGATTGCAGTTAACATCGCAGTTCGGAAAGCGTTGCCATAAATGTTACAGCCAGGTGCAGCATCCGTTTTCAGAAATATCTTGACTTCGTCCATATCGCATTGCTCATAACATGCCGGGTTGCTTCCACAAGAAAACCTCATGTGCTTACGCATATTTATATGTTTGTTCCACGCGGTGCTAGGGCTTGTGTCACGTGGCGTGAGTGTTTGTGTCATGCGACGGCGATGCTACACGTGGCCTGGCTGATACTGACTCTCTGGAATGAACTCACAGTCACTGCTGCCATTTGCTCGATTTGAGTGACTACCTCGGGAGAGAAACTTGTAGAGGTTGATTACAGTTATACCTGTACACTGTAAAATAATTTACACCCTCAAAAGGGAAAAAATGATGTAAATGTGTCTATAAATCGCATGCTTAGGGTGTGATTTATATAACTAGTACCCGGAAGGTGTAAGTTAGAGACACATTTACACCCTTTTTAACTTTTGAGGGTGTAAATTATCTTACAATGCAGCAACACAGTGGCTATTATAGGCGCCGTAGTGAAATGAAGGGAGCCTTCCGAATAAACTAACCAATTGTTCTTTAACATGTGCACAAATTTAAGTGCCCGACCGTTCTTCGCTTTGCGTTCATAAAATAATGTTGCTACGACTGGAACTCGAACCCGCGACCTCGTGTTTAGCAGCGGAACGCCATAGCGACTCAGCTCACCGCAGGGGCGTGGAATTTGTGAAGACGCCATGGCACGATAATAGAAATGCAACACTCAGAAAACAAAGAAAGTTCTGGGAACTGTTTCCGAAGGAGTAACTGCTTGTCCGATATTTCACTCCCTTTTCGCGAGTAGATCGACGCCCTCTGAGAGAGAGCAGAATAACTCCCCCCGACAGAGTTTTATTACTCCACCGTAAGGGAGCGCTAGTACGGTTCCGCAGAGTGCTAATATTCTCCCTACAAGGGTAATAGTACTCCCCAGACTGAGTGCTTCTACTCTTCCAAACCGAGTGTTTTTACTCCCCCAAACAAAGCGCTTGCACTCCTAACCGAGAGACTGTACTCCTTCAGAATACAGTGATTGTACTTTTCCCAATAGTGTGAAAGCCATGGCCACGTTAGAAGGCATTCGCAATACTTACATTTGGGGAATATTGGATCGTTTCATAAGCAGCTCGTGCACTTATGCTTGGTGAATCTGATGTAATCTGTTGTCGCCAAGTAACTCAAATGAAACATTTTTACCCGAATAGAGTCACAATCTTTATTGATTAGTCGCAAGAGAAATTAAATAATAATTTGAGAAATACTGACACACACAATGAGATTGCAATGATACCCAGGAACTTTAAGATTAATCTTGTAATAAAACACAAGTATATTCTCTAATGTTTCTTCAGTATTAAAGTGTAGGAATATCCTTTATGCAATTGGCTCCATGTTTTCAATAATGAAGCATACAATGGAAAGTTGAGCATACAACAAACGTGTGCAAACTCACAAAGTATTGACACTATGATTCAAGAGAATTATGCACCAAATTACTGGCCAGGAAGTGAATTTATAGCATCAGACGGATGGAGTTATATGGCAGAGGTTGCCAGATGAGCTGGAAAGCATGGGACTGGTAACGTCGATAAATTGTGTAAGAAACTTTTTTGGGCTAAATTCTAAAAGAGCAGCTCATTTGATAACGCCCTGTACAATGTATGGATGTTCCTGACTGAGAGTACAGTGCATTTAGCAATGTGTCGTATATTCTCATGTGAGGCCGCAGGTCCAGTTTTGGTTGCAAAGATTTCACAGATTGTATCGGCTGTACCCCATTGTTTCTTAGCGTGTCTTGTCTCAAAGCAGTAAAGAGGCGTATCATATTTCCTATTGGGCTGGCGTCCTCACGAAAGTAGTTTCTTGGTGCTGTTGGGATAGATCCGTTACACTTTTCACAAATAAATAAAATTATACTTAGAATATTAACAAGTGTGTGGCAAATGGGTACTAACTGCAATGTGTATTGACATTAAAATGTTGCGCATCAAATTTGTCATAAATGGTAGCTTTCTATTCTGCATTAGGCTATGAATGCTATGCTTCTGAGGAGCATCCAGCATGATTACGTGATCAATGATTGTGACTAGTTTAAAATGCAGTCTAACTAGTATGTAGCATGGCACCATACGTGAACGAAAAATCATGTCATGAATATGATGCATTAAAGGCAACATGAACATAAAAACAGGCCGGCCAGTCCACAAACAAGACAAAGAAATTGATCATAAATTAAGAAAAGCACCATCCTGCTTTACATATCCCTTCCATGCAAATGGCTTGTGCATGCGGCTATGCACAAACTTCCATAATGAACCAACTACCTGAAACCAAAGTTTTTTTTCCTACTGAAGTGGTTAAGGTACGCTAAGAAAAATTATCGCGCTTCAGATAATCTTATCTTCGTCGCAAAATAAGTATATATGGGTCTGGGAAGACTAATAAAGTGCCTCAGTGTGCATTGTATCTCAAGTCCAAAAATTTACAATGTGCAAAAATGCTTTAATTTTATTTTGCCTGATAAAAATGATATCTGCAGAAATCATCAAAGTAAGGGGCTTTTGCTTGAATGACACAATATGTTCACATCCACCAACTGATGAACAAGTGTTCCAAGCAGATGCTCTCAGTACTTTGCATTGAACACATCCCTGCCTCCGCTAGCATTCTCGGTAGGCAGCAAGTAGATTGAGTCACCCTAATCAAAATCTGAAATACCTGCCAGAATCACTCATATGACAATTTCACACAAGGATAAACCTCAATTTTACGTGCCCCAAAATAATTTTTCAATTGCAAACGCCTCTACGGCTTCTAATTAAGACGGAAGGTGTGCAACACGGTGTACAAAGTCAAGGCGTTGCTGCTTGCTACCGCTTCGGGGGGAGCCGCGAGCAGATCTAATAAACTGGTTTCGTGAGCACGCACGTAAACCATAATGACTTCTTAAACCTGGGGTACTCTGCCCCCAATGCTTTCCCTTTCTGAAACTTAAGAGGTAACCATACGTCTAAAATCAGGTGTAAAAATAGGTAATAGTGAAGACATTAAAAATCGGTCTGCTTCATGTCAGCGTTGAAAATACAGAATCCCAGTGCTTTCTATTTGCACCCTTGCATTTACGTGCTGTTAAATTATGTGAGCAGCTAACCAAGCATGAGCAGTTGCTTTTTATAGAGAACACAGGCACCGCCCTCACTGGACATTTGTATTATCACGAAGTAAACCTGCAATGTTATTGTACCACTATCTTTTTGTCACATGGATATATCTGTTGAGAGGCAAGATAAAATAAGGTCACTTCTCAAAAAAGTAATAAACTTTTCTTTAAAACACATTTCTCGCTTTTCAATGACACTTGCTCATAACTGCTTGTCTCCAGATAGCATACTTAATCTTGACTTCCCCATCAGAGACATCCTATCAAAAATACCATGTTAAAATGACTGCCTAGAGCATGTGAGAATTTTCATCTTGGTGCCACATACTGTATTTTGAAAGTTTGATGACATCTAGTCAAATGGTGCACCCATATACCCACATTCTAGTTTTCTCGTGCAAATTGCAAGACAACGTATTTTGGTTCTTTCGGCTGCGCTCCGCTGCAACATGTGGAGTCATGCTGGGCTGGCTCTTTGACATCCTTGTGTCCTTGCAGCTGCCTTCTTGCCTTATACAGGGGGCTTTTTAGCTACACCAAATTTTTTGAATTAGAAAAATACAAATCATGGTAACGTTATGTTTATCTTTCGAGTGTAGGGAATGGCAGCCTCTAGATATGGAGCAATTACCGCAATCACGTGCGTAATTAGCAAGTCTACGGTAATTAACTTTCTGACTATCAACAATAGGTGGCTACAGCCAGTGGGTACTTTGGAGCCCGTCCTCGACACTACCTGTCCCAACGATCAAATTTTGAATAGTTCCTTTCATGGGGGAGCTACGCGAACAACTTATTTCCCTTCGCAGGCTCCTTGAAACCGAAACTGGCTGGCAGAAGAGTGCCTATGTCGTAGATGTCAACCCCCCCCCCCCCGAATTTTGTCACATCTCCGAGGTCACCGCCTGTCTGGCCCCGCAGCTGTCTGTGGCGTTAGCCTAGCGCTTCGATGCGGGCGAGCCGCCAAGTTTACTTCGTCATTCCGTTGGGTGCCATGTGTACACGCACACCGACGAAAGGCTGTTTCAAGCTTTTGGATGAGAACAACGTTATGCGACATTCAATTTCTCCGGGAAAGCTGTCTCAAACGCGCGCGTGCAAGTTGCGCATATAAAAACGTGTGAACTAACACAGATGGGAACGTTACTCCCGAGTGAAGGGGAAAAAAAGAAAGGAATAAAATATGGTCAGCGCTACAGAGTGATATGACGCCGTGCCTGCAGTATCTAAAAGCCCAAAGAGCTGGATTGGCGCTACAGCGCCAAGGTAGTCCGAAACAGAATGACGAAGTAAATTTGGCTGCCTGCCGGCATTGAAGCGCTAGGCTAACGCCGCAGACAGCAAGGAGATAACGCAAGGTGCCCGCGGGGCCGGACTGCCGGTGTCCTCGGAGACGTGACGGAAAGCGTTGGGGGGGGGGGGGGGTGAGCGCAGCGGTGACATCCACGATACAGGCGCTCTTTTTCCAGCCAGTTTCGGTTTCAAGGAGCCTTCCAAGGGGAACTAATTGCTCGCGTAGCTCCCATATGAACACTGCTATTGAAAATTTGATCGTTGGGATAGGTAGTGACGAGGACGGCCCCAAAGTACTCTTTGCTGTAGCCACGTATTGTTGATAATTATAAAGTTAATTACTGTAATTTCGCTAATGACGCACGTAATTGGGGAAATTGTACCATATCTAGTGGATGCCAATCCGTACACTCCAATAGTAAACATAACGTTACTGTTATTTATATTTTTGTAATTTTAAAAATTTCGTGCAGCTCAAAAGAACGCCCTCTATAAAGCGGGTGCCTGAAAAATATTGTGTGCAGAAGTCAACGTGAGGACATGGTGTAGAAACAAAAGGACAGTCAAGAAATAAGGTGACTGAACAAAAAGAAAATCTTAGCTCTTAGTCTTCCCACTGAAATGCATGAGAAGCATCTAAATGACTGCAATAGTCAAGTGCAAACGTTTACTTGTTAGATTAAAAGAAAAAAGAAATAACCAACAGTTTATCCTCGTTCCGCACCGATATTACCATCCTCCTGCTAATAAATAAAATATTGGTCATTGCCAGATGTCATAAGTCTGTCATTAGTCTGGTGTGTCACAAACACCACTTGTGAAACTGCTAAACTTCAATTCTTAGATTTAAAGAAAAAGAAATAACCAACAGTTCATCCTGGTTCAGCACCATTGTTACAATACTCACACTAATAAATAGAATATTAGTCATTGTCAGATTTAATAAGGCTGTCATTAGTCTGATTTGTCAGAACACCACTTGTGAGACATCCTAAGCGCGTCTTCAGCATGCCTCCCGCACCTTCTCTGGTTGTGCCACGGCTCAAGACGTTTTTTGAGAATCATATCTCCAAACATGATGCTCAGTAGGGATGAAAATATGGTCCTCCGATTCAACGGATATTACTGCCTGTGCCTATAAGAATGTGCTTCTAAGAAGGCTTGTTATGGCAAGCTTACCCACATTTCAAGACTAACAAGAAACAGTTCACTACGGCCTGCATCTAAGCCATTTATAAGGTACGTAATGGACTTAATTTTTGACGACTCGACTATTGCTGCTGTCTGAAATCTAGCATTTTACATTCTTGAAGGTATGTAAAAGTTGCAGTTGGACCGCAGTAATTAGTTTATTAAACCAACTCTTTGTTTTGTCTGTGAGAGACAACTGGTAACACAGAATTAAGGCAACGTTTTATTTTGAGAATTTATTTGTCCATTAAAATATTAAAGCGATAAACACATTTTGATGTGCGACGCAGTAGCTAAATGCACATATTGCACTTCTAACCCCCAGAGGAAGGGCGGTTTAAATGTTCATATGACGTAACTCTGAAGCGCCAATTCATATTAGCAAATGCACAGACATATCCAAAACAGTAAGCGTATACAAAACGTCCCTGCAACTGTAATTGCACAGTAGTCGTTATATACTATACCGATGCATAAGTCGCCGCTTGAAAATTCATCGAGTTCGTACACGTTGGCACCCTTTCGTATTCCCAACGTTCTCGAAAACCGCAACACGAGACATAAAATAAGACACATAATCACACTATTTCAATAAATGAGCAAAAACTGCTCAGTCTTATTCAGCCTAAAGTATGAATTCCTGAAGCGTTTTCAGTACGTTCAAGACAATGCGCCCAACTGGCATCTTGCAGCATGTAGCTATATGCCTCCGGCAAAGTCTCTAACTAGCGCTGGCGCTGCACGTAACTTCAGTGGTCGCAGATTATTCATGGGCAAGAGGCACCGTCAAGCGCGCGGCTTATTATAACGAAAGCATGCCGCCAGCAAAATGGCGGCTTCTGTTGTCTGATGCCTTCTGTTATCTGACTCCCTATTTCAACAGCGTTTCGTTCAGAGCTGACTGCCAAACAAAGTAAATTCAAACACACAAAACGCACGCTAAGCATGCTCGGCAATGAATCGGAATAATGGACTTGTAAAGAAACAATTTTATGCGTCCCCTCGCCTCAGGTCTTATTGTAGGTACCTTGGTTCTGGCAGCCCTTGGCATTTTCAAAGCTCTTACGGATAGCGGCAAGTGATAAAATTACATGCAGGTATCGCGACGACTGGCTTTTTCGATTGACATCGATAGACACAGCGCGTTGGCTAAACGCAGTGACGATTTCCTGGTTTTAGCTCGTCATATACGCAGAATGTGTACGTAAGTTAGAATTCACTTACCATGGAGCATTTGTTGTTATATCCAACGAATGACGAACGACTGTCCTGTTTACGCGATGGCTGCCACACGGTCGCCCTTGGATGGCCTTCGTTCCTGCTTGCAGGACGAATCAGCTTTCTCCGGTGCTGTGCTGTTCCGCGATGTGTGCGCGCACGGTGGGGCAACTCCGAGTGAAAAAGTAGAGTGCTGGCTATGGCTGGCTATGCTTCCCTTTGCAGTGTGGCTGCCTTTCTGCTTAGAAGCAAAACGGTGTGTTCTTTGCTCAGCGTGCGTGAGTGATACATCGCCATGTTCGGAGCCAGCCTCCTATTGGTGAAGCAGGAGCTTCCGCTACGTTTTGTTCTCTATTACCGCAAGAGTAGAACGGGCCTTCTACTCTCTCCTTGCTGACCGAGTGAACTCTCCACTCAACGTTTTGAGAAAGTAAAAAAAATGATTTGAATAGTAAATCGGCCTCTTTACTCCTGCGATACCTTCTCTAGTTTTTAGATTGAATCAGCCGTTTGCTGTCACGACGTGTGATGGACGACGTATAGATGCGTGATCGACTATATCGGTGGCTGTGCAACAACCCCTACGTGCATCAATTACCATTACCACCGCGAGTTGTGTTACGAGTGTAAACCAGATAAGCTTAAGCGTGTCTCATCTCCACTGACAGCTAGTAAGAATGATGGTACTTTGTGGCAAGCTCCAGCCAAAAACTGTAGTGCCCTTCCAGCTTGGATCGCACGACTAGCTACCATTGAACAGAAAACTCACCATTGAGGTTTGTTTTTGAGGATTCAAAAGGGAGCCAGTCTAACCCAATATACTAATTGCCTGAACCAAATGAGCCTCAAGCTATCTTGAAACTCATTCTACGAAAGTGAAGTGCAGTTTCAAGACAACGGCTGCAGCGAAGATTTTCATCAAAGTTCTCGTCCAAAGAAGTTTGAGCAAGAAACTTAGAGATGATCTGGATTACTCAAAATGGATTACCCAGGCTCTTGTACTACTTTATATCGGGCTAAGCTTCTGGGCTGTATAATAAAAACGAAAGAAAATGCTTTATGTGGGTAATTTCGGTCTCAACAGGGTTCCTCGCGATTGTAGGCTCTGCTTTGAAGCCAAAACCATAAATATTTTATTCCCGACCAGGGCAGCGTAGAGATGTTGGAAGCCGATCGCATCAGAAGCTTTGGAAGATGGTGTCCTTACAAACCTCCACTTGCCTCGCGGGCGAGACAAGCTGTTTTTTGCGCGGTTCAACGTGCTTCATGATCTTGACTGTTTTATTTACCTTTTACCCTAATTCGCTTTTTATTTTGTGTGTGTGGCTGAAGCTTTAGATGTGTGGTTGCCTTGTTGATATATTTCCACATGAGTGCTTGCCAGTGCCTGGCAGCGGCCGTACTGCCGCGGCTGGTACAAATACGACATTTGTCCAGTAAAGATCGATTTACTAGCGCATGTGGCGGCAAGTGCCAACTCGTGTTTCACTGTGCTTTCCGCTTACCACTATGCTTAGATTCTTGAGCCTCAGCCAACTCACTGAAGTTAATGTGCTTGCTCCAACCTCTTCAAAAACACAAAAATAGAAGAAAGGTACTTCTTCCGTCAAAGCTACATGCAGTTATTTCTGACAGAGGTGCGTTTTAATTCGGAAGTGATAATGGTTCCTAAATACAACAGACGCTTCGGAAGGGCCGTTTCCAAAGATAGTGCAATGCCGGGCCGACCCGCGGCGGAGGTGAAGCAGGCGTGAAGCACTTCCCGTACACGGGCTGATCCCGAACATAGTGCAATCTCGGGCCTACCCGCGGCGGAGGTGAAGCAGGCGTTAAGCATTCCGCATACGTGGGCCGATGCCGAATATAGTGCAATGCAGGGTCGACCCGCGGCGGAGGTGAAGCAAGTGTTAAGCACTCCCCATGCCTGGGCCGATCCCGAAGATAGTGCATTGCCGGGCGTACCCGCGGTGGAGTTGAAGCAGGCGTTACGTACTCCCCATACGTGGGCCGATCCCGGATATAGTCCAGTACCGGGCCGACCCGCGGTGTAGGTGAAGCAAGCGTTAAGCACTCCCCATGCCTGGGCCATCCCCGAAGAGAGTGCAATACCGGCCGACCCGCGGGCGAGATGAAGTAAGTGTTAAGCACTACATGAAGGGCAGGTCGGAAGGGCAGGCTCCAGTCTCTTGAGATCGTTATTCAGGCTGGCTACCATTACGCTTAAGCCCAGAAATCTTGATGTATCAATTTTGACATCTTCAAAAAGATAACTGAGATTTATGACTTAACGACTGAAAACATTGAAACCGTTCCCACATGTAGATTACTCACCAAACAAATAACTAATCATTCTAGTAATATAATATGTAAGTTTATTAAATTATTATTTCGTTGTTGTTTTTTCTAGAGTGTGCGGATCATAGAAATAATCCAGAGTCTTCATTACTCACTCTAATTAGAGTCAGTACTAGTGACATACCAGTTTTCTGTCAGCGTAGTGCATTACCAGTGTTGGTTGTGCTATGCCATGGCTGGACCATGCCGGAGTTTTGTGGTAATCCTCTGCAGGCTATTGTCTGGGGTCAAGGTGTTGATCAGCTCATACACAAATAAGCTCGGATGAATTCGAGTTATCCATGCTTCCATCCAATGAAGAGTAAGATCTAGGTTCACCTGGGCATTGTCCCTCTCGGGTAAGCAGGAACCATGCTGAAATGGCTGGGGGCTTTGGTCCTCCCTTGTAATGAAACTACTTGGAGGCCTTGGTATGGGATTGCGTTCCTTGTGAGACTGTTCAATAAGCATGCTGTTAGGGCTCGGAGTTCGTTGCGCACCCCGGAAATCCAGCTCACTGGAAGACACAGCTGCGAAGTCGGGTCTCGTCAGTCGGTCCTCGAAAGAGTCCGGCAACCATTCATGGCCCAGAGGCGCGTGTACGGTGCGGGTGGTTGCCTACCCGTATAATCCAGCTAGGACAGAGCCGCTGCCTCTGGGTGGAACTCTCCACACCTCCACGGGGTGCGTCACGGGCAACGTGTAGGTGAGTTGAATGCCTGCACGGCTAGCAGAGGAGCGCATGCTGCGTACCCGGAGCCGTAGGCCCACAGCTGCAGTGAGGGGGAACAAGGTGCACCACAAGCCTATTACGGCACCCGAACAACTTAGCGCGGACTGTCAACCACTTTTTACTCTGCCGATGTGTGGAATGTGCCATGGTAAGCCCAACTAGTTTATGTCCTCCAGAGCAGTGAAGCAGTAACTGCTTTCTTGGCTAGGTAATTGCGGTTGCTCTGGAGCTGCAAGTGGTGATTCCATAGTTTCCTCTGACCCACGCACTTATGGTCTTGCTGCGCTCCTTGGTAGAGAAGACGGGCGTTTGTGTCGCTCGCTTTGCGTTTCATTCAAGAGGGCCAACTCACAAGAAGCAGATGGTGGGCCTAGCTGCATTGTGGGGGCTGACTCCAAAACTGAGTCCGAAAAATCGGGGCTAGGTTTACCAATGTCATTCAGGTGGATTTCAATCCACGTCTGGCGCGGGGGGATTGCCCGCTAGGCTATGCACCCACCCCGACAATCTCAGAGCGAAGCGCCGCGCCGGTACGCCAGTCTTGGGGCGCTCCTGGACTTTGTACAATGTTGAACCATTTATTGCCGCAAATTGCGACACTTAGTGACAGCAAATTGGCATCGTACTAACTACGGTGAGTAAAGAGAAGTAAAAAAAACCACAGCAATGAAGGCGCACAGATGTTACGACAAGCGAGTAACTGCGCTTGCCGATATCCATACTCACTCATACGTTTCGGGGTATTTTCTTGCAATATCGAGCACCAACTAGCCTCGTTCTTCGTAACTGATTCGCTTTATACTGATTTGAGCGTGGGCACTCCAGAGTTCGGTCTACTATGCTATACTGCTATACACAGGACAAAAAATAGAGACTGATACACATGTGCGTTATTGATGACGAAAAGAATACGGTGAAGTGGCGGACCACCCCAAACGTTCACGCCCGATGGGCTCGAAATAACGTTCAATAAGGCTCCGACTGGGGCTAGTTGGTATGGCGTCGTTGTTGTGATCGACCGTTCACACCGTGGCTCCCTTCGGTCACGGCTCGCGCGATTATGGGAAACGGGCCGACAGCCTCGTCAAAATGGTTATCAAAACAGATTATTTATCACCACCGCGGGAGTACTTCGGTCAGGAGAGGTTTGGGCAATTAGCAAGGATACGGCCATCACTTGTAAGCCGCACAAATTGGCACGTCCACGCCGGAGACGCGGTCTATGTAATGATGCGGTCCATCACCTGTCAGCCGCCCTAATTGGCATGTCCACACCGGGTACGGAGTCAGTGTACGATCGGAGTCAGCGTACGTTGCCCTCCTTTCCCCTATTTGTGCCCAGTGATGTACGTGTGTTTCCAACAAAGCTCCCTTCGGAGGGAAAGGGCAACCGACCTCCGGATTGGTGGAACCTGATGTCATCGCTCTCTTGACGCCGGATTGGGGGAAGTGACTGAACAATGACCAGGCAGGGAACAAAAAGAGGAACGGACGGCGAGAGTGATTGACTGCAACAACTTTCTCATGAACTTTTTCTATGCTACTTTGACTTTTCTTGTAAATATATAAATATAAAGGTTTCTTTCAAACGTACTGATTATCGGGCCCAGCCTCACGTTCCGTTACTCCTCCACGAGCAAAGTGAATTCCACATCTTCGGACCTCCAGTTGCAACATCGTTTTGTTTACTGCACTATACAGTTATACAAAGGCCAAAAATAGGGACTGACGAACATTGAGCATATGGATGTCAATATGTTTTTTTGTACTTGGTATAACAGTACAGCGCAGTAAAATAGAACGATGCCATACCAACTAGGCCCAATCGAAGCCTTATTTGGGCTCCAAAGTGCGACAAATATACTTCTGCCGTTATTCTCTTTGCCCTGAATTTCATAGCGTCCGTACAATTACTCAGAATATGTTTTTTTTTATTTTTAGCCATTTCTCAAGGCGTCTTTATGGCACTAAATAGCACTGACCGAAATGCGTTTGAAACATATTGTGTTTCAAAGCAGCTAACGTCAACGGGAAAACTCACGTTAAAGAATTTCAGGGGATGCGACAGCAGTTCGCTACTCCTGAAAACAGTCCAGCGCAGGCTGCTGCGAAGCCGGCGCAAGGAAATGAATATAACTAAAATATCCCCTCTTGCCCTCAATGAATACCGCCACTTTCTGAGACGTATCGGCTTAGGACAAACACCTGGTTTGATAGGAAAATAAAAGTGCTGCCAGTTATGATTCATAGACCCTCAAAGCAAAAGGTCAATTTCACTAATATGAGCGACAATAGAAATTTACTTTATTTCACACCTGTCACTTATTGCACAGAAACTGCTTCACTAGTCCGCAGTGCTATCAGGGCCACGCTCACGAAGACGTGCAACACCTATTTCAGAACCAACGGCACGCTACGGCAGGGCGAAGACTGAAGGCTGATTTGCTGGTGTTAGACTTTCGACCGTACAGTGTAAAAAATGATATATTTAGCACATGGCCAACAATAAGGCTACCGAAAGGACCATTGGCGGTTTTGAAATCTTTTTTACAAAGTGGACTTGTCTTTTTCGAGGAGACATACGCCATATATGGCAAATAGTCAAGTCCACTTGTGGAAACGCTGGCCCATGCTTTCGTGTTGTTCTCGTTTTGCGCATCGCCTTGAATGTCCATCTCCCACCTTCCCCGCGTTTTCTCTGCTTCCCCGTATTTTGTGTTTCTCGGTCTGTTTGTGCTTTTATTGTTGCTTTCTCGCGCAGATAAGCAGCAGGCGCCAACCTCTCCTTTATCTGTATATTTTTCGTGTATTTTGCTTTGTAGTATTAGTGCCTTACGTTAAGTTTTACTCGTGTTATTTCCTTAAGCGTACCTTCGTGGCCTTTAATTACTTCAGTTTTTCCCTTTTGATATCTTGATCTCGGTAGTAATGTGGATGAGTCCTGCGTTGAGGCGTATCTATTGTATTAGACTTCAGAAGGCTACTTACTCTATTTTTTTGCCTTGATTTTGTAACCCCCTTACACAATGTCCCCATAGGGCCTGTAAGGTATTTTAAATAAATAAATAAATATGCATACCAAGGAAATTCACGCTGTAACGTTATCAAATTATTAGATTTAGATTCGCACTGGGCTTGTTCAATTTTAGAGCACTTGTAATCGTCTGTTCGATGTATATCATTTGATTGCTACTTAATTCGAGGTCGTGGGTTGGATCCCGGCTGATTAGGTGGTATTCCAGTGGGGGCGCAATAATATAGCGGTCGTCTATGGGGACTTATGCACACAGTAATATCCCCAGGTGGTTGCAATTAGTACGGAGTCCTCCGCTACGGCGCGCCTCATGATTCGGTACAGTAATACTAGACATCTTCAGTTCAATATTTTGCATCGCGCAGAACGGCGCAGTTCAAAGTTTCAGGTTTCAAAGTGGCATTAGGCGCCGCTCGTGCAGGGCAACAGTCGGTATAATGTCTTTTGACGCCGCCTCCCCAGTAGGACCCCCGATTTTTTAATCGGGCATCGCGACGCGCTCTCAAAATTAAATAAAAAGATTAAAGAGCCGTTATCAAGGGTAACAGCACGTACATTTTCCTGTCGCAGGCACACTATACCACTTTCATTGAACGAGCCAACTTCAACCATTCTACCAGAGGTGGGCCTTTGGTAGGAGTGCTCGAGGAGGTTCGTCTCAGCAAAGGACAGCGAGCGGCTGGCGTAATCTATTACTATTTCAGTGACGTCTTGAGGTTGGACGAGTACGGCAACAAGATTGATGTTAGTGGCGCCAGTATGCACCTTGGTGGAAGCATCGTCACTAAAATGTGCAAGAACATAACTGCATGGGATGTCGTAGTTCAGCAAAGGCCTGCCTTTTGCACATTCGTCCAGGCAAATGGAGTGTCGTCCCTGGTGAAGCGAGTCAGGGGTTCTGCTATCTTCGATGAGTTTTCAATGAAACGGCGACAATACACCCACCTCCACGAAGCGCCAGAGAGCCTTCTTGTCAGCACGAGCAGGAAATGCTTCTACAGCGGCAAGCTTTTCGGGATCGGGTCGCATTCCAGTGGCGCTTACCACGTGACCGACAAAACCTGAGCCCTTCATAACCAAAGTGACACGTTTCTCGCTTAAGCGTGAGATCAACCGATTAGATTGCTTCTAGCACATTCCGCAGACGATGAAGATGTTGCTCAAATGTTTTAGAAAAGAATACTAGGTCATCAAGATGCACAATACAAGTCGGCAACTTCATTCCAGTGTTCATAATTCACTGGTAAGTTGCTGGGGCTGAATACAAGCCGAATGGAAACACTCGACAATCGTAGAGGCCGTCAGGAACCACACAAAAAAAAAGATTTTTTTAGAGCGCTCTGTTTGGGTGTACTTTCCTGCGACAACCGCCGGCGTCTTACGTCGTGACCGAGTGAACGCGAAGGGCCATAGGGGATGAAAAAAGCAGAGAGAGCGAATAGAGCGCGAGCAGGAAAGCGGAGGAGAAGGGTATGGCGAAAGTGTTAGAAGAAAAGTATAGTGCCGTGACATGAGGGGCTTTGCGGTGACGATGGCTACGAGATGGCACGAGAGCCGCCCGCGTCGTCTGTATGGAAACAAAGCACTGCATCAGCGGATGTTCTCTGCGGTGGAGGCTGTGAACAGCGATTCCTCTCGCTATTTCCCGATTACCCAGGCAGTCGCGTCACATTTAGTTCCCTTTGCAACAGGCCGCACGAGACACATTGTCTACGCCAGTCGAAATATCGCGAAATGAAACACGTCTGCAGCTGCGCTCAAATTTTGCAATCATCGTATCGCAATCGTCGGTGAATTTTCAGTGCTTTTTTTCATCTATTTCGATCAGCCAGTACCCGAGTTTCAAATCGAGTGACGAAAATTACTGGGTGCACCACAGCCTATTTAATGAGTCGGTGATACGTTACATTGTACATATGTTATTTTCAGTTGCATTGCTGCGCTTCTGGTAGTCGATGTACAAACGTAGCGTTCTGTCTTCATTTTTCTCTAGAAATCCTGGAGACGACCGCGAGCTGTTGGAAGGTTCGATAAAGCCGTCGTGAAGCATCTGTTGTACTTGTGCACCAATTTGCTTCGCGTTGTTTTCTCGACACACGGTTGAGCAGCTTATGTATCGGGCATGTGCCGTCGCATGTTATGATATTGCATCTTGTAATTGAAGGCTGGCTCACGTTAGATATAGTTTCAAAACACGCCCTGAACTCAAGCAAGTGCTCGCGCAGTACTTCCCGGTTGTCTTTCGAGAGTTCGGAGTTATTGTCGATGTTACCCAGTGACATGTCAGCAATCCCCACTGCTTCAGAGGCAAAAAAAGCGCGTTTGCTATTTCACCGTCATGCGCTATCGAAGTAACACGGAAAAGGTGTCGAAATTCGTTACTACAGTTCGCGGCAAACAACTGAGATTGACCTTGCGTCAATATGTTCCGTAAGTTACTTCGTACGACCTCTTCACCTTCGCGCATTCCACCGGAAGTCCCTTCGGCTTGGGCACTTGCTCGTGGGGAAACCGTAACACTTTCGGTAGAAACGCTACGTGCATCATCACCTCGCTTGCTGTCGCGCCCGTCGATAACTGGGTTGACTGAGAAGCTGATTACACTTCCTCGCAGGTCAATAACAGCGCCTTAGTCTTGCAAAACGTCAACCCTGAGAATGACGTCGCGGGAGCATTCCATAAGGTCAAGGCAGCCCACTACGAACGTCGATCCTCTAATCCCAACTCTTGACGTACGGGTGCCCAACGGAGCGGTGGCGTGGCCACCAGCCATCTGAATCGGCGAGTCATACTAGGCTGTTATTACTCTCTTTATAATAGTCGCTATCTACCCAATTAAGGAGGAATTGTCCGTTGCGGTATGCATTATAGTGCAACCGCGCAACCACGTAATTGCCGACCACCACCGGTATGTCCAGTGAAAGCCCGTCATTCCTTTCAATTGCAGCTGAAATCGAATAAAATGCCTCTCGTTGTTCGTGTCAATTCGAGGTCTTCAGCTCGTCGATTACCAGGGCCCTTGCACTGATAGGTTGCTATAGTTAGTATTCCTGGCGGGAACTTGGCGATCGTGCTCTACAATATCGCTGTGGCGGTGCTGAAAACAGTCTTGCCGACGGTGAGTGCGACTGCCACCTGGTATGCGTAAGAATGCGCTCTTGAGCCACGGCGTCTTCAGTGTCTCGAGTTTGTTGAAGTCGGCGGCGAGTAGGTGGAAAGCCCCACAACCCGGGCGTCAGCATGGGCCCTGACAGTGGAACGATCTGCTTCATCGCTATGGAAGCACAGGGGACGGTGGTCCGGTGTGCGCCGAACATCCGAGTTTTGAGAGGACGTGCCTCTAACTCGGCGCAATCACCCATTGCTCCGCCTGGAGCACAACCGGAGAAGCGGCATGAAGAAACGCCGGAGGCATGTGTTGTTCTTCGATGTGCTGTACCGGTTGGGCCCATTGAAGTTAAACCTGAGGTGAAGTAACAACGAGGGAGATGAAGCAGGCTGTCTCAAGACTTTTGCGTGAGGTCGCACGGCACTGCTCAGTCGGTACAGGCGCGGTTGTCTGGAGGGCTTGGGGCACTTCATCTTTCATAGCACTCGCAATGGAGTGCACTGTAGGCTGTGGCTTGCCGTAAACCTCTACCACATCGCGCAGAAGGCTGTGAGCGAGTTTTCGAAGGTAGTTACTGTT
This sequence comes from Dermacentor variabilis, assembly GCF_050947875.1. Lineage (NCBI taxonomy): Eukaryota > Metazoa > Arthropoda > Arachnida > Ixodida > Ixodidae > Dermacentor > Dermacentor variabilis. The sequence goes on along the minus strand of NC_134570.1, from coordinate 176,953,485 downwards.
GCTTCCGATGACTGTCGTAATTTCGGTAGTAGATGTCAATGTTCGCTTGCAGCTCGCAGAAGTTTGATCGATTCTGGCGCACCTTTTCGATATTTACGGCTTCGGATAAAACTTGAAGTTGAAGTTGAAGTTGAAGTTTATTTTCACCACCAACAGTACTTCGGTGGCAGACTTCGGAGAGCTCCGTATAAGACCAGTGAAAAAGCTCTTCCTTCACTCCTCGCTCCAGGTTACGCAACTTGTTGTCCTCTGCAATTCCTGGTATGGCGCATTTGAAGAGGTGCGGAATATCTTCAACGAACGTAGTAACACTTTCTTCGGGAAGCTCGACGCCTGCCTGGATCACTCATCCTGCTCGTTCGCAGGGGTCAGCACTTATTGTAGGTGTCCAGTTGCCGATGGCGGAATTCGCGCCACGATGATAAACTCTCCTCGATGTTTTGAAACCACAGAAACGAGCGTTCCTCCAGGCAAAAGTAGACATTTCGCAGTTTAGTCGCGTCGTACTATTCGTAGCATTTGGCAAGCGCGCTCGAAGTCGGTCATCCCGTCTTCGACGTGTTCGAACACGTCGCCCTGAAACAACATCGAAACCCGCGGGTTATGAAATGTGTGCTCGTTCATCATTGCGCTTTCCATAACAATTGAGCTGGTCTGAATAGTTGTGTTCTCTTGCTGAAGCAGTCCCAGGATCCTGCGGCTGGCCCGATGGAGGAGAGCATCCGGTGGCGCTGGTTTGGTGGTTCCGCTTACAGGCGAGGTCTGCCCGGCAGCACCTCCACCACTTTGCCACTTATCTTGTAAAGGAACTGGCGGCGTTTATTAAAGCAGCTGTGTTCTGAAAAATACGTCGGTAGAACCTAGCTATCCAGTGAGGTGGGTAGCGCGCGCACTTCTTCCTTCGTGTCCTCGTCTGCCTATTCAACTGCATTATGGCCAATGTTTCAGTTGAGGTGGAAATGTAAACTTTTTTCGAATTCGAATCGAGTACGAATAGTCAAATACAAAAGCATATCTTTAAAGCAGGAATGTTTATTCCGGTGTGATCGCGTGCTTCATATGTACTCTGTAGTGCAAGAAAAACAACTAATTATCCGAAACGCAGGATGATTGCGATACACAAGGCTATCTTTCATTATAAAACTGCACACTTATGTCCTCGACGTAGTCACAACCTGGTGGTAAGCAAGATTCGCAAGAATGAATGGCTGCTGTATGACTATAGTTTTTCGAAAATGGTAAACTAATCATTGCCGAAAAGATATCTGAGTCTGCGGAAAAGAAATGAAGAAGGTTGCTGAAGGACTGCAGTACCGTTAACATGTGTAAATGGTCCGTTGCAATGAAATCATCCCTGGTTGTAGCACGCAAAATAAAACTACGAGATGGCTGACTTCCAAAAACACCAAAAGACACGCTTGAGGCAAAAATCACGGTTGTGATGCAGTCCTCGGCCGTGAAGCCGATACCACATGTTGCAATATCCGTATTGTATCTGCATTGCTATTCCATTTTCTTGCTTTGTTTCACTTCTGATAAATTGCGATACATTGATTAGTACAAAAAGAACACCTGCTGCTGGAGAACTACTTCAGCAGCAGGTTGTTGCAAAGTTTTGTTTTGGTTGTTGTTTCGCTTGGTGATGGTATCCGCCGCCGGTGTCTGGTGTCCGCAGTAGCTATCGCCGGTAATGAAACAGAAAATACCCAGTTCCCGCCGAGATCGAACCCGTGCCCGCAGGATGGGAGTCAGCTACTCTATCACTGAGTCACGCCAGTGCTTGCTAGCGTGCAGAGGAAAAAATGCGCCATAAGCGCGTCCTAGCGCACGGGGAGACACGTGATGGAACATGCGCGCCATTTTGCGCCGATACGTCCACATTTTGCATTGCAGTTGCATATGGTTACAGCAGGTACAAGACCATGTAGCAGATGCACAGGTGTGAAAGGAAGTTTGAGGAAGGAAAAAAGACGTATACAAGAATGATAGAAAAAAAATCTATTGTCCTCCTCACGCTTATGCTGTCCCTCTAGTGCATGTGCCGTGCAGGCCTGTGACGTTCTTTTTCAATTTAACTTTCCAAAATGTGCAACAAAACGATGAATTGGGCTAGTTGGTGTACGTCCATTGTTATTGAGCTATATACAGCGCACATTAACGAGGACAAGATGGACACTGAAACAGCGCAAAAACTGCGTGTCGTAAAAGGTAGCTCTTTTTAAAACCCTTTCGTGACGCATTATCTCCCATCTCAAAGGTAAATGTTTGCGCGCAGGCTACTCTGTATGTGAACTATTTCAAAGTAAGCTGTTTACGCGGCTTGAAATTTCTTTACTGTTGACCTTTAATGGGTGGTAATGAGCCCTCGGCCATCCCGGATACACTGTACTGATAAGTATGCCGATGCTTTGCCTTGGTGAACAAACGAGAGCGGGCAACATGGGAAATGGCGTAGATGAGCACCATAATTTAGGAGTTATTTTACGGCTTAGTTCTTTAGATATTAGAAATGTTGGCAACACGCACAAACATGTCACTACTCTCGCCTTAATGGTTACCTGTCTAGTGAAATGGCACGTTTTTAAGAAAAAAATTGTTAACGTGATTAGACACGTTGATAGCTCAAGCGTTACCATTATAATGTAATAAATGTAAGAAAGAAAAACACGACAATTTTCTGATAGTATGGTCGCATACGCGCAATCAACACCGCAATTTATGCAAAATTTGCGGCGCCTTAGGTAACCCCGACCATCAAGACGTGCACGGGTTGCAAATCGCAGCCGTGTCGAGGGCAATTATGAACAGCTGCGTGCATGCACTCCTGAGGTCATTGGAAATGACCATTGAGGAGACAAAGCGCAAACTGATTTAAAGAATCCCTAAGCTTCTCTCCTGTTCGCCTATGCTCCGAGCTGATATTGCCAGCACCCTGGGCTAACCTAGTTCCTTCGCTTTTTGCCGACGTAGTTGTGGTTTCCTTTCATCGCAGATTTGACGCTATATACACATCCAACTTCAAAAAGGAAGCGATGATCTATGCATAGAACTATTTACAAACACTTGATCACCAAGTGAACATTGGACAGGATGTACCAGCTGAGGCGGTGGTCTATAGCAGCGCACGCACGCTCCTAACGCACGGGAGGGTTCAGGAGCGTGGCTTTCAAACTCCGCGGTACCTGTGACGCCACGTCGCTACAAATGACAGTCCTTATCCGGTCAACTGTGATATCGCATGTGTGCATTCGTTTCGCCCTTTCTCTCTTTAACAAATAAAGTCGCCATCTTGTAAGCTTCCTTGACTGCTTCCTTGTAGCTAAAATAACTGCGCTTACTCAGTGAGCGGGATAGGGGCGGCGAGGGTGGGGGCTAGGGCGTTTTGAAGCGAGTGATTTCAGGGTGACAGGAATGGAAGAGTGCGGTTGTACGAGGGAGATGACAAGGAGGCCACTTGCGTCATGCCGCTTCCAGAGCCCTCTAAGGCAAATTCGGTTGGTGGGTGGATGGATGGATGCTATGAGCGTCTCCTATGAGTGCGGTGGGTTGCGCCACCAAGCACTTGTCCTCATTTTGTCTAATGTCCTACCTACCTTTTTTCTTTTTTCTTAAGCACAAAATTCCCAGAATCAAACTTTCTTAACCTCCATCGAGAACTTTGTTTTTGTACGCCTCCATTGTTTCTGGTCTCCCTACTATTATGGCATCAAACCTCCGATAGCATTTTGCTAATGTCTATTGCGGACATGTTTACTTTCCCTCTGGTATTTCCCTCTGGTATTTCACTCTGAAGCCCAAGGGCTTCAAGGAGGCCAGCGCGGGGCGTAAAGCGACAGCTGCGTCAATATCTGAGCACATTAGTAAAACATGTCCCGTCGTTTCCTTAGCTTTACCGCAGGAAGCACAAGCTTCTTCTTCCTTGGTGTACCTCGCTCAACCAGACATGTCAGATGTGTGGTTGAGACTTGTGAGAACACACGTCTCAACAGCCACCTACGTTATATTCCTCCCTGAAACGTCCGTGGTGGAGTGGTAGCAGGCTGTCAGCAATGTGCAGCCTTGTAAGCTGCACATTGATTCAGCCAAACAATAAGCAATTCTCTGGCCGCCTAAGCGCCGCCCTATTGGTATCGTCGCCAACCGCTGAAGCGCAGCACATACCTGGCGCATTTATGGCACTGACGTGAAGGGAGCTTATTGAAAAGCGGCATATGTCTAGTGCATTTGTGGCGCAGCCTGCTAATGCGTTGGGTTGCTATTGTTGAGGAACCGTTGCGACGTGGGTTTAATTCCGCTCAGTATTACAGCAGTTTCAGGGACTTTTATATCATTGTCAGTGGCGCATTCCCAGTGGCTCATGGCTAGTTGCCCAAGTTAGTGCTAAAGACGCTCATCGGAGGCCACCACAGACCGGGTTGCACATACGCAGTACCACACCAAGTTGACATGAAATGATGAATGAATGAAACACTTTCTCCCAAAGGCCAAAAAAAAAACAAGGGGTCAGGTAGTCTTATAGGTGAGGTCCTGCGTTCCAATTGCGTACGCCGCCCCTCTGGACTTGATCCAGGATTACTAGTTGCATTCCTATGTCCGAACTGGCTAGCTGTGCCTCTCGCTGATCCGTACTAATTTTTGTTTGGCTGCCTTAACTAGAATTCAGTTCTCCGAGCTTCGGCACACACCACCACGAAACGTGTTACAGTGTCGGCCTACATCCGACCCACTGCCACTTAGGCAGGTAAAGCGCTGGATGTGTGATGTGTAATGTTATTAGGTGCGAATCCGTCTACACCCTTCTTGGATCGATCACCTCTTCTCCTTTAAGGGACTTAGGAGGCGTTTCATATATTTGCCGCGTAAAACGCTGGTGAGCGTGAATCTCTCGCTAGATCTGGAACTGGCGAGAATCTGGGGTCAGAGAGCGCCGCTCGGTTGCTAAACTCACGAGTTAACGCGCCCGCCCTCGAGCCTGCAGCGTGGGCTTGGGAAAAAAATCAACCTGTGATGGTGGGTCGGTGCGGATTTGAGTAGCCGTAAGGCTGCGGCAGGTGTTCTTCCGGTCATGGAGAGCCGGCAGGCTCCCTGCAAGTCTGATATTATGGACGACACTGCTTTAAGCTCGTGAAACCGTATTGCTAAGGCTATAGCCGTCGCCTCTGCATTAGTAGCGAATGTGTTGAGTAAGCAAGCGCTAGTGATTAATTGCAAATCCTTGTTTACGGCCGCAATCACGTGGCGTTGCCTATCGAAGCTGGCCGTGTCGACGTACACGACACTGGAGCCGCTTCTTAATTGTTTACGGAGCCATTTGACTCTCGCTGTACATCTGGCCTCCGTGGCAGTCATCATGCATGTTCATGGGAACTGGCGCTACTGGGATTCGTTTCCAAATGTCAGTGGTACGCTGTCCAACATCTCGTCAAAATGCAATGGGTAGGGCGGGGCTCCTATCTTGGTGACGATTTCCCTATCCACTGGCGTTTTACTGAGACGGTCCCTCTGACAAATGAGCACCGCTGCCTGTGTTTTGCCCCGGATGGCCGCTTTGTAGGCGCTTTTAATTAAGGCATCGACATAGCCTTCTTCGCCCTCGTCGAGCCAGTGTTACGGGCAAAACCGTGTGTCAGTTTACTCAAGATAACGGCCGGGAACGTGTGGGAGCGGCGCGTTCCCTCAGTCCACGCCAGCAGGCCTCACTCCTGGCCAGCCGCACCCAACCTCGCCGCGCCAAACCTCTCTCGCAGCCCAAACCTTCAGGCTACTAGAGCGTGGCACAGCGCTATAGCCAACTGCCAGACTCCAGAGCCTTCTGCCTGTACCGACAGGCACGTCCTTCCCTGTTTAGTGTCCTGAGGCTTGTAAATGTATCGTCATTATAGGGCGTAGCAAGCAGGCTTCCTCCATGTTGAGTGTGTTGGAATAAGCGTGAGAGCATTGAGCAGTTTTTTTAATGCCACAAAACTCAAGGTATTTCATAATTAGTATACAGTACACGCTTTCAACAAAGTATCGCAAACTTATGTCCCGCTCTGCATACTCTAAAGCTCCACACGGCACCGTAGACTGGCCTTCGCTGTGAATTTCATATAGCCAAAAGTTCGACGAAACTTCGTCTGATCAGGCGTCATAATGAAGGAATTATTGCAATTACATGAGCACGTCGTGCTGTGATAAAAAGCCGTTGCGGAACCCGCTTGGTATCCTCGGTTGCCACCAGGGTTCCACGGACAGCAAGGAATCAATATATAATCCAATAAATGTTTTATTGATATGAACATTTACTTTTTACGTATTTACTTCACATCTAGAATTAATGCTCTTTTGAGACGTTGCACATAATTTTCAGCCGTAGCTATAACAATTACAAGAAATCACACGGCTGCAAGCGAAACGCATGGCGCATATCAAACACGGTGTACGGCTTTGTAACAACGCTAATGCATGCCCACTGCTTCGTTTATCAAGAGTAGAAAGTGAGCCACTTCACGCCGACTGGGACCTTTCAAGTTACAGGGCAATCAAAACAAGAAAGTATACTATGACAGGCTCACCTTCGTACGGCAGGCACCTTGCTCCAGCTAAGGCCCGTCGTGAGCTCGGAGAAACCAGACCGGCGCCATGGCGGATTCCGACATTGTTTGTGAAAACTCAACAGTCGGGTGACAAGTGGGATTGCGGCGTGCTCTGCAGACGGAACCAGCGGGCACGTCTGCAAGTCAGAAACAACAAATACGTAGACTGGCGAACGAGACGGCCTACGCGGTAACATCTGGCTTATACAATAACAGCTGCAGAAGAAAAAGAAAATAGATGACATGACAGCAAGAACACGCGCTGTGTTCTGACTCTTCCTGTGGAAGATAGCGCTATTTTTTATCGCAGAACATAAAAGTAAGATCGTTCGCTTCAGGCGCGAACGAGGAATGCACGGGCCGAGTTGAGAAGAAGAATGCGCGTAAAAAAATGGGGCTGACGGCCCGAGATTGCTCAAACCCCTAGCGCTTCGGTGACTAAGCGACGCATCTGACAGCGTGGACGGCGTAATATTACCTCCAAATGCTATTGGCGAATAACTTCGCAGTAAAGTTGCATCGAATTCTGCAAAAAAAGTCACAGCCATCGATACTGAAATGTAACTGATACCGCGTACCGTGCTGGTCACAATTAGCTGTTTGCCGTATGCGCAAGATCAAACGTCCCCGCGGCGTGCTCGCACTTGAAGGCATCGTTATTTTCCGACGCCGGCTTGTGCAGAAGCTTTGGAAGTTGTTTTCTGGGACATCGCAGACTGTGTGGAATCCTCGATGGCTCCGAATAAAAAATAAGAAAGAAAGAAAGGAAGAAAGGAAGAAGGAAAGAAAGAAAGAAAGACAGAAAGAAAGAAGGAAAGAAAGAGAGAACACCACAAATATTTCGCCACTGCGCAGAGGCCACGAGGTGCACCACATCTAAAGCTTCAGATAAAATCCAACATGGGCCCTATTCTCATGCGATGCCTTTTATTTTCTACTGTTTCTGCCCTCATTCACTGGTTCTAGTGCCGCAGTGCGAGTATTATTGATGGAATCGCCCATTGGAGGCAACGCACGATAAAGAAAGGATGTGAAAAGAAATGAAATGTTCCAAATATGGGCCCGGTTTTCCTTGTCGCTTTCTTGCGATAGCAGTTATATGGACATTCAAGGCACATTTCTGCCGTTGTCATCGCCGTGATGTTCCGAATTAAGGTCTAAGGGCGATAACACCGTCGTGGTGCGCCCTGCAGTGAATGCGCGAGTGAAAGCGTGCGAGGGGCGCCGACGATCGCGGCACAATCTCGCCCGCGTGAAAGGGAGGAAAACGGGGAAGAAGCGCGCTGTCTTCCGTCGTGCCCGAGCCACCCAACGTTGCGAGGCACGGAGTGCGGCATTTGACTCCGGCTCCAACTGCGTATGTGGCAGTTGCGCGCGGTTGTGCGGCCGCACCTTGAAAGCGATCTTCATTTGGGGAAGAATCTAGGTGCGTCGACGGCTTGTAGCTTTGTGCGCCCTGTGTGCTCTCGGCGCCCAGTTTGCTTTGAAGCGATAGATAGCACGAAGGTATCTTCGCTCGCTGCTGTTGCCGCGCTTGCTCACACCAGCGTTTTACAGCGAGTGTCTGCGGTCATCGAGTGTGATGTGTTTGTGTTTGCTGTGCGCGCTGAGACCATGCCTGTTAATTTAGTTAGCAAGCGAATGTTTACAAGTTGATACGGCCAATAAAAATACTATCCTCACTTCGCACGGCTGTCTACAAATTTGCTATCGCAATCGATGCTTTGCTTTTAGGACGCAACTGCGAGTTTTTTTTTCGCCTCCCGTTTTCTTAGTGGGGCTGTATTTTGCAAGAATCACTGTCATCCGCTTCCATCGGTTCCTTCTCACTCGCAACAACGAACGTTGCCTGCCGGCTGTAACGGCGACGCCATGGTGTGCGAGCTCACGATGTGTGACATGAAAGTAAATCACAAAAAAAAACTAATTCAGCTCTCTGCACTTCGTTTATGCTTTTTTGAAGCCTCTTTTCTTGATTGCCGTCGGGTGTCACCCTGTAGGAAATTAATGTAATGGCGGGACGAAGGGACTGCAGCTTAATGTCAAAGGACGGACTGCTGGGGCGCTATAACGTAAAACTATTCCAAACTTTTCTATTCCAATTCTGCTATCAGCCCTCTACGATTCGTCAAAAACTTTTTTCGACCACCCCTACTTCACCTGTCTATCACGCAACGTCACGAAAACCGCGATACCTTCCCATCTGATATGATGTGTACACATTGATTATACATTATTTGGCAGAAAAAAGAAAAAAACAGTTGTTTGTGATTTGACCCCTTTTCGCCATTAGCCCTCGGCTATTGATAAAAAGTTATCGGGCTGCACCCGCTTCACCTGCCTGTCACGCGACGTCACAAAACCGCAAGAACTCACCGCGTCAAAGTGACGTGTACGCGATAAAGATTCATTAATATGCCGAACAAAACTGAATTTTCTTCGGAATAGCCGCAGGCTGCCCCGTTCCGAAAGGGATAAAAGAAGGCTGCCGCCCATCGCTCGGACGCTGGCTACTCGCACCTGCTGGAGAGCATGGGTGTATTTGCGTACCATAAAACTTCTTGCGTGGCCGTGTAACGTTTTCGAGCACTTTCGGCACGTTTACCCCCTCATTCTGCCAACTCTTCTTTGCTGAGGGTCCGTTTTAGCGTCATCCTTGAGCTTCCGTTGCGTGCCGCCGCGATTTTCGACCAGCCACCGCAAGCTAAGCCAGGGAAAGCCGACCAATCGTAGACGCCGGCACCTGCCTCTTCATCCGGTTATTGACTTTCAGTGCAGTGGCTCGGCCCCATCGAATCCCTCTCCACTTGAGCGTCCTCCTCGCCTCTTGTCAGCCAATTAGATACGACAAGCCGCTCAGTGTAGGCAATGTTATTCGTTTTTCAAGCAAACAAAAGTGACCTCCTATGAACGAGGAGAGCGTTTGATTGGTCTGTTCAGACAACACTGCGCGTGACCGCCCGGTGCTTGCGTTGGTAGTTACGCAAATTTGACGTCAGGAGATTGGAATAGAAACGTATTGGAGTAGTTTTACGTTATAGGGCCCCTGACTACAGTTTGACTATTTTGTTACAATGACCCCGGTACATGGAAAGGAAATTAAAAAAAATGTTTAATGTCACAACATGCGGAAATGTCGGTTCGTGAAGCATTGTGAGGGACGGCACGGTCACTATACAATCTTTTACTTTTACAATATATCTAAATATCGCTTGAAACACGAGGATTATAATTTGCCTGTTGAGGCAGATTTTTTCACGAGTCGGGCGTTACTTGCATGACAAGTCACAAACTCAAGACTATTGACAAAGTGAAATAACACGGACGACACAGAAGAGATACACGGACAAGCGCTATCAACCTTTTATCTTCTCTGTGTTATTCGTGTCGTTACGCGCTGTCAATAGTTTTCAGCAGGGATTACCAACATGCCTAACGTACCGTCCTTTGGAAACAAATGACAATGTCCGGACCCCTAATAAGAAAGATTCACTAAATTACTCTTTAACCAATCTCTTTGGGACACGTGTTACAATTTCTAAATTGAAGCCAAGCTGTAGTCCAGCCATGCCTCCAGAAAAGAAATGCTACGCCTAGATTTTTTTTACATATCCACCATCCTTTACCTAGGTTTAGAATCGCGTTAAGGAACTCGTGGTTGTCAAAATAATTTCGGACTCCCCTACTACAGCGCGCACCTTATATTGAGATCGTGGTGCTGGCAAGTAAAAATCCAGAACTTAGATCTCTCACGCGAGTAGCGTCCGTCTATTCAGTAAATACAGTCGAAAAAGCGGAACAGCCTTATCAGTATCGGGAAACTACTGTCTTGTCGAACTAGAAAAAAAAAACTAGCCATGATTATTCCTTAGAGGCCACACACGAACTTTGGAGTGCGAAAATTTGAGAAAGAAGTTTCGCTAATTACAGAGCGTCCATTGTAGACAGCCTGGAGAAACCCGCGTCTGTACCCCGACAGTACTCGGCCATTATACCGTTAGACCGTTACAGAAGCAGCAGGATGCGGTACCCCCCGCCGTACAAGTTTCTTAGCAGGGAAGCAGCTCTCGCATGGAGACAACTACAAACAGCGTTGTACCATAACCTTAACGTGCTAAGTAAAATGCACCCCACACTTTAACGTGCTAAGTAAAATGCACCCCACACTATGGGAGGACAAATGTCCATGGTGCAATGTGAAACCCATATTAAACCACATAACATGGGCATGTCAGCAAACGGACGTAGTCCCAATCATATCACTACCAAGGTCGGTGCAATGGAAGGAATTCCTGCTTATCGACCGCTGCGAAGACCAGCTGGGCCTAGTGTGGCGCGCACGATGAAGAGCAGAAGCCAGCGGAGCCATGGACCGAGGGCAACCGACCACTGTGAAAGAGGACGGACGAAGCTGCGGGTGAAGACCTCCGTGGAAGACACAAGGGGGAAGGCTCCCCCGAAAAATTCGCCCCAGCCACAGAAGAACACAAATACTGAAGCTCAATAGAGTTTTCACTCACTCACTCGCTGAGCGTACTGAGCATTCCCGCATACTTGCTAATTTCCACACGCCGCTAATGGGCAGTTCCTTTCGTGGAGCCTATGGCGTTATATTAGAAATTTTCACCCTCTCACGTGCGGCATTATTCGATTCGGCGAAGCACCGATCAAGGGGCGCCAAAGGGTCGTAGTAAGAGGTACTGACGAGCAAGACGGTTAGTGCCCGCCATTCGGGAAAGTGACCGAAAAGGGTCGAAAGCCGGTTTAGGGATTATCGTCGTTTCTTCATCGACGCGACCATGACGCCGCGACAGGTTTTCCTAGGAACCCCTGTGTATTCTCGGCCCCGCACGTGCATTCAGAAGCTTACTAGGAAGACCGGGGTGCGAATACTCTGAAGTATGTGGCGTCTGTGCAATCCTGTGTCTACGAACTGCTGACAGTGGATGTGTGCCAACAGTGCCATATGGCCAGCTGCCACAGTTTATCTCATTTTATGAATGTACAATGGAGGCCCGGCACGGACTGAAGGGTGTGCGTGGGTGGTGCAATACGTGTGCGCGAACTCTATCAGCAGGGGGGGGGGGGAATACCCCATTCCCTGGCCCCTAATTAATAAGGGCGCGGCCAAGAGCTTGGGAGGAGCCAGTATACAATTGGGTGAACTTGACTGGATCGCCACCAATATCTGCTGTCCTCCGACCCAGGGCACTAGGGAAACGAGAGGTTATTTAAGCGCAGATTTTAGACCTAGCTAGGCCATCTAGAGTATAGAAGCTGAGCCTACAACCTGTTGAGAAGCGTCATAGAGCTAGTGCCATCCAGAATCGCCTGGGCCGCCTAGCTGCGTCTGAACTGCGAGTTACTAGTTGGCGTAGGAGTCGACAAGTCAACGTCAGCAACGAATCTCACGGTAGTCCCCTCAACTTAGCTCAACCTGCTCGAGTGAAGACGTCAGACCTAGACTCGCGGGACACCCAGCCCACCAATCGCATCCACCGCAACGAGATCGGCTTGCCAGCATTCTTCGGAAAAACTCTACCGTCGACTCCAGCCTTCATGAAATTAATGCTGCTTCCCGTCCATGCGTATGCCATCAATTGTTTTCTATTGAACTTTGTTTTGTGCGCAAGGGTAAATTGTATTCTTGAGTAGCGTTAATCTCTACGCCACCGTCCGATACTTCGCGAAACTTCAACGATTCATTGTTCTCGCCATCAGAAGCCTTTTGGCTACGTTTTCTGAGCAAGTGCGCCGCTCGGAGCTTCGTCAGTTGACCTACATATAGAAATTTGATACCGCCATTTCTTACACGGCTCCTGAGTAGGCGGCGACAGGCCGTAAGCTTGTGACCTTCGTTAGGGAACGATTCCTGTGTCTGCCCAGTAGCCTGAGGTGCACTCACAATGGCTCATGTTACAGAGGAACTCGAGCTGGACACGTGCGTGCCTGTGCAATAGTGCACCAAATAGGTGCACATCGTGGTAGTCCTAGGAAAATTGTCAGTGCGCGAGCCTGAGCACTTTCAAGTGTGCGCTCATTTATTACATTAACGGTGTGGTTGGGGAAGGTACTGATGGACTCTCTCAGATCACCGGCATTCGCTTCATTAAGAACGCTATACAGTGGGAGAAGTTAGGGATAGCGCAACTTGAAGAAACTGACTTACAAGCACAACGTGATAGCCCTCATTCGCGTCATACATAGCTTTCAGTTTAGTCGTGTGCGTCCAGGGAACTCTGGTGAGATCCGTCGGCGCATTTTCCTCATCCCTTGGTTCCCGCTACCGGCCACTGTGCGCGTTTACACTCTCTGCACAATTTTTGCCAAATAAGCATCACAATAAGTCTCCGCCTCAGCGTTTCTAGTGACCCGATTAACGTGTATACCATGCATTCATCGAGGAGACCGAACAACTTTATTTGCCACGCTTTCACGCGACAAATGTAGTGTCACCTACTAATAATAGCGGAAAATGTTGCGCTCTGGCTGGAGGCTGTTGTCTTAAAAGACGTCACTGGCGAATGTGGAGCCGAAATTACTAAACTTTGTGTTCCTAAGCGCTGTGTTCCGGCGGCCGGCCACCTTCGCCAATAGAGTGAAGAATCAATAGTATGATATCAAAGTATTACTCTATCAAAGCGAGGAAGTCTCCAGGTTTATAGGAAGTAAAAATTAAACAACCGCGAACAAAATAAGCTGGGACTGGCTCACTGAACTATATACATGAAGTGAGTTAACCTGATGAACCCACTACCTGAACCCACGTGTTGAGGAACGCCGGCAGCGGTGAGCGCGAATGCTTGTCTCGAAGTGAACGTTCCGTGCTGCCGCTTCTTTTACCGTTTGCACTGTGCTCCGCCTCCGAAACTACCCTGATCAGGTGCATCCCAGACTTAAGGCGCGAGTGTACAGCCCGCGTGATGCCACCAACCTTACTCGTCTTGTCCTCGCGTGCTCGTCCTGCCACCTGCAGCTGGTCACATGGCCTCAAACACAGGCTCAGCAAGCACGCGTACTCAGACGGCTTGGTTGCAAGCACCGTACATGCTTCGTACCACTCAGGAAAACGTGGCTGCGGCGCTGCTAACGTGTCTAAAGTGTGCGTGTAATTGATATGGCCATAAAAATCAACTAAGTGGTCCTTTGTATCAGTCGTCCCTTCTGTCGTACACCAGCGACAGCAATTTTGACTTCCCGCATTGAGGTAGAAGTGCACTTCTTTCGTCGATCACCTAAAGGCTGCCGACGCCACCCGGGGTTATTAGAAATAGCTATCCTACAGCGACTGAGTGAGTCAGTATAGTATGCTTCTATTGTATAGACAGATGTCACAGATTTTGAGCCGTCGTAAAATGGAGGAAATCTCTCTTTAAAGCAGTATCGGAACAATCTTATAATACCGTAAATAAAGTGCTGCAGAGGCACAAATTATTACTTACACCATCCCCCAAGTATTAAGGATTTTGCCACGGAGCTGTGCGTCTCGTGTTGATGAAATGACAGTCGCCGGAACTTACTTAAGTAATCCAGCACTACTTTTTAAAACGAGGAAACAGAAATACTTGACAGGACGGGCACTGACTCCAACTACGTTTATCGAAAGGGGCGCAGGCTACATTTATCAGGAAGGCGCTCAATGCATGCGCAATCATGACTGCAGGAGAAACTTACGCACACACAGAATCAAGGGCGAGGCAGTTGTCCTGTGTAAATCCATGGGACTTCAGAACCTGGCTAGAGCTACTGTGGACTCCAAAGTCAATACTTGGTCCGTGTTCTTCCCTGTTAAAACCCATAAACTCGATGCGCCTTTCAGGACAATTACATGTGAGAGAGAGAGAGAGAGAGAGACAACTTCATGTAGTCGCCTGCAGAACGACACCATGACTAAATGGCGCCGTGACGCGGGCCCTGACGTCTTCTCAGCGGGTGGTCTCTACTCAACTCCAGCGCGTGTTACTCCCGCGGTTGGTCGCCCTGTGGGGCAACGTTCCGTCGGTTTCGCCCGGCCTTTGTCTTTCAAGAGCCGCCGAGACCTGCTGGACGGCCCAGGTTTGGCTTTCGTGGCATTCCGACGCAGCCGCGAGTCGCGGAGGAATCGTTGTACTTGTCGAAGCCTCATTGGGGAACTTGGTGCAATCCCATAGGATGTGCGTCAGGGTGGCCCTCTCCCGCTGGTACACGCGGCATACATCACTCACATATAATTTAGGGTATTTATTTAGAAAGGCACCTGGCAGCAGCACATTAGTCGATTTTTGCTTAAGCCCTTAAATAGTTTAGAAGTGTCAGACCCCTTTGCTACAAAGGATTATTTGGGCGTTGCCCGCTTGTTGAAAGCAGAGGAGCGAATAGGTTATACTTTCTCTATAGATATAGAGGATATACTTTATTCTTTACCCCAGAACGACCTGTTTATTGCAGTTCGACAATATATAGAAGTAAATGGCACAATTGGCTTTCAGAATGCAGCTGCTCGGAGTATCGCCAATCTTATGTCACTTTTAGAGTTTTACATCAACACCACCTTCATCCAGTTTGACAACCGACAGTTTCTACAGCGCCAAGGCACTTGCATAGGATCATGTCTAGCTACAGTTCTGTGTATTATTTTTCTTGCATCAACTGACAACATTCTGCTGTCATTACTTGAGAATGCAACGTCCCTCAAGATCTTTAGATATGTGGATAGCTTTAAGTAATCTTAAAGAAGCGAAATACAGGTACTTATGAAAAGATCGCTATGCGGATTTTACATCAGTTCAGACAACATGGCACAGGGCTGCCTTTAACGTACGAGTTGACGGAACAAAATAGCTTTCAATTCTTAGACCTCAACATCCAGCTGGGAGAAAGATGTGTTTGCTGGGACTATTGCCCAAGAACCAAGAAAAAATTTTTTTCCCTTTTGATTCGGCCCAATCAAAAACTGTAAAAAGGGCTATTGTGACCCTTTCTCTCCAATCTACACTCCTCATGTCATACCCTCACATGATGCAGGTGGCGATTCAGGGTACGGTAGCTACATTGCGAAAAGCAGGGTTCCCTGACCGTGTTTTGCCAGCCGTGACTAAGGCACTGTTAAAGAAAATCAAGTAAAGAGCAAAGAATCGACGGGGACATGAACGTAGCAGCGCCAAACCAGCGGTGATCCCGCATATCCATACGGTGTACCACAATCTGAATAGGGTTTTTAACAAGTATGGTGTTACGATGGTCTCCTCTGCACCTTTAAACTGGCCAAGATGCGCCCCAAGGTCAGCAGTGGCTGGTCATCTCATTTCAGTCGAATTTGCCGTCATAGAGAAGTGCCCCCATGGCCTAATCGTCGGCTTAGATTTTTTGTCTTGTCATTCTGCTTTAATTGACTGTGTGACCAGCGCTCTTCAGCTTGAGCTGCCCCATCTTCCCAATATTCCAGCCGACATACCACCACGCTTATGCTCTCCACATTACGTTCGCCTGCCGCCTCAACTTCTGCATACGTCAGTTTGACGTCTTCGCATGATATTGCCGATGGCGACTACGTCTACTACTACTAAGTACTGTTACCCGCTATGTTGCCCTTTCTCACACAATTGTTTCCATTGTGTGAGCAAGGTGATGCGCCAACTCGAGATTGTCATTTACCAGATTATACCCATGAGCCCCGCTTCTTCGATCTCGCTACTGACTGATGTTCACGTTTCCCGACCTCCTCTTTGTAGCGAGCGCCAGGACAGCGCTACTGCCACCGAAGGGTGAGGTTACGGAGTGATCCGTACACGGATGAACCCGAGGTTTGGCAGAGCGATGAAGCCGACGATGAGGTCGCATGCACTTAGGCAGGCTCAGACATCTTTACTTGCCCTAGCGCTATTTGTAAATATTTTGTAAATATATATTTCGCCTATATCTTGCCTCTGTCACAGTATCATCGGGGCAGAGGCGTCAATGCCCTTCCTTCGTTCCCCAAGGTTCTGCCATTCGTGAATTATGCAGGAGTTGTGGCTGTATGTGCATGTACTTTGTTGAGAAAGGTTTCCTGCGATCAGCTGAGAGGGAAGGCCCTAAAGTGTGGGGAGGAACGACTTCTTTGAGTCCCTCCGAGTGAAGATACTTGAGGAAGCGAAGTAACCGTGCCATTTGGAAGTGAGAGTTCGGCGGCAAATCCGCGTATGGGCGGTAATCGAGATCAGAAGACCCCCATAGGAAAAGTTGGGCATGATAAAGTTGAACACGAAAATGTGAGGTGGCAGTACTATGAGCCACTTTGTTACCTTCTCCGTGAGCTGCCACATGTCATGGCCGCCAGGTACCCCAGCTTTATTGCCACTATTCCATTCCTACACGAGAATCTGGCGGATGCGTAGAGCCATGTCATATTCATGCTGGGGTCTTAACGTCCTTTATTCCGTAAAAGCAGTCAGTGTAGGTGATGGATGGCACTTTTTTTCTTGCGAGGTAGTACAGATGGCAAATAAATTGCGCCTGTGCAGGGGTCGTGTGGTTCAGTGTCGAAATGTAGCGTCTGTATTCGCCGGTGGAGGGTTTGTGCCAGACCAGGTCCAGGCAGTAGCGATCGAGAAGGGCGTGGCTACATCGCGATTATACCGATTGTACCGATGAGTCGCTGCCTGGTCGTTGTGGCCCCATTTGCCAGTGACACAGATGAGGCAGTTAAGACGGTGCCTTGCAGTGTCTCGAGGCTCTACACGAACGCGTCGGCTGTTCCAGAGCAGGGTCTTCTGGTCCTCTGTCTTGAGATGCAGTCAATACGGAATTATGTCTGCGCGTGTTTGAGGATATCTTCGCTGGACGACAAGGCCGTTAAGTCCTGCAATTTGCTTATACACTCGAACCTGATTACTAGTAATTTGGAGGAGGAACCGAAAGTACTTCGCTATATCTATTATTGCCCTTTGCTGAAGTATATACCTAGTGGTGCACACAACTTTAAACATGCGAAGAAGCTACGGCTCCGCGGCCTTTCCAACGGCTACGCAACCGCGTATGCAATCAAATTTTAGGGAAACACGAGGGGAGAATTTGCGGCGTGTGAAACACGCGACTTTTTAGCCTTTACAATAGCGTCCTTATGTGCCAATGTGACGGTATTTTACTTCTACTCTCCATTTGACTTGTTCATATTGTCGCGAAATTGACGAAACTGCGACGCAGTCGACACCAACAGCTAGCACGCTGCGATGCGAACGAAGTCCGTCGTGTTCGAGCAGAACGTGGCACACAACAGGGTGCGCCGACTGCTCCGCTTGGGCCGTATTCTCGGGTGACCTTAGTAATGATATTGTGAGACTGCTGTTAAGCCTCAACAGTTTATTGCACACGTCGCGCGCTGCAGACGATGCCGCTGGCCATGATGATGAATATATACAGATGAATAAGACGAATGCTCACACAATTTCCCCCGCGCGTGAAAGCGGCCAACCTGGCCGCTGGTTATGGCGGGAAACGCCATATGAAAGATTTTAAACGCGAAACATGCACAATCTCTGTGGGACGGCAGCGGCCATCCAAAGGCGGAACAAATGGAGTAACACGATAGTTAACTGGCGAAGTCTGTTCCCGAACAATGCAGGGCTCGACAACACGGGACAGAAATTTCTCGCACAATCCAAGAGCGCGAACTGGGGTCCACAGTAACACTTCGTCTCCAGGGTGGAAGGAAACGACACGGTGAGATGCATCATAGCAAATTTTGCGGTCTTGTTGACTGGCGTCGGTGTTGAGGCGGGCATTTTGGCGGCACCGGGCAATGCGCGAAACGAACCGCTCACACACTGATGTGGACGAAGGCACGGGGACATCGAAGAAAGAAGCATCGAGGATAGTGAGCGGTTGGCGACCATACACGAGGAAAAAGGGCGACTATCCCATAGTGCGTTGGACGGCCGTGTTGTATGCGAAAGTGACGAATGGTAGAATGACATCCCAATTGGTGTGGTCAGGGTTGATGTACAAAGATAGAATGTCGGAAAGCGTGCGATCAAAACGCTCTGTGAGACCCTTAGTTTGAGGGTGGTAGCTGGAAGTCGTTTTATGGACGGTATTGCACGCACGGAGAACATCGTCGAGAAGCTTAGAGCGAAAGGTCCTGCCCCGGTCAATCAAAAGGCCACGTGGGGCTCCGTGCCGTAAAAAGGTGGCTTCCAAGAAAAAGGCTGCACCCTCCACTGCGGATCCCGAAGATAGAGCGGCTGTTTTAGCGTACCGTTTCAAGTGGTCTACAGCTGTGACGATCCATCGTCTACCGCCAGTGGTTAAGGGTAGCGGTCCATAGAGGTCGATACCAACGACTGCGAAAGGAGCTTCAGGACACGGGACAGGTTGGAGGAGTCCAGCCGGAGGTGAGGTCAGCCGTTTGCGGTGTTGGCTGAGCGAACAGGAAGCCACGTATTTTGCTAAGCTGGTTGCAAGTCCAGGCCAAGAGAAGCGGCTGCGAAGTCGCTTGTTGGTTTTATGGAAACCAAAGTGACCGGCAGTGGGATCGCCGTGAAAGGTCTCCAATAGCTGGACCCGAAGTGATCGGGGAACGACAGGAACTCAACGGTGCCCTTCGGGATGAAACAGGTACCGGTATAATATCGAATTTTTGATCTTGAAGTTCTTCAACTAGCGACGGAGCCGAGCGTTAGGTGTGCGAGATGATCCGCGAACACGTTCCATAAGGGAGTGGCAGTAGGAGTCATTACGTTGACTAGAGCAAAACGTATGAGAATGGCTCGATGGGAGCCCGTCGAGAGCTGCGAGCGAACGGAATGCATGCGACGCGACCTGCGGTTCCCTCACGGAAGGTGGTAAGCAAGCAGCGTTTGAAAACGGTGGTAGGGGACGAGAGAGAGCATCGGCATCCTGGTGTTTCTTTCCAGACCTTTAGGTGACGTTGAAGTCGTATTCTTGTAAACGGAGCATCCAACGGCCGAGACGTCCCGTTAAATTCTTCAGCGTCGCCAACCAGCACAAGGCGTGGTGATCAGTAACTACCGTGAAGTGGCGGCCGTGCAGATAAGACCGAAATTTTTGGACGGACCAAACAACGGCGAGACACTCTTGCTGGGTAATCGTATAATTTTTCTCTGCAGCTGTTAGCGTGCGACTTGCGTATGCAACCACACGTTCTTCGGAATTTTGCTGACGTTGCAGAAGAACAGCGCCGATACCGTGTCCGCTTGCGTCAGAATGTAAAAGAGTGGGTGCGGTGTTGTCGAAATGACAAAGCACGGGTTCGGACGTGAGGGCACGCTTGAGGGCGTCAAAAGCAGTTTGGCATTCGTCCGACCATACGTAGGGAGCTCCAGAAGGAAGGAGTTGATGGTAAGGCGCCGCAATGTTGGCAAAGTTACGTATGAAGTGCCGGAAATACGAAGCTAGGCCAAGGAAGCTACGCAAATCTTTGGCGCGTTGGGGCCTGGGAAAGCAAAGGACAGCGGTAATCTTGTCGGGCTAGGGTAGAAGGCACTCCTTGGTAACAAGGTGTCCGAGAACTTTAATGACCCGCCGTGGTTGCTCAGTGGCTATGGTGTTGGGCTGCTGAGCACGAGGTCGCGGGATCGAATCCCGGCCACGGCGGCCGCATTTCGATGGGGGCGAAATGCGAAAACACCCGTGTGCTTAGATTTAGGTGCACGTTAAAGAACCCCAGGTGGTCAAAATTTCCGGAGTCCTCCACTACGGCGTGCCTCATAATCAGAAAGTGGTTTGGCACGTAAAACCCCAATTAATATTATTATCATTATTATTAGAACTTTAATGGTTTTGCTGGCGAACTGGCACTTTTTTGTATTCAGCTGAAGGCCAGCAGCTGAGAGGCATGTCAGGACTTCGTCGAGGCGAAAAGGTTGGCGAAAATATGATGATGTCGTCAAGGTAGCATAAGCAAGTCTTCCACTTTAGGCCCCGTAGTACGGTGTCAATCATCCGCTCAAATGTGGCGGGAGCATTACACAGGCCGAAAGCCATTACGTTAAATTCGTAAAGTCCATCGGGTGCGGCAAAGGCAGTTTTCTCCTTGTCTGCTTCGTGCATGGGTATCTGCCAGTATCCGGAGCGTAGATCAAGGCTGGAGAAATAATCCGTGCCATGTAATGAATCTGACGCATCATCGATTCGGGGCAGTGGATATACATCCTTGCGGATTATTTTGTTCAAGGCACGGTAGTCTACGCAAAATCACACTGAGCCGTCTTTCTTACGCACGAAAACGACAGGTGACGACCAAGGACTTGATGAAGGGCGTATTATGCTACGTTTCAGCATGTCGGCAACGTGAGTATCGATGATCTATCGTTCAACGGAAGAAACGCGAAATGGCCGCCGGCGCACGATGGTGTTCCATCTGTGTCTATGCGATGAGCCGTCGCAGAAGTGTGTCCTAGAAGAGGAGAGTGGACGTCGAAGCAGTCTTTACGCTTGGATAACAACGCCAGTAAATCGCTCGTCTGCTGTGGCGTTAGATCGGAGCTGATGGTACTAGCGAGATCAGAAGCAGGGAGCGGATCCATAGCTGTGGGTGGTTGTGAGACAGCGGTAGTCGAGGTAAGCACAGAGACAGGCTGAGTGTCCAAGACGCACATGAGAACGGCGCCTTTAGAAAGCAGGACTGGCTCATTGGTTGTGTTGAGTACAGCCAAAGTGGCCATGCCATTGGTGAAGCGAACAAGGCTGGGAACAAAACGTCACCATCGGTGATGTCAGAGTTAAGTGCAAGGAGTTGTTCGCAACCAGGGGGCACCATACAATGGTCAGCAGTTCGTAAGCGAGGCGCGGTTTGTGCACGTCGTCGGAATTGTCGGCCTCTATCAAGTTACCGAGGCGTTCACGGCACGATATGAAAGCCGACGCCGAAGAGAGAAAGTCCCACCCTAGTATAAGCATGTGAGCATAGGAAGTCAACACTGCGAACTGGATATGGTGGCGTATCCCGTCGATCGAAGCTCTAACGATGCATTGCGCCGATGGCCGAATCACAATATTATTTGCACCACAAAGAAGAGCTCCACTGTAAGGTGTAATAACTTTGCGTAGGCGAGCGCACAAGCCAGCGTGAATAATAGAACTAGCGGCTCCCGTATCAAGCAATGCTAGGACTGGTACACCTTCTTCACACATGAATAAAGTATTGGCCGGGCACGCTGGAGGAATTGTAGGCTGTGCGAGCCATGCAGCTTTCTCTCGAAAAACTGCACCACGACCACCACCACCACCAGTTTTTCGATCGGTAGTCAGGAGTACGGGTGGCCGGTTGCAGGGGTTATGTCGAGCGTCGGAGAGGGGAGGGCGAGCGGCGGCGCTCTGGATGGTAGTTGCGAGGTGCTTCGGGAGGTGGAGAAGGTGAGCGTGGGGAGAGCCGGCGCTGGTAAGGACTCGGAGGAAGCAACGGGTCTCTCTCATAAACATCGCAGCCGCGGCGTTCGTCCTGTTGTCGTATTCGGCAAAAACGCGATATGTGACCGCGAATACCACAATAATAACGAATGGGGCGGGGCGTAGGGCGAGTAGTTTAATATGCTGTGGCAGGCGGACAGGGTGGTAGAGTCGCCAGATGGTTGGGGGCAGTAGCAGGAGCAGGAGGCCCTGTCCCAACGAACGCTGGTTGCATAGCCGCAAGCTGAGCATACGAGGTGGATGGCGAAGGAGGGCCACAGCTCGCAGCCTAGGTCATGGAGGATAGCTCCTCTTTGATGATGTCGCGCAGGCCAGGAACCGAAGGCTGAGGCTGGAGAACTAGAGGGCTGAGCAGGCCACACGCTTAGAGCTCTTCGCGTATGAGAATCCGAATCAGCATACGCAGGTAGGTATCCGACGAAGGAGGCGCATAACTGGCGACACGTTGTAAACGGATGGCCTGCAGTGCGTCCAGGTGTTGGCAAGTCGCGATCACATCGTTAACGGTATTAGGATTCTTGATCGCCAGTGCGTTGAACGCGACGTGAGCAATGCCCTTTAGGATGTGACGAGCACGGTCAAATTCCGTCATGGTGGCGTCAACACGGCGACAAAGGGCGAGTACGTCCTCGATATGAGATGTGTACGTTTCCCCGGGAAGTTGCGTGCGTTCATCAAGCTTTTTCTTGGCGACCTCAGAGCGGACGTTGGGAGCGCGAAAAATCTGCCGAAGCTGGTGTTTGAAGGCAGCCCAGTCAGGCAAGGTGCTCTCGTGGTTGATGAACCAAGTCCTGGCAACGTCAGTGAGGTAGAATGCGACGTTGCGACGCTTGTGCATGTCATCCCGCCGGTTGGACTCACTCACGCGGTCATAATTTTCCAGTCAGTCATCAACGTCGTCACTACGAAGGCCAACAAACATGGTAGGATCGCGCTGCCGCGTGCTGGCGGTCCATGAAGGAACAGCCGTTAGGGCAGAGATGGTGACGCCGGAGGTTCCTGGAGGATCTTCTTGGAGCATCCTGGCGGAAAGGTGGATCAAGCGGCGGCCTGACCGAAGCTCTAGGGAAACTCGAAGGCGTAGAGGACCAAGGTATCGAAAGCAGCCTCCACCACTTTCGAGACAGCTGTTAAGCCTCAACGGTTTATTGCACAGGTCGCGCGCTGAAGACGATGACGCTGGCCATGATGATGAATATATAGAGATGAAGGGGTAATATAATGCTCACAATATTTATATCATTACTATATTGATATAAATAAATATAAATATATTAATATCAGTACTCTACATTCTTTATAGTGACCTTAATAATGATAATTTGGTCTCGGTGGTCTAGAGTGATCTGTATTGCAGCTGGGGATCAGTATCCCGAGAATGTTGCCGTGTCCACGTGTGGCTTTGACTTCATTGTGTCCGAGTGCTAAGGTTATTGCGTGCTGTGGCAGCATGATGCTTCGTCTGCCATTGATACATAGAAGCTACGTTTCTGCCGGTGCTAAAGTGCAGTTTTATTTTTAGGAAAAGCGTTTTCGAGTGTTATGGGCAGCTTAAAGTTCCATGGCGATGTCTTGTGTATTTCCGCCATAGTCTCGTGGTTCAGCCTAAACGGTTAAGTAGTCTGCATATATAGTATAGCAGATGCCAGTGCTTGGTTCAAGTTCTAGGGACACAGAGAACACGGCCACATTAAAGTCAGGAGGTCAAGATCGAGCCCTGGGGTGTGCCTCGAGTGATATAGCAAATTACAAGTGGAGAGGAGGTATTGCTGTTGCTGGGAAGTCGAATGGGTCTTGGTTCCATAAACCTTGCTATTCCGCTGAGTGCTCGTTGGCTAGGATTTATTCTTGCTTTGTTGAGAGAGTGTGATCCTTCTTGACATTGTCAAATGTTTTCCACATATCGGCAATTAGGATTTAATCCAGAAGTACATCCTGTTGGGCAAGTTGCTTGATATTGCTCCGTAGACCATAAAACTTCTGGTCGTTTTACGCAAAGAAAAAGAAGGACGGAAGGACGATCCCCTTGTCCCCTTTCGTCCTTGCATGTTTGCGCTACACGACCATTTTTTGTGGACTACTGAGCAAGTTAGGATGTAGTCTGGCAGTCCACTTCGTGAGATTTAACATACAAGCCTCCAAAACAATCAAATGTGATTGTCAGTTCCCATGCTGAGTCTGAACCCAGACCATCAGAAAACATCATGCATGGCTGTACAGTATTCAGTGTAACTAAGAAGTGTGTCAAGTGTGTCCCGTGGGAGGCGAGTGCGGGTTCAGCGTCTGCCTTGCTTACTCGGTAGCCAAATAATCAGTATGCTGCCGAACGCGTTGCAGATGAACAGCTTTATTATCTTTTATTAGCCGCTTGATCAATATACCAACATAAATCACAGCGTAGGCCTTATATTCCCAGTTACTTGAACTCCTCTCATATGTAACATAGTGCCATTCTTCGATTTCAATCACTCGAATACTATTACTATTACTTTACTATTAGCGCAACAGCACTAATAGTAAAGAGCTGAATTCTGCCATTAAGGTCCAGGATATGAACCACCTTCGAGGTTCTTCTTGGCTGACAGGATAAAGTGCCGCTCAAGACGTTACAAGTTCAATAGTTGTCGGTGCCGTCGGGTGGCATGCTATGAAACTGGCGGTGGTGATAGATAAGCAGCGTGAGCCAAAAGCGATGGACACATAAAATGACTGGTCCAAGGACCCTGGACAAACTTCATTATTTTTTCAGGTCGGTCAAGTGAATAACGCATAAAGAAGCAAAATCAAGATGTAAGAGTAATAGGTAAATATGCAAAGCAGGAAAGTCAAACAAAAAATATAATACCTTTGGCTAAGTGGTAAAACTTCCAAGTGAAACATTAAAAGATTCCATCTGTTGTGGTAGTAAAGAAATTGACGACAAGCTAACGCATGTTGTGCCATAGTGTCTCATTGAGTGGCACCTGCTCCCAATATTCTTCAGAAATAGAGCTTACCACTCAAATTTAGTTTCATAGTCACATTCTTTGCAAGGCTCGGCCAAGTGCTCCTCGAACCCCTGCGTCACACTATTGTCTTGGTACCGCATCTTATCGTTGACGCAGTGACAAATTTCCTCAGTACATTGCCTTGAGCAACACAGTGGAATATTGAGTATGACATCTTCAAGGCATGATACGTTAGGACGACGGCTTTTAGTATGACTACTTTCTCACTTTTCGCATGTTTGCGTGCTTACGTACAGCAGTGCGACCACCCTTATTTCTGTTGCTGGCGGGCTCTTCTGTGCCACGGAGACTTCGACATGTCGATGCATCAGATTTCTGAGATTTTGTTTCCGTGTGTAATCTGTTAGCGCCAGTTACTGACTAGCATAAACTAACGTTTTTTTCTTGAAGAAGGAAACGGCCCTGGTTGAACATTTTAGGTGGTTCAGTCATTTGTAATGAAGTGAACAAAGTCTGTCTACATTTCATGCGAAAGTACGGTGATAGTTGTTTAACAATGGAAAGCGAAATTTAAATTTGTTTATTTATCAGTCGTATGGTGAGGTGCACTTTGGAGTGAACGCGATATGAAAGGGGAACCAACGGTTTAGTAGTGGGCATGGGGAAAGGCTGGTGCGATAAGCAGGAATCCCAGCGCTAAATTACATCTGCTACTTTTCTGAAAGGACAGTCATCAGAAAAGACAGATAATGAAGCCACAGAATGAATAGGGTAAGTTATGTGTTATGTTTCATTGAAATGGCCAATTAATAAGGTAAAGGGAATTAAAAGTGACTAAAAGGCAACTAAAAGGTGGAGACCAAAGCTAGATTTTCGCATTACACATGTGGCGCTTTTATGCGGTGCGGTACTATGCTTATGACCATGAAATATTAAGTCCCTTGGTTTGCCCTATTTTCCTCGCTTCTTCATGGCAGTGAAGCCAAATGGTCGGAATGGACTGCAGAAAAGTGCCTAATGCGCACTCTTTAAACATCCATAGGAATGTGCGTTTGTATAAAATGGACCCCGGCGACAGCAATAGTTGCTGTTGATGCCCCTTTTGGCAAACGAAAACGAAATGTATGAACCGGCAAAAAGAGCCTGTAGGAAGCGAATATCTGTCGCGCAAGTGAGCGCCCACATGGGGGAATTGCATCTCAGGAAGCCCAGAAAGAGAACCCTGCCGAATTTCGACAATGCTTGCGACTGATCTCCGCCATGTGTTTCATTGTAGGTACTTGAACACCGCTGAAAATTCCTGTCAGGCGCACGATCTTTTATGTAGATTACACGAGGGCTCCAATGGCGATTTTTATCCAGTGGTAATACCAACAAATCTGTGTGTTCTTCTTATAGGAAATCATCAGTTTGTTGATCAAGGCTGTCTAGGGTGTAAGCGCCAACGAAGTCCACTTGTCTGACGATATGTCCAGGTCTGGGATGCAATGGCACTACGTTGTCCAAGTAAGAGCCTTTGAATTATTTCGCGTACATGAGGACTTGAGGGGGAAGGAAGGCTTGAGAGAAGCCTGCGAAGTGCATTGTCACGTGGTAAGGCTATCTTCGGTACACACGAATAAAGACTTCCTAAGGAAGCAACTAGAAATATCGAAAAATAATCGCCGACAATAACAAGAACATTGAGAATGGATTCGTAGAAGGCGTTATGTGCCCCTTTGACACCTAGGAACACAGCGGCAGACATATGTTTATGTGATTTTTGATAGTATACCTACGTAATGAGATCAACAAAATTATAGATTGATGAGCGCCACCGTCGAAAACAAGCCATATAGTATGCATAGACATTGGGCTCTAAGAACTACACCAAGGTGGCAAGGATAATCTTTGCAGGCGTGTGCCTGCCAGTGAAGTGTGCAGTGAAGTGTGCCGGCGCCGTCGTTGAAATCACATTATGCGCACTCATACGTACTCCTGTAGGAATATAAAGGCCCCCTTTTCCATAGCGCCTACCTAGACCAGTGGCGCCGTCATCTTGCATTCTAAAACAGCAGTATTTGAGCGAGACCAAACCGAACGTTATCAGTAATGAAGAAGCCTAGAAAAGCGCTTATGACGTTGGTCGAATTATACCAGCAAATGCATGAACACCTGCTGAGCTTGAGTAGAATACGTCGCCTTCATCTAGCATACCTCCTGCTACCAAAAAGTTGCCAGAACTAGATGTACAATCAGTTATTTTATTGAACTCACTAATGACTACCATTCGCACACTTTTGGCAAATGCACAAACTCCGCCTGGTCGATGCGTTTGGCAATTGCCACTTGAGTAGCATGCGTCGCCTTCATCAAGCCTACCTCTTGCTACCAACAAGCTGCCTGAATAAGGTGTAAAGATTGCTATTTTGCTGAACTCAGTATTGACTGCGATTCGCACACTTTTGGGAAATGAGAAACTCCGACTCCTAGATGCGTTTTGCAAGTGTTGGATATTCTCGCTGCTGTGCTTGAAAGCCTACATTAGAAACATGGCTTGCCCATTTCTGCAGAAGCGACCCTTTCAAGAAAAAGACAAGAATACCCCAATTTTTGGTGAAATTCCGCAGGCCTCAAGTCACGTATTTCCAATTTTAGTACATTTGTTTAATAAATCCTTTCCTGTTACTTGTCATCTTTGAATCAAACATGCCAAATATCCTGAGATTATGTGGATGCGAAGCTTTTGTTTCTGCCACCTGTGACAAAAGTAGCAAGGTCCTCGTTTATGTTTGCAAGGCACTCACCAACGTGGCCCATGTTTGCCCTCCACGACGACAACCATTATATGTGCCTTTGCGTAAAGAAGAAGAGTCGCAAGGCAACACCCGTCTTAAGCAACAATTCCCCATGAAGTGGTTTTGGCTGCAAACGGCTTCAAAATGTTTTGAGCACGAGCTCCTGCCCTTCAATAATGGCAAGATATTTTATTGCTCATCACCCTCTTTGGAAAACTACAAGAACCAATCTAAGAGGCAGCACTCTTGTATTCTTTGCTTCTGACTACGACCTCTGTGTTTTGAACGACGGCAGCCCGATATGCCTGAGAGGGTCGTCGTACAATAGCTGTCTGTATGTGACTTTGGTGCAACTATGTCCTACCTCGAACATCTGGTGCTTTACTGATTTGGAAGTGCGTGAAAATGACCATATTCCTACTTACGTTGCCGTCATTAGCTCCGGTCAATACTTTCTCACCTATGGTATCTCCAACAGTTGATTGGTCCGCATTTGAAGCCTCTGTGAACGCCAAATGCAATGGCGGC
Source organism: Dermacentor variabilis (assembly GCF_050947875.1). Lineage (NCBI taxonomy): Eukaryota > Metazoa > Arthropoda > Arachnida > Ixodida > Ixodidae > Dermacentor > Dermacentor variabilis. Next base: position 176,925,270 of record NC_134570.1, on the reverse strand, counting down.
CTTGCACGCATCAAAGAGCTTGTAACTGCGGACGCAAAGCATGCTTCAACGCGCTCCTTCTCATGAACAGCTACTCGCGCGGAGTTTGACATTCAATTGGAAAGGCTTCGTGCATCAAGTCAGCGCGCAGAGAAGAGATATAGATGCACACAGTCGATACGAGAACTTCGGGAGGCCAGGCGCGTCCAGAGGAAGATGCGTTATCGCATGGACAAATTGGCTAGTGAACGATGGAGATCATTCTTTAAATCTTTTGATCCCCCACAAACCACTCTCGCTTATGCCACAGGGCCTTCGCTCTTCTCCTAAGCAACGCCTTCCCTTTAAGGCACTGGCTCTCCACCAAGGCTGTCGAGAAGTGGACGTTGGAAAAGGCTTGTGAGACAGTTGCATGTGAAAGAGTGTTACTAAAGATGCCTTCAGCCAAGATTCGGCAATGGACGAACCTTTTCCCATAGAAGAACTAGAGGCTGCTCTCGCCGCTTGCAGGCGCTCTCGCCGTTTGCCTGGAACCGACAATATAGCGTACACTACTCTACGCAACCTTGACCATGAAGCGCGACCATGTCAACGTTTCATGGAGTGACTTTTTATGTTTATTTACTAGAGCCTTAGCGCTGTGAGCTCTCCTCTTTTCGTTGTAGATAGGATGCATATTTTTAGGTAGGGGGCGATTCGGAAGCTTTTACGCACGTCCAACGGAATGTCCTTCTTGACAGTCGTGGCACCCCTGTCACAATAGATTCCTACCAATTTCATTATTTTTCTCCCTGTTTTGGACTGGCTTAATTTTTCCAAATGAGACTCTCGTACTGCCCCAGTGAGTTCAACTAGCGTGTGTTTTGAACCCCCCATTTTGAGAAGGAGGTACGTCGAGGTCGAGTCTGGCAGCCCTAGGGCTCTCTTAACGCTCTTTCTAATGATCGCATCTATTTTCACTTTTTCTTGTTTAAACACAAGATACGGTGTGGCATACGCTATTCGTCTGGTAATAAAGGCTTGCATGAGACTGAAGAGGCTGTTCTCTTTGAGGCCCCTATCTTTGAGTGCAACTCTCCTAAACGTTCCCGTGGCTCATCTAAATAAACATAAAAACAAAATGGCGCATAAAGTAGCGTACGTGGACTTCGCTTGCGGCAGAGACAGGGCTGACGGTGGTTGATGGCGACGGGTGCGTTAAGATAGCGTGCTCCACGTGCACGAGGGATGCCTGTACATCTGAGAAGGTTGCAGTAGCGCTCACTTGTGCGGGTACAAAAGCGGGAGTCATATTATGAGATAGAAAATTAGCTATCCGAAATTTTAACAAAAGGAGAATCTCGAAGAGGCCCTCCCAATTCTAAACAAAACCCTCCTAGGAGGGACATAACTTTTATTTGCATTCCGGCCCATGAAGAAGTTCCAGGTAACGAAGCCGCTCACAAGCTCGCCCAAGCACTCTACCACCGGGCAACTCTAGAGTAGCCACTTCCATGGACTAAAGATAACATTATCACGGACAGGGAAATTGTAGATCATTACAAAGCCAAAAGAAGAATCTTTGCGCCTCCTCATCGGTCTCTCACTCTGGAGGGCGCTCGCATTTGGCGGCGCCTCCAGGAAAACAATTATACATCACCATATTGGATCTACTTAACTCAGACGTGGGACTATAACAACGCTCTCTGCAAAATTTGCGAGAAAGGTACGCTAGATCATGTAATATGGGAATGTGCTGGCTCCCCAGCGGCCAAGGAAAACATCGAAAGTAGAGCAACCTGGGAGGCCTTGCTCCAGAGCGAGACTAAATACGACCAACGTCAAGCAATCCGCCTGGCCGTGAAAACTCACCGCCCTGAACGCGTGGGGACTGCTTCGTCCTCTCCCCTAGCTGCGTGTAGGATAACAGGCGGGCCCCCCTGTTCGGTGGAATAATAAAGTTTTCAATCAATCAATCAATTCATGGAGTGACGGTCTTGTTCCCTCTGTGTTGAAGCGTAGCCATGTTGTTCCAATGTCAAATGAAAGTCGCCCCCTTTTCCTAACATCACATCGGCCTATTGCTCTCGCTAGCTGTGTTGGAATGTTGATGGAAAGGATGATCTGCACGCATGTCCAGTGGTTTCGTGGACATTACAATATTTACCCAGACGTGACGACATGCTTTCGGCGTGGCCATTAGTTGGTAGACAATGTCATTGCCCTTGCGTCTTCGATGCAACAACAGAAATCATTAAACCGGTCTACCTAGCACCGTATCTAGACTTGAAGGGAGCTTACGGTAATGTTTCTCTAGAAGGCATCCTTGACGCACTCGCGCCTGCTGAAATAAGAGGCCACATGTTTCGGTAGATTTGGAGCTACCTGACCCGAAGGAGCTTCTTTGTGTTCCCAGAAGATGGCCAAACTAGTGACCACTACACCAGCTGTGGAGTTCCTCAAGGTGCAACCCCGTTTTGTTCAGCCTAGCCGTTATTGGGCAGGTGAAATCCCTGCCACTGTCGGCCATTCTTGATGTACCCAGATGAAATTTGCATCTGGGCTTCAACAGTAACTCGCCCGCATGTTCGGGCAAGCTTACAAAAGGCTGAAACCTTGACGTGTGCTTATCTTCAGAGACAAGGCCTCGGCGTCTCGAAAGCAAAATGCGCATTAGTCGCCTTCCCACGAAAATCGATGACTGGATACCCGGTATTTATTAATGGCCAGTCTATCTCATATAAGAGAACATATCGATCTTTAGGGATCTGTGTCGACCGCGACCTCGCCTGGAGCCCCATCTGGTATACCTTAAGAAGATACTCTTCTGGACTCATTGTTTCAAAGCCATCGCTAAAAAGCATGAACACCATCGGTGGGTTCTATGTTTCAACTCTACAAAGCGTGCTTCATGGGTTTCTTGCATTGCAGCATTCCGATGCTGTCAGGCACGCAAAACATAAATCTCAGAGTGCTTGAGAAAGTGCAAGCCCAAACGCTTGGAACCTGTCTTTGACTGCAGTGATGCGCTTCAACGGTCACAACAATTGCCATCGCCAGGGAACGTTCCATCAGTACGTATATCGTGACACACACGTTTAGAACTCATGCTCGACACATTTTGCGAAGGTAGTATCAGCTCATTGCGTCTATTTCATAACTTTACTGGAAACAACTTTTTGGAGCATTGTAGCCTCATACCAATCTTCTGTTACATCTGATTTCACAAGTGCAGCAAGATTACCATGCCCTTCGTGGTGTTTCCGGCAACCACAATTGCAGCTCTCCATTCTAGTTGTTGGAACCAAGTCGGGTTTGTTAACTTGTGCCCTCAATCAAGCCGCTTACATGTACTGCATTATTCCTATTTCTATCGAGTCCACATTTATACAGATGGCTCTTCAACTCTCACCAGCTCTACTGGTGCGGTGGTTATTCCAACAACGTCAAACTACACGAAGTTCAAGATCGGTAATGTCTAAACACCGACAGGGTCCGAACTTGCCGCCTTCCGTAGCTCATTGCTTTATTCGCATCAACAGTCAAGAAATCATTGGGCTCAAAGGCTACAGGATTTCAAAAGATAAATTGGGCTATCAGCCCTGCAATCATTCTTATCAGCTCCGCGCCGAAACGCACATGAACAATTGGTTATAGAAACAAGATTACACTACCATCAAGCGCTGGACAGAAGCCACAACGAGGTTTTTCAGTGGGTATTGCACCATTATTGGCGATGAACGTGACGACCAAGTTGCCCGCGAGGCACATGGAGAATGTAAAAGCACCTCTATACCATTGCCGAGAACGGATTCAGCGCGGCATCTTAGCGCCATGCCCATATTATTATTCTAAGAAATTACATGCCAAATTAACGCGCTACCGGCATCTCGAGGCGCATTGCCTGCATTCGTGGGCTTCTTTCATGCTCCGAAAAATATCTTTTATGTAGGACGTACGTATTGAGTAACATAAAGTTGCACCGGGAGTTTACCATGCGGCTCTGCAAGTTGCTCACTGCTAACTTTCTTTTAATTATAATATTCGAGAATTGAGTAATTAATTAAGGAAAATTGCGTAATGAGGCGCAATCCAAAAAATCATCTGAGTGTCCTCAAGCGACAGCAATTAAAATTACCTCAGTTCTAACCAGCTACGTGGCATGCGCCTAGAATGAAGGCGATCATTATGCTAGCTAATTACGAAGGGGAAAAGGATAGAAAATAGAACATCCTTGCTTGATAATGTTGAACCTCTTTTTATTTAAGAGGAGATAACTTAAATCGTTACATACCTCCTCGGCCTCAGAGCCACCTGTGCCACAAAGAACCTCCGCCCATGGTGTTGCTTAGCGTCAGATGCAGAGCCGATGTTCTACGTATTCCCAGACAGACTGAAGAGACAACAGAGACGATGCCGTCGCGCCGCTAACGGGCGGCTTCAAACGTCACATTTCAGAATGAATACAAAAAGAAAGAAAGGACATCGACCAAAAAGCGGTGTCATTCTTCTTGAACGCTTCCGCAACCGGCGGCAGTTCTGCGCTCAGGCACAGCACAGTACTACCATTCCTCCAACAAAACCCAAAACCAAACGAAAAGAAACGCTACGCAGCTGACACTTGTGACGTGAGTGCATTCCTGGACGTGCTGAGAGAGACACCTATGAGAGAAATAACTACGACATAAAGAATCGCGCTATACTAACGTCTACGTCAGTTGTAGGCTCTCTATACGGTCTGGAGTTCACTGCACAGCAAGAGGCCCTTCATGCTCTTCGCTGCACTTCCGATATCCGACTTTGCTATCAGCGCTCGCCTTTACGCCCTAGGTCGGCGGTCGTGTGACACGTCCGCTCCCGGGAACACTCTGACAGCGCATTTCGTGGATGGCCTTCCACATTCCCCGAACGCAGCACGGCGTACATTGCCGCGTCCCAGAGTGTGCTATGACGCAAGTGCTGTTAGAAGAGATCATTGCAAGGCCTAGCAGCACTGAGAGCTGCAAATATATGTGCGTGATATTTAAAATTGATTGTGCCAACATCCATTACGTTGGACTCACAGACGGGAAGCGACCGTATGCAGTTGCTCTGTCATTTTATTTTTACCTGCGTATAACGAAACTGGCAACGATGATAAATTATTAGCGATGACGCTAATCTATTGGTGTGTCTATGCGACAAAACTACACATGCTGAGAAGCTGTATACAGACGTATATTGTGCTCAGGGTTTTATACTATCCCATCGAAGGTTTGAATGCAATGATGACCCTCCGCTCAAGCTCAGTAGCTATGGTGTGCGCTGCTGAGCTCGATGTTGAGGGTTCGATCCCGGCCATGGCGTCTAACTTTATAAGGGGACGAAGCGCAACAACGCTCATGTACTTTAATATAGGTGCTGGTTAGATAACTCTGGGTGCTCAAACTTATTCTGGAGTACTTCAGTACGGCGTTCTTCAAAAACAGATCCTGCAGTTCCGCACGCAAATTTTCTTAATTTAATTTATAGTTATAGCAATAGTACACAGACGAAGTACCCTGTGGGCTTACCATTCACGCCCAGATCTCGCACTATCCCATATCTGACTTTGGTATTTAGTTTCCTTCTATCTCCCTACAGCATCGGGTAACTTCTGATTGCACTCATTAAAAGTGCAGCGCCAAATCTAGCCATCTCAGTGGATGCCACATTCAGCGGGTTTCTCTCCTGGAGCCCTGATTGGCACGGGAAAGCGGAAAGCTCCAGTGGGGCGGAACAAATCTGTCTGGGAGCGATCGGGCTGGCCGTCTCGTTTTGCGCCTGCTTTCGGATGTTTTCGCCTCTTTCTGCGTTCCCGCCTTGGCCTTCGGTGTGAGCCTGCCTTAAAGGGGCCCCTCTCCAGGACTGGCTATTTGGGCTCACAAGCGCTTACCATATATTGCGCGATAACAATCGCGTCTGCAAAGTATTACATCGCTACGAGCCTCGGAAAGACCTGAAGTTTCAAACCGAATGCCATTTTGCCCTGTCCTCGTGGCGTCGCACCCCTAGCGGGAATTTGACGCCCACATGCTAGTCCGCCTACGTACACTTGTTTGCACTGTGACATCGCTCGTGGTGACAAGTGACTTCGAGAATTATTCAAGGCCACATCTGTTATTTGTGTAATATGTTGCTTGAATAGACCAATTAAAGCTTATAGAAATACTAAGACACACAAACCAAATGTATGCATGTTTTTGTTTTACTCCGTCAGCCATCAGCGGGCAAGCCAGTGCGCTGCGGCTCTGGTTTCCTCGCTGTCGCAGCGGGCTGGCTGTATATATCATGTCCAATCATCGGTTATTGATGACTCCTGGCAGCAGCTACGTACTGCGCGACAGAGCGCAAGGGGAACTCACGATCGCGGCTCAATCTCGTGCGCGATAGGGAGGAAAGCCGGGAAGCAGCGCGGGAGGGAGGGGGGGGGTGCGGCTTCGACTCCGCCACCAAGTGCGTATTTTGCACGGCCCCACAAGTTCGCGCGTGCCCCATCTGGAATGGGATTAGCAGACAGCGCATATCTTTGTGCTCGATGTGCTTTAAGGCCCTCCGATAGACTGCAGAAAGGTCACTTTGCACTCCACTGCTGCCGCGCTTGCTCCCACCAGCATTTCGACAGCGAGTGTCTACAGTCATCCAGTATAATGTATTCATGCTTGCTGTGCGCGCTGACGTTATGCTTGTTAATTTAGATAGCAAGCGAATGCTTACAAGTTTATGCGGCCGATAAGAGTACTATGCTTACATCTTATTACTGTCTCCTAATTTGCTATTGCAAACGAAGCTTCGCCTTTTGGGCGGAACTGAGACTTTTTTATAATGACCATCCATGCGTGTCATTATCAATCCCACATGGTGAATCATTTTGGACCAAAAATTATTTTCATACATTTCCAGAAATTATGTAACACTTGTAAGTGATGCAGTGACATAAGGCTATTAGTGTCTTACAGAAGTCCCTGACCACGCTCAGTAGCAGCAGTATGACGCTCATAAAAATAAACAATTGCTACACTTTTATTCTTTCCACAAATAATACTGTTAGTGTATTAATCTACAGTACAAGTGTATCGCTAATTAAGGTAATTGAACTGTCGAGGCTATGCACGTCAAAGAAGACAACATAAAGAACTTACAATATTCGTAAGGAAACACAAAAAGGAAACGTAAGCTGATGTTCACGACCTTGCAGAATTACAAACTAATTTCCCGCCAAACTGTTTGTTTCGACCTCTCCAAATATAACATTTAGGTTCCTGTATTTACACCTTAAAAAGTTGTTCGGTTCCGTTTGAAGCCTTGCTTGTTTGGCGCTTTCGAGCTGTTATTGATAGGAATCTTGGAAAGCCAATAACTGCTAAAAACACATCTTGCTTCGCCAGAACATTAACAACACCTGACGACATAACATTCTTATCTGTTTTTGCTACATTTTATCTTCGTTATGTTCCCAGATCACCAAGAGCAGCGCGATAAATTCTGTTTTGTTCAAGAGGCACATTGATAAAGCTCTCGAGCACATTCTGTAGCTCACACAGGAACCCACCGAAACCAACTACGAACGTCTTGTGAGGCTTGGAAATATGGGTTCTGAAACGAAGCTTCAGTAATTGTTTGGAAGGTTTCTAACTAGACGAGGAATGCGAAAATTTTGTCCGACATGGCACTTACCATGGCCATCCATCCAATTTCCGCCATATTAAACATGTTGCAACATACAGCTATGTCGAGGCAATAGGAAGCATAGCTGATAGCCGCCATATCAAATGTTCTAATACTTGATTAAAACATATTTATTTAGACAAGCTATGTTCGATCCAGCTCGTCTAACTTTGCACAGAGATTTCAATAGCATTCCATACATTTGTGCTGACTTTGGCCATGGTGGCATTTGTAGTTTTGCCAGGGCAATGGTTATATTCATGTCCGTTCCTTAGACCTTGTCATAACGCTAGAGCAGTTACATAGGTAGTTTATTACTTCAGCCTCAATTAGCCACCCACTTTGGCCCATAACCCATCACATCTTCGTTACTGTCAGCGAACATAAAGAAGGTGACTTGTACTTTTTTGTTTTGGCCATTTACTGAGGACGCTAAGCGAACCAAATATATATCATGCATAGAAAGAACGGAAAATCAAGGGTTCGACAATTATTCGTAACGCTCCTAACTAAGCCAGAAACGTTAGAACTTCGCGAAACACTCCAATTAAGCTGCGTTCATTGCTGCTAATTATTAAATTTGAAAATGCAGAGTACTTAAGCGAAGCTGGGAAACGTATGAGATAACGCCAACTTGACGCTTTCGAACGCTTGCTTAAGATTTCCAAATTTTTTTAAATACCTTTTTTGCGAAAACTGAATTTGATCAACACGGATATAACATCGTACACAAACTTGGCGTAGTCTTCCTCATACGTTAGCAAATATTTCTTCTCGGTTTCAATTGTAATTATTCTAAGTCAGCTATATCAGTTTTACGCCACTCGTTCAACACTTGTCACGCTCCGGAGACTGCTGTTCAGTGCCAGGCTTCTCTACAATGCCAGCGTTTGTATGGTGCTGCAGTAAGAGGACGCGATTTAAAGTGCGCTGGCTTCAAAATCGGTGCTTGTGCTGGTGTGCGGGGCTGAAAAGCACGACTGTGCGCGTGATTGCAGCGCTGGTTCCACGAGATCGGCTCGAGCGACGGGGCCGACAGGCTGAGCGGAGCGGGACAGGAAGAGAAGCTCTCGCCGGCTGCAGCGGATGCAGCGGCAGGCCACGTCGCGACAAGCCCGGTCTTGCCCCTGCTGAATCACGCTTCGCCCCGGCTTGCAGCGCTGTCCTCGGAGGCTACCTGGCGGATCCTGCCATGGTCGGGCTTCGCCCCGGCTCCTCACGCTTCCGAGGCAGGCTGCGTTGTGGCGTTCATCGACGTGCTGCCCCGTTGGGACCGAGCTGTGCCCCAGCTCCTATGTTGCCGGGATAGGCCGCAGTACGCCGGTCGTCGCCGTTCCTCAAGCGCCGAGGTCAGGCTGCGCTCCGGCTCGCGTCACTGTCGTAGCTACTTGCGGCTAGAGCTACGTCCCAGCCAACAGTACTCAACCTCTGCGGCTCGAATCGACTACCACTGGAAGTGTAAGTGGCGCCGAACTGAACTGAGATTTGTGACAACAGCGCGACACCGCTGTTTCGTGTACTGTCAGCGTTTAGTTTGTGTGTAGTACCTATTACGGTGGGGAATAAGCGGCACTGGGGTGTGTCAGAAGGTGCTGCCAGAATCGGCAACTCAAGGCGAAGGGTACTTGCAGAGCAGTAAATAAGAGCAGAATGCGCGGAGAGAAAATCGAGGCCGAGAATGAGGTCGGGGGGGCAACGAGCAATCACGGTGAAGAGGACAGGAGTGTGGCGGCCGGCGATGCTAATACGTGCCGTACACATGAAGATGATAGGCACAGTACCGCCATCCGCAACGCGGACGACGCATGCCCACGCTGGGTGAGGAGCTCGTTCAGTCGTGGCAGGAAGGCAGCACTCAGAATAGAAAGATGTGCACATGTATCGATGAGTGCCGTGACAGGATAGCCATCAATGTCACCGTCAAAAAGGTTTTGGTTCGTGTGTAACGTGAGCAGAGGATTTTAGGGCAGGGTGGACAACGCAGCTTCACCTCCAGAGGCTACAGTGCCTAGTATTCCGGCTGCATCCGGGAGGCGACAGGCGACGGAGAGAAGCGACGGGGTTGGGGCGAACGAGACTGATGGCGTCGAGGTGAGGGCGAGCGGCTGTAGCGAAGGTTCGGGGCAGGAGCATCAGCGGCAATGGGTTTATGGCGGGTGGCATAGGGAACAGAAGGTCCTAAGGGGCGGGAATGAGCAGCGGTGTATGTCTGAGGAGGTGGTGGCCATCGGTTGCGGCAGTGACGAGCGACGTGGCCGATGCGACAGCAGTGAAAGCAGATCGGCCTGTCATCAGGGGTACGCCGTTCGGACGGGTTGCGGCGAGATGTGGCAGAAAAGGACTGCCGGGGACGAGGAGGTCTGCTAGAGAACTGTGGAACCGTGGGTGTATACGATGAACACACGGAGTTGAGACCCATGTTCTCAAATTCCTGTCTGACGACGGCCTGAATCAGCGCAATCGTGGTTGCTGGTGGATCGGGAGGCATCGCGGAGAAAGCTGGCAAGGAGGCGGCCTCGAGCTCGCGGCGAACAATACGAGTTACGTCGTCACAGGGGGTGGTCTGACGCGGTCTACCCTCACATGTCGACGTAGCAGCAGTGTTGGCTACCCGCGTGATGTGATGCGTGATACGGTGGCTCTTAGCTTGCTCAAGGCGACAGCATTCTTTGAATTATGGCGTCGATAGTCGAGACGTGGCCGAAAACAAGCAAATTGAAACCATCGTCGGCGATTCCTTTTATTACATGCGACACTTTATCTGCTTCAGACATAGTATCGTCAGCTTTGCGGCAGAGAGCCAAGACGTCAAGGATGTATGAAACGTACGGCTCTGTAGATGTCGGAACACAAGACGCAAGAGCCTTTCTAGCGGCAGCCTTGCGCCCAATGGGGTCGCCGACCCTGAGCTTTTCTTTGAAACTGTCCCAACTGTTTATCTGGTCGTCATGCGTTTGGTGCCACACGTGTGGGTTGCCGCCGAGATAAAAGATGACATTGGCGAGCATGATCGTTGGGTCCCACCTTTTATTAGCACTGGCGTGTTCATGGAGCTTGATCCATTAGTCAACGTGCTCTCCCTCCAGGCCAGAGAACACACCAGGGTCGCGATGTTGGGCAACCGTCATGATTGGAGCAGTCCGACAAGCCGAAACCGTTGCAGAGGCGGTCTCGTCACCGGGAGGCATGGTGACAAGCTCGATGTACCGACCACTCCGGAGTTCCGTGGTGAGGACGGGGATCGCCGACCTCCACCATAATGTTACGTATGGAATGACACAAATTAAAGAGGCTATATATAGGCTGTTTACGCTGGAGCCAGATCACCAGGCCGACACTCGCTCGTGCCAAGTGCACAGACCCACTTCGTCGTCGTTCTCGCGGCGGCTCGTCCCTTGAGCATCGCTCGATGATATCGTAATAATATGTATACATAGATATTGTAAATGTAATCTTCTATACTCCCAACATCCCCGTAACATATTGGTGAGAGGTGCGGGGTACCGCGGCTGGAAACGGAGCACCGCAGTGGACGTCGCATTACCGTCCGCACCATGACTGTGATCACACGGCATCAACGTCGTTGTTGTCTCCTATGTCACCGCCGCATGCTACGCTGCTGCCACTTTCGGGTGTCGTTGTGCAACCCAAGGATACTGGAACTTTCTGCGGGACCGATGGTGCCAACGTGGAAGAGTGGGTGGCCATGTACAAACGCGTGAATGAAATCAACGGATGGGACCATACGCTTATGCTAGCTAACCTGTTGTTCTACCTTGGAGGCAAGGCAAACGTGTCGTACAATAGCCACGAAGAGGAGCTAACCAGCTGGGACCAATGCAAAGAGAAATTGACAGAGTTGTTTGGCAAACCAGCCGGCACTGCTGACGACGCGTTTCATCTGCTCATGTGCAAAAGCTTCTCTACAGTTGATACAATCATTAAAGAGTGCCAAGAACTGGAGCAGACCGAAAGCCGACGCGTCTCGCAACCATTCGCCCGACTTCCCAATACTGCCGCAACGTCACCGGATGAAGATACACCCGCACACTACCACGCGTCGCCATCAGAGAACGTGGTGCGAATAGTTAGACGTGAATGGATTTGATGGCGACCACAGCTTTCTGTTCGCATGGCCCTGATGCTACCACATTTTCAGTTTTCCTCGTACAAGCTATCGTTCGCCAGGAACTTGAAAATTTTGGCTTATATTCTATGTCTGCTGTCGCCAATCCCAGAGCTAACGAACGCCCTTCTAATATTTTCGCTCCAACCCGACGCTTCTCTCCGCGTTGTCGCAACACGACTCAGTGGAGAACTGCGGACGACCAGCCAATATGTTTCACCTGTCGCCGTGTTGGTCATGTCGCCCGATACTGTCGCAGCTCGTGGCCCTCAACACCTTGCATGCCGACCAACCTGAGCCATTTTGATGAAAGTACCCGCAATGTTTCGCCCACCGCCGAGTCTAACAGCGGCGACAACTCTGCTTGGTACACGTGGTACGGCCGCTCGCCATCGTCGTACGGACACCAGTCTCGTTCACCGCAAACACGTCGCCAATCTTCCTGTTCGCCGCGGCCACGCCGCCTTTCGTCCCCTGTGCTTTTTGGCCGCATCCTTTCGGAAAACCAGACAATGCAGCCCTCGGAGGCGGTGCTGCATTGCCGACTGCTGCAGCAAATCCTCTGTCTGTGCCCACAAGGAGAAGTGTAATAGACGTTAAAATAGACGGCGTACCTGTCCAAGCACTCGTCGACACTATAGCCCACGCATCTGTTATGAGTGCTAGCCTACTTCGACATTTAAAGAAGGTGTTCAGCCCAGCAGAAGCCCGAGTGCTTCCCGTGGCCGATGGCGGCGTGCTGGTTGTTCTTATTATGTGTACTGCGCGTTTAAGTATAGCCGGCCGCTCTACTTCTGTTCTCTTTGCTGTGATCGACAACTGTCCTCACGACGTTATCCTTGGATTGGACTTTTTATCCATTTATTCTTCTCTCATCGAATGCGCGACCGGCGTTCTTCAGTTAGAACTGCCTCAACTCGCCGATGCTCCGAGCACCACACCATCGCATTTGTGCTCGCTTCACGATGTGCGTCTGCCATCCGAGGCAGTTACTTACGTCACTTTGACCGCACAGCCACAGGTTCCTGGCGGTGAATATGTGCTCTGCACCATCATCGACATGCTTTTGAACCGGAACTTCGCTTTTCCACATACGCCGGTCACGGTTACTAATAACGACGTCATTCTACCACTTCTGAATTGTCAATTATCGCCTGTGCCCTTAAGTGATTTGGCCCGGCATGTTTTTGACCAGTGTTTCTAGTGGTTCCGAAATTGATATCGAGAGTCTGAATGGGAGAGTGGTCTATTAGCACCACTTTCAACTCACAGCTCTGGTTCCTTAACGGATGACATGGCGAAAATGATTGCACCTGACCTCACCTCTGCACAGGCTACACACATACGTCTCCTGCTTGAATCACACAGTGACATCTTTAATTTCGGCGACAGGCCCTTAGGCCAAACATCTGTTGTTCAGCACCGTATAAACACTGGAGACACGAATCCTATTCGTCGGCGTTCCTATCGTGTATCGCATGCTGAACGTCGAGTCATCCAATCAGAACTGGAAGAAATGTTCCGCAAAGGGGTCATCGAGCCATAAGCAAGTCCTTGGGCTTCGTCTGTCGTCCTTCTGAAAAAAAATGGCACCTGGCGCTTTTGCGTCGATTATTGCCACTTAAACAAGATCATGCGAAAAGACGTCGATCCACTACCACGCATCGATGATGCCTTGGACTGCTTGCACGGAGCTAAATACTTCTCGTCCATCAATCTTCGATCCGGCTACTGGCAGATTTCAGTCGATGAAATGCATCGCGAGAAAACTGCCTTCATCATGCCGGATGGCTTTTATGGGTTCAAAGTCATGCCCTTTGGCCTTCTCTCTCCCTTCTCATATTCCACGCGGCACGCTAACAATCAGATTTCAATAAACTGCTTCCTGCGACGTTTGAACGTATGATGGACTCTCTTCTGAGAGGCTACAAATGGACCACCTGTTTCTGTTACCTTGACGATGTTATTGTGTTATCGCCCAGGTTCGGCAGCCACCTTACGCGACTCGCTGCCATTCTTGCGGTCTTCCGAAAAAGCGACCTCCAACCAAACTCCAGAAAGTGTCAATTCGGGCGCCGTCAGAATTCCTTGTTGGGACACCTCGTTGACGCATCCGGTGTCCAACCAGATCCGGAAAAAGTTCGTGCCATACGCAGTTTCCTTGTGCCACGTTCCGTTTCTTACGTGCGCTGCTTCGTCGGCCTGTGTTCTTACTTTCGCCGTTTCGTCAAAAACTTCGCCGTCATTGCTCGGCCCTTGACAGATCTTCCAAAGAAGAACACGCCATTCTTATGACGCCCGGAGCAGGCTCATGCGTTCACCGCTCTCATCTGATTTCTGACGACCCCTCCCATACTGCCCACTTTGATCTATATGCACCGACCGAAGTCTACACTGACGCAAGCGTCCATGGCTTCGGCGCTGTTCTCGCCCAACAACAGAATAATGCCCAGTTCGTGATAGCTTACGCCAGCCACCTGCTGCCCCTGCCGAGAGCAATTACTCCATCACCGAGCAGGAGTGCTTGGCTTTACTTTGGGCTGTCGGCAAGTTCCGGCCATATTTGTACGACCGCACGTTTTTGGTCATTACAGACCACCACGCACTCTGCTGGCTGTCTTCCCTCCAGGACCCTACAGGACGGCTTGGTCGCTGGCCTTTGCGGCTCCATGAGTTTTCGTTTGCTGTCAACTATAAGTCTGGACGTCTGCGCAAGGACGCTGACTGCCTGTCTCGTAACCCCTTGCATCCCCCTGATCCTGCTGCGCATGATTCGGTGACCTGCGTGATGGCTTTTACTGACGTGACCGACATGCGCGCTAAACAACAACGAGACGAATCCTTACAGTCCATCATCGCCGGAGTGCAATCTGGCAGCAGTGACACCACGTGCCGCATGTTCGTTCTGCACGACGGCATCCTCTATCGTCAAAGCGCTAGTCAATGCTTTCTCACCTATGGTATCTCGAACAGTTGATTGGCCCGAATTTCAAGCCTTTAGGAACACCGAATGCAAGGGTAGCCTTGCACGCATCATATAGATTGTGATTGCTGATGCAAAACATGCTTCAACTGGCTGCTTCTAGTGGTCAGCTACTCGCACGGAGTTCAACATTATACCTGAAAGCCTTCGCGCAGTAAGTCGGCACGCAGAGAAGAGATTTACACGCACGCAGTCAAATTCTAGACCTTAGAGAGGTCAGCCGCATCCACTAGAAAATACTTCGTCCCATGGACAAAGTAGTCAGCGAAAAATGGAAATCATTCTGTAAATTGTTATATCCCCCGCCAACCAATTCTTCCGCTTATGCGACACTCTCAAGAGCCTTCGCTCCTCTGCTCCGCAACGCCACCCCTTTAAGGCACTGGCTCTCCACCAAAGCTGTGGAGAAGTGGACTTTGGAGAAGACTTGTGAGACAGCTGTATGTGACGGAGTGCTACTAATGAGAGTTTCATGCAAGATTCGTCTATGGACGAACCTTTCGACATGGAAGGACTGAAGGCTGCTGCGGCCATTTCCAGGCGTTCCGCGTCGCAAACAATAACGTACACTGCTATACACCACCTTGAACATGAATCACGAGAGATCGTACTCCGTCATCTCAATGTTTCATGGAGTGAGGTCTTGTTCCCTGTAAGTTGAATAGCAGACGTCTTGTTCCAACCTTAAAGCAAAGCTTTCCCTCGGACTAACATGCCATCGACATATTGCTCTCGCTAGCTGTGTTAGAAAGTTGATGGAATGGATGATCTTCACGCGCTTTACGTGCTTTCTTAAACAATGGAATATTTATGCAGACCCGATGGCATGCTTTCGGCGTGGCCATTCGCTTTTCGACAATGTGATTGATATTGTGTCTTCAATGCAACAATAGAAATCAGGCAAACACCTCTACGTAGCACCACATTTAGACGTGAAGGGAGCTTATGATAATCTTACTGTAGAAGGCATCCTTGACGCCCTTCCGCCTGCTGAAATCAGAGGTTACATGTTTCGCTGGATTTGGATGTACATGACCCAAAGAAGCTTCCTTATATTCACCAAGGATAGCCAAACTAGCGGCCACTACACCACCCGTGGAGTTCCACAAGGGGGACCTCAGTTTTGTTCATCCTAACCCTTATTGGGCTGGCGAAATGACTGCCACTGTTGCTCATTCTTGATGTACACAAATGACATTTGCATCTGGACTTAAACAGTAACTCGCCCGTAGGTTCGCGCATGCTTACAAAACGCTGACACTCTGACGTGTGCTTATCTTCAGAGACAAGGTCTCGGCGTTTTGAAAGCAAAATGCGCATTAGTCGCCTTCCTACGGAAATTGATGACCGGATACTCGGTGTTCGTTAATGGCCAGCCTATATTACACTGGAGAACCCATAGATCTGTAGGGATTACCTACAGAAGAGACTCTTCTGGACTCACCTTTTCAATGCCATCGCTAGAAAACATGGAGACCATCGGTGTGTTCTATCCTTCTACTGTACAAAGCGCGCTTCGTGGGTTTCTCGCATTGCAACCCTCCGATGCTGTCAGGCACGCGAAACAGAAATGTCAGAGTGCTTGAGAGAATGCGAGCCCAAGCGCTTGGAACCTGTCTTTGTCTACCGCGATGCGCTTGAGCAGTCACAATTGCCATCGTCAGGGAACATTACATCAGTACGTATATAAGATCATCGTCGACTCATTTTCCGACCGTAGTATCAGCGGATGGCTTCGATTTCTCAAGTCTACTAGAGACAACTTTTTCGAGCATTGTAGCCTCATACAGGTCTTCTCTTGCGTCCGGTTTCACGACTGCAGCAAAATCACCGTGTCCTTTGTGGTGTGTCCGGCAACCACATTTGCAGCTCTCCATTCTAGGAGTTGGAAGGAAGTCCGACTTGTTAACTTCTTGCACTGAATCAAACCGCTGACATGCACTGCATGATTCCTATTTCTATAGAGTTCACACTTCTACAGATGCCTCTTGAACTCTCATCAGCTGTACCGGTGCGCTGGTTGATCCAACAACTTCAAACTACAAGAAGTTCAAGATCAGTCGTGGCTTACCGTCGACAGGGTTCGAACTTGCCGCTTTCGGTAGCTGACTGCTTTACTTGCATCAGCAGTGAACAAATCAATGGGCTTAAAGGCTACAGGATATGAAAAGATACATTAGGCTATCAGCCTTGTAATGACTCTTATCAGCTCTGAGCCGGAACCCACATGAACAATTGGCGATAGAGATACGATTACACTACCTTCAAGCGGTGGATAGAAGCCACAACGTAGTTCTTCAATGGCTGCCTAGCTACTGCAACATTAGTGGCTATGAAAGTGCCGACAAAGCTGCCCGCAAGGCACATGGAGAACGTGAAAGCACCTTGATACCTTTGTCAATAACGGATTCAGCGCGGCCTTTTAACGCCTAGCCCGTATTACTACTCTACGAAAATACACACCACAGCCTCCCGCTACTGGCCTCTCGATTCACTGCGCGTATTCGCGGCCTTCTTTCACGCATTGAAAAATTTTTTTATCAAGCACTTATTGAGCAACATAAAGATGCATCGGGAGTTTAGTATGTTCACGGCAAGTTACTAACTGATAGTTTTCGTGTAATTGTAATATTTGAGAAAATGATTCATTGTTTAGAATAATGATAATTGAGGAGCAATGCAAAAGATAATCTCAGTATCCCCAAAGAGAGGCAATTAAAATTACCTTGGTTCTCTTCAGCTACGCTGCATTTCCATATATTCAAATTTTTGTGCATAAAAGTATATATATATATATATATATATATATATATATATATATATATATATATATATATATATATATATATATTCGGCGCCATCTAGTATCCTGTATCTGGGCTGTATCCCGCCCAGAAGGAAGGTGATCTTCATGCTAGCCAATAACGAAGGAAGAAAGAATGGCAAATAAGACATAAATAGGAAAATTAACATAAATCGTTACATCACTCCTTGGCCTCACAGCCACCGGTGCCGCAGAGAACCTGCGCGCGCGCTTTTGCTGAGCGTCAGATGCAGAGCCGATGTTACACTTATTCAGAGATAGAGTGAAGAGACAACAGTGACGATGCCGTCGCGCCGCTAACGGGTGGCTAAAAAGTCACATTTCCAGAATGAATTAAAAAGAAGAAAATACATCAAACAAAAGCGGTGGAATTCTTCTTGTACGCTGTCGCAATCGGAGGCAGTTGGCGCTGCGCTCATGCGCAGCACAATACCTCCATTCCTCGAACAAAACATTAAAACCCATCGGAAAGAAACGCTACGCCATTCTCACTTCTGACGTGAAGGCATTCCTGGACGTGCGAAGAGAGACACCAATGCGAGAAGTAACTGGGACATGAACAATCGCGCTATACTAACGCATACATCAGTCGCAGGCTCTCTATACGCTCTGGAGTTCACTGCACTGCAAGAGCCCCTTTATTCTCTTCGCTGCAGTTTCTATAACTGAGCTTGCATCAGCGCTCGCTTTTACGCCCTAGGTCGGCGGTTGTGCGATGGTCCGCTGCCGGGAACATTCTGACAGCGTATTTGCTGGATGCCCCCCCCCCCCCCCGTGTGCTATGACGCAGGGCTCAGGGACGGGAAGCGACCGTCTGCAGTTGCTGTGTTATATTTCTTTTACCTGCGTACAACGAAAGTGGCAACGATGATAAATTATTAGTGATGACGCTGGTGTATTCATGACGCTGCTGTATGCGGCTAAGGGACAAAAAGAACCATGATAAGAAGCCGTACACAGACGTGTAACGAGTTTAGCGTTTTATGCTGTCGCAGTAAAGCTTCGAATGCGATGGTGACTCGCCGCTGGAGTTCAGTGGCTATGGCGAGCACTGCTTAGCTCTAGGTTGAGGGTTCGATCCAGGCCGTGGTGGCTACATATACAGGAGGGCCAAACGCGATAACTGTCATGTACTTCGATACAGGGACTCATTCGATAAGTCCGGGTGGTCAAAATCATTATGGAGTGTTTCACTACGACGTGTCTCATAAACAGATCCTGTGGTTCGGCACGTAAAATTTCTCAACTTATTTGAATTTTTACCAATAGTGTTTAGCATTTCGGCAGGTAATGTTTGGGAGTACATGCGGAATTTCATTTCATTTATTTCATTTCATTTATTCAACCTTAAGGGCCCGAAGGCATTACATAAGGGGGTGCGTGCATCAAAGTCGAACAGCTTCATAAGAAAGTTACATAATAAAGTGCACATTGGTTGTAATGGGTACAAAAAAGAAAATATCAAAAAGAAGAAAACGGAACATATACACAGCACCAACAAGGCAATAAATAAATAGATGTGGTGTTCATGTGGTTATGTTGGCATTATCAAAATCGTTTAGTTTTTCGCGAAATGTTTTGCGGTCGCTGCACGAGACAATGTCATCCGGGCGTGCGTTCCAATGTGTTATGGCATGGGGGAAAAATGAGCTGCTCATCGCCGTCGTCCGGCACTTTATCGCCGCCAGGGGGTGAGTGTGAGATAAGCGGGATGATGTTCTGAACGGGCGTTTTAAGAGGGCGTGTCCTGAATGGGTGAAGTAAAAGAAAGTGTGAAGAAGGCAAAGACGAGAAGTTACGCGCCGTGAAGCAAGCAGTGGAAGAGACAAAGTTTGTTTTAAGGTGGTTACGCTGATATGTCTTAAATATTGTGACGTAATGAAGCGAGCAGCGCGGTTTTGTATGGCTTCTAAGTCATCGGCGAGATAAGCTTGTGAGGGATGCCAGATGGATGATGCGTACTCAAGTTTGGGTCGCACATACGTTAAATATGCTAGTTTTTTTATTTCAGACGATGCGGATTTTAAGTTACGTCGTAAATACCCTAGTGTGCGTGAAGCTTCGCAGCGAATTGTTTGAATATGTTTCACCCATGAAAGTGATGGCGTCATATGAACTCCTAGATATTTGTAAGTACACGTGTGGTCAATAGGAACAGAGTTAATGCGATAAGTGTGGTGTACGGTGGTGTGTTTGCGCGTGAAGGATATTACCTTGCATTTAGTGAGGTTAAGAGGCATGTGCCATTTTTCGCACCAAGAAGCGATAGTGTCAAGGTCGTGTTGTAGGGCGATTGTGTCGTTAGATGTATGAAGGGGGTTATAAAGAACGCAATCGTCTGCAAAAAGCCGCAGCTTCGTTGATATGTTAGTGGGAAGGTCATTTATGTAAATCAAAAACAATAGAGGAGATAAACCTGCGCCTTGGGGAACCCCGGAAGTTACACTGGTAAGGGTTGACTGAAAATTGTTAGCATACGTAAACTGAACGCGTTTCGTTAAAAAATTTTCAATCCATTTGATAATCTCGGGGCGGATACCGAGGGAGGATAATTTTGCAAGGAGATGGTTATGAGACACGCGGTCAAAGGCCTTAGAAAAATCTAGAAAAATTGCATCTATTTGGAGGTGATCGTCCATGTGTAGTAGTAGGTCGTGGGTAAATTCGGCAAGTTGAGTTTCGCAAGACAAACATTTACGAAAACCGTGTTGTAAGGGGTAAAAAAAATTGATTGATTCTAGGTAATCCATTAAGTTAGATGCTATAATGTGCTCAAGGAGCTTAGATGGGACACTGGTTAGAGAGATCGGACGGTAATTAGTAGGGTTATCGCGCCTTCCTGCTTTAAAAATGGGGATTACCTTCGCTTTTTTCCAATCGTCTGGAACGTTTCCTGTGTTTAAAGATTGATCAAATATAAGGTACAAAAATTTTGTAGAAAGAGTTATAGTACCTTTAAGTAATTTGGAGTTTATCTCGTCGCAGCCAGCCGAGGATGATATTTTAAGAGAGCGAATTAGATTAGATATGCCATCCGGGTTTATTTGCACTTTAGGCATTGTTTTTGCCGAGAAGCTTGGTAAAGGTTCCATAGTGCAGGGATTAGGGACGTGAAAGACTGACGTGAAGAATTGATTTAGGGCTGCTGCGGAATTATTAGGGCTTATTAATTCATCATCTGAGTCAACGAGATTTATTTCGTTAGTTTGTTGTTTCGTGGAGATGACACGCCAGAATTTGTTTGGGTTTGAGCGGAGCATTGTAATCAGGTCAACAGAGAAGAATTTGTCCTTTGCCTCATTTATTGCTTTAATATATTCAGTCTCACAGAGGCGATGTCGCTCCCATACTTCAGGACTATTTTTACTTTTGGCGGTTCTGTAGAGGCGTTTTTTTCGGTTAAGTAGTGATTTTAAGTGTTTGTTAAACCATGGGTTATTTGAGTCAGACTTAATAATGATTGTAGGGATAGATTTGTTTTTTAAGCTCAGCAACGTGTTTTTATAGAGTTCCCAATTCGCATTCACAGAACGGGTAGCGTAGGACTTTTCGAAGTGTTCATAAACGCGAGTGAGTTCATGATTGATTAGCTGAAAGTTTCCTCTATTATAGTCGGTGATTAATTTCTTCGTAGGTGATCTTTTTAGTGGTATAGAAAGGGATACATGAAGAAGGTTGTGGTCGCTAATTCCGGGCGGTATTGTCACACTTGATATGTCATCAGGGCAGCTGGTGAGTAAAAGATCAATTGTGTTATCGCCTCTAGTGGGGTTGGTTATTGTTTGATGGAGGTTGAAGTCTAGTGCCAAGTCTAGGAATTGTTTGGATTCATTCAATGGCGACTGATTAGTTACTGAAAGGAGGGCCCAATTGATGTGAGGGTAGTTAAAATCACCGAAAAGAAAAATAGGCGCATCGGGGAATTTATCTTTTATGTTTGTAAGGGAACTGCGAAGGTGATCACAAAAAAAGCGGATGACTGTCTGGTGGTCTATAGCAAATGCCGTATACTGATTTAATCGAGGAATTATGTTCACATACCCATGTTAGTTCTAAATTGGAATCATGGCAGATGAGTGAGGACGATAGGTTGTTGTTCACTGCTATAAGGACGCCGCCTCCTCTCCTTTCCTTGCGGTCATGACGGTACAGCGTGAAATTCTGATTTAAGGGGAAAATTTCACAATCTTTGATGTTGTCAGTCAGCCATGTCTCGGTGAAAAGAATTAGGTCTGCGTCGATGTCTGTGATAAAACCATGTAGCTGCTCACGTTTCGGAATTACACTTCTGATGTTCGTGAAACCAATGTTTACATTTACTGACAAAGATGAACGGTTGCTTGAACGACCTTTGTTGTTTAGTCTGTGTCATTCGCTGTACGTATCAGCCTTATCACGCGACTGATGTGCGTAAGGTAGTAATGCAGGGGGTTTTGCGCATTCTAGGACAGCATCGGTTGCAGTGTCATAAAAATATGACTTACTGCCTACGTGAAGTTTGTCAACGGAAAGTTTAAAGGCACATTTTTGAGGGCGTATGAACTGGATTAATTTGGAGCGCGCGTGGCGAGTAGAGGGAGCGAAATCTTCTCTGATAGCATAGTCAGTTCCTTTCAGTTGGCGGCCGCAAGCAAGAATGTTTTCTTTAGTCTTGTAGTGATTTAGCTTTACAATAATTGGTCTCTTCTTTTCGTTACCATATTTGCCTAAGCGGTGCGCACGTTCAATGGCGTTTCCGTCCAATTGCAGTTTAAAAGTGTCAGCGCAAAGTTTTAGGATCTTTTTTTCAGACTCTTGCCAAGTTTCTTTTTCTGTGTCATCGAAACCAAGAAACAGAAGATTGTTCCTGCGCATTCGATTGTTAGTGTCGTTGCTAGCCGCTTTAAGAACCGCGATGTCACGCCTGATTTGAATTTCCTCGTGGGCAGCTGGGTCGGGATTGGTTTTCGGGTGTGCGATTTCCAGTGCGGCTAGCCGGTTGCTAATTTCTGTGAGCGTTTTGTCCTGTGTTAACTGAGCGGTCTTTAGTTCATTAAGTTCGGTCCGCATATTATATTGGCATTCTTTGAGTTTAGTTATGACAGCCAGAATTTCTTTGGTAGGACCGGGGTTCAGCTCAACGTCACCGGAAAGAATCAATAGCAGGTGGTATAGCAAATTGAAGGCAACAGCATCCGTACACATGCGAATAGCACGGTCCCAATCGGGGTCGTAGGGGCACGACACCGCAACAAGATAACGGTTGTCACTCCGGTACTCGGCTGAGTAGCGGAGGTAACTAACCTGCAGAAATAGACGTGGGGTAAGCATGGTGTTGCATGCGGTGTCGTGCCCCAAGTGGTCGATTCGTTGCTGCGCCTTAAGTAGCCTGTGCTCAGAATGCGTGATCGGTGACGTAATCGATGATAGGGGTTGCCAGGCCAGGAGAAGAATCCGGGCTGGGTCTGGGATTTCCGGGGGTGTCGGCGGGTCCGTAGGCCATCCAACGATGCAGTCGCCTGCCTCGTGAAGGCGTAGGGTGCTGGGCTGTGGCAGAAGCTCAAGGGAAGAGCACGAAGCAGGCGATAGGCAGCACATGAGCACCTGCAGAAATAGACGTGGGGTAAGCATGGTGTTGCATGCGGTGTCGTGCCCCAAGTGGTCGATTCGTTGCTGCGCCTTAAGTAGCCTGTGCTCGGAATGCGTGATCGGTGACGTAATCGATGATAGGGGTTGCCAGGCCAGGAGAAGAATCCGGGCTGGGTCTGGGATTTCCGGGGGTGTCGGCGGGTCCGTAGGCCATCCAACGATGCAGTCGCCTGCCTCGTGAAGGCGTAGGGTGCTGGGCTGTGGCAGAAGCTCAAGGGAAGAGCATGAAGCAGGCGATAGGCAGCACATGAGCACCTGCAGAAATAGACGTGGGGTAAGCATGGTGTTGCATGCGGTGTCGTGCATGCGGTGTCGTGCGGTGTGATATTGTTATGATAAGAAATCTACTATAGCTCGCACAGAAAGAATCCACAAACAAGTGTGTACATTGCACGACAGTACGTGGTCGGGCGCGCCGTATCTAGAAAGGGATAAGCAGATAGCTGGTACATTTGTGCGAGCTGTGATCTCGCCGGCCTTGCGTTAAAGCGATAGAGAGCACGAAGGTCACTTCGCACTCCGCTGTTGTCGCGCTTGCTAGCATTTTGACAATGATTGACCGCGATCATCGAGTATGGTGCATGTTCGGTATGCGTACTGACACCAGGCTTGGTAATTCAATTTGCGAGCGAAAGTTTATTAGTTGACACGGCGGATAAAACTACCATCCTTACATCGTATGGCGGTCCGCTAATTCGCTATCGCAATCGATGGATTGCCTTTAGGTTTTTTTTTATCTTACAACCTACGCATGTCATTACCAATCGCACATAGTGAACCATGGTGAACAAAATATTATTTTAATATGTTCCCCGATATTATGTAAAATCTTTAGGTAATGCAGTGACACAAAGCAATTTGTACTTAACAGAAGTCCCTGACAAGGCACAATAGCAGCACTAGCTCGCTCATAAATATATACATTTGCTACAGTTATAATATTTCAAAAAGTAATACTATTGGTGTAAAAATCTTCAGTAGAAGTTCATCGCTATATAAGGCAGCTGTATTGTCGAGGTTATACACGTCGAAGTAGATAAAACAAAAGACAGAATATTCGCAAGGAAACAGAAAAAAGAAAATGTAAGGAGATATACTCAACCTTGCAGAATCACAAACTAAGTACCAGCGAAATTGTTTCTTCCGACCTGTCCAAAAATGAGATTTACGTCCCTGTATTTATATTTCAAAAGGCTGCTCGGTTCCGTTGGAAGCCTTCCCCGTATCTAACGCTTTCGAGGTCTTATTATTAGGAATTTTTGAAAGCCAATACTTGATCAGCACACATCATACTTCTCCAGAAAATTAACCATAGCTAATGACATAACATCCCCCTCTGTTCTGACTTGATTTTATCTTCGTTCCCAGATCTCGAAGATCACCGTGATAAATTCCGCTTTGTTCAAAAAACATTCATAAATGTCTTGATCACATTATGCAGCTCACTAAGGATCTCGCAGAAACAAACTACGAGCATGTTGTGATGCTTGAAAAAAGGAATAAAAAAAACGAAGGTTCAATAATAACTTGGAAGATTCCTAAGCAGACTAGCAACGCGAAAGTTTTGTCCGACACGGCACTTACCGTGGTCACCCGTCCAATTTCCACGAAATATAAACATGAAAATTACAACTCTGTCGGGACAATGGGAAGCATAGCTGATGGCGACATAATGACACGTTCTAAAGCTTGATTAAGACATTTTTCTTTACAGAAACTCTGTTTGATCCAGCTCATTTACCTTCACATAGAGATTTCCGTAGCGTTCCACACATTTGTGCTGAATTCGGTCAAAGTGGGATTTATGGTTTTGCCAGGGCAAAGGTTATATTCTTCTCCGTTCGTTAGACACCCTCATAACACTGGAGCAATTACATAGGTAATTATTTACCACAGCGTCAATTAGCCGCTCACATTGGCATTTGTCTATACACATCACCCATCACATCTTCTTTATTGCCAGCAAACAAAACGAAGCTGACTTCTTTTTTTCATTGAGGACACGAGGTCAACCCAATATGTATGACGCATAGAAATAACTAAATAACGGGGGTTCAATAATTATTTGTAACGCCCCTAGGTAAGTCGGAAACGTTAGAACTTCGCGACACATTCCACTTAAGCTGCGTTCATTCCTTCTAAATATTAAATCTGTGAAATGCTGAGTGCTTTAGGGAATTTTCCAAATGTGTCTGATAACGGCAGCTTGACGCTTTGGAACGCTTGCTTAGGATTTTCCCAATTCTTAAAGTAGTTTTTTTCGCGAAAGCTGTATTTTATCCGCAGGCACCTAATATCGCTGACAAGCTTGCTGTACTCTTCCCCATATGTTGGCAAATATTTCAGCTCGGTTGTAATTGTAATTATTCCAGGGCAACTGTATAAGTTTTACGCCGCTCGTCAAACACACTGTAACTTTCCCGGGACAGCCCAGCGCCAGCCTTCTCCACCATGCCAGAGTATATGGCGCACCCCATTGCTCATCTGTTACAGCCCTTCACGGCGAGGTGCTAAAGACAATCCGTACTGTCCAAACATCATCATCATCATCATCATCATCATCATCAGCAGCAGCAGCAGCAGCAGCAGCCTGGTTACGCCCACTGCAGGGCAAAGGCCTCTCCCATACTTTTCCAACAACCACGGTGAGGTACTAATTGTGGCCATGTCTTCCCTGCAAACTTAATCTCATCCGCTCACCTAATTTTCTTCCGCGCCCTGCTACGCTTTCCCTTTCTTTGGAATCCAGTCCGTAACGCTTCATGACCGTCGGTTATCTTCGCTCCTCATAACATTTCCTGCCCATGCCCCCATTTATTTTTCTTGATTTCAACTAAAATGTCATGAACTCGCGTTTGTTCCCTCACCCAGTCTGCTCTTTTCTTATTCCTTAACGTTACACCTATCCTTCTTTCCATAGCTCGTTGCGTCGTCCTCAATTTAAGCAGAACCCTTCTCGTAAGCCTCCAGGTTTCTGCCCCATAGGTGAGTATTGGTAAGACGCAGCTGTTATACACTTTTCTCTTGAGGGATAATGGCAACCTGCTGCTCATGATCTGAGAATGCCTGCCAAACGCACCCCAGCCCATTCTTATTCTTCTGATTATTTGAGTCTCATGATCCGGATCCGCCGTCACTACCTGTCCTAAGTAGATGTATTCCCTTACCACTTCCAGTGCCTCGCTACCTATGGTGAACTGATGTTCTCTTGCGAGACTGTTAAAAATTACTTTAGTTTTCTGCAGATAAATTTTTAGACCGACGCTTCTGCTTTGCCTCTCCAGGTCAGTGAGCATGCACTGCAGTTGGTCTCCTGAGTTACTAAGCAAGGCAATATCATCAGCGAATCGAAAGTTACTAAGGTATTCTCCTTTGACTTTTATCGCCAATTCTTCCCAATCCAGGTCGCTGAATACCTCCTGTAAACACGCTGTGAATAGCATTGGAGAGATCGTATCTCCCTGCCTGGCGCCTTTCTTTACTGGAATTTTGTTGCTTTCTTTATGGAGGACTACGGTGGCAGTGGAGCCGCTATAGATATATTTCAGTATCTTTACATGCGGCTCGTCTACACCCTGCTTACGTAATGCCTCCATGACTGCTGAGGTTTCGACAGAATCAAACGCTTTCTCGTGTCCAAACATGCATACGTAAAAAATAAGAGTACTACTTACGTCGCTCATGCATTGTCAAAGAAATTTTGGCCTCAGCTGTTGTTTTGTTCGATTTTCCAGCGTGTAAAAGTGGGTTTCGAAAGTGGTGAGCGAGGGTCAAATGGCACACTTTGCCCTTTCACTTGTGATAGAGGTGACCGATTGGCGGCGTCGAGGAGAGCAGCAGCACCCGCTTCGAGCTCCGCAATATCCATGTTTTAACGCGACAGCGTTAAGAAGCTCGTGTCGCAGAAAAGCCGGTGTCGTCGGCGTCGGTGTCGGTGTCGGCGGCGTTGGCCGTGAGCGATAAATCCCAGCAGTCACTTCATGAATAAAATCAACTTGCAAGATGGGCTGGGTGGGAATCGAACCAGGGTCTCCGGAGTGTGAGACGTTACCACTGAGCCACGAGTTTTTTTTTCTTTATTCACAAATACACATACATACATAAAAACACGTTGGCCTACTTGGACCAACGTGACAAGCTCAAATTTCTTGAAATTCACTAATTCATCAAGAATACCCAACCAGTCATGCGGATCTGCCTGTACACGATATATCTCACGTATGAAAATAATGCTTTCAACAAAATTTTCTCGTGGTGAGCGCGCATTCACATCGGCGTGCGTTACCGCCATCCGTGTCTTCCAAAGACTATGGAGTACGATCAAAGTGTAGTATCGGTTCTTATCAACTGAGCCACGAGTTCGATGCTTCAAAGCGGTACAAAAGCGCCTCTAGTGAACGCGGTGTTTCCTTAGAACGAGCTGTTTCGAAGGCGCAGGCGTGTGTCGCTTGCTCAGGCGCACATTTCGTTGTCGCGCCGAACGCAGCGTTGCTCGACGCTCACCGCGTCCGATGCGGGGCGCGTAGTCGCTGCGCCGTAGCCCATTGTCTTACACCCCTTGGCGGGTCGACGGGAACGCTGTCGCGTTCCAATCTTGAAGGCGAAGCTTAAGCGTCCTTCAATTTTTTTTTCGTTGGTTATAGTTCCAGTAACCTATCGCAATTGTTTACCGCCAGAACTGTGAACGTCTATGGACACCAGGGACACCATCCTCTTGGATCTAGGCCCGTTTCCGGTGGCTCCACAATTTCAAGAAGCTACGAGGTACACGGCGTTGGAGGTAGCATGCATCATAGCTACGGTGTGGTGGTGGCCGCCGTGTCGCGTCGGTGCAGCGTCTGGCAAACGACACTGACGCATATGGCTTGTCAAGAAATCGCTTCTGTTGCGTCGGGCGCCTCAAATGGCGCGCCGTCCCAACCCAAACCCGTTACAGCGCAAGACGGCATAGATTTTTCCGATGCCATTAACTCCTCGTAAAGATGGAACTACTACACGGACGCTGAGGACCTGCGGCAGTTTACTAGACGACCCGACGATGAGGGATGGCAGACGGTGCAAACGCACCGCCAAAAACGGCAGCAAGCGAAGGAACGCCTGCAGGCGAAACGGAACGAACCTTCGCAAAAGGAACAGAACTCACCCGCATCCGCCGACGCAGGGTGCGACGGAACAAGCTACCACCACTGCCGCGGGATGACTTCAAGATCATTCCCTGCCCGCACCAAGGACTCCTGTTGAAAACTCTAACCAGCCCGATGCTCGCAGAAGCAGCGATCGCGGCCTGCCACAACAAAGTAAAGGGTGAGCGTTTTATACTGCTCATAAAACAGGGCTCAAACATCGCAATAGTCTCAACGTCTGCGGAAGAGACAGCTAATCTCCTACGCAAGATCACAGCTCTCACAGTCAATGGCAAGACGCCCGCGTTCAATGCGTACGCTGCCACAGGAGAAGGTGCCGTCAGACGTGTCATTCGTGGACTGCCGCCACACACGTCCGGAGAGAAAATGAATGCAAACCTCCGAGTCCGTACCCAGGGCACCGAGATAATCCACGCACGAATGCTAAGGGACTCAAAGAGCGCAGTCGTCGCTTTCCTCTGTACGGTCCTACCGCGGTTCGTCTACTATTGCGGTGGGGAAATGGCGTGCCATTCATACCGCAACTCGGTGCAGGTTTGCAATATTTGTCACAGCGTCGGCCGCCGCACGGACGTTTGCCCGCAACCGGGCACAAAAGTGTCTGGAATCTGAGGGGCGCTCTTGCCTGAAGACCGACATGAGTGCTCGCTGCGATGTGCCGCCTGCGGGGAGCAGCATCTCACGGGCGACCGAAGCTGCAAAAACGCCTGAAGCAAACACGACCACAAGGCCGACCGATAAGCTCAGCGAATTTCCGTAGCTCCCTCAACAGCAAGAGGGGACCCCCTCCGAACCCAGGCAAGCAAGAAGATCGAGATCCAGATCGAGATGGCGTACCAGACGGCGGAGTCGTCAGAGATCTAGGTCAACATCGTGGGCACGCCATGTCAACCTCTAGCCCCCAAACGAGAGAGGGCTCCGCAGGCTAAACATCAGACGGCGGCCAGCGCCACACAACAGGTAAGCTGGGCACGAGTAGTGTCTGCCACTGCCAATCCAGTAACTCAGAGTCCAGCCTATCGAAAGATTTTAGAGAGCAGAATTTTAAAGGACTGTCGTCCAGAAATTCGAAGGGAGCAAGCTGATTTCAAACAAAGGAATGAGCCCCACACGAACAAAGCCATGCCAGGAGAAACCAAGAACGCGAGCCCACAGGTGACAGGAAAAGACGATAAACTGGTTACCATCGCCCGACAAATCCAACTCAAACGACAGATAGAGGACTCCTCTTCTCACGCCGTGAAAGAGGGACCGAACAAACGAAAATCTGCCAGCCCAGGAACTCCTGCACGCAGGCCTAAAGAGAGAGCTGACCGACAGTTAAAGTAATATAGATGGCTGATCGCCACACAAGAGTAGCCGAAAACCTCTAGGTCTGGCAGTGGAACTGCATGACTCTTAGAGCTAAACACGCAGCACTTTTGAGTTTTGTAGATGCGACGCCTGTTCCCCCGGATATACTATGCATACAAGAACCAGGCAAGAAAATACCAAACCTCAGAGGATACAAGATGTAATGCACCCTGACGATCCTCAGATAGCAGCACTGACATGGGCGGACATAGCGGTGAGCGTGGACTACGTTCCTAACTGCGGTGTCAAACATCAGGTTCTCACGGCCTGGCCATGTAGACGCTGCAAACGAAAATCAGTTGTCGTCAACATCTACAGCCCACCTAGAGACAAGAAGGCAAAGTTCGACGTGCTAGTGGCGGCCGCATTGTGCAAAGTGAAAAGCAACGACCGGGCAATTACCCTAGGGGACGTTATCGCCCTGCACTGTGATTGGGGCTATTATCGAGGCACATCTAAGGGCCAAAGGCTCGAGGACCTCGCGGAGGAGCATGAGCTGGCCCTCCTGACGCGACCGAGTGAACCAACCAGAACGGGAAACAGTGTAGTCAAAGACACGATGCGGCATCTAACTTTCAGCAACAATGACAGAGGTGTTACCTGCACCAACCTAGGCGAAGGCCTTGGCAGTGAGCACTGCATTATTAGTGTCTCAGTTAACACGACGTGGGTTCGCCATAGATTAGGAAAAGCCACCATAACCGACCAGAGAGCTTGGAGACAGAAGCAAAGGCAGGCCACACCATGCGATAGTGCTACAGAATGGACGGAATTCATCAGGAGAATACACAGAAGTACTACACGGGAAATTTGAGCAACAGTCGAAACACCGGCAATAGACGGGCACCTACTACACCTGTGGTAAGCGTGGAGAAGTCTGACCAAACGTTGGAAGTGACAGAGACACAACAGAAAACTCAGGATCAGGATAGACAGGCTTGCGCAGGAAGACAGTGAGTACGCGCAGCAGCTGCAAGATACCAATTACCTTAAGTTTTGTGATGCACTGAAAGGAACGCTTAGCACAAAGCGAACATGGGTATTCTGTGCAGTATGATAGATCCGACAGGGACGCTGACAACCACAAACAGAAACACAGAAATTAATTGAAAATGAATACGATGGCACGACCGATGCCCTCATTGAGGACCTTATGAGCGTCTACATAGGAGTACCGGACACAACATCAATGCAATACAACTATGAGGGACCAGACAACGCAGAGCCAGACGCACCCATAACAACCGCAAAGTTCTATGCAGCCGCACACTCTTTCCGGAAGAATACCGCACCGGGTCTAAGTATAATGTATAGTCCGACGATGGGGAACTACGGGAAGAATGGAAAAAGGCTACTATCATACTCATATCGCAACCAGCTAATGTCAGTGATCAGCAAAACTTGAGAGTTCAGACGTCGTGTGCAGGGAAGCTTTTTGAGAAGGTGGTCCAAGCTCGACTGAGCAACTACATCGAGCGGAATGAACTTTTTCCCGACTCTATGCTCGGCTTCAGGCCACACGTCTCGGCACAGGACGCCTTTCTTATGCATCGCGACGAAGTTTTGTACCCACCACGAAGCAAAGAAGCCAGGATAGTTGTTGCGCTCGAGGTCAAAAAAGCGCTTGACACGATCTCTCACGAAGCAATCCTCGAAGGTCTGGAAGACATAGGTTGCTGAAGAAGGGCGTTTCGGTAGGTCCTTAGCTTCATTCGCGACAGGAAGGCAACGATTGCGTTGGGCAGTGCGCGCTCTCACGTCTTTACAATGCCCAACCGAGGTACTCCACA
Organism: Dermacentor variabilis; assembly: GCF_050947875.1. NCBI lineage: Eukaryota > Metazoa > Arthropoda > Arachnida > Ixodida > Ixodidae > Dermacentor > Dermacentor variabilis. The sequence goes on along the minus strand of NC_134570.1, from coordinate 176,893,778 downwards.
GGGCTCAATCTTGTCACCGCTTGTTTTCAACGTCGGGATGAGGTGACTGGCCCTAGAACTCGAGCAAGCACGGGACCTCGGATGTACAATTTACGCCGATGGCATAACGTTGTCGGCACAGCGAGGTTCCTACGGAGAAAAATAAGACCTAATACAGGAGGCCCTAGACAAGGTAGCAAACTTCACCAAGCAATCGGGTATGACGTGCGCACCCGAAAAATAAGAGTTCATGCGCATACACAACAAACTTCATAAGAAAGCTGCCACACCAAGGATAGAGTTACATCTCCACGGCCTGGCCATTCGTGTAGTGACCCAAATGAGAGTACTTGGCCTATTTATCCAAGAGATAGGCAATGCAAATGCCACAATGCCGAGCCTAAAGCCAACAGTTAAGAGTGTGGCACGTAATATATGGCGAGTTGGACGCAGCCGCAACGGGCTCGCGGAAGAAGAAACTATTAGGCTGGTACAAGCATTTGCGATTAGCCGCATCACTTGCGGCCTGCCGTTGCAAAAGCTTAACCAAACTGAAATTAAGGAGATGGACACCCTTATCACAGAGGCATACAAATCTGCTCTCGGACTCCCGAACACAGTCATCAGGGAGCGCCTGGAGCGCTTGGGTATTCACAACAAATATGAAGAACATGCCGCTGCAGTTCTGATATGGGAAAGAGAAAGGCTGAGCTCTACGCCCCAGGGCCGCTCTCTTCTCCAAAGTCTGGGATACAGCGCTCGATCCCTGTTCTGCGGAGACGAAACAGATTTGTTGTCACGAGATTTCATGGAGCACGTCTATGTCTCACCCATACCAAGAAATACGAGTGCCAGGTACCACGCAGGCCGCACAAAGGCTAGGTGGAGGACCCAGCAGAAGCGATTCGGCAAGGATTTGGCCGCCTACTACACGGACGCGAGTGCAACCACTCGCAGGGACTTCTACGCGATTGCCGCAACCAACAGACTCACCACGATTACCGCTACGGTCAAGACTGCCTCGGTATGCCCGGCAGAGGCAGCGCCAATAACGCTGGCGATACGAGACGGCGACTTCAAGGGTCAGTCGTCTCAAGTGCTTAGAGACTCGCAGGCAGCGTGTCGACTCTTGATGCGGGGAATGCTACCGAGCAGCGCCCAAAAAATAATCGGCTCATGACTTGACCAGGACCACGGCATTACTGGGTGCCCCGCGCACAACGGACTCGACGGGAAAGAAAGGGCAGACCACATAGCTCAAGGAAGCAATGACCGAGCAGTCGCCAGAACCCTAGAGGAACTAGTCTCCGCAGTGCGCGACATAGTAGAGAATCAGAGGAGGGAGACACGGACCTACGGCCTTTTGCACTCCAAACTAAATAGAAGACAAGTTCAAGACTGGCGTCGCATACAAACCAATTCATACTCACACGTAAACCTCTTACACAAGAAGCACCCAACATATTACAGGGACACCTGCCCGTGGTACGGTGCGAAGCCCACGCTGATCCACATAACCTGGGAATGCACGGCTCGGCCAAGCAACGTCAATTCACCTTTTCTAAGCGTCACGGACTTAGTGCGGCTGTGGAAGGCACTGTTCACAAGGAAGGTTTAGAGGAGCCAATTTGCCCTCCAGGACCAAGCTCAGCGAGCCGCAAGAGCCAGTGGAACCCTGGACTAAGCCCCCCCCCCCCCAGACCTGCCATGAGTCCGATTAACTGCTCCATAAAGTTTTTTCTCTCTCTCTCTTCTGACAGGGGGGAGGGGGGGGGCAAGTGGCCCCTCTGTATCCCTCGCCCCGGTGAACAGGCCTACGCAATTGTGTATTTTTCCGGTGAATAATTCAGTTCGATCCGGTCACTGCACGCACTAATTGTTTTGAAAAATCCAAACTATGAAAACCATGCGCGCACACAGGGCACGGTGTTTGCGACGTTTGAGTTTTGCAGTGTTTTGTCGGTGGTCTGCTCTGGATGTCATTTCAGTTATCACATCGGTAGCTGCTCGGACCTTAAATCTAGGACTTTCAACGCCAGGAAAACTGATACCACATTATTGCAGTCGGTGTGTCGAACTTGTGAGGCTGGCAGACACTCCTGCGAGCCCGTAACAGGTAGGAGCACCATGAGGTGAACAGAATTACTTCATTAGTGAAATGAAAGCTATGGATGGAAGGTTGTCTTTATTAATGCCTCCAGCAGAAAAGGTTAATTCCCTCCTCCTGCTAAAACACTTGGTGGTTAATTGAAAGGCATCAGTAGAACACGTGTCTAATCAATGTGACGAAGTGAATACGCACTTGGTCAATCAGTCTCGAGAAATCACTGAGAATAAGGTGCGCCTATGTCGACTCGAAAATTACACTGCTGAAAACAAAATCATCCTCTTGCAAAACCAGCTGAATGACATAGATCACTAATGACGGAGAGACACAACCTTGAAATACATGGACTTTTGCACAGCGAGAATGAGGACTTATTGGACAAGATAAATGATCTCATCACCCCTTTTCGTGCGTCCCCTTTCAGGGAACAGGAATCGGATGGTATACAGCGAATGCAAGCAAAGGGTGATCGGATACCTGTTGTGCTGATACGGTATGTCTCGCGCAAACCTAAAGAAATTTGGCAAGAAAAAGCTAACCTAGGCATACAGTAAATAGTTCATTGAATTCTACGACAACCTTAAACAAGAAACAAGCGTTTGCCGTGGTTGGCACGCTCTGGGGCAGCAGAAACGGGGTATCGGTTTTCTTAGAAGAAAGGAAGAAAAGCTCTCGTACGCAAAGCACCTCGCGAGCTGTCACGGCGTATTCGAAGTGAGGGTGACTTTAGCAAAATTACTGGTTCTAGCATCAATCCGTAGCCAAGTAGTGTTTCACTTGTTGCTCATGAATAGCTAGTGCTTATTGCCATGTAAAATCAAAACGATTGCTAGTAACTTTATACCTTTCCAAGAAGATTATTACACTTCTGAGTTCTTTCAGGTACACATTGGAAAACTAATATAACTGGCGCAGAAAAGGACCTCGGCAGATCCCAAGAAACAGGACTGATGCCATTTTTTTACAGCGGAGCTGTATGCCCCTACCGTCCAAGGAAATTTTCCTGTCGTTGTTGTAAGGAAAAAACTCCTCATACGTGGGCCGATCACGGAGATAGTACGATGCCGAGCCGACCCGCGGCGGAAGTGAAGCAGGCATTAAGCGCTCTGCACACTAAGCACTCCGTTAAGGAGTCCGCATGCAGGTACGGAAGCCGCGCATGCGCAGGTGCGGGTCTAAGTCGTGAAGTCACAACGGGGGTATAAAAGCGGCTCCGCTCTGCCTCTGCGACATAGACAAAGAAATTCAACTAGAGTGGACACTCGGCGAAAACTCCCTACAGGAAACACGCCACGCCTAGTGTTTTACTTATTTATTTATTTATTTAGCATACCCTCAAGGCCATTACGGCCTTATAGAGGGGAGTGGTTACAAGCAGAATGGGTAAATTCAAGGATCAGGAGCTAATAAAGCAGCAGAGCACACACACACACACACACACACACACACACATATATATATATATATATATATATATATATATATATATATATATATATATATATAGAAAGAGAGAGAGACAGACAAATAATGAAGGGAACCAAGATAGACAAAGTTAGCTATGGCGTTCGGGAGTACAGGTTGACCAATGTGCAGAAAGAGGTTCCTAGTTATACAGTGCTAGCTATGACGTGCTTGAATAATTTGTGAAACCACCGTGGTTGCTCAGTGGCTATCAGGGGCGCAGCCAGGGGAGGGGGGGGGCGCTGATGGAGCTTCAGCGCCCCCTCCCCGCAAATTTTTCGAGCAGTCGTGCGCCGCCCACCAAAACAACCCGTGGCGCCGGAAATCATGCTGCATTTTGTCTAAAATATCCTTTTCACTCTGGAAAAAACATTTCAGCGCGAACATTACGAAATCGGGCTGGATTTCACGGCAACGCCCATGCACCGGGAGTCACATAACGCAAGGAGCCCCATCCGAGCAGGCAGTTGCAAAGGTGCTTTGATGGCGAGCGGGCTCGTCGCGGCATCTCGCGAAGGCCGCGGAATCTACGGAGCGCATGGATTTCAATTCTGAAACTTTATGCGTATAAAATTCTCATAAACTTTTGATGCGACTTGTATATTAATATTTCCAAAGTCGTGCTTTAGATTTTCAACTCCGTGACTTTGTGGATTTAATGTTGTTATAAACATTTGGCGCCAAAGGTGAATTAACCTTCCTAAAGTCGTACATCGGACCATGCAACGAGACGAGCCAAATCAGCACACTATCAGACAAGTTGACAAAGCACGCAATGAGCTCTGATGAGACGAAGCGTTGTGGTGGTTCATTTGTGCACTTATGTCATAGAAAAGAATATTATTGTTTTCACCTGCGCCAAAGCATCCATGTCGAGACACTAAAGCCACAAAGGTCTACGCCTCATTTGTTTTTCTACTTTGTCTTTTATTCGCGAGGACACCATTGAGCCTCTTCTCTTTCTCACTCTCTCTCTCTCTCTCTGTTCTCGTTACCCGCGGGTTGCCGGAACCAGCCAGAGCGCATGCATTTTTGTCGTGTTGCCCCAACCACCGCGCGGTGCACTTCGATGCGTATTCGTTTTTCTCTGGCCGAGTGGATTTTCGCCTGCCATAGTTTTGGACGCTTTCTCGATAACAGACAAAAAAAGAAACACTGCATGGTCGCCCGCCGCCATCACTGCGGGGACTCGACGGATTGCAACGCGTTCACTTGAGCGCAACCTCTCAGCAAAACTTCGTCTCACCGGTGCATACCGAGCAGTATGCCTATGGTTCTCTGTGGACCAAGCGTCTCACGTTTTCTTCGATATTCCTCTGGTAGCCACATTAGGTGCTCAAAGTAGTCATTTGATTATGGCCAACATGCTTTCTCTGCGCTTTTTTTTTCATTTCCGTGCCACCGCCCCGCGAAAGAAAAGAAAGCATAGTTGCGGCGCAGCAAATTGTCGCATGGTGAAAGTGCAATATAATTACTTCTTTTGTGGAAAGTAATGGGTCACGGGATCTTTCAGTTCCCGGATACTCTTATTCTAATATTGCGATAGCAAATTTATGGACACTCTAGGCACATTCTTACCGTCGCCGTCAATCTCATTTTCCGTATAAAGTCCAAGGGCGATAGCATCGTGACCGCCCGCCGCCTGCTGTATGTGCGAGTGAAAGCGTGGGCAGGGTGAGCCTACGATGGTGACTCCGTCTTGTGTGCGCAAGGGAGAAAAGCGGGGAGGAAGTGCGCCGCCTCCTGTTGCGCGCGATACATCAGTGGGAGTCGAGCGAAAGGCGGCTCTGATCTGTGAATTAGTTGTTGCGCCAGATGTTTATATGCCTTGTTTTACGGATTATATACAGTGCCTTTTCTTAAATACGTAGATTTATTGGAGCCTTATACGGAGCTTATTGGAGCTTCTTTTAGTGCATTATGTTCATTTCATGTTGCATTGTATACGCTTTTCTGTGTTTTCTTGTTTGTGATATGCCCCTCCTGCTTGGGCCAAAGTATTGGCCTGCAGTATTATTAAATAAATAAATAAATAAATAAATAAATAAATAAATAAATAAATAAATAAATAAATATTTAAATATCTTGTTGCGAGGTATTGTCTATATGTGCTGTGAACTTTGTTTCCGTTGAGACGTTTCTGCCCTTTATCAAGCTGTAATTTCACATTTGTGTATTCCATTGTATATTCGCATTTCTAATGCACGATGGCGAGTCAAATGAAAGTGACCCAACCCACGCCGCGCATTAAGGGTTCGGTTCATTATGTGCGAGACATGCGCGTTGCACAGAGTCAAATCTCATTTACAAAAGTGACACGTAGATATGAGGATAAAGGTTCTTTAAAGGGCCCCTCACCAAGTCTGGCCATCTTGAGCTGGCAAGCGCGGAGCATACATTGCGCTGCGCGGTAACGATCGTGTCTGCAAAGTATTACATCGCCACGAGCCGCGGAAACATCTGATATTTCAAAAGCACGCTGACAGAGGCGGCCTGGACGGAGGCCACCTGCTCGGCAATACACTGAGCGACAATGAAGCTTTCTCTCTCTCTGTCTCTCTCTCTCTCTCTCCCTGCTCCTCGCGGCCGCCGCGCTCAAAGCCGGAGGATGACGTATTCGGGTACCTGCGCCTACGTACTGCAGTGTGACGCCGCTCGTGGTGACACGTGATTTCGAGAATTATTCATGACAACAGCTGTTATCTTACAACAGATGTTATGACAACAGATGTTATAATTGACGAATTGAAGTTTAGAGAAATAATAAAACACACAAATGCAATGCGTGCGTGTTTCTTTTTTTTTGTTTTTTTTACTTCGCACCGAAGCAAGAGGTATGTACTTCCGCTTCGTTTGCTTGTTCTCACGGTCGTGCGCTCAGGTGCACAGGTACCGAAATTATGCCTATATTTTCTACTGTATTCCAGCGCGTGATCATGTTCTTCAATCCGCTTCTTCTGCCTCAGTGTTCGTGTAGCACTGAATTATAGCACTAGTCATGCGTCCTTGTGCACAGCGCGCGAAATCATGCGCTGCGTGAAACGCCGCCAGCGATAGAGCGCGGCGCCGAAAAAAAAAAAAGCGAGGAGAAAAAAAAAAGCGAAGGCAAGGCCCATGACGTATGTGTCACGCGAACTTCGAGGTCCGGCATGGGGAACGCAGGGAAGGAATTTCGCTTGCGGAAGCTAGACGGGGCGAGTGGAGAGAGTCTCACTATGCGGTGGCGCTAACCTCCTGAAATCATGGTTCCCGGCACTGAAATATTTCGATCTCGGCTATTAATGAGCCAATTTGAAAATTCTTTGCGGCAGTACACTCACTAGAGGACACGTAACAACTTCCAGCGTATAACGAAAATTCGCTGTGTGGCCTGGTGAGGGGCCCTTCAATGCTCTCTTAACGCTGGGTTGAGCTTAGTTTCGCGGCATAAAGGACACTCCAAAAGTTTAACAGCGTGGTGTCGTGAGGTTTTTGGCAGCTGAAGGTGTTTCCCAAAAAGAAATTAGTCGCCGTGTGGCTGCCGTGTACGTTGACCATTGCATTTCATTGGCCACTGTGAAGCGTTGGAAAAAACGGATCAAACGTTGCAAGGACGACCCAAGACCGTGCCAAAGCCACCGTGCAATCACCCCAACACAATTGCAAAGGCTGATTAGAAAGGAACGGAGGATAAGCGTCGATGAATTTGCAGGACGTGTGAACATCAGTCACGGTTTCGGTCACGCCATAATTCATGAACACCTCGGTTATCGAAACTTGTGTGCGCAATGAATGCCCAAGATTTTGAACCACCACCAGAAAACGGAGAGGTTCGGCGCTGCCTTCATTCTTCAAATCAGGTATCACAATGAGGGTGATGACTTTTCGCCTGCAATTGTGACCGGGGAGAAATCATGGCGCCGCTACTGCGAGCCTCAAACACGACGGCAAATTTTTCAGCAGAAACATTTGAATTCACCACGCCAAAGAAAGCAAAGGCCGTCATTTCTGCCGAAAAAGTGTTCACTTCTTTTCGATAGTCAGGGGCCATTACTGCTCGATCTTGCTAAACATGGAGAGAATATAACTCGTTTCCGATATTGTGAAACGACGGATCAGCTGCGCGTTGCAATGAACAACAAACGACGTGGAAAATTGAGGAATGGGGTCATCTTACGCCACGGCAATGCCCGTCCCCACTACGTTGATGTGGTTAACTCACCACTGGTAAAGTTCAAGCGGGAAACACTGCAACATCCGCCATACAGCCCAGACCTGTCGCCTTGCGACTTCTACATTTTGGAGCATTAGAAAAAAAAGCAGCTCAAGGGAACCAGATTCGTATCGGACGACACCGTGAAAGAGTCAGTTACAGACTTCTTGAAGCAGCAACCCAAGGAGTTTTGTGAGACGGGAATCACGTGGCTTGCTAATCAGTGGGATAAATGTCTGAATACTCATGGATACTACTTTTAAATAAAGTACGCTGTTAGTCATGCATTCGCATTGACTCACTCTCATTTGACTCGCCCTTGCATATTTTGCAGAACTCCTGCTTTCTATATGTGCTCTCTGTTGCGACTATAATTTCGCTGCAATTTCGATGACAGCAGCTCCTGCGCAATACATTGAGATTTTCCCCTGGTCGTTGTATATGTACAAAAATGTAAACAAGGTTCTTGAATGATACAGAGAAAGAGAGAGATGCAAATGAGAGAAAGGCACGGAGGTTAACAATGTTTCATTAAAATATTTGTCCTCAACTTATTCATTTCATGGCCATTACATTTTTCATGTCAGTGGCATGCACTGCTTTGCTGGTTTCAAACTGATGTAGTTCTAAAGTTCGTGTGGTATTTTCTTTAAGTAATAAATAGACAGAAAATATGGGAGCACTGATATAAGCTATTTCGAGCACAATATTTCGAGCACACACAAGTATATTCTTTTATGAAGAAATACATACTTTACTTGTCTTGACGATGCGTAGCGTTCAAGAATTCGTTTGCAGCATCTTTTGCATGTCAATGCTGTTATTAATAATGTATTTGATCCCTCGACAAACTCTATAAGCAGGAGGCCGAGCGGCTGCGTGAGCCCTTGCTCCCCCCCCCCCCCCCGAACGAAATTTCTGGCCACGCCACTAGCGGCTATGGTGTTGTGCTGCTGAGCACGAGGTCGCGGGATCAAATCCTGCCCACGGCGGCAGCATTTCGATTGGGGCGAAATGCGAGAACAGCCGTGTACTTAGCTTTAGGTGCACTTTAAGGAACCCCAGGTCGTAGAAATTTCCGGAGCCCTCCACTATGGCGTGCCTCATAATCACAAAGTGGTTTTGGCACATAACACCCTATAATTTAATAATTATTATCTGCGATGGTGGCCGTCGAGGCGGGAAGGTGATTCCACTCATTGGAAATTCGTGGCACAAATGACTGCAAGAAAGCGTTCGATCTGCATAATGAAATGCTGACCTTATGAATGTGATCTTGTCGGGGCGATACATACGGAGGCGGGGAAATAAGTTTGTTGCGTAACAGTGGGGGATGAAATAAGTTATGAAAAACTCAAAGGTGGAACATTTTGCGACGTGATGGCAAGGACGGTAAGCTAAGGCTAGATTTCATGGCACTGATACTCGTGGTTCTGTTATAGTTAGAAAGAATGAAACGAGTAATTTCTGAACCGTTTCCAGTCAGTGCGTTAGGTTTATTTGACCAGGCTCCCTGATTGAAGCAGCATACTCAAGGTTGGGTCGTATTAGAGTTTTATAGAGGATTAATTCTAAGGAAAGAGGTGCTTTGGAAAAGTTGCGTCGTAAGTAACCTAGCATTAGGTTAGCGTTACTTATTATATGGGCGATATGGGTAATCCAAGTAAGATCGGAGGTGATGTGAAGGCTAAAGTACTTCTAAGTTGTTACCAAATCTAACGGAGCGTTATTAACAGAGTGCACATTTGGATCATTGGTTGTTCTAGATGCAGGCATGAATTCACACTTGTTAACATTTATGGCGTTTTTCACTGGTCGATCTGGAGCGGCTGCCGAAATCCTCGAGCGCGCGCTCGACTTTCACAAATCCGAATAGGCCAGCGGAGCGCAAAAATGCTCCGCGGGAGATCACACAGGAAGTCTGCGTACACGTGACACAAACCGGTTCCGGAAACCACGCCCGACTTCCGTTCTGTACGTTTCCGCGGCAACCAAGCTCGCCGATTCCCGTGCGTAATCTGACTGCGGTAGTCGCAGAGTCCGTCATCTCCATGTCGCGCCCGCAAGGATTGTGCATGGACAACGTGCATAGAAGGCTTCGTACAGCACCTGCGTCACCTCGTAATCGCTGTCCATCCGAGCTCTCATCGCTAAACGCGAGCTCTGCAGCAGCACCGAACGCAGCCATATTGTGAAGCAACACAATGTTGTGCGTACCAACCGAGTACCGATTTCGCTTGAAGACGGAAGTGACGCGAGCTATTTCCGCCCGAATCCGCGCCTCTGCGGCGGGGCAAGTGAGAGCGATGCGGCGCGGAGCGAGTTGATCCGAAACGACCAGTGTAACGCGCGAATCCGCTCCAGATCGACCAGTGAAATTCGGATTCGTTGCCGCGGAGCAAGAATTCCTGCTCCGAATCGACCAGTGAAAAACGCCATTAATTCCAATAATCATGGATTGCACCATACGAAAACGGTGTTAAGATCAGCTTGATGCCTGGTTACGTCCTCATCGCAAGTTGTATCGGTGTAAATTACCCAGTCGTCAAAAAATAGGTGAATTTGAGATGAAACATGGGAGGGTAAGTCGTTAATATATATGAGAAATAAGAGGGGTCCACGCACGGAGCCCTGTGGTAGGCCAGAATAAACAGGACTCATGATTACAGGTTACTTCGTTAGCTTAAATAAACTGTGAACGGTTAGTGACGAAAACTCCAAGCCAGTACAAAATTTTGCGATAAAGGTCTAGTTGGCGCAGTTTGTAGATTAATAAGCTTTGGCACACTTTATCGAACGCTTTTGCGAAGTATAAAAAAAATAGATCTGCAAATGAAGAGTGGTCAAGCAATATGTGAAGTTTACGCATGAATGATATTAGTTGGGTGTCCCATGAATATGTTTTGCGGCAGCCGTGAGAAAACAGAATATGCTGGATAATTTTGCATGGTATACTGGTTAAAGAAATAGGTTGATAGTTCAGTGGGCAATGTTTAGTACCCGTTTTGTAGAGATAAATTGGCTTCCCAACTTTCTATTAAGCATGCCGGTGAACACTTGTCAATTGAGTGCTGGAAAATCTTTGTAAGGATAACCGAACAATATGTGCTAGTGTTTTTTTAGAAACTTTGTATTAATCAAATCACAGCCAGGCACAGATGAGAGTTTTAATGATGCGATTATTTCTTCTATGCTGACAGGTTTAATTATCATTGGGTACATTGTGGCGTAGCCGTAAGATTGTGTAGTTCGGCGTGTTACATGAGCATGTTTATAAAGGTTGCGCGTGAAAACGTCATTTCAAACGGATGCACAATCGCCAGGGGGAATAGCGTTATCAGTGCTATCAACAAGGGTTACGGCGTCATGTTTTGGGTCGGTAGTGCACCAGAACTTTTGTGTATCATAAGTTAGCATGGATGGCAACGTGCTCTTTAAAGAGTTATCATTAGCTTGCTTAAGCGCTGGTATTTAGATATATGTAGCGTGTTTGTAGGCTGCCCATCTTTCCATGTTTGTAGATGTTTTAGATGATCTGTACAAACGTTTCTTTTTATTAAAAAGGCGCTTAGTGTGCGTACTGTACACGGGAGCGTTTTCATTATCAGAAATATTGTAGGTAGGGATACGTTTTTCCGTTAATTCACTAATTTTAGTAATAAACATATTCCAGTTTGATTGCACACTGCGGTTATCAAAATGAGTCAGGAAAGTGTCAAGGAAAATACATAGCTCATTGTTAATTGATACAAAGTCAGGTTTCTTATAGTCATAAAATGACTTGAAATTTTTTTTTTTATTGTCGACGTGATATGTTGGTGTTGAAATTGATAAGAGAGTGATCGCTTAAGGACGGTAAGTAAGTAATGTTCGAAATAAAATCGGGTCGTGTTATTAGCAGGAGATCAAGGGTGTTAGCAAATTGAGGTGTGACTCTGGAGGACTGTGTTATCAGTTGACTGAAAGCGAACAGTGCGCACAAGTTATGAAAATATTTTGCTAACGTCAAGAAAGGCTGTATCACAATGGGTTCGCTATGCCAGGCTATGCACCATGCAGCTAGGCGTTTCCCCCAAGATTGAGATCTAGGAGGGTGCATCTAGTGGCCTAGCTTTGCACACCAACGTGCCGCAGTAAGACAGATTTGCGATAACATAATAATGAAGTACTGCTTCTGCGCAGCCAGTGTGCGCGTGGCTAGCGAGTGTGCGCGTTGTTTTGCTTTATACTAAAACAAAACGTTCGGCATCTCAGGGCGATTGGAATAACTACCGTGCGCAGTCGAGAATATGCCAAGTAGAAATTGAGAGCGAAAAAGATAAATTTTTTAATCATGGCATATCAACTTTGCGTAAAACCAATACTCAAAAGTATTGGAAAATAATCAATCCGGAGCCTTCTTCACCTAGTCTGATAACAATCACAAAATACGGTGATTTTATTCAGCCGTCTGAGGTTGCCACCGAATCGAACCTATTTTTTGTTCCGTGTTTACTAACGAAACACCATTTCCCACAGGTTTTAATGCTAGTAGTATAAATGCGGGCATGAATGATATCCTAGTTACGCAGGAAGGCATTGATTAAGCTATTGATCGTTTGCGGAGTAATTCAGCCCCGGAGCCTATGACATATGTCCAAAATTGCTCAAGTTAATGAAACCAGTGATAGCTCGCATACTCGTCCCAATTTTTCAGGAATCCATTGATACATGAATTGTGCCTGGCGCTTGGAAAATCGCACGCATTATATCTATATTTAAATCTGGAAATTCTTCTGTCCTTTTAAATTATAGGCCCATCTCATTAACGAGTATACCTTGCAAAATCCTGGAACACATCATATCGTCAGCAATAATAAAGTACCTCAGTCAGCAGAACTTTTTTTTTGGTAACCAACACCGATTCTTGTGTGGCCGTTCCTTCGAGCCACAGTTATTTCAACTAGTGGCCGACCTGCACGACGCTATACACCATTTAATGAGAATTGATGCCGTATGCATCGACTTTGCCAAAGCGTTCGACAAAGTTGCTCACAGTCGTCTTATATTTAAACTTGGAAATCTAAACATAAACAGCAATGTCTTGAACTGGATTGTTAACTTTTTAACGAACAGACAAGAGTTCGTGTCTGCCAATGAATTTTGCTCCGCACTAACCCATGTAAAGTCTGGTTTGCTTAAATGTTCCGTGCTGGAGCCCATCCTCTTCCTTATTTACGTCAATGACATAAGCAGCAACCTCACTTCTGCAATTAGGCTATTCGAGGACGACTGTGTTAATGGGGAACCAGCGCTGTAGTTTTCGCGACGCCTGCAGCGCCGCCCTGGCGGTCAGAACATGCCCAATGCAGCCGCTCCCGCGGATGAAAATTGCTACTGGTAGTGGCGTTGCGTGCCCTGAAAGTCGAAGGAAAACAAAAGGACGCCGACGATACTGTTGCGTATACAGGTGCCACAACTACGTCGGGATGAGGGAGTATGTATCCTTCTGCGTCTTTCCATCTAAACCTTACGAACAAGAATAGAGGCGTTGGATCCAAGCAGTCAGGCGAGCGGAGCAAGTTCCCGTCTTGTCGCCCAGTCAAGCGGTGTCGGGCTGGTTTCTAAATCGAATTTCGCTTGTGTGCTTGGTTTATTCGATAGTTAAGACGGTAAGCCGTGGCAGACCGTACCAAACAGCAGAATCTGCAGTCGGCCTTTCGTCGGAAACAAAATGAGCAATAGCATGCACCATCCGGCATATGTACCAACCATTTTTCCTTCGTAATACCACCGCCATGCCCCTTCCAACGCCACCGCACCAAGCGAAAGATACGAAAGGTAAATATTATCCGTTCATTGCCAGGAATTATGTCGGAGGGAAGCTGCCATGTAATACGAGTTGTGTGCGCGTACTGCAGGCGCACGCGCGACTAAGCTGCCTATGTGTTTTTAAAAATGCGCATGCGGATGAGCACTCGGCGCCGAGATGCATCCGCTAAATTTATGTAATTAATGCCAAACGTAGCAAGCGTTCTTACGGATCCAGCAGCGGAGCACTCAAACCTTTGCTTGCGCGAGTCAGCTGATGCGGTAAAGCTTTCTTCTCCATTGACTGATGTGGCGAGGTAACATTAGAATTTTTTATGTCTAGCCAGAGAAATATGGAATGTCTTCAGGCCAACTAATATTACTTCCGGAACCATAGCGCAGCACGACCGGAGCCGTAGCTGTTAGATTTGCGAAGCAGCTAGGCGCAACCGTTAAAGAAACACACATGCTCGCCGCGACACACTGTGAAAAATATATAAAGCTTAAAAAGCTTGTTTCGTCATTTCTTCACTTGATGGCGCTAGCTTCTTTACGAAACCTGTCCACTTGAAGCGGCGCGAAAACGGAAACATACGAACTATATAATACGGCCGCGCACGTGTGTTTCGTCTGGTCGGGAGGCTGGAATATGCCGCGTCTCGTCGCCAGGGCGGCGTGCAACGCACTCTTTTCGACGCGCCGCCTATCCAGCGCTGGTTCCCCACTTACAGAAAGATTACTGACCCTAAATGACACTAAATGCTTTGTAATCATATCTTGACAAAATCGCTAAGTGGTGCGAACAATGCCATATGTAAATAAACGTTTCGAAAATGAAACTTGTAATATTTACGATGGCTAGAGTCACTGAACCCTTCTTTTATTCTATCGGTAACATGGCCATCGAAAATGTTCCTGCAATCAAATACCTAGGTGTCCACATTTCTTCTGATTTGATATGCCACAAACACATTGAATATATAACCACCAAAGCATTAAAAACCCTAGGTTTCATTAAGCGTAACTTGCATTTTGCAAAACAGGCGACCGAACTCTTAGCATACACAACTTTAGTCAGATCTCAACTAGTATATGCCGGTTTCGTCTGGTACTCGCATCAAGCTTATTTTGCCGATAAACTGGAATCACTTCAAAATAAGGCTTCTAGGATTATCACAAGGAAATACGCTCACTACTCCAGCATCACAGATATTAAATCATCTATAAATTTAAGCGTACTTGAAAAGCGAAGACTTGTCACCCTGCTATGTCACTTTCACAAGCTCTATCACAATCATTCACCGTTCACAGACTCTCATATCAAACCAGCACATCGCATTTTTCCCTGATTAGACCATGGCATCAAAGTGCAACCCAAGATAGCTCACACCAAACTTATGCGTCATTCGCCATTGGTCCTCGCCCTTTATCATTGGAATAAACTACCTGCAGAAATAGTTTCCGAAAATAATTACGACGCATTTGTAAACAAAGTGAAGTGCTTATTCTGTGCTGGCCCTTAATAGGCTATTATAAGAAGTGCATTCATTTTTGCATTGTCTTGAGCATTGTTGTGAACGTGTGTGCGTGTTCTCAAACACTTATTTTATCCACATATGTAACCTGTTTTCCTGAGCGCATGTTTGTTTATGCTTTTCTGATTTTTCATTGTGTTATGCAATATGATCACTTTACTGTTTTTTAACCCCCTATGTAATGCCCGTAAAAGGTCCTTAGGGTATGTGAATAAATAAGCAAGGTGGTGAGAAATACCAGTGTTGCACGACAGCCTATTCGACACGGGAACGAGCGCGGACCCGGCGGCAATCGATATGCTCGGTGCACAATGGTCGGTACTTTTGGTTTCGGAGACGAATATACTTCGTCATATTCACTGTCAGGACAATTTGACTTTCTTAAATTCACGTAATAAATACATAGGTCCATATGACAATTTCATAAGCAATCATTTACTTCGTTAAATCCCGTTTCGTTTCACCGATGTTCGAGCGTACTGGCGTATCTTAGAATACTCATGATAGCCCAAAGGATGTTTCAGTAGAGCATTTTCAGTGCTTTCTCGGCTGTTTCGACGGTATTATGAATGTGTCTCCGTAGGTGATCTTACCTATTGCAATAGATATGATGCATGCTGACTGGCCTGTGCCAGCGAAATTGTCGCATATACGTCTTATAGTGCGAAAGCACTTGGGGCATTGCTTCTAAATCTCGGTGCTCAAAAAATATCTGCACTGCAGCTTAGGACCGGCATGCCGAGAATGTTAACGTGCCCGCGTTTCGCACTGACTTCATGGTGTTCAAGTATTAAGATTGTTGCTTGCTGTGGCAGTATGTCGCTTCGTCTGGCATTGATACATGGAATGTGCGTTTCTTTTCCGGTGCTAAACTGGAGTTTTATTTTTAGGAAAAGCGTCTTCAAGTGGTATAAGTGCAGCTTAAGTTTCCGTTTTGATGTCCTGTGTATTTCCGCCATAGCCTCGCGGTTTAGCCCAAATGGTTAAGTCGTCCGCATGTTTGGTATAGCAGATGCCAGTGCTTGTTTCAAGTTCTCGGGACACAGTGGGCGAGGTCACAATAAAATCATGGGTTCAATATTGAGCCCTAGGGTGTGCCTCGATTGGTAAAGTACATAACGCGGGGAGGGGAGGTATTGCTGCTGCGGGGAAGCCGAACGGGTCTGGCTTCCATAAACCTTGGGATTCAGCCGAGTGTTCGTCGCCTAGCATTTATTCTTGCTTTCTTGAAGGGAGTCTGATCCTGCTTGACATTGTCGAAACTGTTACGCATATTGGCAGGTAGAATGTAATCCAGAAGTATGTCTTAATGGGCAGATCGGTTGATATTGCTCAGTAGACCATAAAAGTTATGATCATTTAGCGCAAACAAAAAGGGCGGAATGGTGCTCCCCTCGTGCCCTTCCGTCCTGTCTTGTTTGTGCTACGTAACCATATTTTTTGTGTGCGGTCTATTAAGAGTTAGGACGCTCTGGTAGCCAACGTCGAGAGTTTTGAATTACCAGCCTCTATGACAACCAAAGGTTATTGTGAGTTCCCATGATGCGTCTGAATCCAAACGTTCAGAAAACATCATGCATGGCTGTTCAGTATTTAGTATAAGTGAGCAGTGTGTCAAGCGTGTCCCTGGGGAGGAGTGGCGCGGGTTCAGCGTCTGTCCTACTTACCGGGCAGGCAAATAATTACTATGCTACAGAACGCGTTGCGGATCAACAGCTTTATCGTCTTTTATTAGCCGCTTAATAAATATGCGAACATACATAACAGCAAAGGCGTTAGATTCGCAGTTACTTGAATGCCTCTCAAATGTAGCGTGGTGCTCGATTTTAATCTCTCTTATATCGAACGCTAGATATTCTTGTGGTCTGCGCAACAGCACTAATAGTAAAGTGCGCAGTTGTGCCAGTAAAGTGCAGAGTATGAACCACCTTCGAGGTTTTTCATGGCTGACGCGCAGGCACGTAAAGAAGGGGGGGGGGCGAGAGGCCCCCCCCCCCCCCGAAATTAAGACGCATACCCCCCCTCCTCCCCGCCCACGCCGCCATTTCTCACACACATTCTTAAAGCGCCGCCAAATCAATGTTGAGGCTTGACAGCTATTCAGCGGTCAACATTTTGCTGCCTTTCTCACTCCTTTTGGATGGCTGCAGTTATCGGCGTCTCCTGGGATGTGATGGCCAGTTTACTCATCATTTCGGTACCCGCGCGATTAACTCGAGATGCATTTAGTTGTCACCGTCTATTAAAAGGTCACGCCCATCGTTGATGCTTCGTAAATTCAACTTTCTGCGTTTAGACTCATGCAGGGGCCAGGAAAGGAATTCAGTTCGTGGTCAGCTGGTCTGTATGCACGTGGAACACGTTGCGGCCATAGAAAATACCAATAGCCTTTAACTTTTCTTTTCGCTTAATTATTTCCTCGAGTGACGACTCGCCGCAACTGTGACAGATCCTCGGAACCATATACCCGTGATGTGGGTTAGATAAGGTGGAAAATAAAATGATGCTAGGCAGCATCCGTCATCAATCCCTGCAATAACCCTTAAACTCATAGGCAATATGACTGTCACCTGTTAACTCGTCTGGTTTTTCCCTAATTATATAGCTCTCTTCGTGCAAAATTGCCAACTAGAAACAGTAGTCGCAAGGATTTGAGAAATTAAGCAATCAACTAAGGGAGAGAGCCAAGGCAATAGCCAAACAGGAAGAAAAAGTGAATATTAACGAATGTAACCTTTGTTTATGAAAATATTTATGGATCAACATCTTTTTATTTAAAAAGGAAGTAGAGAAAACGCTGCCGGAAGTGGGGGACAATTCCGTGTGTTCTGAATGACGCTTCTACAGTAATCATTCGAGCTGCTTAACGTTGCCACTTCTCTGCTGTACTTATCTAGGTGTTTTTCTAACCTTCCGCGGTGGGCGCAGTACGTGTAGAATCGCAACTTGCTGCGCCATACGCGGTTGTACGCGACTGGCGGGCACACATCCTTACGTAGACTCCCAAATAAGAATACGAGTCGGTTGTGGCACTTGTTAGAGCAGTTAACGAGGGATCCAAAACAACTATGATTGTTCCGGAAATATACATTTCTGTATATTTCTTCCAGAGATAATTCAAAAAACGCTACTATAGTCAGATACAACTAAAGATGAAGCTTTAGCTCGGGCCCAACTCTGACGCGGCCTATTCAAATACATGTACAACGCCAGAACTTTTTCTGAGATAACCCCTTGACCGATTTTAATGAAGTCTGTTGCATTTTAGAGGGACAGTTAACCTATAGTGACTGTGGGAAGCGGAATTCCGATTTAGGGCTTGAATTTTGTTAAAAAGATTTTCAAATATTCGACAGTTTGAAAATATAGAAGCACGAAGTTTGCAAATTCATAGCTCTGAATCAAGAACAGATATCGCAGTTATGTAAACGGCGTCCATTAGTCCATTCAAAGCTGACAAATTTTATACGTCATTATACATTTTATTTGAATTTGTTACGTTATTTACAAGGGTTCTGCAATAGATGTATTTCCATATTATTAATTTCTTTTTAGATTGATGTGTAACACATCAATTTTGTACGATTTAGATGTACTATTAGGTGCAGTTCACAGAATTGTGCTATCATTTCTCGTTGCCAAAAGACAGAGTTGCAAACTTCATAGTCTCGTTTTCTGAAAATGTTCGCTTTTTGCCAATTTTTAATAAAACATTGACAATCTAAAGGAAAAAATTGGAAGCCAACGTTCACTAAAGTTTAAGTTTTTCTTTTAAATGCAGCAAACCTTGTGAAATTTAGTGCAGTGGATGCTGAGAAAAACGAATTCTCCTTTTAAATTACATGTATTTAGATAGGACCACCCGAGCTAAAACTTCCACTTAGTCTGCAATGAAGCCCTGCCCACCCCCTCATAACCGCCAGCCACTGCTCTTCCGCGAGGCTGCAAATAATTCGTACTTCAAACTTTTTTGTTACCCAAATAAGGCGGTAACTAGAAAACTAAAATCATTAGCGCGTAATTTTATACCTTTCCCCTCGCCTATCAGAGTGGAATGGCGAATGTCTAGTCCATTATTGAACTGAAATAATATGCTTGCTTTGCTACAACTATTTGTAGAGAAGTTTCCCTTCAGTTGGCAGTGAAGTTTCATGAGTAAAACGGTTTCAACAGTGAAATGAACTGCGCAGCAGATTTTGAAGAGTGAGATGCTCAGACTCAGACATTTTGTCCATGTCTATTGCACACCTCATTGCTTCCGCCGATGAAAAGACTCTTGAAGAACACCACGCGCTCCGGAGGTACCAAGTGCGACGCCATTTTGAAAAGGCCGCATGATGACGATTTTGTTTGCTTCTGTGATTGGCTGGCGGAGTAACACAACTTCGCGCGGTCCGTGTGCCTTTGTTGTCAACTGCTGCTTTTTAAATTTCTATTCTACTAAAGTAATCTTTATGTTGCACGTTTACTTCTGTACTTGCTCTTGGCAGTGTTATTTCTGCGTTTCTTTCCTGCGCGAGTCCATTTGACGTGGTTCATTGTTTGCCAAGTAAGGGAGAGGCGTATCGCATAGGCGTACCTGTAAAATACACCTTATTTCATTTTTCTTTTGTGGGTTTACGTGTTTTTATGGCGAATGGTGGGCGTTATTCACATTTGTACTAGTAAAGGTACCCCCCTCCCTCATTTGCACCGAAAAGTTACCTTGGGATGGGCCTCCCTCCCCGAAAAAATATCCTGGGTACGTGCCTGTGACAGGATAAAGTGTAGCGCAAGAACTTTCAGATTCAACAGCTGTCGATGGCGTGCTGTGGAATGTTATGAAACTGGCGGTGGTGGTAGATTAACTGGGTGAGCCACAAGCGACGGACACATAAAATAAAACGATTAGACTAAGGATGCCTTCCAATTGCATTAATGCTTCACATCGGTCCAGTGTATAACCCGTGAGGAAGGGAAATCAAGATGCAAGCGTAATAGCTAAGCATATTTAGCGCCAGCAAACAAGGACACAAAAGAAACGACACCACAATGTCGTCTCCCTTCTGTCCTTGTTTGCTGGCGCTAAACATGCTTTCCAAGTCAGTTTACCAACACGCCCAACAAATGGCAATGCTGTAATAGGTAAATATACAAATCAGAACAATTAAACAAAAAATATAGTACCTTTGGCTAAGTGGTAGAAATTCCACGCACAACATTAAATGATTCCAGCGATTTTGGTAATAAAGAAACGGACGACAGGCTAACGCATGTTGTGCCCTAGCGTGTCATTTGATTGGTAATTGTTCCCACTATTTTCCAGAAATTGAGCATATCTCTTAAACTTGGTTTCATCGTCACACTCTTTGCAGTGCCCCTCGAGCCCCTGCATCACACTATTGTCATGCTGCCGCAATTTATCGTTGACGCAGCCACAAATTCCCGCAGAGCATTGCCTTGGGTATCAAAGTGTAATTTTGTGTATGACATCATCAAGGCATGTTAGGACGACAGCTTTTCTTATGACTATTTTATCAGTTTTGGCACGTTTGCATGCTTACGTAATATTAGGCCATGTGTTACTATGTGAATGTACTGCAGTGCGACCACCCTTATTCCTGTGGTTGGCTGGCTCTTAGGTGCTATGGTACTTCAACATGTCGGTGCATCAGCTTTCTGAGATTTTTTTTCTATGTGCAATCTGATACCGCCAGTTACTAACTAGCACTAACTTACGTGTAATGAAGTGAACAAAGTCTGTCTACCTTTCGGGCCTGGAGCTGCGCTAGGAGGCCATCCTGGAGTGGGCTGAGAGGATAAAGGAGGCCTACTTCAAGTAGTTCCTCCCCCACCTTCTACTCCATTGCCCCCTTCCCTTTAAAGAGGGATAAATAAAGTTTTTCATCATCATCTACCTTTCGTGAAAAAGGACAGTGATAGCAGTTTAAAAATGGGAAACGAATGTTGAATTTATTTTATTATTAGTGGTATTGTAAGGTGTACTTTGGATTGAAGGAGATATCAAAGGGGAATCGATGGTTCAGTAGAGGGCTTGGTGAAATACTAGTGCGATTAACAGGATTTGCAGCGCAAAATTATATATGCGACTTTTCTGAAAGGACAGTTGTCAGAAGCAGAGGCGTAGCCAGGAGGGGGGGGGGGTAGGCGGCTTAGGGGGCTTTGGACGCCCCTCAACGTTTTTTTATCGTTCTGTGATGCGCCGCCGATCAAAACAACCCTAGCGCCGGAAATCAGGCTGGATTTTGTCTAGAATGTCATTTTCACGCTCGACAGGACATTTCAGCGCGAACATTGCGAAATCGGGCTGGATTTCGCTGCAACGCCCGTGCACCGGGAGTCACATAACGCAAGAAGCTCCATGCGAGCACAAAGTTTCAAAGGCGTTTTGATAGCGAGCGGGCTCGTCGCCGAATCTCGAGGGATACCGTGGAACCTATGGAGCGCATGGATTTCAATTCTGAAACATTATGGATAAAAATTTCTCATAAACTTCTCACGCAAAATGTCCATTTGCATTTCCAAAGTCGCACTTTGGATTTTCAATTCCTAAACGTTGTGGATTTAATGTCGTTGTAAACATTTTTCGCCAAAGGTGCATTGACTTTTCTAATGTCGTACATTGGGCCATACAACGAGACAGGCCAAATCAACACACTATCAGAAAAGTTCACAAAGCCCGCAGCGAGGTTCCATGAGACGAATCGTTGTGATGGTGCATTTGTGCCGTCATATCACAGAAAAGAATATCAACATTTCTGTTGACCTGCGCCAAAGCAGCCATGTCAAGACACTAAATCCAGCAAAGGTAAATACATTCTTATTAATTTTTCTACTTCGACTTTTATTCGCGAAGGCACATTCAGCCTCTTCATATTTTTTGTGCTCGCTACGTGCAGGCTGCCTGAGCCAACCAGAGCGCACGTGTTTTTCTCGTGTTGCCCCGACCATCGCGCAGCGCGATTCGGTGCGCGTTCTTTTTTCTCTGGCCGTGTTGATTTTCGTTTGGCAGAGTTTTGGACGTTTCCTGGCTAGCAGATGAGAAAAAGAAACGATGCATTGTCGCTCGCCGCCATCACTGTGGCGACTCAACGGATTGCAACACGTTCGGTTGAGCGCAACCTCTCCGAAAAAAATTGGTCTCGCCGGTGTAGGATACCGAGCAGTATGCGTGTGGTTCTCTGTGGACCACGCGTCTCAAGTTTTGTTTGATATTCCCTCGGTAGCCACATTAGGTACCGAATGTAGGCATTTATTCTGGCTCAGATGCTTTCCTAGCGTGTTTTTTTTTCGTTTCCGTGTACCCGCCCAACAACAAAAAAAGGCATTGTTGCAGCGCAGCAAATCGTCGCATCGATTTTGTTACTTCTGTGGGCATTTATTGTGCCCTTCTTCAGCATCTGTATATTCATCATCTGTAGCATCATCATGTGTGTGCCCTTCTTCTTCATGCAGGTAGTCGCATCATCATAGTGGACTGTGCCGAGGGTCCTTCGCCGCGTCTCTCAGGCTCAATAAAAGTCGGCCCTTACTGTGACGTCACATGTGGTGGAGGAGCTTCTCGATCCCCCGTCTTCTGCGCGCCTGGCATACTCCCTGGAGCTTCGTTCTGGTCGCCGCTTGTGCCAACTGTCCGCCAGCATATCGCAGGTCGAGCAGCCTGGCGCTTCTACCGAAACCATCTCGACACCACAAGCCGCACCATCTCTGATCATCAGAGGCCAGCAGCGGGATCCCCATCTGTTCGCTGGTCTTCGCGGTGAAGATGTACAGGACTGGCTGGACGATTACGAGCACGTAAGCTCTGCTAATCGGTGGGATGATCTACTCCGCCATGTCCGCCATGTCTCGTTCTATCTGACGTGTGTGGCGAAGACCTGGTTTTTTAACCATGAGATTGATTTCTCCAATTGGACCACCTTCAAGAGGCAGCTTCGACAAGTATTTGCAACGCCGGCGGTTCGCTCCGCTCTTGCGAAGAAAACTCTTGATGCTCGCAAACAACACTCCGGTGAGTCCTACACATCGTACATCGAGGATGTGCTTGCACTCTGTCGCCGTGTCAGTGATGCTATGGCTAAGTCGGACAGGGTAGGTCATATTCTTAAAGGCATTGGGACTGTGGCCTTGAAAGCGCTCGCCTTGAGGAACCCGGCTACCGTCGCTGACATCGTCTTGACGTGCCAGCACCTCGATGAGCTCGAGTCCGTACGCTTGCAGCCCCACTGCGAACACCGTCCTACGGCGGACCCTTACCTGCGTGTAATGATTCGGGCTATTGTCCGCGAGGAACTTCAATCACTTGGCTTTGCATCTCTGTTGGTCCTTCTTCCTCAGCCTTCTGGCACAGCGTTGCGGGACGTCATCACGGAGGAGCTCGCGTCCATGACTTGCGCTGCGCATGTTGACCCTCTTGCTCCTCGACACCTACCAACATACCCCCAGGTTGCTACCGCGCCTCAAACCGGCGTCCCTTCAACGTCGACTCTACCCACATACGCGTAGGTTGGTGTCACTCCTCCGGCCAATGTCCCCTCAATACCACTCTCCCAGCGTATCGAGCGTGTCATACTACCCGCCTTGGCGACCGTCTCGTCCAATATGCAATTAATATGGTTATCGCGGCCACATAACCCGTTTTCGCTGCAAGGGCCAACAAGATGAGCGTCGCGGGCACGACATATGTGAACGCGATGCGTATTCCGCTGGTGCCACTCTTCAAAACTGGCGTTACGCGTCCCCTTCGCGCCATTCCACATCTCTGCCAGCAGCAACCGAGACACCGAATGGTTACCGCAGCACCAGACGCCGCTCACCTTCCCCTTCCGCCGCTCCTCGTCACCGCTCCGGCCAGCCGCATTCACCTATGATCGTCGCCCAGAAAATCACATGATTCAGTTTTCGGAGGAAAAACTGCATTTACCGACGTGACTACAATTCCTCCAGCGCGCCCTTGTAATATGAATTCTGTGTTCGTTGAGGGTGCGCAAGTTGAAGCCTTGGTGGACACTGGGGCCACTTTATCTGTTATACATGCTGATTTGTGTAAGCGTCTCACGAAAGTTATAACGCCTTATGGTGGACCACTGCTGGTTGCAGCTCAAGGGGACTCTATCCACCCTTCCGCGTTTCGTACTGCGCGTGTAATGATCGACCGCATTATCCACCACATACAGTTTGCTGTGCTGTCGCCACGCTCCCACCAGCTAATTTTAGGATGGGATTTCCTTACCTCTGCTTCTGCTGCTATCTGTTGTGGGCAACGTGTCGTACATATGACCGACACCGATTATTCGGTTGGCGATGAAGATACCGCGCTACCTCCAGGCTGTCAGCAAACTCTGACCATCACGTCCGACGTCTTCGACCATGGAGAAGCGTTAGTATTATCTTCTACGCGTTGTTTCACAAAGGAGATAGCCATTGTATCAGGACTAGTTAGATTTGACAATGGATCTTCACTTCTCGCTGCAAGGAACACAACACCCGAGAAAATTCTCTTTCCTAAAGGCTCCACTTTGGCATGCGTTCTATTCCGAGCCTCTGTGTGTCGTTCCCCTGAAATCGGCTCCCCCTGAAATCACTTGTGCTGGACACTCTCCCTCTACCTCCGTTCTTGCAGCCATAATCAGCCCCGACTTTACCCCTTCACAGACGCAGCAGTTACTTAGTTTGTTCAAGAGGCACGAAACTTCATTCGACGCCCATTCTTCGACATTGGGTCAGGTTTCCGTCACAACGCATCGCATTCAGACAGACGGCAGATCCATCGTACGTCGCCAGCCGTGTCGGGTGTCTCTAGCCGAGCGCAATATTATTGAGGAAAACGTCACCGACATGCTGCAACGTGAGATAAACCGCCCCTCTGCTAGCCGATGTTCGTCTCCCATCATTTTGGTCGGAAAGCAAGATGGCTCCGTGCGATTTTGTGTCGATTATCGAGCGCTTAACAAGATTACGGGCAAGGATGTATCAGATTAGTTGCAAGAATGTAAGTTTAGCAGCGTGGTGTCGTGACTTTTGTGACAGCTGAAGATGTTTCTCAGGCCCGATGCCTCGCATTGCCGATGCCCTCGATTCTCTGCAAAGTGCCGAGTACTTCTCCAGCCTGGACCTGCGTTCAGGTAACTGCAAACTCCGATGCACGAAGACGACAAAGAAAAGACAGTGTTTGCAACCTCAGATGGCCTTTACGAGTTCAACGCCATACCCTTCGGCCTCTGCAATGCTCCCTCAAACTTGAGCGCGTGATTGACAGAGTTATGCACGGCCTCAAGTGGAAAACCTGCTTTTGCTATCTGGACGATATCGCTATTTTCTCATCGACATTTGCCCAGCACCTGCAATGTCTGGACGAGGTTCTCACATGCCTCGCTAACGTTGGCCTTTAGCTCAACACCAAAAAGTGCCGTTTTGCAAGAAAGATGATCAAGGTGTTAGGTCACATTGGTGAGCGAGGATGGTATTCAACCTGATTCTGAATAAAATTTCGGCGGTGCTTTGTTTTCTTCGACCAGAAAAGACCGAAGAACTACGAAGTTTCTTCGGCATCGCTTCCTATTTTCATCGATTTATACGCGACTTCGCGTCTATAGCTGCTCCTTTACATAACCCATTCGTGTGGTCACCGGAATGTGAATCAGCCTTTGACCAGCTGAAGGGTGCCCTCACATCTGAACTTGTCCTGCGTCATTTTGATGAGACTGCACCCACAATCTTGCACACGTACACTAGCGGGCACGGATTTGGTGATGTTCTCCTCCAGCGAGACACCTCTTTGCGTGAGAGAGTCGTTGCAAATGCAAGCCACGCACTCATACCTGCTGAGAAAAACTATACCGTCACCGAGCAGGATTGCCTAGCTATGGCTTGGTCCATCCAGAAGTTTCGCCCTTATGTCCACGGCCGCCATTTTACCATCGTTACGGACCAGGCCGCCTTATGTTGGCTCTCCACACTAAAGAACTTGTCAGGACGTCTTGGTGGCTGAATTCTTCGTCTGCAAGAATATGACTTTGAGATCCTTTACAAGTCTGGTAAGAAGCACCAAGACACAGACGCTTTTACTCGCTGCCCGCTTCCTACAGCCACACTCATTAATGACTCCCCAACCACCTCCAGGGACCCAACCCCTGACGTCTCTTTTACGGCGATTTTGTCCTTCGCCACTCTTGACCATCTCACTTCGGACGACCATGAATTATTTTCCTCTCAATAACTCGCCGATTCGTATTGTCGGCGCATTATAGACCGCCTTCATGGAGCTTCGCGCCCTCCTAACGCCAGGCTCCGTAGACAGCTCACACAATTCAAGCTACAAAACTCAAGTGCTCCACCGCCATATTCATCATCCTGATGGACAACGCTGGGTGCCCGTACTGCCTCACTGCCTGCGTGCTCGTGTCCTTCAAGCCTCTCATGACGATTTGTCTGCTGACCACCTTGGCATCCAGAAAACTTACAACCGCATAAGAAGCCGCTTCTACTGGCCTGGCTTATCTACCAGTGTGGCGAGATACGTCTCTTTCTGTGCCATTTGTCAGTGTCGAAAGCGGCGAACATCAGCTCCTGCCGAGCAGCTGCTACAGGTCTCGCGTCCTGCGGAACCGTTCGAGGTTGTTGGCATTGATCTCTATGGGCCACTTCCCATGACTCCAGCCGGTAGTCGATGGATAGTTACAGCCGTCGACCACCTCACGCGCTCATCTGCTTCCGAAGTTGCTGCCTTCATTCTTCAAGGCATAATCCTGCGTCACGGCGCCCCTCGTGTCGTTGTTAGCGACCGCGGTAAACCATTTCTTTAAGAACTGGTAGGCGAAGTGCTCAAAGCCTCTTGCACAACTCACAAGACTACTTCAGATTACCGCCCTCAGACCAACGGCATGACTGAGCGGCTTCATTGTACGCTCTCTGACGTGATAGCCGCCTATATTCAACCACATCAAAGAAATTGGGACAAAATTTTGCATTCGTCACCTTCGCATATAATACCGCCGTTCAACGCCCAACCGGTTACTCGCCATTCTACCTTGTTTATGGCCGTTCGCCCAGTTCCTTCCTCGACTGTTATTTTTACCCCTGTCATTCCATCTACATCTTCGTGCGAAGAATATGTTTTCCGCCTTGACGATTGTAGCCAGCGTGCCCGCTTCAACACCGATACCACACAACAGGACCGCAAGGAGCATTATGACGCATCTCATCGCGCAGTTTTCTACCAGCCCGGCAATGAAGTGCTGCTATGGACACAAGCTCACACTCCTGGGTTGTGTAAGAAGTTTCAGTCTCACTTTATTGGCCCACACACGGGCCTGGAAATGACTCGTCCCGTTAATTATCGTGTGACCCCTTTTGTTCCCTCAAGTGACCGCCGTTGCCGTTCCACCGAAACCGTCCACGTTTCTCGTATGAAGCCATTCACGCGGCGTTCCCCGTACCTTTAGGCTGCGGCCAGGATGGCTGCTCTCGCGCGGGGGAAATTAGTGTTGGCATTTATTGTGCCCTTCTTCATCATCTGTATGTTATCATTATTGTGTATGTGCCCTTCTTTTTCGTGCCGGTAGTCGCATCAATATAGTGGACTGTGCCGTGGTCCTTCGCCGCGTCTCTCAGGCTCAATAAAGGTCGGCCCTTACTGTGACGTCCAACTTCTTTATTTTCGCGTAAAGTAATGGGGCACGGGATGCTTTAATTGCGAAATACTCTGACTATATTATTGCGCTAACAATTATATGGACACTCCGGGCGCATTCCTGCCGCCACCGTCGCTCTCATGTTTCGTATAACGACTAAAAGTGATAGCATCGTGACCCCGCGCCGCATGCTGTATGTGAAAGTGAAAAGGTGGGGGCGGGGGGGAGGTGGCATGGGTGAACCGGCGATGGTGACTCACTCTTGTGTGTGCGAGGGAGAAAAGCGGGGGGGGGGGGGGAAGCGCGCCACCCCCTGTCGCGCACGATACATCAGGGGGAGTGGAGATAGGGGGGCTTTGATCTGTGAATCAGTGGTTTCGCAACATGTTTATTTCCCTTGTTTGACGCATATATACAGTGACTTTTTCTTAGATACGTAAATTTATTGAGGACTTATACGCATATTTAAATATCTTGTTGCGAGTTTTTGTTTATACGTGCAGTGACCTTGGTTTCCAGTGACACTTTCTTACCCTTTATCACGCTGTATCTTCGCATGTGTAGATTACATTGTATCTTCGCATTTCTAATGTACGAGGGCTAATCAAATGAAAGTGAGCCAACCCAACCTCCGCATTAATGGTTCGATTCATTATGTGAGAGGTATGCCCATAGCGCACAGGCATCTGTCATCTACCGAAATGACACGCAGGTGTGAGGATAAAGTTTCTTTAATGCTCTCATACACTGGGTTGAACATGGTTGCGAGACATAATAGACACTCCAAAAGTTTAACAGCCTGGTGTCGCGACGTTTTTGACAGCTGAAGATGTTTCCCAAAAAGAAATTAGTTGCCCTGTGGCTTCCACGTAATTTGAACATTGCATTTCATTGGCCGCTGTGTAGGGTTGGAGGAAACGGCTCAAAGAAGGACGCGAAAGTCGCAAACACGATCCAAGAATGGGCCAAAGCCATCGTGTCATCACTCCCAACACAATTGCGAAGACTGATTAGAAAAGAACGAAGGATAAGCATCGATGAACTGGCAGGGCGTATAAAGATCAGTCACGGTTCCAGTCATACCATAATTCATGGATATCTCGGTTATCGGCTGTTGTGTGCGCATTTGAATGCCCAAGCTTTTTAGCCACCGCCAGAAGACGGGGAGGTCTGGCACTGCCTTGACTCATCTGATCCGGTATCACAATAAGCGTGACGACTTCTTGTCTGCAATTGTGACCGCAGACGAATGATGGTGCCACTATTACGAGCCTGAAACGCGACGGCAAAGCATACAGCGGAAACATTCCAATTCACCGCCCCCAAAGAAAGGTGTTGTTGTCTTTTTTTCGACTGTCAGGGGCCATTACTGCTCGATCTTGCTAAACCTGCAGAGACTATCACTCGTTTCCGAGATT
Organism: Dermacentor variabilis; assembly: GCF_050947875.1. Classification (NCBI taxonomy): domain Eukaryota; kingdom Metazoa; phylum Arthropoda; class Arachnida; order Ixodida; family Ixodidae; genus Dermacentor; species Dermacentor variabilis. Next base: position 176,864,661 of record NC_134570.1, on the reverse strand, counting down.
GTGAAACGGCGGATCAGCTGCGTGTTGTAATCATGAACAAACGACGTGGAAAATTGACGAATGTTGTCATCTTGCTCCACGAAAATGGCCGTCCCCACTTCGTTGATGTGGTTACCTCAAAACTGCCAAAGTTCAAGAGGGAAATGCTGCAACATCTGCCATGCAGCCCAGACCTGCCCCTTGCGGCTCATCAGATTTGTGTCGGACGATGACATGAAAGAGTCAGTTACAGACTTTTTGAAGCAGCAACCCATTAATTTTATGAGACGGGAATCTCTCGACGCGTTAGCCGGTGGGACAAATGTCCAGATGCTCATGGAGACTGTCATATTTAAGAGGCATGCGGCGCAAAGAGAAAAGAAGAGGACGATGTGCGTTGATCAGTCAGAATGACACGAGCCCTCGAGGCGCGTGACATGAGCTGTGATCGGGAGAGAAGCGGCACTGAGCTGGCATTACCGACGCGGCTCTGGGCCAAGAAGGTTGGAGCGTCAACATCGCACTGCTGACGGGAGCCATGGAGGTTCGGTCAAGCCCGCACCGCTGCCGATCCAGGGTGTGGCGTCGACCTCGGCGACGTTCGAGCGGGGCTCTTTGGACCTGCTGTAGCCTATCACGGTGGCGCCGTGCACTCCAGGAAGGATCCCCCTTCACAGGCCGACCAGCACGTACGATAGTCCCCAGGGCGCCTCGTTCGCATTCGAAGAAGTAGCGGCAGAACTCGGCGTTAGGCCTAGCTATTGAGGCCGGAGTGCAGGTCACAGACGGAGTTCGAGACACCGGCATCAAAAGACGGACAGGTGGACTGGCCGACATCAAGGCAGCGATGTCTACAGCGTCGGCGATGAGGAAGATCCAACAGGCATTGTACTCGGAGGATATCATCATCATCATCATCAGCCTAGTTACGCCCACTGCAGGGCAAATGCCTCTCCCATACTTCTCCAACTACCCCGGTCATGTACTAATTGTGGCCATGTTGTCCCTGCAAACGTCTTAATGTCATCCGCCCACCTAACTTTCTGCCGCCCCCTGCTACGCATCCCTTCCCTTGGAATCCAGTCCGTAACCCTTAGTGACCATCGGTTATCTTCCCTCCTCATTATAGGTCCGGCCCATGCCCATTTCTTTTTCTTGATTTCAACTAAGATGTCGTTTACCCGCGTTTGTTGCCTCACCCAATCTGCTCTTTTCTTATCCCTTAACGTCACACCCATCATTCTTCTTTCCATAGCTCGTTGCAGAGCTATTTCAGCAGAACCCTTTTCGTAAGTCTCCAGGTTTCTGCCCCATATGTGAGTACTGGTAACACACAGCTGTTATACACTTTCCTTTTGAGGGATAGTGGCAACCTGCTGTTCATGATTTGAGAATGCCTGCCAAACGCACTCGGAGGATATAATCGACGACAAAAGGTTGTAAGGACGCCCCTTTCTGTTGGTGCGCTGCCATAGGCTAGGTTGGCCGGACTTTCGCGTAGAAAGCGCTAAGACTGACGTGGCCGGCAATAAGGACATGTTTAGTCACTGTTAAGTAGTTTTCTTAGGTGCTGGCGTCTCTTAATGATGTTTTAGTTACATGAGTTTTCTACTGATTTCTTGAGTTTGGGTAAATTAGAATCTGTTTGCTGTGCTGCTCCGCGTCTCGCGACTCCATCTTTCCTAACTACCGCATGGACCTGAGATCAGTGACACGCGACAAAAAGTTTCGCGACAGAGACTACGTTTACGTAACGTATCCCCTTTCTGATATATTCGCATCGGCTCACTTTCAATTGACTCGTCCTCGTATATTTTGCAGAAATGCTGCTTTTTACATGCGCTCTCTATTGCGAAATAATTTCAGTGCAATTACTCACAATACACGACCAGCGACAGCTGCTCCTGCGCAATACGTTGTAGCAAAGGACACCGTCATTAATATTTCTCCTTGGTCGTTACATATGTACAAAAATGTAAACAGCACGCGTAATACGAAAATCTAGCTTTGGTCTCCATCCGCGTCAAGTTCTCTTTTAGTTCACTTTGAATTACCGTTAGCTTACAAATTGTACATTTCCATGAAACATAACGCATGATTTCCCCTATGCCTCCTATGGCTTCATTATAGATCTCTTCTGACCCATGGCATAGCCAAAAATTTCGTTCGAGGGGGGGGGGGGGGGGGGCTCACGTTACAGCTCGGCCTCCTGCTTATAAAATTTGTCGAGGGATCAAATACTATAAAAATAACTGCATTTCCATTGCCAAAGATGCTGCAAAGGCATTATTTAACGCTGCGCACTGCTGAGGCAAGTAAAATGTGTATTTTTTCCATAAAATGATACGCTAGCATGACTCGAAAATTGTGCCCAAAATAACTGATATCAATGCTTCCATGTTTTCCCTCCATTTAATAAGTAAAGAAACTATCAGACGAACTTTAGAACTGTATCAGTTTGAAACCAGCAAAGTAATGCATGGCGCTGATTTGAAGACTGTAAAGGCCTTCAAATTAACAATTAGAGGACAAATATTTCAAACTTTGTTAACCACCCTACCTTTCGCTCATTTGCATCGCCCTCTCGCTGTCATTCAATAAGATTCCCTCTTGGCAAATGAAAACTAAGTCTCAGATCCGGGGAATGAAAAGCGTGTAAGAAACGAATATCTGTCTCACAAGTGAAAGCCACCACGGGGGAGTTGTTTCTCAGGGAACCTCGAAAGAGGACCCTGCGAAATTTTAACAATGAATGTGACTGATGTGCGCCATGTGTTTCTTTCTAGATACTTGAACACCATTGAAAGCTGCTGTCAGCCGCAGACTCTTTTATGTAGATTACATGAGGACTCGAGTAGAGATTATTGTAACTGGTGATGCGAATAAATCTGTGCCTCCTTGTTGTAGGAAACGACCTGTTTATTGATAAAGGTTGTCTAGGGTGTCATTGGTATGCGAGTAAACGCCAAGAAGGCCAACTTTTCTGGTATGCAATGGCACTGCATTGTCCAATTATGGATTTTTTATTTCTTTGCGCAAAAGAAGGGTTGGTGGGAGCGGAAGGCTTGATATGGGGAAGCTTGAGAAAAGCCTTTAAGGCGTGGTGCCATCTGATAAGTCCATTTTCAGTACACATGAACAAGGACTTCCTAAGGAAGCAACTAGCGATATACAAAAGCAATCGCCGACAATACCAAGAGCATTGTCAATAGCTTCGTAGAATGCGTTATGATGTGCCCCCTCGATACCTAGGAAAACAGCATGAGAGATGCGTTTACGTGATTTTTGGTGCCATACCGACGTAACGAGATCGGCGAAGTTATAGATTGTTGAGCGGCACCGTCGAAAACAAACCTTGGTGTATGGATAAACGTCGGGTTCTGAAAACTACACCAATGTGGAAAGTATAACATTCGCAGGCATGAGCTTGCCAGTGAAGGCATGGCGCCGTCGGTGTAATCACATTCCATGTACTCCTACGTACTTCTGCTTGAATTTAAGGGCCCCCTATCCCCTACTGCGCCAACATAGTCCAGTGGCACCATCACCTTGCATTCTAAAACAGCAGTCTTTGAGCGAGACCAGACACGCCATGAATTGTGAAGAAGCCAAGAAAAGCACTTATGACGTTGGCGGATCAGCACTGCCACATGGGCGCCCACCTGCTGACTTTGAGCACCGCACGACACCTTCATCAAGAGTAGCTCCTGCTACCAACAAAGTAGCCTGAACAAGATGCACATTCATTTATATTATTGAACTCACTATTGACTACCGTTCGTACACACACAAACTCGCAAATGCACAAACTCCGACTGGTTGATACGTTTGGCAATGCTGGATGCGCTCGCTCCTGTGGCGGTATTCTGTGAGAGTCCACCTAGTGGACTGTCTATTTCGGCCGCTGCTTATTGAATGCAGCTCTGAGAGAGGAGGAGACGAACGGCCCTAGCCAATCAGCAGCGACCGAAATGGACAGTCCACAAGGTGGATTCTTCCAGAATGCCCCCCCAGAAGTGAGCAAACAAATGCTTATAACGCAAGCTTTCAAGCACAGGGGGGGGGGTATTCTGGAATAGTCCACCTTGTGGATTGTGCATTTCGGCCGCTGCTGATCGGCTAGGGCCGCCCGTCTCCTCCTCTCTCTTACAGCTGCATCCTATCAGCAGCGGCCGAAATGGACAGTCCACTAGGTGGACTCTTACAGAATACCGCCACTGCAGAAGCAAACTCGCGAGGCATCAAGTCATGTATTTCCAATTTTAGTCCATGTGTTTACGTAAATACATTACGTTGTTGTCATATTTGAACGAAACGAGCCAAATATGCTGAGATTATCCGGTTGCGAAGCTATTGTTCCTCGTTTATGTTTCCAAGGATCTCGCCGACGTGGCGCAGGGTTTGCCCTCCACGACGACAATAAGTATGTGTGCCTTAGCGTAAAGATGAACAGTCGCAAGGTCACAGCCGTCACAAACTACGATTCCTCATGAAGTGGTTTAGGATGCTAAAGTTCTCAATATATTTTGAGCACGAGCTCCGGTCCGTTGATATTGACAGGATGTTTTATTGCTCATCATCCGATTTGGAAAACTACGAAAACTACTCTAAGAGGTGGAACACTTGTACATTTTGCTTCTGATTACGAGCTCTGTCTCTTGAACAACGGCAGCCTGACATTCTTAATTAAAATTAAATTATGGGGTTTTACGTGCCAATACAATTTTCTGATTATCAGGCATGCCGTAGTGGAGTTCTTTAACCTGCACCTAAATCTAAGTACACGGGTGTTTTCGCATTTCGCTCCATCGAAATGCGGCTGCTGTGGCCTGGATTCGATCCCGCAACCTCATGCTCAGCAGCCTAACACAATAGCCACTGAGGAACTACAGCGGGTCCCGACTTTCCTGAGAGGCTCGTCGTAAAACAGTTGCCTAGATCAGATTTTGGTGTCGCAATATCTTACCATGAGCATCGACTGGCTCATGATTTGCAGGCCCGTGAAAGTGACCATATTCGTACTTCATCATCATCATCATCATCAGCCTGGTTACGCCCACTGCAGGGCAAAGACCTCTCCCATACTTCTCCAACAACCCTGGTTATGTACTAATTGAGGCCATGTCGTGCCTGCGAACTTCTTAATCTCATCCGCCCACCTAACTTTCTGCCGCCTCCTGCTACGCTTCCCTTCCCTTGGAATCCAGTCCGTAATCGGTTATTTTCCCTCCTCATTACATGTCCTGTCCATGCCCATTTCTTTTTCTTGATTTCAACTAAGATGTCATTACCTCGTGTTTGTTCCCTCACCCAATCTGCTCTTTTCTTATCCCTTAACGTTACACCCATTATTCTTTTTTCCATAGCTCGTTGCGTCGTCCTCAGTTTAAGTAGAACCCTTTTCATAAGCCTCCAGTTTTCTGCCCCGTACTTGAGTACTGATAAGACACAGCTGTTTACACTTTTCTCTTGAGGGATAATGGCAACCTGCTGTTCATGATCTGAGAATGCCTGCCAAACGCACCCCAGCTCATTCTTATTCTTCTGATTATGTCCGTCTAACTATCCGTATCCGCGGTCACTACCTGCCCTAAGTAAATGTATTTCGTTACCACTTCCAGTGCCTCGCTACCTATCGTAAACTGCTGTTCTCTTCCGAGACTGTTAAACATTACTTTAGTTACGCTGCGTCAAAGCTCTAGTCAATGCATTTTCAACTATGGGCTCTCGAACAGTTGATTGGTCCGAATTTCAATCCTCTATGAACGCGGAATGCAAGGGAGCCTTGCACGCATCATATAGTTTGCTTTGCGATTGCTGGTGCAAAGCATGCTTCAACGCGCTGCTTCTAGTGGTCAGCTACTCGCACGGAGTTCGACATCATACCTGAAAGCCTTCGTGCAGTAAATAAGCGCGCAGAAAAGAGAGATAAACGCACGCAGTCAAATTCTAGATCTTAGACAGGCCAGCCGCATCCATTAGAAAATACTTCGTCGCATGGACAAATTGTGCAGAAAACGATGGAAATCATTCTCTAAATTGCTGGATGCACCTCAAACCACTCTTTCTCTTATGCGACACTCTCAAGAGCCTTCGTTCTTCTCCTCAGCAACGCCACCCCTTTAAGGCCCTGGCTCTCCACCAAGCATTTTGTGAGGTGGACGTTGGAGAAGACTTGTGAGAAAAGGGTATGTGACAGAATGCTACTAAAGATACCTTCATGCAAGATTTGGCTATGGACGAACCTTTCGACATGGAAGGACTGAAGGCTGCTGCGGCCATTTCCAGGCATTCCGCTTCGCACACAATAACGTACACGGCTTACACCACCTTGAACATGAATTACGATAGATCCTACTCCGTCATTTCAATGTTTCATGGAGTGAGGTTTTCTTCCCTCTAAGTTGAATAACAGCCGTCTTGTTCCAACCTTAAAGCAAAGCTTTCCCTCGGACTACTACGCCATCGACATGTTGCTCTCGCTAGCTGTGTTGGAAAGTTGATGGAAAGGATTATCTTGACGCGCGTCGCGTGCTTTCTTAAATAATACAATATTTATCCAGACTCGATGACATGCTCTCGGCGTGACCATTCGTTTGTCGACAATGTGATTCATCTTGTGTCTTCGATGCAACAACAGAAATCAGACAAAAACCTCTACGTAGCACCATATTTAGACGTGAAGGGAGCTTATGATAATATTTCTGTAGAAGGCATCCTTGACGCACTTCCGCCTGCTCAAATCAGAGGTTACATGTTTTGATGGATGTGGAGCTACCTGACCCGAAAGCGCTTCTTTGTATTCACCGAAGATGGCCAAACTAGTGACCACTACACAAGCTGTGGAGTTCCACAAGCTGGACCCCAGTTTTGGTCAACCTAGCCCTTATTTGGCTGGTGTAATGACTGCCACTGTCGGTCATTCTTGATGTACACAAATGAAATTTGCATCAGGGCTCCAACAGTAACTCGCCCGTAGGTTCGCGCATGCTTACAAAACGCTGAAACTCTGACGTGTGGTTATCTTCAGAGGCAAGGCTTCGGCGTTTTGAAAGCAAAATGCGCATTAGTCGCCTTCCCAGAAAAATCGATGACTGGATACCCTTTGTTTATTAATGGGCAGCCTATATTATACAGGAGAACCCATCAATCTGTAGGGATCATTGTTGATCGCGACCTCGGCTGGAGCCTCATCTGACGTACCTAAAGAAGCTACTCTTCTGGACTAACCTTTTCAAAACCATCAGTAGAAAATATGGAGACCATCGGTGTGTTCTATCCTGCTACTGTGCAAAGCACGCTTGATCGGCTTCTTGCATTACAGCACTCGCATGCTGTCAGGCACGTAAAACACAAATCTCAGAGTGCTTGAGAGAATGCAAGCCCAAGCGCTTCGAACCTGTCTTTGTCTACCGCGATGAGCTTGAACAGTCACAATTGTCATCACCGAGGAACATTCCATCAGTACGTAAATCGTCACAGACACGCTTAGAACTCATCGCCGACACATTTTCCGAGCGTTGTATCAGCGCATGGCTTCGATTTCTTAATTATATTAACGACAACTTTTCCGAGCATTGTAGCCTCATACCGGTCTCTTCTAACATCCAATTTCACGACTGCAGCAAGATCACCGTGTCCTTTCTGGTATGTCCGGCAACCACATTTGCAGCTCTCCATTCTAGGAGTTGGAAGGAAGTCCAGCTTGTTAACTTCAAGCACTGAATAAAACCACTGACATGCACTGCTTGATTCCTATTGAGTTCCCATTTATGAAGATTCCTCGTCAACTCTTATCAGCTGTACTGGTGCGATGGTTTTTTCATCAACTTCAAACTACAAGGAGTTCAAGATCAGTCATGTTTCAACATCGACAGGGCCCGAACTTGCCGCTTTCCGTAGCTCACTTCTTTATGTGTATCAACAGTCTACAAATCGCTGGGCTCAAAGGCTACAGGATATCAAAAGATACATTAGGCTATCAGCCCTGCAATCACCCTTATCAACTCTGAGCCGCAACCCACATGAACAATTGGTGACAGAGATACGTTTACACTACCATCAATCAGTGGATAGAAGTTACAACCTAGGTCTTCAATGGCTACCTGGCTACTGCAACAGTGGTGGCGAATGAAGTGCCGAAAAAGCTGCCCACGAGGCACATGTACAATGTGAAAGCACGTTGATACCTCTGTCGATAACGGATTCAGCGCGGCATCTTATTGCCCATATTACAGCGGCATATTATTGCCCTTGCACATATTATTACTCTAATAAAATACACGCCAAATTTTCGCGTAACTGGCCTCTCGATTCACTTTAGGTATATTCGCGGGCTTCTTTCACTTTTAAAAAATATTTTTTGTATCATGCATTCAGCAACACGATGCATCGTGACATGGTAAACAACGATGCATCGTGAGTTTACCATGTTCTCGGCAAGTTTCTAACTGATACTTTTAGTCTAATGCTAATATTTAAGAAATAGATCCATTCTTTGCATTAATCATTATTGAGGTGCAATGCAAAAGATATACTGAGTATCCACAAGCCACAGCAATTAAACTTACCTGGGTTCTATCCAGCTACGTGGCACTTCCATATTTTTCAGATTTTGGTGCATACAAGTATATATGTATATATATATATATATATATATATATATATATATATATATATATATATATATATATATATATATATATATATATATATATATATATAATCGACGTCATCGAGTATCCCGTATATGGGCTGTATCCCGCCCAGAAGGCAGGCGATCATCATGCTAGCCAATAATAGAATATGCTTGCTTTTTAATTTTGTACCTGCTTGCATTTAAGAGCAGGTACGCTGTGTGAGCTTAACATAACTCGTTTCATGACGCCTTGGCTTCACAGCCACCGGTGTCGCAGAGAACCTCCGCCCGCGCTGTTACTCAGTGTCAGATGCAGAGCCATTGTTCAACTTATTCCCAGACAGCGAAGAGACAACAGTGACGATGCCGTCGCGCCGCTGACGGGTGGTGTCAAAAGACACATTTCCAGAATGAATTGAAAAACAAAGAAAATACATCAAACAAGAGCGGTGGAATTCTCCTTGTAGGCTGTCGCAATCGGAGGCCGTTGGCGCTACGCTCATGCGCAGCACAATACCTCCATTCCTCGAACAAAACATTAAAACCAAACGGAAAGAAACGCTACGCCATTCGCACTTGTGACGTGAAAGCATTCCTGGACGTGCGAAGAGAGACACCAATACGAGAAGTAACTGCGAGATGAACAATCGCGTTATACTAACGCATAGGTCAATCGCAGGCTCTCTATACGGTCTGGAGTTCACTGCACTGCAAGAGCCCCTTTATTCTCTTCGCTGCAATTCCTGTAACTGAGCTTGCATCAGCGCTCGCATTTAAGCCCTAGGTCGGCGGTTGTGCGACGGGTCCGCTGCGGGGAGCATTCACACAGCGTATTTGGTGGATGCCCCCCCCCCCCCCCCAGTGTGCGATGACGCAGGGCTCAGGGACGGGAAGCGACCGTCTGCAGTTGCTGTGTTATCTTTTTTTTTACCTGCGTACAACGAAATTGGCAACGATGATAAATTATTAGCGATGACGCGGGTGTATTCATGCGCCTAAGAAACAAAAAGAACCATGATAAGAAGCCGTACAGAGATGTGTAAGGAGTTCAGCGCTTTATGCTGTCGCAATAAAGCTTCGAATGCAATGGTGACTCGCCGCTGGAGCTGCTAAGCACTAGGTTGAGGGTTCGATCCCGGCCGTGGTGGCTACATATACAGGAGGGCCAAATGCAACAACTCTCATGCACTTCGATACAGGGACTCGTTCGATAAGTCCGGGTGGTCAAAATCATTATGGAGTGCTTCACTACGACGTACCTCATAAACACATTATGCGATTCGGCACGTAAAATTTCTCAAGTTATTTAAATTTTTACCAATTGTGTTTCCCATTTCAGCTGGTAATGTTTGGGAGTATATGCGGTATCTATATTGTTATGGTAAGAAACGTACTATAGCTCGCGCAGAAAGAATCCACAAACAAGTGTGTACATTGCACGACCGCACGCGGTCGGGCGCGGCAAATCTAGAAAGGGATAAGCAGATAGCTGATACCTTTGTGCGAGCTGTGATCTCGCCGCTCTTGCGTTAAAGCCATAGACAGCACGAAGGTCACTTCGTACTCCGCTGTTGTCGCGCTTGCTCGCACCGGCATTTTGACAGCGAGTGACCGCGGTCATCGAGTATGGTGCATGTTCGGTGTGCGCACTGACACCAGGTTTGTAAACTTAATTAGAAAGCGAATGTTTATCAGCTGATACGGCGGATAAATCTACCATCCTTACTTTTTATGGCGGCCGGCTACTTTGCTATACTATAGCAATCGATGCTTCGCCTTTAGTGCGAAACTGCGGGTTTTTTTTATATGACACATTACGCACGTCATTATCAATCGCAGATAGTGAGCCATGTGAACTAAACAATATTTTGAATATATTCCTCGATAATATGTAATATCTCTAGATGATGCAATGACACAAGGCAATTAGTACTTAACAGAAGTCCCTGACCACGCACGAAAGCAGCACTAGGGCGCTTATCAGAATATACACTTCCTACAATTATAATATTTCAAAAAGTAATACTATTGGTGTAAAAATCGACAGTATAAGTTCATCGCTATTTAAGTGAGCTCTATTGTCGAGGTTAAACTTGTCGAAGTAGACGAAATGAAAGACACAATATTCGCAAGGAAACTGAAAAAAGAAAACGTAAGCAGATGTACGCGACCTTTAAGAATTACAAACTAATTTCTAGCGAGATTTTTTCTTCCTATCTGCACAAATATGAGATTCAGGTTCCTGTATTTACACGTTAAAAGGCTGCTTGGTTCCGTTTGATACCTTGACCGTATCTAACACTTGGAGGTCTTATAATTAGGAATTTTCGGAAGCCAATAATTGGTCAGCACACATCTTACTTCGCCAGAACATTAACCATAGCTAATGACATAACACCCCCCTCTGTTTTTGCTAGATTTTCATTCGTTAAGTGCCCAGATCTCCAAGATCACCGTGATAAATTCCGCTTTGTTCGAAAAACATATTGATAAAAGTCTCGATCACATTCTGCAGCTCAACAGGATCTCGCAGAAACCAACTACGCGCGTTTTGCGACGCTTGAAAACAGGAAAAAAAAAAGGAAAACGAAGGTTCAATAAGAACTTGGAAGATTCCTAAGCAGACTAGCAACGCGAAAATTTTGTCCGACAGGGCACTTACCATGGTCACCCGTCCAATTTCCACGAAATATAAACATGCAACTTACAACTCTGTCGGGACAATGGGAAGCATAGCTGATATCGACCTAATGACACGTTCTAAAACTTGATTAAGACATGTTTCTTTACAGAAACTGTGCTTGATCCAGCTCATTTAACTTCACATGGAGATTTTCGTAGCGTTCCACACATTCGTGCTGAATTCGGTCACGGTGGGATTTGTAGTTTTGGCAGGGCAAAGGTTATGTTCTTCTCCGTTCGTTAGACACCCTCAAACGCTCGAGCACTTATATAGGTAATTGTTTACCACAGCGTCAATTAACCGCCCACACTGGCATTTGTCTATACACATCACTCATCACCTATACTTTACTGCCAGCAACATAGAGATGCTGACTTGCTTCACTGAGGTGACCAGGTGAACCCATTATGCATCACGCATAGAAAGAACTAAACAACGAGGATTCAATAATTATTAGTAACGCCCCTAGGTAACCCAGAAACGTTAGAACTTCGCGACACATTCCCCTTAAGCTGCATTCATACCTTCTAAATATTAAATTTTTGAATTGCTGAGTGCTTTATGGAATTTTCGAAACGTATCTGATAAAGGCAGCTTGACGCTTTCAAACGCTTGCTTGGGATTTCTTCCAATCCTTAAAGTAGTTAATCTTTTTTTGCAGAAGCTGTATTTTATCAACATGCATCTAATGTCGCTCTTTAAGCTTGGCGTGCTCTTCCACATATTTTGACAAATGTTTGACCTCGGTTATAATTGTAATTATTCCAGGGCAACTGTAACTTTTACGCCGCTCGTCAAACACAATTCAAACCCTACTGGGACTGCCCACCGCCAGCCTTCTCTACAGTGCCAGCGTGTATTTTCCAGGGTGTAAAAGTAGGTTTAGAAAGTGCGTTTCGAAAGTAGAGGCGTAGGGTCAAATGGCACACTTTGGCCCTGCACTTCTGATACGCTGGGTGGGGGGGGGGGGGGGAGGTGCAATCTGAGGGCTCTTCTGATACTCCGACGGAGCCTATTCAAATACATGTAAAACGCAAAAACGTTTTTTCAGAGATAACCTCTAGACCGAATTTAATGGAATTTGCTGCATTTGAGAGAAAAAGTTAAATTCTAGTGACTGTTGCAAATGGAATTTCGATTAGGGACCTAAATTTCGTTTGACGAATTTTCACAATTGCAGAGTTTGAAAAAAAAATAGAAATACGAAGTTTAGAAATTAATAGCTCGGCGTCAAAAACAAATATCGCGGTTCTGTAAACGGTATCCCTTATGCCATTGAAAGCGGCCAAAGTAGATGAGTCATATTATATCTTACGTGAATTTGTTACGTTGTGTACAGGGGTTCTACAAAAGCTCTATTTCCGTATTACTAAATTTTTTTTCACATTCATATGTAACATATCACTTTTGTCCGCTCTAAATGTACTATCAGATGCAATTCACATAATTGTGACATGATTTTTCGTTGCGCAGTTACAAAGTTGCACACTTGATAGTTTCGTTTTCTGAAAAATCTTGATATTTGCCAATTTTTAATAAAACATCGACGTCCTAAATAAGAAAATAGAAACCAACAGTGACTAGATTGTACGTTTTTCTCTTAAATGCAACAAATCTCGCCAAATTTGGTGTGGTGGTTGCTGAGAAAAACCAATTCTCCTTTTACATGTATTTATATAGCAGCACCCAAGCTAAAGCTTCCTCTTAAGCACTCCCATACCTGGGCCGATCCCGAAGATATTGAAATGCCGTGCAGGTGCGCGACAGAGGTGAAGCAGGCGTAATGCACTCCCCATGCGTGGGCCGATCCCGTAGATAGTGCAATGCCAGTCCGACCCGCGGCAGAGGCGAAGCTGGCGTTAAGCACTCCCCATGCGTGGGCCACTCCCGAAGACATGGCAATGGCGTGCCGACCTGGGCGGAGGTGAAGCAGGCGTTAAGCAGTCCACATACGTGGGCCGATTCCGAATAAAGTGCAATGCCAGGCTGACCTACGGTGGCGGTGAAGCAGATGTTAAGCACTCCCCATACGTGGGCCGACGCTGAAGATAGTGCAATGCCGTGCCGACGCGCGACAGAGGTGAAGCAGGCGTTAAGCACTCCCGATACGCGGGCCGGTCCCGAGGATATTGAAATACCGGCCCGACCCGCGGCGGAAGTGGAGCAGGCGTTAAGCGCTCGCATACGTGGCCCGATCCCGAAGAAGTGCAATGCCGGGACGACGCGCGGCGGAAGTGAAGCAGGCGTTAAGCATTGCCCATACGTGGGCCGATACCGAAGATAGTGCAATGTCGTGCCGACGCGCGGCGCAAGTGAAGCAGGCGTTCACCCTTTACTGCACAATTTTTTGTTTCCTCAAAATATTATTCATCGAGTTGTAGGGAAGGATAGCAGTAGCTGTGCTCCCATGGAAACTAACTTTAGCGAATTCCTGTAGTTTGAATTCGCAAAAAAGGGTATGTTGCGTATGTGCAACAACGTGCAAATAAGGAAGAAGTTGGTGAAAGATAGACTTAGTGCGATTCGTACTCGGATGTTTATTTGCACGTGACAAACGATGGTGCACCTACTATTTAGTGTGGAACGAAAAGAAGCAATTGTTGCTTGTGCACCACAGGTGGTTCCCGCACTTCGTGCAGTACGTCATGCAGATTCCCGTGCAGTCAGGAAACAATGCAGTGTTTTCGCGTTATTGTCCAAATTTAGAACATAGAAGCACAGACTGTGCTTCTATACAAGGCTGTGCCCGGTGATGACGCGACACGACAGCGGACGGATGCACCGCATCCTTTTGAAAAAAAATTAGACCAGAAAACATTTTTCACACATATTGAATCAAGCCGGATTTCCACTCGTTGTTGTCGTCACTCCAGGGAAGGTCGCTGCGTTCACAATCGGAAGGAACTGCTCGGCCACAAAAGCGTTTGGAAGCCATTTCACTTTTCCGAAGAAAATAAACCATGTACACGTTGCTGCATTTGCGCAACATAGCATCGTTTTGTCGCCAGGAACAAACTATTCCTAGATAACAATGCTTTTTTGAATTTACAGAGTCAGGAGGTTGTGGAGCTTAGCGCAAGAATTTTTCTTCGCTTTGTCTTATGGAGAAACAACTTTACAATTGGCAAAACTTATCCGTAGCAATGCTCGCGAGCGCGCGCAGCTTCCATCACGTTTGTTTTGGTAGAAAATGTGAAGGATGAGCACAGATGTAGAACAAGGCGGCTCGTTTTTTAGACGAATGCTGTGGAAATGCAACAACGTGTACAGGCAGCTCTAAACCGACTTTGCTTCTGTGTTTAACGCCGTTCATCTGAATGTGGCGTGTTGAGTATATATATATATATATATATATATATATATATATATATATATATATATATATATATATATATATATATATATATATATATATATATATATACACACACTCTGACATAAACACACCACAAGTGAGCAGCAGGCAGCGTGCCTCAACCAGAGCAGCTCAGGCAATCTCGGGCTCGGGACTTCCGGGGGACTGGCGATGTGGCTGCGGCGCCGAGCATTCCTCTTCACTACAATCACCCCCCACAGGAAAAGGAGCCATCCTGGCGACTCATGGTGAACATGGAATCGTGGGGTCGTAATACGGCTTCAGGCATTGTACGTGGACGGTTTCACGACCACGACAACGTTGGTCCGTAGCTGACGTGGCAGGCTCGACAATATAGTTCACAGGCGGTGTCTGCGCTACAACACGATACGGTCCTTGATATTTGGAGACAAGCTTGGATGAGAGTCCAGCAGGAACGGCGGGAACCCAAAGCCACGCAAGCGAGTTCGCAAGAAAGTGACAATGCGGGTGATCATCGTCAAGTCTAGATTTATGTTTCCATTGGTCGACGGCTGTAAAGGAACGGGCGGGCTGACGGCATTCCTCTGCGTGGCGGGCAGGTTCAGAGATGGGCGTACATTCGTATGAGTCGGGTCTGTACGGAAGAATGGTGCCGAGGGTAGTCGATGGTTCGCGGCCACGGAGTAAGACATTTAGGAGGTGAAACTCCCGTCAGTGCGAGCGAGCGCGGGCGACCAGATAAGGTCACAATTGTTATATGCGCCGACGGGACCATATACAGTGGCGGCGCCATGCGGCGCGTCGTAGAAGCCGTAGCGAAAAAAAAAATGCAGCGCCCGGGCAGGCGGCTCCGGCGCGCTCTCAACGGCGGTAATTTCTTTCCAGGCCGCCAGGCGCCGCCAGCACGATAACGGCTCCGCGGGCATGTGACTTTTTTTCTGGTCGCCGCAAACAGCGGAGTTTCCACTCCTAAATATTTCTTGCTCCGTGTTCGCCACCATACAAGAGGAAGAATGGGGAGAAGTTCGTGGTCGCCTGGGTGCAGTGTTTAGGCGAACGTGATGAATGGCAAAATGATGTCCCAATCAGTGTGATCAGAGGCGACGTATTTAGAGAGAATGTCGCGAAAGGATCTGTTAAATCTTTCCATCAGAACATTAGTTTGAGGATGGTAGGCGGTGGTGGTGCTATGAACGATACGACATTCAACAAGGAGCGCGTTTACGACTTCGGAGAGAATGACACATCCTCTATCACTTAAAAGTTCGCGAGGTGGACCCTGACGGAGAATAAAGTTTTTCGGGAGGAAGGATGCTATATCACGAGTGGTGGCAGAAGGCAGAGCGGCTGTTTCTGCGTATCGCGTCAAATGGTAGATGGCGATGACTTTCCAGCGGTTCCCGGAAGCCATGCTCGGAAGGGGTCCATACAGCTCAACGTCAACGCGATCGAAGGGTCTGGCCGGACATGGGATTGGTTGGAGTGGACCAGAGACATGCTGAGCAGGAACCTTGCGGTGTTGGCACTGATAGCACTACCGAATGTACTTGCAAACAAAGGTGTACATGCCACGCAAATAAAACCTGGAGCGAAGCCGGGTGTACGTCTTAAAGACACCCGTGTGCGCACATTGCGGGTCACTGTGGAAGGGAGAAAATATTTCACCACGAAGGTGTCGAGGTATGACAAGCAAACATTTGCGCACATCAGAGACGTAATTCCGGCGATAGAGAGGTCCTCCCCGAATTTCGAAGTGGGATGCTTGACGGCGCAAAGCTCGAGAAGGTGAAGAAACAGTCGACGGGTTTGAAAGGAAGCGGATAAGAGTACTAATCCAGGCATCCTTGCGTTGCACCGAAGCCATGCCGCAGCCTGCTGGGAACGAAGGTACTTGGTCAATGGTAGAGAGGCAGACATCGCTTTCAGTTGACAAGGGTGAACGGGAAAGCGCGTCCGCATCGGTTTGGCGGCGGCCAGACCTGTAGACAACGCGCAAGTTGAAATCTTGCAATCGCAAAGCCCAGCGAGCTAATCGACCTGGACGGTCCTTCAACGTGGACAGCCAACAAAGTGCATGGTGGTTTGTAATCTCGTCGAAGGGACGGCCATGGAGGTAGGGTCTGAACTAACGCAGAAGAGCGACAACGGTCCAGGGGCAGAAAGGCAACTGACTTTATTGCCAAGAACGGCTTGTTCTTATACAGAAAACGCTATGACGTCACAGGGTCGTGTGGCGTCACTATATCAGAGCATAGTTAGATATCACAAGACGTCACACACAAAGCTTGCGCTACGACATTCCTTCCCACTTAAATTGAGTCCGCACTTCACTTCCTAAAGTCCTCATGTCTAAACCTATCCGGCGGACGTCGCGCACGGCCGCTTCGTCGAGGCATAACTTCAGGCTTGCTTGGAACTTCTGTGCTCTGCTCTGCTGGGGATGTGTCTTTGTGTGAAGTCGTTGTTGCTGTACTCGGAGGGTCAGTTGAAGCCCGAGGAGTTGGACTCCGTATAAATGCAGATTCCACGCGTTCTGCGGCGGCCATCGGGAGTCTTGTAGGGGTGACTACGGGATCTGTATCTGGCGGTTGTTGCGGCTCGGCCAGGCGCCTTGTGTCGGGAAGTAGCTGCAATGGTTCAGCTGAGACAGGTCTCGCAAAGGAGTGACGCAAATGGTCAGCATGCACGCACTTCTCCCGCCAAATTCGCAAGATATGTCACTGGGCTTACAATCTGAGTAACTACGCCGTCTTCCCAAGCCACATTTTCACCACGAACGCATTTAACAAACACTTTATCACTCATTAAAAATCCACGTTCAGTGCCCCGGTGCTTATATTTCTGCCGCTTGCTGTTCAGCTGTTTTCTGAGCATATCTTGCTTAAAATCGGGTTTGAGGAATGACAACTTGGTGTTAGGTTGCCTCTTTAAGAAGAGCTGCGCAGGAGTGCTGCCTGTCACACTATGTGGCGTGTTCTTATAGCTCATCAAAAAGCTGTCTAACCCGGTTTGCACCAATGCTCGGTTTTGCGAGACATCTGATAGCAGCTGTTTCAGCAATGCGCGCTTCGTTGTTTGGACTAGACGTTCGGCTGCCCCGTTCGAAATTGGGTGATAGGGCGACGTTCTTGTATGTTTTATGTTATTCTTAGCCAAGAAGTCTTCGAACTCTTGTGATACAAATTGTGGCCTATTATCACTCTCAATTTCGTAGGGAAATCCGTACGCCGCGAAGACACTTCGAAGTTTGGAAATCATTTGTCTTGTGACAGTTGAGGTCATTAGCCATACTTCAATCCACTTAGAATAGGCGTCCACTAAGACTAGAAAGTTAAGCTGTCCTTTCATAGCAAAGTCAACATGCAGCCTTTGCCAAACCTTGGACGGATAAGGCCAAGGGTGTAGTGGTACAGGCTGCGCGGCTGGTTGCACGACTTGGCAAACCCGACAGGTTCGTACGTAATCTTCTACTGCTTTATTGAGACCTGGCCACCAAATGAAGCCTATAGCCAGCATTTTCATCCGTGAGGTGCCTGGGTGGTCCTCATGTAGCAAGGACAACACAGCCGGTTGCAATGCCTCGGGCACGATCACCTTTGTGCCCCACGTGACACAACCTTGCTCGAGTGATAGCTCTAGACGTCTAACGTAGTATGGCTGGAGCTCATTAGGCACTTCTGAAGGCCAACCATACCGCGTGTACTCGGCCACTCTGCACAGATTGCCATCCCGTGCAGTGGCCTTAGCTACGTCAGAAGAGTTCAACGGAGTGCTTTCGAACACGGAAAAGCATTCCAAACTCTCACATTTTGTACAAAACGGTAGGGGTAGACGAGACAGAGCATCAGCCACTTCGATTTCAGCCCCTTTGCGGTACTTAAGCGTATACCGGTACGCGGACATTATCAAGGACCATCTTTGTAATCTCGCAGCTGCTTGCGACGGTGTCGCTTTGTTTTGTCCCAAGATGCTTACGGGTGGCTGATGGTCTGTGTACAACATAAACTGTCTACCGAAAAGAAACTTGTGGTACTTTTGAAGCCCAAAGATAAGTGCTACACTCTAAGAACAGTTTACACCCTTTGGCTTGCCCCTTCTGCCACACAAAGATAATCGTCATCTGCCTTGATGCGTTTCCTTTCTTTATCGCTGCGAGCCCGGAACTTTCCAGTAACGAATGGCACGCGCGTTATCAGCATAGAACAGTTTACACCCTTTGGAGTGCCGCTTCTGATAACGCGCGTGCCGTTCGTCACTGGAAAGTTCCGGGCTTGCAGCGATAAAGAAAGGAAACGCATCAAGGCAGATGACGATTATTTTTGTGTGGCAGAAGGGGCAAGCCAAAGGGTGTAAACTGTTCTTAGAGTGTAGGGCCTCTCTTTCACATTGTGCATAATTTTTCTCAGCTGACGTCAGAGTTCGTGAAGCAAATACTATCGGACGCTCTTCGCCGTGCGGTAGCACGTGAAAAATAACAGCGCCAACGCCGTATGCAGACGCGTCACATTGCCACCCGAGCGGCTTGCGTGCATCGTAGTAGGTAAGAGCATGGCTGTTTACAAGCAGATGCTTAGTCGCTTTAAAAGCATTACTACACTGCTTCGTCCACAGTCATCGTTCTCCCTTCTGTAACAATCTGTACATTGGTTCTGCTATAGATGACACATTCTTCATAAATTTGCTGTAAAAATTGATCAGCCCTAAGTATGCTCTTAATTCGGTTACATTTGTTGGCTCAGTAGCGCGCAGGATTGCCTTCACTTTCTCTTCTGTCGGGTAGATGCCATCGTCGCTGACCATGTGCACAAGGTAAGAGACAGAATCTTGGAAAACTTACATTTTTCCAGCTTTAACGTTATGTTATGCTCCGAAAGCTTGCCTAGCACCCGCTCGAGCGTTTTTGGCAATCGTCCACGTCCTTGCCTGCAATTATGACATCAATATAACAACCAACAATCGGAATACCAAGCAAAACCTTATCCATCATGCACTGGAACAAAGCAGGGGCACTGGCTATTCCATAAGGAAATCTGTTATACTGATAACAGACTTGTGCGTGTGAACCGTCAGAATATGTCTTGATTCTGGGCTCAGTACCACTTGTTGGTATGCCGATGACAAATGTAAGACACAAAATACTTTGCCTCCACACAGTGCTGTGAAGAATTCCTCTAGTTGTGGTAGTGGTCTATTTTAAGTACCGGATTTACAGTGATTTTGTAATCACCATAAATGCTTATTTGATCACCTTGTTTCTTTGGGACCAGAACCAGTGGAGTTGCCCAATCACTTCTACTCACAGGCGTGATTACGCCTTGGCTTTCGAGCTCAGCGAGGCGTTTTTCTGCTTGTTCGCGCAAAGAAAGAGGAAGCGGGCGTGCTTTACAAAACACCGGCGTACTAGCCGGTTGCAAAACAATTTGCGCCTCGAAGTTCCTGACAGCACCCAGCGATTGCGAAAACACGTTTGGAAACTTTGCGCGAATCTTACCTACTCTGTCTTCGCTGCGCACACTGCAAAGCGATTTCCAATTCAGCCGAAGCTTGTTAAGCCAGGTTCTTCCCAGCAATACAGGTAACTCGCGTTCGCGGTTTTTCACAACAACGATTGGTAAAACTGCACTCTGCCTTTCATAGGTCGCGGTTACATTGCATTGCCCTATAACATCCATTTTCTCACCTGTGTACGTCTTTAGAACAACCCGAGTTGGTTCACAATGCACGTGCGCAAACTTCTCTTTGTACACACTTTCAGGTACAACTGTCACTGCGGCCCCCGTGTCCACCTGCATTGACACTTTCTGGCCCTCCACGCTTACAGTCACCACATAACCGTTCTTCACAGATGTGTCGACTGTGCAGTTGTACAGGGCGTGCTCATCTTCGTCTGACGATTCCACTACTGCATGTGCCTTCAGCTCACTTTTGCTCGTTCGACACATGTTTTGAAGGTGTCCAACTTTTGAACATAGCTTGCACGAGTAGTTTTTATACCGGCATTGTTCTGGCGCGTGTGTCTTGCCACAGTGGTAACACTTTTGTTTCTTGAGCTTTTACCCTTAGTTAGTTAGTTTTTACCCTTAGCTCGTTAGTTCTCATTTCCACTGCGTTTATGCTCTCCGAGCGGCTTCCTGCTTTTATTGCGGCTGTTTGTTTCGCGGCCAATTCACTGTCAAGAGCTATTTTGCATGCCCTTTCAAACGTGAGCGCGTCAGCCGTGAACAACGCCTTCTGCGTTCCTTCATTTCGGATCCCAGCTACCAATCTGTCGCGTAGAGCGTCCAGGAGAAATGACCCGAAGTTACATTTGCGGGCTAGGTGCTTCAACTCTACTACGAAGTCTTCGACACTTTCGTGGTCAAGTTGCACTCGGCGGTTGAATTTGCACCTTTCTGCAAAAACAGATGTCTTCGGGCTGTAGTGGCTTTGCAAGATCTCCTTTACTTCCGCGAAGGTCTTATCTCCTGGTAGCAATGGAACAACCAAGTTTTTGAGAATTTCATATGCCTCTGCACCAATTACTGTCAAGAAAACAGACAGTTTCTTCACTTCCGCTATCTCGTTTGCCCTGACGTAATGCTCAAATCGTTCGACATAAGATTCAAAGTTCTGAACCTTAGGGTCGTACTCGTCTAGTCTGCCGAGCCGAGACATGGCTTGGTAGGAGAAGTAAATGTGTTACTTGTTTGGATTCCGGATCTCTTGCTAGCCTATGGTAGTGACGCCACCGGTAGTAGCGTGGCCTCGTTGAGCCGCCGCATCTTCGTTAATGGTGTCCAGTAGGCCACGTCACGGTGATCCCATCCTCGTTGCCAGATGAACTAAAGCAGAAGAGCGACAACCGTCCACGAGCAGAAAGGCAGCTTTAGCCAAGAACGGCTTGTTCTTATACAGAAAACGCTATGACGTCACAGGGTCACTATATCAGAGCATAGTTAAATATCACAAGACGTCACACACAAAGCTTGCGCTACGACGGGGTCGAAATTTAAAAAGTGCCTAGATTATGGCGAAACATTCCTTCTCCGTAACGGAATAATTCTTCTCGGCTTTGGTGAGGGTGCGGCTTGCGTATACAACGACGTACTCGTCGAATCCAGATTTGCGCTGCGCGAGCACAGCGCCGAGTCCAACGCCGCTGGCGTCGGTGTGTACTTCGGTCGGAGCTGTCGGGTCGAAGTGACGCAGTATAGGCGGCGAGGTCAGTAGACGACGCAACTCTTGGAAGGCATCGTCACTAGCGGACGACCAAGCGCAGCCTTTCAAGTCGCTCCGTAGAAGCTGATGCAAGGGAGTGGTGATGGACGCAAAATTCCGAATGAAGCGGCGAAGAACACAGGCCAAGGAAGCTGCGAAGTTCTCTTACGGAGGAAGGTTTGGGAAAATCAACAACTGCACGGAGCTTCGCGGCGTCAGGAAGAATACCATATTTGGATACTACATGGCGAAGGATGGTGAGCTCACTTGCGGCAAAGTAGTATTTCGTCAGGTTGAGCTGAAAGCCGGCGGCAGTTAAGCACTGCAGCACTTCCTCCAGCCTACAGAGATGGGTGGGAAAATCGGGCGAGAAAATGACCACATCATTTAAATAGCACAGGCATGTTTTCCACTTGAGACCACGCAAAAGGTTGTCCATCATACGCTCAAATTTTGGGGGGGCGTTGCAAAGCCCGAAAGGCATGACACGAAATTCGTATAGGCCATCTGGTGTCACAAAGGCCGTTTTAGGTTGGTCTTCGGGTGCCATGGGGACTTGCCAATAGCCGCTGCGTAAGTCGATAGACGAGAAGAACTCCGTGCCTTGGAGACAGTCAAGGGCGTCGTCAATACTCGGAAGAGAGTAAACATCTTTACGGTTATGTTGTTAAGACGACGGTAATCCACACAGAATCGAATCGATCCATCCGTTTGCTTAACAAGAACAACGGGAGATGCCCACGGGCTGTCCGAAGGCTGAATAACGCAGCGCTTGAGCACGTCAGCTACTTGGTCGTCGAAAACACGGTGCTCTGTTGCGGATACACGATATGGTCTTTGTCACAGCGGCGCACTGGTACCCGTGTCGATGCAATGACAAACAGTTGACGTGTGGCCCAAGGGAACGTGCTGGCAGTCGAAAGACGAACAGAACTTGTTGAGAAGCCGTATGAGCTGGGCGCGTTGATAAATAGTCAACGTGTCCGCGAAGGAGCTATATCAAACATCGGGCGAAGTCGACTCCTGCGCGGGGACAGGTCACTCCAGCGACCTCATGAGTGGCGATGGGATCAGTTGGCATGTTAATGACGGTAACAGGGTCGACACACTGGCCACGGCCAACGCACTCCCCAAGATTCAAAGATAGAGGACAGGATAATCCGTTGGCGACGAGCAGTCTGCTGCCGCAAGCATGAACGTCCAAAAGAGCGAAAGGCAGCGGGGAGCATTTGCGAAGAACGAAAATTGCAGATGGCGTAAAAAGTGCGCTGGCATCAGCAACAATGTTGCATGACACTGTGGCAAGGGCAGTTGAGTGCGGTGAAATTGTAACGTCTTCGACAAATACTCTATCTTCAGGTTCACGAGCGTCAAGGTGTGGGGCATCACACAGCATTTGAAATTCCACTTCTGCACGAGAACAGTTGATGACGGCCTTATTAGCGGAAAGTAAGTCCCAGGCCAATATAAGATCGTGGGAACAAGAACACAGCACCAAAAATTCGACGATGTACAGGAGGCCGTTGATCAGAACGCGAGCAGTACACGCAGCTGCAGGAGTGATGCGGTCTGTGCTGACAGTACGAAGTCGCACGTTGGACAGTGGCGTGGTGACTTTTCTGAGCGAACAGCAAAGTTTGGCACCAATAACTGAAAGTACGGCACCAGTGCCAACGAGGGCTACTGTAGTGATACCGTCGACATGTACACCAATAACATTAGTCGGAGAAGGGAGAGGCCTTGGTCTATTTGTGGGTGACGCAGTTCTTGCTTCTGGAACTGCGACAATTAGTTTGCCCGTTCCGGCGAAGGACGACGGCGCATCGGCGAAAGCGAGCGACGTCGAGGCGATGGCGAAAGCGAGCGACGTCGAGGCGATGGTGAACGGCGGTCAACAAGAGGGCAGTGATCCGAGTAGGAAGACATCTGGTCGGGGTTATGAGACGCGGAGGATGTCGGGTATGGGGAAACGTATGGTGCGGCGGTAGGACGTTGTGCGGCGGCGACAAAATCGTGCAACGTGGCCAGGTACACCAGACACAAATCATATTGGCCAGTTGTCAGGAGTGCGCCATTGTCCACTGCTGTACCATGGCTGAACAAAATAAGGAGGTGGACGCAGTGGCACGACTGATGGGGATGGCGCAAAGGTCGGAGGTGGTGGCCGCGCGAGAGCCTCGGCACAGCTGAGAGGTGCAGTCACCTCGGGAAAAGCAATGGTAGTCTGCACAGGCGGAGCCTCACGGGTAGAAGGGAGAGCTGCGCACAGTTCCTCCTGGATGACCTGGCGAAGGTTGGCCGGCAAAGGCGAAGGTGGTGGCGTGGCGGAGGACAGCAGCGAAAGGTGACGAGCGACCTCAACACGGACGAACTTCTTTATCTGAGCAAGCAGGGAGTCCATCTCATGTGCCGCGGTCATGCTCGCGAGGGTTCCGTCGGACGCTGGGGGACGCCTCGTGAAAAGGCGCTGTCTGCAGAGCTCGTCGAAACTCTGGCAAAGCTCAATGACCTGAGAGATAGTGCCAAGGTTTGGTGTGAGGAGCATATGAAAGGCATCGTCGGAAATGCCCTTCATGATGTGACGTACCTTGTCCGCCTCCACCATCGTCGTGTTGACACGCCGGCAGAGGTCGACGATGTCCTCTATGTAGCTGGAGAACGTTTCACCAGTTTGCTCGGATCGGCTACGTAGCCGTTGCTCAGCGCGAACTGTGCGCACGCCAGGGCGGCCGAAAACTTCGGCGATGCCGGTTTTGAAGCTAGCCCACGTGCGGAGATCGGCTTCGTGGTTTTCGAACCACAGCTTGGCGACGCCCGATAAATAGAAGATCGCATCGCCGAGCTTTAGGGGATCTTCCCATTTGTTCGTGTTGCTTGCGCGTTCATACGATTCCGGCCAATCTTCAACGTCTTTCTCATCGGTGCCGCTGAACATATCATGATCCCGCTGACGCTGAGCACTTGCACATACGATGGCTGGAGTAACCGGTGGGTATGTCGGGCTTTGGTCGTCAGGCATGACGGATGGCAGGGTTCGGGTGCCTAATTCCAGCTTGGGGTAAACCGTAGCACCTCCAGCAGAATCTAATATGAATACAGCACAAGAGAGCAGCAGGCAGAGTGTCTCAACCAGAGCAGCTCAGGCAATCTCAAGCTCAAGCCTACCGAGTGACTGGCGATGTGGTTGCGGCGCCGGGCATTCATCTTCACTACACAATATGTTTTTATTGCAATCCCGTGACCTCACGTTTGCGTAACCACCGACGCAAGCAACGGGCGGTCACCCACAGGGTTGCCTGCACAGACCAATCAAGCGCTCTCCTCGTTCATAGGAGATCACTTTTGTTTGCTTGTGGGTCACATTATATATATATATATATATATATATATATATATAAATATATATATATATATATATATATATATATATATATATATATATATATATATAAATACCACGTCGAGACGATGCTTCATTCCAAGAAGGAAAAATGGCGCCGATGCAAAAACGAACACGAGCCGATGATTGATGCTGACTTTGTACAGATGAAGATGAAGTCCGCATAAATGCTTACACTAATAGTGGACGGAAGCAGCCAGCCTAATCGCACATTAGACAGTCGAACGGAGATGAAAGGGCTTCCGGCGAGAAACGTGCACGATCTCTGTTCCGCGGCAGCGTCGGTCGGTTGGGGCCTCAACAGGTGTAACGCGATAGTTCACCGGCGAGGTCTGCTCTATGACTTTGTAGGGGCCAAGGTATCGAGACTCAAGCTTCTCACATAAACCGGGTGTTCGTGCAGGGGTCCATAGAAGCACATCGTCACCAGGGCGGTAGGAAACGACGCGATGAGAGGCATCGTACCGATGTTTGCGATCGTCTTGGCTGGCTGCAGTGTTCATACGGGCGCGACGACGACATTGGGCAAGACGAGACACAAACTGGTCGCAAATGAATGGTGAAGCGTTGACGGGGCCAGAGAAGAAAGAAACGTCGAGTGATGAGGTTGGGTGGCGGCCGTATACTAAGAAAAACGGAGAGTATCCGGTGGTCCGTATCGATGACGCCCTTGATTCGTTGCAAGGCGCCCAATATTTTTCCAGCCTTGATCTTCGCTCAGGATATTGGCAAATTCCAATGCACGAAGCGCACAAAGAAAAGACCGCCTTTTCTACTCCAGATGGTCTTTATGAGTTTAATGTAATGCCTTTCGGTCTATGCAATGCTCCCGCCACATTTGAAAGAATGATCGACACGGTTCTTCACGGCCTCAAGTGGAAAACTTGTCTATGTTACCTCGACGACATCGTCGTGTTTTCCTCGACTTTCACTGACCATCGGCAACGCTTAGATGAAGTGCTTACATGCCTTTCTCATGCCGGACTTCAACTAAACACGAGAAAGTGCCGCTTCGCTAGCACAACGATTAAAGTCCTGGGTCATGTCGTTAGCAAGGACGGCATCCAGCCCGATCCGGATAAAATTTCCGCGGTGCTCAACTTTCCACGCCCACTTCGTGCAAAAGAACTGCGCAGCTTCATTGGACTCGCCTCATATTTTCGACGTTTTATCCGGAACTTTGCCAGCATTACCCCGCACCTCCACCACTTGAAATACCACGGTCGAGACGATGCTTTATTCCAAGAAGCAAAAATGGCGCCGATGCAGAAACGAACACGAGCCGATGATTGATGATGATAAAGTCCGCATAAATGCTTACAATATATATATATATATATATATATATATATATATATATATATATATATATATATATATAATGAAGAAGAAGAGCACAGGAACAAGGCCAGCCAGATCGTCTCTTCCATGCCTGCTGTGCAACCAGTGGGCCAGCCGAATCGCCAGTGCTTGGCACGAGTGTGAGCCGTTCGAGCTACCAGCGGTTCCTGCTCTGCGACACCTGCCTCCGCGGTTACGAAGAGACGTTACCATCGGAACTGTTCAGTGCACCCATTACAATACATATATATATATATATATATATATATATATATATATATATATATATATATATATATATATATATATATATATATATATATATATATATATATATATATACACATATAGAAATCAAATAACAAAGGGCGCCTACGTATCCAAACTTAGCTATGGCGTTCGTGAGTACAGGTTGACTAATGTGGAGAAGGAGTTCCTAGTTATACACACCTAGCTATGACGTACTTGAATTAATGGTGAAGCCGCCGTCATTGTTCAGCGGTTATGGAATTGTGCTGCTGAGCACGAGGCCACGAATTTCCGGCCACAGCGGCCGCATTTCGATGGGGGCGAAATGCGAGAACACCCGTGTACTTAGCTTTAGGTGCACGTTTAAGAACCCCAGGTGGTAGACATTTCCGGAGCCCTCCACCACGGCGTGCCTCATAATCAGAAAGTGGTTCTGGCAAGTAAAACGCCATAATTTAATAATCGGTGATCTGCCGTGGTGGCCGTCCTGGCAGGAAGGCGATTCCATTCATTGGAAGTGTGTGGGACAAATGACTGCAAGAAAGCGTTCGATCTGCATAATGGAATGCCGACCTTCTGAATGTGATCTAGTCTGGGCGACACTTACGGAGGCGGGGAAATAAGTTTGCTGCGGAATAGTGGGTGATGAAGTAACTTCTGCTAAAATGCTCAGGCGGAACATTTTGCCACGTGATCACAAGGACGGTAAGTTAAGGCTAGTTTTCATGGCACTGATACTCCTGGTTCTGTTATAATTAAAAAGTATAAAACGAGTAGAGGTTTTCCGAACCATTTCCAGGGAGTGCGTTAGGTTTATTCGACCTGGATCTCAGATTGAAACAGCATACTGAAGTTTGGGTCGTATTAAAGCTTTATAGTGGAATAATTTTTACGAAGAAGGTGCTTTGGAAAAGTTGCGTCGTAAGTAACCTAGCATTCGGTTAACGTTACTTATTATATGGACGATGTGGGTATTCCAAGTGAGATCGGAGGAGATCTGAAGGCCAAGGTACTGGTAAGTTGTTACCAAATCTAATGGAGCGTTATTAAGGGAGTAGACGCGTCGTTCATTGGTATTGCTAGATACGCGCATGAATTTACACTTTTTAACATTTATTTCCAATAACCACGGATTTTACCATGCGAAAACGGTGTTAAGGTCAGCTTGATGCCTGGTTACATCCTCATCGCAAGCTCTATCTGCGTAAATTACACAGTCGCCAGCAAATAGGTGAATTTGAGATGAAACATAGAAAGGTAAGTCGTTAATATATATGAGAAATAAGAGGGGTCAAAGCACGGAGCCCTGTGGTACGCCAGAATAAACAGGATTCATGATTAGAGGTTACTTCGTTAGCTGCAACAAACTGTGAGCGGCTAGTGAGGAAAACTTCAAGCCAGTACTATATTTTCGGATCAAGGTTTAGTTCGCGGAGTTTGCAGATTATTAAGCTATGGCACGCTTTATCAAACGCTTCTGCGAAGTCTAAAAAAGATTACGTCTACAACTGAAGAGTGGTCAAGCAATAGGTTAAGTTTATGCATGAATGATAGTAGTTAGGTGTCACACAAATATGTTTTGCGGAAGCTGTGTTGAAACTAAAAAAGAAACGAGTTTTTTCTAGAAGTTGGCAATGTGAGAAAACAGAATATGCTCGATAATTTTGCATGGTGTACTGGTTAAAGAAATAGGCCTATAGTTCAGTGGGAAATGTTTAGTACCCGTTTTGTAGAGAGGAATTGCCTTCCCAATTTTCCATTCAGCATGCCAGTGAACACTTGTGAATTGAGTGCTGGGATATCTTTGTAAGGATAACGGAACAATATGTGCTAGTGTTTATTAGAAACTTATCATATCATATATCCTGGCTGTGATATATTAATCACATCACAGCCAGGAGCAGATGAGAGTTTCAAAGATGCGATTATTTCTTCTGTGCCCACAGATTCAATTATTATTCGGTACATTGTGGCGTAGCCGTAAGATTGTGTAGTTCGGCGTGTTACATGAGCGTGTTTAGAAAAGTTGCGAGTAAAAACGTCATTTAAAACGGATGCACAGTCGCCAGGGGGAATAGTGCTATCAGTGCTATCCACAAGCGTTATGGCGTCATGTTTTCGGTTAATAGTGCGCCAGAACATTTTTGTATCAGTAGTTAGCATGGATGGCAATGTTTGTTCTTTGAAAAGTTATCATTTGCTTGCTTAAGCGCTGGTACGTAGGTATATGTAGCGTGTTTGTTGGCTGCCCATCTTTCCACGTTTGCAGATGTTTTAGCTGATCTGTAGAAACGTTTCTTTTTGTTAAAAAGGCGCCTAATGTGGGTGCTGTACTCGGGAGCGTTTTCATTGTAAGAAATATTGTAGGTAGGGATACGCTTTTCTATTATTCACTAATTTTAGTAATAAACATATTCCACTTTGATTGCACACCGCGGTTATCAAAATCAGTCAGGAAAGTGTCAAGCAAAATACATAGCTCATTGTTAATTTATTCAAAGTCAGCTTTCTGATAGTCGTGAATTGACTTGATCTTTTTTTTTCTGATTTCGGACACGAAATGTTGAGGTTCAAGTGGATAACAGAGTGATCGCTTAAGAGGAAGCTTTAGCTCGGGCCTAACTCCGACGCGGCCTATTCAAATGCATGTAAAACCCAAAAACGTTTTTATGAGATAACTAGTGGACCGATATTAATCAAACCTGTTACATTTAAAAGAAAAAGTTAAATTCTAGTGACTGTTGGAAGTGGAATTTCGATTTAGGGCTTGAATTTCGTTAGAAAGATTTTCAAATATATGACCGTTTGAAAAAAATAGGAGCACTAAGTTTACAAATCCATAGCTCTACATCAAGAACAGATATCTCTGTTCTGTAAACGACATCCATTAGATCATTCAAAGCGGACAAATTCTGTTTGTCATTTTACATCTTACGTGAATTTGTTACGTTGGTTGCGAGGGTTCTGAAAAAACTGTATTTCCCTATTATTAAATTTTTTTATATTCACGCGTAACATATCAATTTTGTCCGCTTTAGATGTACTATTAGATACAATTCACAGAATTGTATTATCATTTTTTGTTGTCGAGTTACAGAGTTGTAAACTTAATAGTTTCGTATTTTGAAAATTTTTTATTTTTGACAATTTTTAATAGTAAATTGACGATCTAACTCGGAAATTCGAGACCAACAGTTACTAGATTCTAAGTTCTTATTTTAAATGCAGCAAACCTCGTCCTATTTGGTGCAGTGGTTGCTGAGAAAAACTAATTCTCATTTTACATGTATTTAGATGGGAGCACCCGAGCTAAAGCTTCCTCTTGATGGGACACTAAAGGTTAATATTAAGTCAACGTGGACTGTTGAAATACAATCCCAGAAGCCTCGAAACGCTTGTTTCGTGCGAAGCAGATACTTATTTTAAGAGAAAATGCGTTCTCAAGCGTCCGCGTACCTCTAGCGCAGTTCAAATCACCCGCCCTCCGATCGAGGAGTATTGACGTCATGGTCTCATAGTGACGTTGCGCCGTCGGTGAGTAAAACGCCTCCCGCAGACGGCGCTATGGCTTTTCTGCACAAAACGAAAACGCGCGGCCAGAAACAGAGCCAAGACAGAGCCGACAGTAGCGCGAAAGCGGAACTGTGGTGGCTAGCGGAAGGGAAAGCGCACGACGATAAGCTGGTTCTTTATTTTATGACGCCAACTTCGACGCTCGTTGCAATGGATGACCCTGACAACGACACATTAGCTCGCGACGCTGGGCTCGAGTTCAGCGATTTAAGCACTGATGAACGTGACCTGCTGTTGAGGGCTCGCGCTGCCGGCGTCGTTGCGTACTACTACGACGACGGCCTGCTTTGAAAGGCACTTCACGCGACTTCAGTAAGTCGGCGTTGAACTCGTAATCCTCTGGAGGAAAGTGCAGCGAGCACACTACGTGATTTCTCAGCTGTTTGTCAGCGCGCTGTGGCAGAGGTACGGCACTTAACCACTTCGAACGGAGAGGTTCAGTCGTTGGCCCACAGTGATAAGTAACATTGGATTCGCCGCTGCAACTGCCCTTGGCCAAGTTCCGCGGACTGTTCGCGCATCCCAGGACATCACATGGACGTGGCATTCTCGCTGACTGTTCCAAATGCAAGTTTCGCGAGCCAGCGGGACCACCGCTGCACGACGCGATAAAGAAACAACTGAAACTCCAAAGCGCACGCGGCGCAAAGTCAAGCGCGCAGAGTCGAGCGAAAACGAAACCTTTCGATCACCCATACTATTCAAGGGTAACGTAAAAATGTTGTTTTTTCTTAGAATCGAATAGAAGTAGACAAGTAGCATTTTCTTCCGTCTTATAATTTAATGAAATTATCTTTTTAATACGAGTAGTTGAGTAGTAGTGATATAAATTATGATGAGGAGTGCTTTCGTCATCTGGCTAGTACCGGAATGTCGCTGGGGGGTCTCAAATCGTGTCATGCATTTGCCTCAATTTCTCGGTGACTAAACCTCTGCTTGCGATTACATTGACACCTTAGACGTTCAAGAGCATTGCTTTATCACTTTAACTTGACTTTCTGGTAACCTTTAGTGTCCCTTTAAGGTCGGTAAGTAAGTAATGTTAGAAATGAAATCGGGTCGTGTTATGAGCAGAAGGTGAAGGGTGTTAGTAACGTGTGGTGTGATTCTCGCGGACTGTGTTATCAGTTAACTGAAAGCGAACAGTGCGCGCAAGTCAAGAAAATATTTTGCTTACGTATAGAAAGGCTGTAACACAATGGGTTCGCTATGCTTGGCGATATTTAGACTATTGAAGTCACCCAATAGACACAAGGGTAAGGAAGGAAAGCGTGCTACGACGATATAGACTGCGTCTTGTAATTCGTTAGCAAAGGAGGAAGCGACTGTAGGAGTGCGATAACGTACGCCCATTTTAATTTTTTCGTAATTTCTTACGATAATTGCCCAGACTGTCTCCAAGTTAGTACTAATAATGATGTGCTGAGAGTGTAGGTATTTATGAATTGCCAAAAGAACGCCACCATCTTGACGCAACGTACGTTCGCAGCGATAAACTAGGAAGCCATGTGCGGTAGGGAAAGCTTCATGATCTCTAATATGTGGATACAGCCTAGTTTCTGTGGGTACAATGATATCTGGGTTAAACGTGTCTGTTGTGTAAGTAAACGAGTCGTGTTTATTTTTGATGCTTCGAATGTTAGTGAAAAGGACAGAGACTACCACTCCCCCTCACACTTCCCGATGGACGATTAGCTGGTACAGTACACATCATCATCATCATCATCAGCCTGGTTACGCCCACTGCTGGGCAAAGGCCTCTCCCATACTTCTCCAACTACCGCGGTCGTGTACTGTACACAGTTGAGGTGTTAATACGCGTGTGCTGTGACGTGCACCCTGCCACGCTGTCTGTAACAGAAATGTACATGTACTGCTTTTTATTTACGACTAGTTTGTTGTATCGGAGATGAAACAGGGGTTTGCCCGGTAACCTTTTTTGCAAAGGCAATTAGCTTACTTCAAATATGGCGGGTGGCAGATGAGTAGTCATCAGAGATCGTGATGTCTTTATCTTTTAGGAGCTTACGCGCGGAAAGCACCTTTTTCTTTATTTTGTGGTTGGTGAATTTGGATAAAATGGGGCGGCATTTATCAGGCGAGTACGAACCGAGACGATGAGCGCATTCGATTGCAGTCTCGGGTAGGTTGCCGATGATACTTCTTAGCGCGTCAATGTAAGCCTCAGATTCTTCCCATGATTCGCGAGAATCAGGGTTGTCATGGAAAATTACATTGTTTCTTGGCGATCTCTAGGCAGTAGAACCGAGACTGCAAAGAAACAAGCTGAGTGTTGAACGTCTGTACAGATTTCTGGAGCCCTGTAACCTGTTCCTTAAGCTGATCAAGTTAATTTGCTTCTTCTTCAAGAGCATCCAGTCTTTCTTGGATGCAGCCAACCTTACTTTCTATATTTTCTTGGCTGGCTTTGATAGCTATAACAATAGCAACCAATTCTGTCTGATTCTTTGAGGACTGAGCCGATCGCAACAGAACGTCTTTCAGAAGCGGAAAGAGGGCAGCATTTATTACGAGGGTTTATGAGGTAACGTCTGTGTTTCAAGTAAAGACTCTGAACGCGTTGTAGGCCCAGTATTAGTTCCGATGTCACCACAACAAAGTAATAACACAGACATATGAAAACATTCGCAAATAATATCACAAAGCACATGTGGGCGTGGAAGTAGCAACAAGCAGAGATCATCGCTTTTTTGCGTACAAGGGAAATCCCATCCGTTAGTTAATCCCATCGGTTAGGTCACGCGAGAGTCGGAAAAAAAAAGAATGTGAAGTTACATACACTGTTTTATTTTTTTATTCTTTCCCGCTAAAAGTCCGTTACACTTGCTCAGCTCCCCATGTGGCCTGGGGATATACGGCTTCAAACAAAAAAGAAGATGTGCACAACATAGCCCAACAACACCTCATCACGCTACTCAACGACCCGCAGACACCCACGCGCATCGGCAACAGTGTATCTAGAAACACCAGCCTCGACCTCACATTCGTACACGGACTCAAACAGTAGGAGTGGAGCTGTATGGACGAGAACCTGGGTAGTGACTATTATATAGTGGAAACGATCATCCCACACGACAAAGTGACGATGAAGGTCTGAAAAGCCAAGGTCACGGATTGGCAGGCCTTTCGTAAAAGCGAGAGCACCATTAATGCGACGATAGACGACATAGAAATCTGGATCACAGGAGTCGTGGAAAGAGCGCAGAGACATACGAGGACAATCCAACTGTCGCAGGACACCCCCGTGGTCGACCCCCCCTTACCCCACCAGTGGAAGACGCGGTGGGGACTCGCGAAACGCTGGCAGCGTAACAAGTGCAATCGGAAACCCAAAATTCGTATCTCCAAGCTGATCAAGGAAACACACGAGCACTGTGAACAACTTGAGACAGAACTGGCGCGAAACATGTAACAAGTTTCAAGAGACCTTAAGCAGCAAGCGCACTTGGACGGTCCTCAAGGCTCTCCTATCAAAGAAGGAGAACAAGAACGCCGCAAAACAGAAAGTGCAGAGACTCATGCACAACCACCCGGGGAAAGAGGAAGACATTATCAAAGGAGTGAAGGAGAAGATCATCGGTACGGAGCGGAACATAACTGTAGATTCACACTTTGACGAGTGTCGAGGCAACCCAAATATAGAATTGAATCGGCTCTTCACGGAGGCAGAAATGGAGAGGGCCTTGAGCAAGCTCACCCGCAACACGGTGCCGGAATACGACATAATAAACAACAAGACACTCCGGAACCTTCACGGAGCCTCTGTAGACGCACTCTTAAAATAAATCAATGACTGCTGGGAACACGGTAAAGTACCACCGGAATGGAAACATACTGAGGTAACCATGATACCTAAACCGAACAATGCCATCAGCGTGCAGAACCTTCGACCTATATCCCTCACCCTGTGTGCTGGAAAAGTCTACGAGCACATGGTGCACTACCGCATGATCGAACATCTCGAAGACAACAGGACACGTTCCAAACACCATGTTCGGATTTAGAGCTCACCCGTCCACTAAAGACGTGTTACTGAAGATCAAGGAAAAAGTCATCAACAAACTGGACACGCACAGCAAAAGAGTCATCCTCGCACTTGACGTGAAAGGGGCTTTCTACAACGTGTCACACGAAGCCATACGACAACACATCAACGCATATAACTGTGGAAAAATATTTATAATTACATCAAAGCTTTTCTGTAAGAACGGACAGCCACCATGGGGATAGCCAACTTACGCTCTGAGAAATTTGACATACCGCGAAAGGGAACGCCACAAGGCTCCGTGATTTCGCCGATGCTATTCAATCTGGCGATAATCTGGCGATGAACCAGCCTCCTTCGAAAGGCTCGTTAGCGCTCCTCAGCGTAACAACGCCAATGCACTGTCTCACTGCTCGCTCGTTCGTCGTCGCCTCCTTCGAAAGGCTCGTTAGCGCTCCTCCGCGTAACCACGCCAATGCGCTGTCCCACTGCTCACTCGTTCGTCGTCGCCTCCTTCGAAAGGCTCGTTAGCGCTCCTCGGCGTAAACACGCCAAAGCGCTCATGCCACTGCTCGCTCGTTTGTTGTCTTCTGCCTCTATTGGGTCCCATGTCACTCCTCATGCCAGCGTTCCCGTACTGCCCCTCGCACTCATACGACTGATCGCTCTTTCGTTTTCGTCTTCTTCCACAACTGGCTCCGATGCCACTCATCACGCCAACGCTCCCATACAGCCCCTCTCCGTGAATGCACTGACGACACTGGCCCACTGCCTCTCGGTGCCGTGATTTAGGTCTTAATTTCTTTGCCTCAACACATCGCGAAATGAAAACACATATACAGCTGCGGCCGAATTTTACATTAAGAGTATCGTAATCACGGTAGGTTTTTAGGGTAGCTTTGCGTTAATTTTTGTATATTTTCACCAAAGATAGTGTTTCTTTAGTGTTTTATTTTTAGGTATTTCAAGTGATTGTCGAAAACTGTTCGATGACGACACACCATTTCAATATCGCTTGATGGAACAAAAGCAGGTCTAATGAGAAATTTGACGAGAAGTTTGGTTTCATGCATGCACGTGCACATTTGTCTGTGCCATTCTCAGAGTAATCCTGCTTAATAAAAATTATATTTTAACGTAAGCTCACTGCAACATTTTATTTTGGTATTATGCCAGAACATTAGCAAGAATTATTAGTTGAAATTTAGAAGTATAAACTATCTTTAAATTCAAGTGAAACAAAAGCTCCCCATAATGGCAAACATATGCCTTCGCATGAAACCTATTTTTTTTTCTTAATCCATTCATTCTACTTTCTTTTGTGGCAGTGAACAAAATTTACATGGAACATACGAGGAATATTTCTAATGTCTTCGCGGAGGGTAAATATGAGGGTCTTGCTGAAACATGGACCATGCTCCTGTAATCGGGACAAGAACGTACCAGAGTGCAATAAATAAGTAGAAGGCATGTTCTATCAGAACCCCAGCGCTTCTTTGAGAGTGCTTTAGGATGTTCAGAGCTCGGGAAGTTCTTACTTTACAACAGTTTTTTGTGGTCCGAATGTGAGTTCTCTTATTAAATTTAATGCTGTCATATTTGTGTTCTTGGTTTTCTGGGAGTATCGTTACATTTAGGTGCAGGGAAGCATTAACCTGTAGGCCTCTTTTTAGTGAGAAAAGAACAGGAACTGTTTTTTTTTTCGTGGTTTTTGTGGAGAGAGCCTAAATCTATTTCTGTCGGCTCAAATCGCGAGTTCGTTCAGTGTGAGTTGTGTCTTTCTCTCACATGCTGGCAATCTGGAGGATGCGCATGTAATTTCAAGGCCACTGACCTAGAATTCATAATAGCCTTTGGGATTATTTTTGTTATGCAGTTGATTTTCACTCTCAAGACGTTAGTACTGTAAATACAACCCTGCGGCACTCCATTTTGCTAAGCACAGTTCCGCGAAAGGGTTCAACCAAGGCGTACCTTAAGTGAATGATTAGACAGCAAGTCTTTCAGGCATTTCAGCATCCAGCCGCGGATGCCTAAATCTTCAAAGTCACGAAGAATTCCAAACCTCCAAGTGGTGTCGTAAAGTTTCTCCTTATCAAAGAAAACTCCCAGTCTGTGTTCTTTGTGTATGAAAACTTCTCGGACTGTGTTTTCAAGGTGAACTAGATGGTCAACTGTTCAGCACGTTTTTGTTTTTAAACCACATTGGTGGACATTGAGTAGTTCACGGGATTCGAGTATAAAGGCTAACCTAATATTCAGAACGCTTTCGAAGGATTTGGCCAGACAACGTCTGAGAGCAATGAGTCTATAATTACCTGGAAAGGTTAGCGGCTTTCCGGGTTTTATGAATGGTGCAATTATAGCCTTCTTCATGCTTCTGGTAGCTTTCCTGCCGTTCGTATTTTTTTAAGAACGTTAGAACTACCTCTACAGCAGATTCTGAGAGATGGGCTAGCATTTTATATTTTATTTCGTCAGGTCCTGGTGCATTCTGCTTAGCCGCGGCCAGCACATTTTGGAGTTGATGCATTGAAATTAAGGTATTATAAGGCTCGTTCGTGCGCCCTTTTGTGGAAAGTCCTTGTTTTTCAACTGTATTCTTGTACTTTAAAAATAGTCTGTGCAGTGAACGGAGCTTGATACTGTAATGTTCGGTTAGTGTGTCTGCCTCTTTTTCAGTACTTGTCTGTGTACCAGGTGGTGTCAAAAAAAGGCATTGTGTAGGGGGAGAAGCTATTGTTCAGTTTACAAACTTCCTCTTGCATTTACTTCGGCGTGATTTAGCTGTTTATAAGCGATACCAAATTTTTCCAGAAACATTTCTCAGCACTGCGACGCATGCGCCATGCTTTAGCCCTCGCATTTTTGAAATCAATAAGGTTTTCGTGCCTTGGGTACCTACGAAATATTCCCCATGCTTTATTTTGCTTATTTTTGACTTCCCTGCATTCTCGTCTGTACCCAACTTTGTTGTTTTGTCATACTACTCCATAGGACTGAGGTATTGTTAGGCGGGTGGCATTTATGATACAGGTTGTGATTATTTCATTTACTTCATCGCCATTAAGAATACCGCAAAAAATTTTATGGAGACTGGCCTTTTCTTGAAATAGCAACCAGTTGGCTAGGCGAAGCTTTCAGTGGCCGGGTTTGGTCGGAATGGTCTGTGGTGGTGTTGACAAGCTTATCGTAACAGCCGAGTGATCGCTTCTGTGGAGGTTATGAAGAACATTCCAATTAAAATCTGTGAAAATGGATTGCGAACTAAAAGATCAGTCTAAGCAGCTCAGTTTTCCTGAGCCCGGGGAGGAGTGTATGTTTTTTTTTTCACTGTTGAGAAGGTGTGCATTATTGCACAGGTAAAAATCTTCTAAAATATGGCCTCTACTGTCCGTTCGCTCACTTCCCCACAGATGGATTGGGCATTAAAGTACCTGACAGGGAGGTAAGGCCCTGGTTGGACAGAGAGATAAGCCTCTGTGTTGCCTTCACAGTGAAGGCAACACAACCGGAAGAAAACTCTTACCCTTCCTCGCATCAAAATGCCTAGCAATCACGATTGGACAAGGCTACAAAGCCTCAAAGATGGCAACCTCTTTGGCCTCTGCTTCATATTGGGATGCAGGTTCTTTTGTTTAAAGCTGGGCGTAGAAATTGGGCCCATAGCCCGAGAGGAAAGACATGTGGCTTGGGGGCACGAGCAGATGGTGGCGGCGTTAGGGCCAGGCAGCTAGGCGTAGAACTCGGTCCCGTAGCGCGACTACTCTCGTCCTGCCCACGGGCGTAGAGGCTCCCCGACCTCGAGCAGCTGTGGGCGCTAGCAGACGGCGGTGGCGTTTTGGCTAGGCAGCTGGGCGTAGAACGACTGCTCTCGTCCTGCCCACGGGCGCAGAGGCTCGCCGGTTCACGATCGAATAGAGTGGTGACGCACAGGAACGGGTTGGCAGGAGGCCACGGCCGGGTGAAGTCCTGGTGGCTCGTGTCTGGAACCCGACAGCCTGTTTTCAACGGCCGCTCCGGTGGCCGGCCTTCTCCTGGCGTCGCTTCCTGAAACTCTCTCCGCGTCTCCTCCTCTCCTGCCAGCGCGCCTCGCTTTTCTGCCGCTCTGGCCGATTCGTCATTTGCTCATTGGCTGTTTGACGCTCCGTGGTTTCTTCTGACTGGATCGGCTTTTTTTCTTTTAGTTTCTTTTCTTGCGCCGCGTGTTCACGTGCCGCACGCGCTTCGACGTTGTCGTTTTCCATCCAGCGCGGAATTCGCCTCGGTGCGCGCACTACTTGTCGTCTGCTTCTTGTCCTTTCTAACCACCGCACCGTGTCCCGCACTACGCACCTCACAGACATACACGGCACCTCCAGACTGACCAACCTGGAGAAAATAGGCACAGTCGCTTTTTCCTGTCCTCCTCTCAAATCTGTCGTCTTCTTCGCCTTGCTTCGTCTTTCAGTATCGCCTTTTTATCTTACCTGCCTGTTTTTTCACGTCTGATCACGTCCATATTTCCGGTTATGGTTATGATGGCGGTCTTGGTTTTGTACATATATATATATATATATATATATATATATATATATATATATATATATATATATATATATATACAGGAAACAAAAAAGGCGAGAGAGGAAGACGAACAAAGCCGAAGAAGACGAAAGATTTTGAGAGGAGGACAGGAAAAAGCGACTGTCTATTTCCTCCAGCTGGATCAGTATGGAAGTGCCGTGTATGTGAAGCAGAGGCCAAAGAGCTATGTTGCCTCCGCCAGGATCCGAACACCTGGTGTCGGCTCAACCCCCAGGAACCTCCTTTCCTGAGGCACGGCTAAGCCGCGCACAGTAAGGCCCATGTGGGTGGGTCCAACCCTCATTTGCTTGCGTGCGCGGTCTAGCAACACACCAAACGACTGGTGACGCAGACGCCCCTGATGGTTATACAATATGAGTTAGGGCATGTTTCATGTTTATAATTTATTTCATCTATGGTTCTTGTGGATTATTCATTTAGTCATTGAAAAAGTGGAATTGTTGCTTAGGATTATTTTTAGCCTTGCAGGATTCCTTCTCATAATAAAATCATTTTGATTTTTTCAGTAGATTGTTCAACTTGGTATCATATCCAGCTTTTCTTGACACGTACCAACTAGCGCCCAAAGCGGCCCCGGCACGAAGCTAGCGCGTTTTCCATGGAACGAGCGGATTTTTCGCAAAGCTGCAGGTCGATTATTGAAAAAGGCAGGTGACAGACATGTTCTGGAAAACAATCCACACGAGCCAAATGCAGTGATCACGCTGTGGCAAGCAATAATTCTGTTCCAAGAGCGGTTAAAGATTCAG
The DNA here is from genome assembly GCF_050947875.1 of Dermacentor variabilis. Lineage (NCBI taxonomy): Eukaryota > Metazoa > Arthropoda > Arachnida > Ixodida > Ixodidae > Dermacentor > Dermacentor variabilis. The sequence continues at coordinate 176,824,922 of NC_134570.1, read as the reverse complement.
CAACGTAAGCGCAGGGAAACGACGAAAATTTGTATTCGATTTTGATTGATTGATTGATTCATTTATTTGTAGAGTTTATTGGCGCAAGGGCCAGGTATGGCCAAAGAGCGCCAAGTCGACGATCCGTGCTTCTCACGGATATGTGAGTGTTCATAGTGGGGAGTGTAATGTACACGGCTGTATAGTGGCCTAAAAATATTCGCTAAAATGTGCAAAATATACATGTGGTGCCATGTGGCTGTTAAAGGGCCTAAAATTTATTCGTTCTGAAGTGCGTAAAATACAAGTATAAAAAACGACAGTGATTGATCGTTTCTGCGATGACAATAGATGTTTCTCGGGATGAGGGATGATCAGTAAAATATGTAGTGTTTCTAGCACTAGTGCCTCAGCAGGGCCTTGAAGGCAAGGGCTGGGAGGCACGTGCTCTAATAAGTGTTTTCATTGCAGCTACGACCTCCAGAAGGAGTCCGTGCTACAAGTAGCCTGGCCAAATGATATTTCGGGTGTCAGTTTCAAATAAAAAGTTTAATACTGATTGAAAAGTAAAAACGGGATTATTGCTGAGAAAGAATGCTGGGTGTAACGGTATATCTTGGAGATAAGCAGAGGGAAAGTACTTTTTTTCTTTCTGCCTCTATTTCAGCTCATTGTATAAGGACATGGATAACTGTAAGCCTCTTGCCACATTTGGTACATGTCGGAGGTTCGCTTCCTGTCAAAAGGTAGGAGTGAGTGCCGTAAGTATGTCCTATTCTTAATATACACAGAAGTACTTCCTCATGCCTTGCTGTTCTTTCATATATCCAGTTGCCTAATTTGGGTTTGATAACGTGTAGCTTATTCCCTACTGCTTTATCCCATTGATCCTGCCAGTGCTTCCTCAGTTTATGGCGTAAGATAGGCTTAAGTTCTGTTGCTGCTATGGGTTTATTCACATCCGTTTCATTAAAGGCGACTGACGATGCACTTTCGTCAGCAGCTACATTACCCTTTATGCCCCTATGGCCAGGTACCCAACATAGGACGATATCTTGGTTGTACGTTAAGGCTAAGCATAGTTGTGTGTATAGTTCATTAAAACCAGGGTTCGTATGTTTCCAAAACCTCATTAGGGCCCTTATTACGCTTAATGAATCAGTGAAGATGATGGCCTTATTGAGATTTCGCTGTCTGATGTGTTTTACAGCAGAGAGTATCGCGTAGGCTTCAGTGGTGAAAATACTTGTGTTAGGATTTAGAGAATCGGAGGTGAAAAAAAATGACCCAAGAGCTGCATACGCAACACCAGCAGATGATTTCGAAGCATCTGTATATAACTCGGCACAGCAGTACTTCGCTTGGAGTTCGAGGAAGTGTGATCGTATGTGTTCCTCAGGTGCATGTTTCGTTATTTCGACAAAAGAGATATCACACTCCATGGTCTGCCATTCCCAACGCGGTGGAAGGCGAGTGGGAGGCATTGGAATATGTTCTGGGATATGGTTATCTGTTTCTTTTGCCATTGCTTCCAAGCACAGGCTCAAAGGAGTTCTAATAAGTGGGCGGTTACGGTAAAGTGTGGCAGCGGACAGGTCGCTAACGATGGAATGGCATGAATGTTCGGTGTCTGATTTTGCCTTAGTGTAGTATGAAATATTTAAGAATATCCTGCGTATATGTAAGGACCATTCATTGGGCTCGACATACAGACTTTCAATAGGGCTCGTTCTAGAGGGGCCTGTTGCCAGTCGTATACCGAGGTTGTGAACTGGCTATAGAATCTATAGCGCACTCTCAGTTGCGGAGTGGTACACCACGGCTCCGTAGTCGAGGCGTGATTGTACGAGACTTATATACGCTAAGCAGACACTTCCTGTCACTGCCCCAGGTTGTTCGAGAAAGCAGCTTGAGGAGGCTCATGGTCTTCAGGTACTTTTCTTTAAGATGATTTAAGTGGGGATTGAAGTTGAGTTTTGTGTCCAGGATAACACCTAAGAATTTGTGTTGAAGGCTGACAGTTAGTCTTTCTCCCTTACGGTTAATATCTGGCTCTGGTAGTACACCTCTCTTGTTTGAGAACAGGACACATGTGCTTTTTGGGGGTTCAATCTAAAGCCATTCTTATCCGCCCACTTTGAGAATCTATTCAAGCCAAGCTGTAGCTGCCTCTCGCAAATGCTAAGGTTACACGATCTGAACCATATCGTATGTTTCCAAAACCTCATTAGGGCCCTTATTACGCTTAATGAATCAGTGAAGATGATGGCCTTATTGAGATTTCGCTGTCTGATGTGTTTTACTACTGTTTCTTTTGCCATTGCTTCCAAGCACAGGCTCAAAGGAGTTCTAATAAGTGGGCGGTTACGGTAAAGTGTGGCAGCGGACAGGTCGCTAACGATGGAATGGCATGAATGTTCGGTGTCTGATTTTGCCTTAGTGTAGTATGAAATATTTAAGAATATCCTGCGTATATGTAAGGACCATTCATTGGGCTCGACATCTTCTACTCCGTCCACATAGACGGAGTAGAAGAGCGTGCAATACGGTGTGGAGGGAGTTCATTTTAACAATAAATAACGTACAGCTCAGTACTCCACCCTGCGGTACACCTGTCTCCTGTATGAATGGTCGAGATTGCACGTTGCCAACTCTAACACGAAATGTCCTGTCAGAGAGATAGCTTTCAGTTATTCTCAGCAAGTTGCCGCGAACACCCATTCCAGAAAGATCCCGAAGGATCACGAAGCGCCACGTAGTATCATACGCCTTCTCCGTGTCAAGAAATACTGATATTACAAGCTGTTTGTGGACCAAGGTATCTCTGATGTACTTTTCCATGCGCACAAGCTGATCTGTCGTCGATCTGTCTTCTCTGAAACCACATTGGTATAGGTCTAATATCTTGTTTATTTCTAGATAGTGGACCAGGCGACTGTTTACCATCTTTTCAAACACTTTGCATAAGCAGCTCGTCAATGCTATAGGCCTATAACTATTTGCCAAAGAAGGGTCCTTACCCTGTTTCAAAATAGGAATTATGAGGGCCTCTTTCCAAGCAGAGGGAATGTGGCCGGAAGACCATATAGAATTGTAGAGACAAAGAAGGGTTTCTTGTGATTCAGACGGCAGGTGTTTTAGCATTTCATATAGGATGCGGTCAGAACCTGGGGCAGATTTGTTGCAGCTATTTAGTGCTGCCTGAAGCTCCGCCAGGGAACAAGGTCTATTGTATGCCTTGCATTTTGTGTTTTTCCGTTCTAACGGTAGTCTTTCTATTTGCCTTTCGTACATTTGAAATGTTTGAGAGTAGTGCGAGGAGCTGGATATCTGTTCGAAATGTGCGCCAAGAAAGTTCGCCTGATCTTCCATGCTGTTGCCTTGAGTATTTACCAGAGGCAACGAGTAAGGCTGTCGACCGTTTATTCTCTTCACTCTATTCCAAACCTTTGTTTCATCAGTATAAGAGTTAATGCCCAATATATACTTTCTCTAACTCTCTCTTCTAGCTTGTCGTCGTGTTCTCAGACCCTGGGATTTGACCTGTTTGAAATTGAGTAGATTTTCTGCCGCCGGAGAGTCCCGAAGTAAAGCCCATGCCTTGTTCCGCTTCTTACGCGCTATTCGACAGTCATTGTTCCACCACGGAAGACGGCGTTTTGTGGACAATCGACTTGTTACAGGGATACACTTGGAGGAGGTGTCAAGGAGAAAAACTGTAAAATATTTAACCACAGCGTCCATGCTTAAAGCACACATGTCGTCCCAGGATAAAGAAGCAAGATTTTTGAACTTTTCCCAGTCAGCTGAGTCAGTTCTCCAGCGAGGTAATTGTGGAAGGCATTCATTAGCCATTGGTGTGCTTAGAACAACGTTGAAATGGTCACTCCCGTATGGGTTTGTAATAACTTTCCATTTAAGGTAAAGTAGAAGGGTAGGAGACGCAATGCTAAGATCTATTGAGGAGTATGTTTTGTTTCCTATGTTATAATACGTGGGCTCCTTCTCATTCAAAAGACATGCACCTGAAGAAAAAAGGAACTGTTCTATCAAGCGACCTCTCGCGTCACAGCGCGAGTCGCCGCATAGGTTGCTGTGCGCATTTAAATCTCCAAGCACAAGATATGGTTCAGGTAACTGATCTATTAATGTTTGGAATTCTTGTTTGTGAAGCTGAAAATGCGGCGGTATATACAGGGAGCAGATGGTTGTCAGTTTATTTAAAGGTACAGCTCGAATGGCCACTGCCTCAAGTGGTGTTTGTAGCTGTAAGTGTTGACAGGCTATAGATTTGTCAGCTATGATGGCTACACCACCTGATGATGCGAGGGCATCATCGCGGTCCTTCCGAAAAATATCATAGTGACCAAGGAAGTGTTTATGTTTAGATTTCAGATGAGTCTCTTGGACACCACTTTTGGAGTTAGTTCATTAAGGATTTCTTGGACATCATCGAGGTTGCAAAGCTGGCCTCTGATATTCCACTGAATAATCAGTGTATCAATATTAAAATAAATCGTGTGCTATGTGTCAAAGAGAATGAACTTGATTTAGCTTACAGTGCCCTTTTGGGGCCCTGTAATTCGAGTTTTGTCTTTTCTGGAGCGATCAACAAAATTGCGCCGCTCCTTAGACGTCAACTGCGCCTTCTGTCTGGGTGTTGTGTCCATGGCCTCTTGAGAGGCACTGGACACGCGCTCTTGCGAGTGGTGTGTTTTCCGCGAAGGCCTTGTCTCTGAAGGCAAGGCCTTGGAGCCCACCGTCCTGGTGGTTGGTGGGCTTGTCTTGGACCTCGGAACTAGGCTGACTGGTGCCAGCAATAGCAGAGGCCCCCACTGTGTTTAAATTCGGGAGAGGTAAGGCAGCCTTCGCTGCTGGGGCCGGTGGCGTTGTAGCACGCTCTCTACGCGTGGTCCTGGCGTCCGCCAAGTGCCGTTGTGGTACTGCCCCCCGACGTACCACTTCGGCGAAAGATGCGTTCTGTGCAAATGTTGGTGAGATGCGTTGTCTTGCTTCTCTGAAAGGTATGTTTTGTTTTACCTTTATCGTAATTATTTCTTTTTCTTTTTTCCAGATTGTGCGTGATCGAGAATACGCTGGGTGACCACCATTACAATTGCTACAACGCGGTTCAGCCTTACAGTCATTTGCAGAGTGATCATTGATGCCACATTTCACACATGTTAGCCGCCCTCGGCAGCTCTGGGAAGCGTGACCAAACCTCTGGCATTAAAAACAACGTCGCGGGTTTGGGATATACGGTCGTACTCTGATTTTGGTACATCCAGTTTCTAGTGTCTCTGGTAACGTGCTAGAGCCAAAGGTAATAATCGGGTGCTTAGTTGAAAGTTCCTCGTTGTCACGTCTGATCTTTATTCTTTGTGCACTTATTACATTTTCATCCTTCCATCCTTCCAGGAGTGCTTCTTCGGTCAAGTCCATCAAGTCAATGTCAGAACTTACGCCTTTGGCAGTATTCATGGTTCGGTGGGCTGTCACACTAACAGGGATGTCTCCAAGTTGTACAAGGTTTGTTAGCTTGTCGTGTTGTGCTTTGTCTTGTAGTTCTAGTAATAGGAACCCACTGGCCAGCTTGGTGATCCTATAGCCGCCTCCAGTGGTCTTTGCGAGTTGCTTCGCCACAACGAATGGTGAAATTGTTCTTGCTTTCTTGTCAGGTTTATCACTGTGGACAACGTGAAACTTCGGGAAAGTCTGAGTGCCTTTTAGAAAAAACTGAAACGTAGCATCGGTGCGCCCCGTTTTAGAGGGACGATCGGTACAGAAGGGGTTGGAACTTCCAATGAAATGTGCTGAGTATTCAGCGACGACGCCAGCCACCCACCACCGAGCCCAACAAGGGGACACGGAAGGGTATGCGGTGAAGCAAGCCCTACCATGCCAACTGTACATCGTCGCTATAACCACATATGTTAACCACAACCAAGGTAGGTCATAGCACACCAGGTTAACCCTCGCCGCCAGGAATGTTGTAAGTTATCAGAAGAAAAAAGAAGACAGGAAAGACTAAAGGTGAGAGGGAAAGACGAGGGTGTGTGGAGAGAGAGACAGGAAAAGGCGACGGCCGATTTCCCCCGGGTGGGTCAGTCCGGGGGTGCCGTCTACGTGAAGCCGAGGCCAAAGAGGTGTGTTGCCTCCGCCGAGGGGCCGTAAAGATCCTAACACCCGGCATCGGCTCAACCTCCAGGATCCCCTTTTCCCCGGACACGGCTAAGCCGCGCACGGCTACACGCGGAAGGGTCCAACCCCCACGTGCTCGGGTACGTGGTGTCGCAACACACCAAACGCCTGCTGATGCAGTTGTACTCGATTTTCGAGACATAAACGGTAGCTGTGATAAAACTATGCCGTCTATCGTAAATGTCACTGCAGCGTATGTAGTCCGGAAACTGAGCTTTCGATTGATGCGGATCTTGACTCTCTACACCTGGCGTAACACTGTTCCCAAAAACAATTTTTGACACACAGTCGTGCAAGTTCACGTGGTATCTATATAAACCCGAGCGTATCACTTGCTCGAATGTCCGAAGCCGTGGTCGGTCGTTTAACCGCCAGCACCTATCGTTCCTCGTCATGGTGGTATCGGTTCGATACCGTGATGCCAATATTTTTAACGCTGCGTAGGACTGAGTTCGCCTGTCTTCCACCAGATGGCCGAAACACAGAACTCACGATTTGTTTTCAGTTTTGGTTTCTTTAGGAGGGCTCTTCAAATACTATATTTTTTTATTTTTACTTCCCAAAACGTAGGAATGTGTTGCTTATTTGGTGAGTCATTTCTTTTATGATCATATCTTATTTCTTGGCCAACATAACAAGCATGCCTATATCATTATGTTAGGTTAAAAAAGTATGCTATCGTGCCTTGTAGCATTGACGTAATCAGGAATTCGGGACATTGCACCTTGACCGTCCTGTGTGTGATTCACATACGTAACTGAATGGGTAAAATTTTAAACAATTTTTTATAATAACCGAGTATCAACAAGTTTCAATTGTCTGCGCCAAGAGGGTAGTCTTTTGTAACAACATATGTATTTATGAGACTTAGTCGGAACATTGGGGGTGCGCTAAAGAAGTGTTTTGGTCGGGGATGGGCGGTTATATCACACGAAAGGAGCAAATGATTTTGTACCCTATGGGCAGGGGGCACATTGACTTGAAGAAGCGCCAAATTTAAACCGCAAAGCCATTTCTTACAGCTGGAGTACAAACGGTGATTGCAGAACAAGTGCCATTCAGACTTTGCACGCGCATGTTTCTGCAAGGCAGCAGGGAAGGAAAGGGAGTATGTATGCGTGTACACGAGTTGAGCGTGCGTGCGTGTAGACTTGTATTTGCGTGTGCGCGCGTGTTTGTGTCTCCGTATTTGAATCTGCGTGCGCACGAGTGCGTGTATGCGTATGCAAGGATACGCGCGTTTCTGTGTGCGTGCACTTCCGTGTGTCTGCGTGCGTACGTTTTTGAACGTGTGGGCACACGTGGACGCGTATAAATGTGAATGCGGGCAAATATGTGTCGTATCTCGTTCTCTCTATGTGTGTGTGGGGGGGTGTATGTATGCGCGTGCGTGTGTGGGTGTGTGTGCGCGCGCGTGTGTGTGTGGGGGGGTGTATGTGTGCGCGTGCGTGTGTGGGGGGTGTATGTGTGTGCGTGCGTGCGTGGGTGTGTGTGTGTGTGTGTGCGCGTGTGTGTGGGTGTGTGTGTGTGTGTGTGCGTGCGTGTGTGCGTGCGTGCATGTGCGTGCGTGTGTGTGTGCGTGCGTGCGTGTGTGTGTGTGCGTGCGTGTGTGCGCGCGTGTGTGTGCGTGCGTGTGTGCGTGCGTGTGTACGTGCGTGAGCGCGTGTGTGTGTGTGTGCGTGCGTGTGCGCGCGTGTGTGCGTGTGTGTGTGTGTGCGTGTGTGCGTGTGTGCAGTTCCCCGCTTACGCCTACTCTCCGGGTTGAATGGGATAGAGAGTTTATTTACACTAGTATTTAACTCTGCAAGACAAGAACTCATGGCCCTGCCTTTATAGCACTATCTGTTTAATCATTAAGAGGAAGCTTTAGCTCGTTTGCTCCTATCTAAATCCATCTAAAAGGGGAATTCGTTTTGCTGGGCCACCACTACACCAAATTTGGCAAGGTTTGTTGCATTTAAAAGAAAGATTTAAAATCTCGTGACTGTTTTCAATTTTCGATTTTGGTCGTCGATTCGATTATTAAAAAGTGGCAAAAATCGCAAATCTTCAGAAAACGAAACTATCAAGTTTACAATGCTGTAACTCAGCAAAGAAAAATGATGTAACAAATATGTGGATTGTATCTAATAGTACATCCCAAGCGGACAAAATTGATACGTTACACATGAATCTCAAGAAATGTATGTAATAAGAAAGTAATATGTTTATATTTATGTGTATTAAGAATATATGTTTATAGAATATATAAATAAATATAAGAATATAAATAGAATATGGGTATAAATATCGTATATAGAATATAAATATAGAATGTATTCTATAAGAATATATAGAATTACATATAATTCTGTAAGCTTGGACGTACGTCCAACCTTAGAACAAAGGGTCATTTCGAATTTTTCATTTCGGGAAGGCGTGTTACCCTCCTGCCTGTCACTCCTGTTCACAACCACGAAAAAGATGAAAGTTTGCTTGAGTAGCGTCGTTAGCCCAAACCCACGAGCTACCGTAACTGACCTCGCCTGTATCGCTGTCACTTAGGCTTGGATAGGAAATGTATCTTTTAAATCGACGCGTCAGGCATCCGAAAAACTGCCTTCGACTAGCGCAGCTATGTCTCTTTCATTTTATGCTTCTTTCTGTGAGAGATGAGCCAGGCCGTCGACAAAAAAATTGCAACATACTAAAGAAAAGGGCAGATAATAAAAGTGCGGATGGCAAGGAGTTTAACCATGCATGTGCCCAATTGGCTGCCCTACACATGGGCAGCGAAAAAGTTTAATAGTAATTTAGCGGTAAATGCGAGCAAAATGCGGTAAGCATTACCTCGCATCTCCGGTAGGTCCCGGTTCCATGATTTAAGCCACGTTTACTAAATTGCAGTGTTGTTTCGGTTCCTCACTCGACACACGTCCTGTTTCTTCTAGGGCCTGGAGCATACCGTCATGCATATATATATATATATATATATATATATATATATATATATATATATATATATATATATATATATGTATATATATATATATATATATATATATATATATATGTATATCAACTAGAAGAAAGGGGGTTCACCGAGGGGCCCGCTTTTTAATAGTGATATTATAAGAAGCCAACAAACACTGACACGAAGGACAACATAGGGGAAATTACTTGTGCCTAATAAATGAAATAAAGAGACGATAAATTAACGAAAACTAAAGTGGACGGAAAACAACTGGCCGCAGGTGCGAACCGCGAAGGTTGCGAAGGTTGCGAAGATTGTGGGTTTGGTTCCCGCCTTCGGCAAGTTGTTTTTTCACCCACTTTAATTTCCATTAATTTATCGTTTCTTTATGTCATTTATTAAGCACAAGTAATTTCCCCTATGTTGTCTTTGGTGTCAGTGTTTGTTGGCTTCTTATGTATATATATATATATATATATATATATATATATATATATATATATATAGGAAGCCGTCCCATCTCCTGCCTACATCTCCCACGTGACCAGCGTGACGCTTCCACTTTTTTTCTATTTGAACAATTCTAATGCTACGTAATAAAATATAAACAGAGAGATAAGGAAAAAAATGAGGAAGTAGCGTGAGGTTACCCTGCAGTACACACAGTGTAGGTACTTTCAAGAAGCACAGTCGGTCTTCTGTGGCCTTGTGAATCGAATGATGCTTAGACCAAGTTCGCAGGATATGTTTCTCCGATAGGGGTCTGCCTTCGAACCGTGTAATTGTTGCACACGGAGCAGAGTGTTAAGTGTGGAAGTAGCAGGTAAGGGGCTCTATAATGTCTCATCACCCATCGAAAATTGCATGCGCGCTGCTGGCCATTCCTAGAAAACTGCATACGCGACGCCCAGCCATATGCAACATAGCAGCATTGTTTTGCGATGGCCGATTCTAGGTGAGAGAGAGGATGATTACGGAGGTGAGACGCTATCTTCTGCAGCAATTTAGGATTAAATGAATGAGTGCATCAATTCATTAAAAAAAGGACAACCGAACATTGGTGGAAGCACATGCCCATACACTGGTAAAGGAGAGAGGTACAAAAAGAGAGAAAAAAAGAAAGAGTCCAGGTAGCAGGCGAAGTCGCAGCTAAATGTCGAGAGAATACAAGAGGGAATTTCTGAAACCAGTTTTATTTCAGTGTAGATGTGTGATGTAGCGAGCAAAAATGATTGGAGTCACTGCCCAGCATGAGTCCTTTGCGTTAGTATAAGCACACGCCGTTCGTAGTAATTAACGTTTACCAAATACCAATCCTGGCAATTACTTATTCATCGGCCGTACCTCGCCGCGTATTTTGTTCAGCATGACGTCAGCGTTTTATTAAGCGTTTATCTCTGCAAAAATGAGTTAAATCTATGTTTATTTGCATTACAATGGCGGGCGTAATCAAGCAAAAAGTGAAAGATTAAAGGGTGCCTGAGTACTCTGTGTAGATTACGCACCACAATGATATCAAGAATACAACATTATGAGAATATAATTCGAAAACAAGTTCACTTATTATTACAATGCAGTATAAAGGAACTGCCTCCACAGTATGCCTGTGGACGACGCAAATAATTAACATACTGAAAAAAAGTCTTGTAGGTCTGTAGTAAACTGGATGGACCATTCGCGTCTTTTATCGCGTCACATATGCAGTGCTCTCTGGAGCTCTCTGGGCGTCGTTATATTAGCGTCTTCACAGCGGTAATTATCTGTGACCCCCAGCAAAAGCATTGCAGAAACCACAGCGCTTACCGCTCTACTAACGTGCAACTCCCGAGGAGAGATAAATAGAATGGTAGAGAGGAAGGAAGGAGATGAGTGAGAGAATGGGTAAAACCGGCGGCAATCGCGAAAAGAGTGAATAACACCCTTGCCACTCTTCGCTCGCAGTTCCCATACAGGAGGGAGGGTTGTGACAGAGAAAAGGTTACGTTAATTAAGGAAACGAAGATAAGGAAACGCTACTACTATAGACACGACCACAGTTGCGGGCCAAATGAAAGATACAGTACTGTACGTTTCTGCTTTTTCTCAAAAACAAACACCATGCAAATTCTTCAAACGGGCTAATAACGCAGGGCGTGCAGATGCAAAGCAACATTAAATCACCCTAGGGTCTATGCAACACTAAAGAAGCGGTCGCACGTAAAATTAACGCTTCTGTGCCCTCCGCGGTAGCTGTGCGGCTATGGCACCGCTCGAAGTCGTGGTTTGGATCCCTACCGCGGGAGCTGGATTTCGACGGGAGCGAAGTAGAACAGTCGTGCTCTTAGATTAAGGTGCACGTTAAAGAATACCAGGGTTTAAAAATTAATCGGGAGTCCGCCACTACGGCGTGCCTCATAATCTTATTATGGTTTTAGTACGTAGAGCGTCGTAGTTTTCGCTATATGTCTGCCGCCATGTGATGTGCCATGGGAAGCAATGACAATGTTCAACCTTCTCAGAAGTTTTAAACATTGGCACAAAAGAATGCCTCAAGCAAGCAAGTCTCGCTGTAAGTTGTGTACCACGCACAAAAAAGCAGTGGTGCACACAAGGTACCATTTTCCATCAACTCGCTACTCTCGTATTGCACTAAGCGCTGAAGAAATTATACACTCGCAGTAATCATCACCGCTACTTCTCGTCAATAAAAGCATACAATACAAAAGCTTCGCTTACATCGATTCTCACAGTGCGTGGGATCCGTATAATATTTTCGACTATGAAAATATATGCTTAAGATTGGCGCTCAATAATACAATTGTAATGAAGAAGGGGAGCACAAGAACAAGGCCAGCCAGATCGTCTCTTCCATGCCTGCTGTGCAACCAGTGGGCCAGCCGGATCGCCAGTGCTTGGCACGAGTGTGAGCCATTCGGGCAACCAGCTGTTCCTGCTCTGCGTCACCTGCCTCCTCGGTTACGAAGAAACGTTACCCTCGGAACTGTTCAGTGCACCCATTACAATTCGTGGAAAGTGCGGGATACTCAAGAACATCTACACCCTGGAATTCCGGTCTCGGACTCTGCCTCCTGTCATGCCTGACTCTCCGCAGCCGACGCCGACGCCACCCCCTGTTGCCTGCTCTGGCGCTGTCCCGCACCGCCATCCAGCGGTTTTCAGCGGTACGGATGAACAGGACGTCAATGACTGGTTGGCTACGTACGAACGGGTGAGCTTGCACAATCGATGGGATGATACCGCCAAGTTAAATGCCGTCATATTCTACCTTGCGGGAGTGGCTCACCTGTGGTTTAAAAATCGCGAAGCCGATTTTCAGTCCTGGTCCGCGTTCAAGACCAGTTTCGCTGCAATTTTCGGTCACCCTGCCGTCCACAAGTTGCGCGCCGAGCAGCGGTTACGAGAGCGAGCGCAACAACCCGGTGAAACATTCATCTGTTATATTGAAGAGGTTCTCGACCTATGCAAACGTGTGGATGCGCCTATGCCCGAAAATGACAAATTGAAGCACATTTTGGAGGGCATCGCCGATGATATTTTCCAAATGATGATCGCCAAGAGCCCGCGCACCGTAGCAGAGCTCATAAACTTGTGTCAAAGCTACGACGAGTTGAGGAGGCAGCGAGAAATGATTAGGCGACCCTCAGTGGCTGACGAGGCCCTCTCTTCCATGACAGCCTTCTCTGATCGTTCCTCATTGCTCACACAAATCCAAGCTTTCGTGCGGGAGGAAGTTGCGCGTCAGCTTTCTCTGCTACCCTTCGCTGAGCTACAGCAGCCGCTGCCGCAACAGCCTCCTACACAGCTCGCTCCTACGCTCCGGCGGGTTATTGAAGACCAAGTTGCTGAGGCTCTACCAATGCAGCATCAGCAGTACCCTGCCGCCGCGCCACTTACTTACGCATCCGTTGCCGCGCAGCCCCCTCGTCAACCACTCGTTGCGCTACATCCTCGGACGCCACCACCCGTTCACAGTCCCGTTCATCGACCTGTTCCTGCCTTTACTAATCCTTGGCGCACGCAAGACAACAGGCCCATATGTTATCCCTGCGGTATTCCTGGCCACGTTGCACGACTCTGCGGCCGCCGAATGCTGCACTCGGATGAGTTTGTGCAGTCGCCTCCCTACGCCAACGTGCAGCCTTTCCACAACACTTATTTTAGGCGGCAGTAGAACAGGCCACCAGCCGAGCGCCCGGTCCTTACACGTCGTTCACCTTCCCCGCGTCGCCGCTCGTTATCCCCCTTGCGTCGGGGCCCTTCACCCACGCAAGAGGAAAACTAAGCGCCGCAGTTCAGGATGCAAGAACTGCGTCGCCATCGATCTGTACAAGTCCTCCATTGTCGCCTTCGAACGTTGTCGATCTTACTGTTGACTGTGTCCCTACCGTTGCGCTAACTGATGCTGGAGCAGCCGTGTCTGTCCTAAACGAACGCCTCTCTCTCGCTTTACGAAAAGTTACGACGCTAAGTTAAGTTAAGTTGTTCCTGCTCTGCGTCACCTGCCTCCTCAATTACGAAGAGACGCTACCCTCGGAACTGTTCAGTGCACCCATTACACAATATTTTCATTCGCAGGGAGCAAAAGCGACTTTCGCGTCCACGGTAGAACGGCTTTAATACCATCGCCATTACATCATTGCTAACTTCCGTGGGATCGTAGTCGTCAAGATGGGATATAAGCGACGGGGAAATCAGGAAGTGGATGAATGGCAAGAAGACAGAAGCTTGCACAAGGTCTCAAGAAAATAAAATGACTTCTTAAGCAGCATTGTAGGGGGCAGTGCTGTGGTTTAAACGTCTATTTATAATCCCCCAAAATATGAGCAGAGGCCCACAAAACTGCAGGCATCTTAGGAAAGGTGAACCCACTGGAATTCTCAGGACAGTAGTAGCCTAAATATAAAAGGTGACTTAAAGGTAAAATAAGAACATAAAGTTGGTAGCCGAAATTCTGGACAAATAAATTGGCTGTTGAAGGAGTTCAGCCGAAACCCGATAGTGCGAAATAAGGCGACGATGTCGGCAAGTATTGCAGAGAGGTCAAGTAGGTCTTGTGGCCCACGCCAGCGCCCGGCAACTGTCAGGCGACTGCACATATAAGCGAGATGCCTGGTCGTCAGTCGTTACAGTGTGATTCGGGTATAACATTTTGTGCGCGAACTCCATCAGATTAAATACAATGCACTCTATGGTCATTCTTCGACGACTCGTACCGATTCTCGCTCCATGACGATGAAAACAAATAACCTCACGTGCCGACTGTGACCTTCCTCTTACTGCCAACATTCTTTACCCACCGTAGTTGCTTAGTAGATTTAGTGTTGGGCTGATAAGCACGAGGTCACGAGATCAAATCCTAGCCGCGGCGGCCGAATTTTGGTGGGCGTGAAGTGCGAAAACACTCGTGTACTTAGATTTAGGTTAAAGAGCCCCAGATGGTCCAAATTATAAAGGAATCCCACACAACCGCGTGCCTGATAATGAGATCGCAGTTTTGGCACATAAAGCCCCACAATTTATTATTTACCATTCCTTAAGGATGTCTTTGGGAGTTGCGCAACACTTGAATACAAATGTCAGGAGTTGTGCGCGAGGTTTTGAGTCTGTGGGTAGCCATTTTGGCGTTCGACATCTGCTAGTGTACAATGCGGCTATATTATATAGGCGGAACGGAAACATGGTTGACAATATGGGGAACAGACAGATCCCACTTATATTACTGCACAATAATCTTCAATAGTGATCTTCTTTCACGCACGTGGATAACCGCGACAGGGCAGTACTTTCACAACTAACTGGAAGTACTGTATATGTCATGCCGGAAGGAGCACCTTGCCCGGTGGCCACTAAATGGGACGTAATATTGTGAACAGCTTCGGCCATAGCATCTCAACGGACGACCACACAGAGACAGTTTGTACAATTCTTGCGTCGTGCCTTTTGCCTTAAGGTGCAAAACCAACTTATCTATGTTATCCATCTAAATTGTTATGCCCATCTAGATTTGGAGTTCCTGCGCTAGCCCATGAGTGCGGATAGCAAAGTCGCTAGGGAAATAATTTGGGGCACCTCAACGAAATCAACAAGTCAAAATCAAAAGCCGTCCACGACGGCGTCTTTCGTAGACGCTGTGCGATGTTCGGAAGTTAAGATAATGTGCCGACTGAAGCTGCTGCAGGTTGCTTCCGACGATTACCCTAGGTTGTTTACTCCTTAGTGTGAAAAAAAAGGGAAAAAAGAACCGTTTCAAAAGCACAGACTCAATCGTCGCTCGTTGCGACTAAACGATCTTAGTATAAGTCATTTCCAGGCAACGAGCGGCTACGCTTCAACAAGAACGCTGATAACGCCGGCGGGACAAGCATTGTGGCGAAGTTCAATACGCAGGGATAGCTTTTAATTATTTTATTTTTGTTTGCTGACGTCATAACGCGTCACAGCGGGAAGTTTGAAAAGCTTAAGGTCAGTACGCCACGTGGTAGCATTCACGCGAACTGAACAGTCTTCTCCAGAAAAGCTGGATACGTTTATTTTTAGAGGCTTAAATTGGAAGGCGGTTTCTTAGCTTTCTTGTAAATATTATCTTTATTTCGCATGCTGGTCAATAAACCATTTCGTTACACCAGGATTGCGGAGAAATTTTATTTTTCTTTCCTGCATTTGGCAGTTGCAATCTTAGCGTACACGGCTTTCAATACCAATACGCAGAATCTTTCAGACCCCTTTTGAGGATCACGTTGAGTGTATTGAGGTAACAAAGTTAATCGGTCCTCGCTGGAAGAGAAATGGCTAGTGTCGCAGTGAGGTATTTCTGCGGCGAAGGTTATAAAAATGGTGAAAAAGACCTGTGATAGGCGTGGAAATGACACCTGTATTTGGAGATGGTGTGATATTCCTTCAGGAATAATCAAGAAGAGTATTAGTTCCAGAAGCAGGAAATCGAGTAGAAGTAATTTAAAACTCAAGTCCGTAGCCAACTAAACAATCGCTATATAATACTACGGAACTATTGTCAACATTCATTATATTAATGATAATGTCACCAACTATTGAATCAGTTTATTTTCAGCAGAAATTTTATGAAGCACAGTGGGAAGTTTGTGTGAGAAATCAGGAATAGGTGAAGGTAGAGCACGATAAATGCAACCAGAGATCAGACCGTTGCGATTACTATAAGGAGACAGGTTAGTTTTGATCCACACTGATCCACTGTTAGCTACGTTTAAACAGACGTCAAAACTACGTTCGTACATGATCTCTGATTATGTGAAAATAGCCGAACCACCATGCTGAACAGACCTGCGGTGGAAATATTCGGACAGGAATGACCGAAAACACATATAAGTTGCCGGGTGAAGAGCGAAGCCTAGTTTCGGAAATGCACAAATATGAAAAGGAATAACCAAGTCAATCAATAAAGGCAGTATATTATAATGCTATCTCGATTTTTGCACTAACTTGGCGCATTTATGTGTAGTACTGTGTTACTAGAATCAACCAGCAGCGATCTAGTTTCCGCTGTTCAGAGCCATGCCGATGATGCCAAGCAGGGATGCTATCAGGAACGAATTTGGCAAGTGAAAAATGTCGAGATTCATATCTAAGTGCGTAAGCGGAAATCGAACTCGGCACTTATCTGGAAGCCCTTGCTGTCATCAGTTTTGCGCCCTTTTATATGGCAACTCTTCCACCAAAAGTAACACCATTTCATTCATATTTGGAGATCGAGAGCTTTGCTGCATAGTACTTTCTTTTCAATGGTGAGGTGTTCGTTGACTTAAATGGCGTTATCCTTATTGCCAGCGAGACCTATTTCCGCCGTATGCAAACGCGCCTTACGAGCTTTTCGAAGGAATTCATTTTTCTTATCATGCGAGCAAAAGCGCCCAATAAAGCTTTTTTCTGCTGTCCTGCTGGCGACAAGGATAACTGCGCCGATGTCGGGCGATGAAAGAAGAGGGCATTCAATGACTTCAGCAATTCTTTTCCAGGTGACAGCGCAATCCTAGCCCTACGTACGTTATTGGGCCTGCTGTATTACTCCGTGCCTGCAATTATCCTGGCCGGCGCTCCATTTTCGGTCCTCAAATCTTTGTTTGGATCTACCATTTAATCGACAGTCACATATTCAGCTTTTCTGGACACGAGGGGTTAATTCGCGTGAGTGCCACCACGTGGCGTACTGAGCTTAAACATTTCAGACTTCCCGCGGTGAGACGTGATGATGTCAACAAAAGGAAAATAAAATAATTAAAAGCTATCCCTGTGCATTGAACTTTGCCACAATGCTTGTACCGCCGGCGTTATCAGTGTTCTTGATAAAGCGTAGCCGCTCGTCGCCTGGAAATTACTTATCATGCTAGGAGCGTTTAGTCGCGACGAGCGATGATCAATTCTGGGCTTTTGATACGGTTCTTTATGTCTTTTTTCTTTTCGATGCTACCGAGTAAACAAGCTAGGCTAACCGTCAGAAGCACTCCGTGGCAGCCTTTCTTCAGTTGGAACACATTGTTAACGTCCGAACGTCGCACGGCGTCTCCGAGAGATGCCGTCGTGGACAGGTGTTGATTTTGACCTATCGATTTCGTTAAGGTTCCCAAAATTATTTCGCCTGCGATTTTGCTATCCGCACTCACGGGCTACCGCCACAGTTGCAAATCCAGATGTGCTTCAGTATTAAGTCATACACATGAATAGGTTGGTTTTGCACCTTGACCAAAAGTCACGATACAAGACTTGAGCAAACTGTCTCTGTGTCGTCATCTGTAAGCATGCAATGGCCGAAGCTGCTCGCAATATTACATCACATTTACTGAACACCAGGCCAGGTACACCCTTGGGTATTGCATATACAGTGCTTGCAGCTAGTTTCCAAAGTAGTCTCCTATGACGGTTATGCACATGCGTAAAGGAAGACCGCTATTTAAAATTATTGTGCAGTAATATATGCGGGATTTATACGTCCTCCATATAGTCTACCGTGTTGCCGTACCGCCTTTATAACATAGCGCAATGTAAACTAGCATTTATCGAACGCCGTAAAGGCTACCAAAATCCTCAAAGACATCGCGCACAGCTCCTGCCAATTACTTGTATTCAAGAGTTCTGCGACTGCCAAGGACATCCTTAACGAACGTTACATAACACATTGTGGGATTTTACGTGCCAAAACTACGATGTCAATATAAGGCACGCCGTAGTGGGGAATTCGGGAATAATGTGGAACACTTGGGGTTCCTTAACATGTGCCTAACCCTAAGTACACGGGTGTTTTCGCATTTGACACCCATCGAAGTACGGCTGCCGTGGCTGGGAACCGATCCCGAGACCTCGTGATTGGCAGCCACACCCAACAAAAACTAGGCGATAATGCAGGGGAATGAATGTTGGCAGTTCGAGGAAGGTGACAGTCGGCACGTGAGACAATTTGTTCCCATCCTCATTGCACGAGAATCGGTACCAGCCGTCGAAAAATGGCACCGTAGAATGCATTGTATTTAATGTGATGGAGTCCGCGTCCAATAGTTCAGACCCGAATCACCCTGTAACTGCTGACCAGGCATCTCGCTTTTTTTTTGGGGGGGGGGGGGGGGAGTGGCGATGTGCTCTTGTACCGTGGAAACGTCCCTCGGACGTCTCTAATGTGCTCGTTTTTATTCACAAGCACCCGATGAAAACAGTCATCGCTACAACTCAAGATGCCCTGGTGGCAGGCCACCATCGCGTGTCGCGAAAGTATGACCAGGCTGATTCATTTGGGTGGGCATATACTATTTTATGCGTAATACTTCGCCACATTCATTTTTTAAACTACGCCAGAGCTCGAAAAGGCTGGCCAACTCACTAGGTTCCTTTCCTCTGTTTACTTCCGCAAAGTGTGAATCTATCACTGTGGTCACCAAATATGCCCCGCGGTAGGCTATTACTCAAGCCTTTCTGGCGACCTGAGCAACTGAAGTCGCAACCGTCGTCGTCGTTCAATACGGCTATCCTCAAGTACTTTTCGCGGATTTCGCTCACTGCCTTCTCTGCAGCGTCATCTCTTACACTACTCGCTCCTGCTAGACACAACCCAAACACGCAACGACCTTAATGAAGTATCGATTACACGCTAGCTGACATGCTGTCGATGTTCCTTTCAGCTGAGCGCCGGGATTGGAGCGTAGTCCTGTCTATGGGGGCATTATCGGTCTACAGCCTCGATCAACAACACTGCTCGTTACTCGTCACTTTTTTGTCGACATCAGCATACTGTATTTCCTCTGAATATTGTCACTGGAGGTCACGTTGAAGAACACAGTAGCAATACTGTGAAAGACAAAACTAACCTTTGTTGGGCGAACCTGTGCCCACAAAAACAGCCTACACTTACAGCACAACGATAGCGGCGAACACGGTCGGCGATCGTCGAAAATCTGATCAGCGGGTCAAGCGCGTCGGCTTTTATACATCAGTCGTCGAATGTTCCAGAGTAATCGCTGGGACCCGCGTGCCTTCCACAAAATTCTACATCATTCGCGTCGCGCACACATGCGATCAGATTACACAAGGGTCGGTCACAGACAGCGGATAACATCCAGGCATCGATAACATTCCAGAAACTTCCTATACATGCAGGCGCGTCCTGCGCTGTGCGATAACATTTGTTATGCGGCGAAACGTGTCGCCCGATATAGACGAACAAGTAAACGTGTCAATACGCCCCTTTAAAGAAAGCATCGACCCGATGCTGCATACAAACGAAAGTAATAAAGAAAATACCCGTAGCAAAGAAACAACAAACTAAGGAAGTTCGTCAGCGTGCGTAAAAGGGCTTAAGACGCACCACGCGGACCACTTCAGATCGCGCGCGGCGTCGCTGTGAATGGGGAATGCCGTCTGGCACGACCTCGTAGTCTGGTGAGTCAATACGTCAGATGACCTTGTAGGGTCCGAAATGGCACCGCAATAGTTCCTCACAGAGTCCTAGTCGGCGTATCGGGGTCCAAACTCAAACACGGTCACCAGGCTGGTACTCGACGTAGCGTCGTCGGAGGTTGTAGTGTCGGCTGTCGGTCCTCTGCTGGTTCTTGATCCGTTGGCGGGCGAGCTGTCGGCCTTCTTCGACGCGCTGGAGATAGGAACCGGGGTCAACATTCTCTTCGTCAGTGACGTGCGGCAGCATGGCGTCGAGCGTCGTCATCGGGTTCCTGCCGTAAACCAGCTTAAACGGCATGATCTGTGTTGTTTCTTACACTGCCGTGTGCCAAGCGAAGGTTACATACGGCAGGACGGCGTCCCACGTCTTGTGCTCGACGTCGACGTACATTGCTAGCATGTCGGCGAGAGTCTTGTTCAGGCACTCCGTGAGGCCATTCGTCTGCGGGTGGTAGGCAGTTGTCCTCCTGTGGCTTGTCTGGCTGTATTGCGGAATGGCTTGGGTGAGCTCTGCTGTAAAAGCCGTTCCTTTGTTCGTGATGAGGACTTCTTGTGCACCATGTCGCAGCAGCATGTTCTCGACGGAAAATTTCGCCACTTCGGCTGCGCTGCCTTTTGGTAGAGCTTTAGTTTCAGGGAAATGGGTGAGATAGTCAGTCGCTACGACGATCCACTTATTCCCGGATGTTGACGTCGAAAACGGCCCCAAGAAATCCATCTCGATCTGCTGGAATGGTAGGCGAGGAGGTTCGATCGGCTGTAGTAATCCTGCTGGCCTTGTCGGTGGTGTCTTGCGTCGTTGACAGTCTTTTTTTTATTATTCAGATACCCTAAAGGCCCTTATGAGCATTACATAGGGGGGGGAGGTTAACAACAGGATATTTCAAACACAATTAGAGGGGGAAAGGCAATATAGAACACCGTGGTAAAGATCACCGAATACAACAAGAAAATATAAAAAGAAAGACGGAAATATAATTGCATACATGATGAAGAAAAAAATAATACTCCGTACAAAGCATGTAGATACACTTACAATGCGTCAAAGGCATAAAATACTGCTTTTACCCAACATGCGTAAAACTGCGCTTCAAATTACTTACAAATGAGTCATGATCACGTATAGAAGCAATTTCTTTTGGCAGCTTGTTCCAGTGATAAATAGCAAGAAAGAGCGGTGATTGTCGCAGGAGATTCGTACGCGCAAACATGGGACGCACTTTGAAGGGATGTTCGAGGCGGCAGACATTTTTTTGTGGGGGTTTGATATGGGATGCTGCAAAGTATGACGGGGTGTGATACAATCTGTGGAAGTGGGAAAGCAGTGCTAACAGTCGTCGTGTTTCTAGAGACGGTAATTGGAGGGACTCTTTGATAGCCGTGACGCTGGATGTTCTAGAGTATGTTTTAGTGATGAAACGTGCTGCTTTATTTTGTAAAGATTCCAGCTTGTTTATTAAGTAAGTCTGATTTGGATTCCATATTATGGAAGCGTATTCAATCTTTGAGCGAACTAGAGCTGTGTAAGCTAATAATTCAGTTGACTGATTTGCTAAATACAAATTTCGCCTAATGAATCTAAGTGTTTTATTTGCTTTCGAAATTATTTCATCAATGTGATCATTCCATGTAAGGTTAGAAGTTAAATGGACTCCCAAATATTTTAATGTAGACACACTCTCTATGCATATGCTGTTCATAAAATATGAATTAAGTGAGCGTTACTGGCTCTGATAAATGACATTGTTTTTGTTTTAGAAACATTAATTTCCATTTGCCATTGCTCACACCAAAGTGAAATTTTGTTTAGGTCGGCCTGTAAAATATTAGTGTCTTCAGAGGTGATAATTTGTCTGTAAAGAACGCAGTCATCTGCAAACAACCGAACTGTTGAGGTCAGGTTGTTACTGATGTCATTAATGTGAATTAAGAATAAGATTGGGCCCAGTACGGATCCCTGAGGAACGCCAGATTTAACTTGTGCTAAAGCGGAAAAGTGATCATTTACGGAAACAAATTGGTAGCGATTGGTTAAAAAACTTGAGATCCAATTAACAATTTTACTATGTATGTTAAGCGGGCTAAGTTTCATCATTAAGCGAGAATGGGAACTTTATCGAATGCTTTCTTGAAGTCAATAAATACGGCATCTATTTTTATGGAATCGTGAACAGCTTGGTGAAGATCAGTTATAAGTTCAAGAAGCTGTGTTTCACAAGAGCGCCCTTGCTGAAATCCATTCTGATTGTTAGAAAAAAAGTTATGTTCAGATAAATATTTCATAACTGCGGAAGATATGATATGCTCAAGTAATTTACATGGAATAATAGTCAAGGATATAGGTCTATAGTTTGAGGGCATTGATCGGTCACCTGATTTGTAAATGGGAGTTATACGACCGACTTTCCAGTCATCTGGTACAATTCCTGTATCTATTGATTGCTGGAAAAGGGCGGCTAATACGGGAGATATTATAGGTTTAGTCATTTTAAGCATCTTTGTGCAGATGCCGTCTGGACCTGGCGCTTAGTTATTCGAAAGTCGATCGATGGCCGATTTTATTCCCTCTGGTGTAATTATGAGATCATTCATAGATGAGTTAATTGAAGGAAACGTAAGATCAGGTGGAATTGGATTTTCGTTTGGGAACACAGAGCTGAAAAACGAGTTTAATTCAGTCGCAGCTTCAGATGGTGAGAGTAGCACACCGTTATTAACGATTGGTATAGTGGACTGAGAAGAGTGTTTAGGGTTAATTACTTTCCAAAACTTTTTCGGATTGTTCATTAACATGCTGACGATGTCACCGTTAAAAAACTTGTCTTTAGATGCTTCAATTGCCGCTTTACATTTATTTCGTTGTTCTCGGTATCACTGCCAATCACCATCCGAGTGGGACAACTTAGCTTTAGAGTAAAGGCGTTTCTTTTTATTTATTGCTCTCTTCACTTGGGACGTGAACCATGTGATGTGTGTTGATGACGTTATTACAATTTTGGGAACGTGCTTTTGTTTCAGTTCAATTAGCTTTCTTCGGATAGCGAGCCAGGCATTCAGGCTCCTCCCGAAAATGGTATAACGGACATAGCGGAATGGATGCAGCACCTCCGGGACGCCCACATTCAAACCACTAAAACCATCCAGCGCACGGTCGAGACGCCCGAAGTCGACCGCCGGCTCTTACACCTGTGGGAAGCCCGTAAGGGCCTCCTCAAACGGTGGAAGCGACAGCGGTTAAACCGGAAACTACGTCTACGAATCGAGAAAATAACAGACGAAGCCAGAAATTACGCAAACGAGTTGACGCAACAAAATTGGGTACAGTTTTGCACCTCGCTCAAGGGTACCCTGAGTACGGCGCAGACGTGGGCCATCCTACGTTGCCTGATCGAGCCCGACAAGGCGAAATCGACAACCAGTCGGACGCTTCTAGAAATCGCCCGCAAGTTCCCCGGAAACGACCAAGATCTGATTGACACCCTAAAAACCAGATACCTGGGTAGCGACCCCATACAACCCTGTCTCCTAAAATATGAAGGAGAACCAAGACCAGAACTGGACGCTCCCATCACGGAGGAAGAGGTGTATGCCGCGGCACGAGCCTCACAGCGCAACACTGCTCCCGGAGTTGACAAAATCACCAATGCCATGATTAGAAACCTGAGCGCGATGCACATCCAGGACTTGACCGAATACCTAAACGGGGAACTCTGGAGCAAGGGCCACGTACCGAACGAGTGGAAACACGCGGAAATCGTGACCATTCCCAAACCCGGCAAGAAGCCCGCGATCGACGCCCTGCGTCCCATCTCGCTGACTTCGTGCCTCGGCAAGCTGTACGAGAGGGTCATCGAAACCCGCCTCCAACATTACATAGAGGACGGTGACCGCTTCCCGCACACCATGCTTGGCTTCAGGCCGGGACTTTCTGCTCAAGATGCGTTCCTAATCCTAAGGGAAGAAGTTCTCAAGGGCATCCCGAAGGGAGGAGAACACCTCCTGCTCGCACTCGACCTAAAAGGGGCCTTCGATAACATCTCCCACGAGGCCATTCTTAAGGGACTGAACGACATCAGCTGCGGGGAGCGCATCTTTAATTACGTTAAATCGTTCCTGACGGGCCGGACGGCAACCATCGGAATAGGCAAGACTCGATCGGATACGATCGACGTGCCGAACAAAGGAACACCGCAAGGGGCGATAATCTCCCCGATTCTATTCAATGTCGCGATGCTAGCGCTGACCAAAGAGCTGCGGAAGATCCCCGACCTAGGTTACGTCCTGTACGCAGACGACATCACGCTCTGGGCCACCAAGGGCTCCCTAGCGCGAAAGGAGGCGACCCTTCAAGAGGCCGCGACGGCCGTGGAGAGATTTGCGGCAGCGAGCGGGATGCGTTGTGCGCCCGAAAAGTCCGAAGTGATCCGGGTGCACGGAGGAGGAATCTACAAGTCCCCCGGCCCTATCGACCTCTATCTTGATGGCCAGAAGATAACGGAAGGCAATAAGACTAGGATTCTGGGTTTTTGGATCCAGAGCAACCTGAAAGCCTCCCACACCATCCAAACCCTAAGGTCTGCCACCAACCAGATCTCGCGGATTATAAAACGAATTACAAGAAGCCGCAAGGGCATGCGAGAAGAGGACACGATTTGCCTCGTCCAGGCTCTGGTGATCAGCAGAATAACGTATAGCATGCCGTATCACTATCACTCGCTAAACAAACGCGACCAAGAACAAGTCGATGCCATCATCAGAGGCGCGTACAAAACGGCCCTGGGTCTCCCTGTCACCACCTCAAACGAGAAGTTAGCGGCCCTCGGGATCCACAACACCTTCGCTGAGCTGTCGGACGCGGTTATGGCTTCGCAAAAGGCCAGACTACAGAACACGGCGGCGGGCAGAGCCATCCTCCACCGGACCGGAACGGCAACGGAGCTCCGTGCCCTCGATGGGCAACGATCACTCCCGCCAGAGGTCAGAGGCAAGATCAAGGCGAACCCGATACCGAAGCACATGAGTCATGAACTCCATGAAAGACGACGCAAGGCTCGCGTCGACAGACAGCGCCGACAATTCAAGGGTGACCCGTACGTAACGTACGTGGACGTGGCGGCGTACCCTGTAGGGGGCCTCTTCGCGGTAGCCGCCGTGAACGGGAGAGACAACTCCTTGACCCTCGCGGCCTCCGTAAGGGCAGAGACCCCAGCTGCGGCTGAGACCATAGCCGCGGCGCTGGTAATAAAGCAAGAAGACAGGGTAGGCAGGGAAGTCCATGTCGTTACCGACTCGCAACAGGCCTGCCGTATCTTTACGAACGGACGAACACCGCTGCTGGCGGCTCAGATTCTAGGCCCGAGGCTGCAAGAATACCATCAAATCACGTGGACGCCGGGTCACGCGGGTCTGGAGGGGAACGAAAGGGCGAACGCCCTAGCTCGAGCGCTAATCAACCGAGCGGGGCAAGACCAATCGTCTCATCAATCCCCACCCTTTACCTTCATGCCCCTGCCATCCAATTACTGCGACCGACTCGAGATCCAGCGACTCAACCGCAGGATTTATCCTCCGCCTCACAAAAAGCTCAGCACTGAAGATGCCGTAGCTCTCCGACTTATACAGACTAACACATTTCCAAACCTACACAGATACAGTAAAATGTTCCCACATACATATCGCGGCATCTGCCCCTGGTGCGGCGACACACGCCCTACACTTTTTCACATCTCGTGGGGGTGCGAGGGCAAACCTCAACACTTAAAGACTCCTAGCACGTCATTTGAGCGGTGGGAGGTACAGCTGACCGGCGATACCCTGGCGGGACAAGAAGCTCTCGTCCAGCAAGTACGTCGAGCAGCCATGGCCAGTGGAGTCCTGGAATGAGGACACCACCCACTCGACCTCAAGAGCAACCACCTCGATGGTCCGAATAAATGTTTTTCTCTCTCTCTCTCTCTCCAAGAACCACACAGAAAAATATGACAGCTCTGTAAGAATCGCGTCGATATTTGCACGGGAGTAATCGTAAATAGATTTCGTTGCTTTTTCTGGTTTACTACTTTGTAAAAGGTATTCACAGTGTACTACGTTGTGGTCGCTAATACATTCAAGGACGTGAACAAGCATATTTTCCGGTTCGGTTGTGAGGACTAGATCTAGAATAGCGTTTCCACGTGTTGCCTTACAAACTGTTTGATGCAGATCAAATGAAAAAAGAACATCAAGAAATTCCTTGCATTCGCTTTTCCTTGCGCAACCTAGGAGCGTACACATCTGCCAATTTATTGCGGGGTAGTTGAAATCGCCAGCAAGGATTATAAGTGAAGTTGGATACTTGTCGTGGATTAAAGTTAGGGAATGATTAAGACTCGAAGAATTCAGATGTACAATCAGGCGGGCGGTGACAGACCCCGATTGCGCAAGTCCCAGAGGGACAGACCTGAAGGGAAATCCACAAAATTTCAATATTTGACTTCGTGTCAACAACGCGAGCACAAAGTTTAGATTTCATGGCAGCTACAACACCGCCTCCCCGTGCGCCCAGCCTATCATTCCTAAATATAGTAAAGTTTCTAGAGAGCGACAGCTCGTTGTCCCCAATATCGGGTGTAAGCCAAGTTTCTGTCCCAAGAACAATATCTACAGAACAAGCCTCAATAAATGCACATAGCTGGTCTTGCTTGTGAAACATGCTTCGAAAGTTGCACACCAGGAGTCACAATGAATCACCTTGATTAGCATGGCTGTGTCAATCATTCTGGTTAGTCTCGTCCCCTCGTGCGCCAACAGTAGGTTGCTCACTCAGCCGACATACTTCGGCTTCATTGCGCGTTGAACGACAGCGCACTTTGTTTCGGGATGAATCAAAGCTGTAACATTTGCTACCAAGAAGAACTTTATCGTAGACCACAGTATATTTTTCGTTAGGCTTACGTACTTCGCGTGCGAAATCTCCGAGTTTTTTCCTGATGAGCTGCATTCGGGCCGAGAAATCTTCAATCCACACGCGTGGCTTCTGTAGGTCCTGCAATTTGGAAGCATTTCTTAAAATGATGCTCTTGTGTTTAAAACTCAGAAATTTCACGACAATTGGTCAGATGTAACCTGCTTTAGGTCGACCTATTCTGTGGGCTCGCTCTATTTCGCCTGCATTGAAGCCTAGCTTAGTTAACACAAACTGGTTAATGATGCGTTCAGTGTCAACCCATGTTTCTTTTGGTTCTTCCGTGATTCCCTTAAATATTAGGTTATTTGTGCGCATACGGTTATTTAGGTCATCAACAACCAGATTGGCCTGCTCCAACTGTTTAGTTTCTATGGTCTTCAGCTGCTCTTGCGATTCCTGAACGACTGAGTTAACGATGGTGACGTCATGACACAGGTTATCAACTGCTTTTAGTCGCTCTTCGACACCGGTGAGTCGCCTTTTGATGTCAGTGACGCTCGTTTGAACACCCTTTAGTTTGTTTGAAGTGTCTTTCTGAAATTTTTCATTTGACAAAGTTAACTCTTTAACAAGCGCGAGAACTTGGTCCACCTTACCCAGGCCTGGGTTGGTCTCTACGTCGCCAGCGCAGAGTATCAAATGTGCAATACAAAACAAAACCAAGGAACACCGTCCACCCATGCGCCAGCAAATAGTAGCCAAGGCAGGCCTAAGCCATATTGGCGAACAACCACTGGCAAAATGGCCATGCGCTACAAAGCGGCCTATCCGCGCACGGTCAGTACACAGATCAATGCCAATGGTGAATCAAACGACGCTCGGGATTTGCAGCCCAAACAGTACCGAAGTTGAAGGAGCTGTCGTCACAACCCACTCACCTATGATACATGAAACAATAATGCGTGAGCTGCGAACAGTCGGCTGCAAATCCCGTTCGATGCTTGTGGACGATCCCTTTTGTAGGCGACTGAGTGGAGGGCGCTGCGTGCGATGTCAGCCACTCCTGCGTGGGTTGGGGCGCAGATCGCCTGCGCGATGGAAGGCGATCAGGCTGTAGCCACGAGGCAGCTCGGCAGGTGGCCCGATGACCAGCTATCAGCTTGGAGCGCCACAATCTTCGTGTCGTCGCTTGGTCGCTTGCTTCTCGAAATTGTCAGAGCCTATGATACATGAAACAATAATGCGTGAGCTGCGAACAGTCGGCTCCAAATCCCTCGACATGTCTTGACGTAACGGGCGGCGTCGGCGGCCAGACGCGGCCAGTAATACCTTTCCTGTATCCTCGACACCATCCGGGAGAATCCGAGGTGCCCAGGGGTTAGATCGTCGTGTAGGACGTGCAGTACTTCTGGACGGAGCGCTGACGGTACAACAAGAAGGTAGCTGGCGCGGACTGGTGAGAAGTTTTTCTTCACGAGCAGGTAGTTTGGTAGCGTGAACGAAGACAACCCGCGCTTAAATTCCCTAGGGACAACATTGGTGTTCCCTTCCAAATACTCGACGAGGCCTTTTAGCTCCGGGTCTACTCGTTACTGTTTAGTGAAGTCTTCCGCGCGTATTATGCCAAGGAAGGCGTCGTCGTACTCGTCGTCTTAAGGCGGGGGATCGATGGGGGCGCGTGATAAGCAGTCGGCGTCAGAGTGTTTACTTCCGGACTTGTATATTACCGTGACGTCATATTCTTGCAGTCTGAGGCTCCACCGCGCCAGCCGTCCTGAAGGGTCCTTTAAGTTAGCTAGCCAACTCAACACGTGATGGTCGCTGAGGACTCGGGTATGGGGTTTTACGTGCCAAAACCACTTTCTGATTATGAGACACGCCGTAGTGGAGGACTCCGGAAATTTCGACCACCTGGGGTTCTTTAAAGTGCACCGCTGACGACTTTGAATGGCCTGACATAGAGGTAAGGGTGGAATTTTGGTGTAGCCTAAATGATTGCGAACCATTCCTTTTCAGTCTTAGAATAATTGCCTTCTGCTTTTGACAGCGACTGGTTAGCGTAAGATATCACCCGTTCAAGTCCGTCTTTCCTCTGGACTAGGACGGCACCGAGGCCTAGGCTACTGGCGTCAGTGTGGATTTCGGAATCGGCGTCCTCGTCGAAATGTGCAAGTACCGGCGGCAACTGCATGAGTCGTTTGAGTTCTTGAAATGCGTCGGCCTGCGGCGTTTTCCATTTGAACTCGACATCAAATTTGGTTAGATGTGCTAGCGGATCCGCGATGCGTGAAAAGTCCTTGACAAAGCGCCTATAGTAGGCGCACATGCCAGGGAATCTGCGCACTGCCTTCTTGTCGATTGGCTGCGGGAACTTTGCGATGGCAGCTGTCTTCTACGGGTCGGGGCGTACTCGAAATTTGCTGATGACGTGGCCTAGGAACAGAAGCTCATCGTAAGCGAAGCGGCACTTTTCCGGCTCAAGAGTGAGCCCTGATGAGTTGATGGCCTCTAATACTTTCGCAAGTCGCCTAAGGTGATCATCGAAATTTCCGGCGAAGACAACGACGTCATCCAAGTAAACAAGACACGTCTGTTACTTCAATCCTGCTAACACCGTCTCCATGACGCGCTGAAACGTTGCAGGCGCCGAGCACAGTCCGAAAGGCATGACCTTGATCTCGGAGAGGCCATCTGGCGTGATGAAGGCGGTCTTTTCGCGATCTCTCTAGTCGACTTCTATTTGCCAGTAGCCAGACTTTAGGTCCATTGAAGAGAAGTATTTAGCGTTGCAGAGCCGATCCAATGCATCGTCTATCCGTTGAAGGGGGTATATGTCCTTCTTCGTCATCTTGTTCAGTCGACGATAATCGATGCAGAAGCGTAGGGTTCCGTTCTTTATCTTCACCAGGACTACAGGCGATGCCCACAGGCTTTTCGACGGCTAGATGGTGTCTTCGCGCAGCAATTAGTCGACTTGTTGCCTAATAGCTTCACGTTGCCTTCACGTTGCCTTCGCAATGCCTCATGAGTTCGAGCGTACCAGAATCTTGGAAGAACGCCAACATAATCCTAATTCATAAGAAAGGGGACGCCAGGGACTTGAAAAAATATAGACCGATCAGCTTACCGTCCGTTGCCTACAAACTATTTACTAAGGTAATCGCAAATAGAATCAGGAACACCTTAGACTTCTGTCAAGCAAAGGTCCAGGCAGGATTGCGTAAAGGCTACTCAACAATAGACCATATTCACACTATCAATCAGGTGATAGAGAAATGTGTGGAATATAACCAACCCTTATAATAGCTGTCATTGATTACGAGAAAGCGTTTGATTCTGTCGAAACCTCAGCAGTCATGGAGGCATTAGGGAATGAGAGTGTAGACGAGCCGTATGTAAAAATACTGAAAGATATCTGTAGCGGCCCCACAGCCACCGTAGCCCTCCATAAAGAAAGCAACAAAATCCCAATAAAGAAAGGCGTCAGGCAGGGAGATACGATCTCTCCAATGATATTCACAGCGTGTTTACAGGAGGTATTCAGAGACCTGGATTGGGAAGAATAGGGGATGAGAGTTAATGGAGAATACCTTAGTAACTTGCGATTCGCTGATGATATTGCCTTGCTTAGTAACTCAGCGGACCGATTGCAATGCATGCTCACTAACTTGGAGAGGCAAACCAGAGGAATGGGTCTAAAAATTAATCTGCAGAAAACTAAAGTAATGTTTAACAGTCTCGGAAGAGAACAGCAATTTACAATAGGCAGCAAGGCACTGGAAATGGTAAGGGGATACATCTACTTAGGGCAGGTAATCACCGCGAATCCGGATCATGAGACGGAAATAATCAGAAGAACGCGAATGAGCCGGGGTGCGTTTCGCAGGCATTCTCAGATCATGAACAGCAGATTGCCATTATCCCTAAAGAGAAACGTGTATAACAGGTGTGTCTTACCGGTAGTCACCTACGGGGCCGAAACCAGGAGGCTTACGAAAAGGTTTCTACTCAAATTGAGGACGACGCAACGAGCTATGGAAAGAAGAATGATGGGTGTAACGTTAAGGGATAAGAAAAGAGAAGATTGGGTGAATGAACAAACACGAGTTAATGACATCTTAGTTGAAATCAAGAAAGAGAAATGGGGGCATGGGCAGGACATGTAAGGAGGAGGGATGATAACCGATGGTAACTAAGGGTTACGGACTGGATTCCAAGGGAACGGCTGCGTAGCAGGGGCGGCAGAAAGTTAAATGGGTGGATGATATTAAGAAGTTTGCGGTGACGGCACGGCCACAATTAGTACATGACCGGGGTAGTTGGAGAAGTATGTGAGAGGCCTTTGCCCTGCAGTGGGCGTAACCAGGCTGAAGATGATGATAATGATGATAATGATGATGATGATGATGAGCTTCACGCTCTCGCGTCGAAACTCGGTAAGGGCTCTGGCGGTGTGGTTTGCAACTGGTGTTTGCTGAATCCTTGATGACGTCGAAAAGCAGTCTTTGTATCGTCGGAGATGACTTCTGATCCTTTGCTCTTTACCCATAGGAAGACTTGGATTCACGTCGAAGTCTGGTTCGGGGACTATGCTCATCGGGGGAGATGCGGCAGAATCCGAGACGACAAATGCATTGCTGGTTTCCACAATTTTCTCGACGTACGCGATTGTCGTGCCCTTGTTGATGTGCTTGAACTCTTCGCTGAAGGTGGTTAGCATAACTTCCGCTTTCCTTCCGTGGAGTCGAGCGATCCCTCTTGCGACGTGAATTTCACGGTGGAGCAGTAGATGTTGGTCGCCCTCGATGACGCTTCTACGTCAGCGGGTGTTTCGGTGCCGATGAAAATAATGCTGGAGCGCGGCAGGATGCTCACTTGATCTTCGAGCACACTCAAGGCGTGGTGACTACGGAGCTCTCCGGCGGTATCGCTTGATCTTCCGACGGCGTTATCGATTTTGACTTCAGGTCTATGATGCGCCGTGTTGCTTCAGGAAGTCCATGCTGAGAATGACGTCTCGTGAACACTGTTGGAGGATAACGAAGGTGGCAGGGTAAGTCCGGTCATGAACGGTAATTCTTGCCCTGCATATTCCAGTCGGCGTAATGATGTGTCCTCCCGCGTTTCGAATTTGAGGGCCTTCTAATGCAGTTTTAACTTTCTTCAAGTGGGCGGCGATGTGTCAACTCATTACGGAATAATCGGCCCCTGTGTCCACTAAGGCGGTAACTGCGTGGCCGTCGAGAAGCGCATCGAGGCCGGTGGTTCTTTGTCTTGCGTTACAGTTCGGTCTTGGCGTGGGATAACGGCTGCGTCACGTTAACCTGTGGCTGGTATGTGACGTCGTCAGGTCGTCTTTCGACGTCGTATTCTTTGCTTCCAGACTTCTTCGGGACGGCGGCATGTCGTTATGTCGTCGAGGTAGTTTCTTCGGCGTCTTCGTCGGCGGCGGAGGATATTCGTCAGTTCGACGAACAGCAACCGCACCTCCATCGGTTGCTGCTTTTAGTTTTCCGGGTATGGGGCTGGGCCGCTGTATGGTCGGCGCTGCGGCGAGCCTGGTGAAGGGGAAGGGGACAGTCGTCGGCGATATCGCAAGGTCGTTCGCCAATCTGTGGTCGCGGCGCGTTAACGGTGAACCCGCGGAGTACCATCTCCCGGTATGGGCATCGGCGGTAGATGTGCCCGGCTTCTCCGCAGTGAAATCAAAGCGGACGATGGTCGGGGGCGCGCCAAACGTCTGTCTTCCTTGGAACGCCCCGTGAGGTGGCGGGTTGGCGTGCTGGCCGCAGGGGTGGTGGTGGACGATGGAACTGTGTCGTCACTGGGTCCTGCCACGGGCGTGGAGGGAGAACGTAACGGCGGGCTACAGTGGCGTATGTCATCGCTTGCGGCTGAGGCTGCGGCGATTCAGGGGCTACTCTGAGTTGTTGTTGGAGCTCCTCACGTACGGCGTCGGCAGTCGAAGCCACTTGAGGCTGTGATGGTGGGAACAGCTTCTGTAGCTCCTCCCGCACGACTGCTCGGATAGTCTCGCGCAGGTCGACGGTGGCCAGTGACTGAACTCCGGTGTAGTTCGTCGAGTTCGTGCGGCAGTCGAATTGCCGGTTTCGCATGTCGAGTGCCTTCTCGATGCTGGTGGCCTCGCGAAGAAACTCGTCGGCAGTCTTCAGTGGGCTTCGCACTATTCCATCCAAAAGTTCCTCCTTTACACCACGCATCAGTAGGTGGACTTTCTTCTCCTCGCACATATCCGGGTCGGCATGGCGGAACAGATGACTCATTTCCTCCGTAAAGATGGCAACGTTCTCGTTAAGCAGCTGCACTGGGGCGTCCAGCATAGCTTCGGCCCTTTTTTTGCGCACGACGCTCGTAAATGGGCGCAGGAAGCCGCTATGGAACAGGTCCCATGTTGTCATGGTCGACTCCCGGTTCTCAAACCACGTTCTGGCGGCGCCTTCTAATGAGAAGTATACATGCCGCAGCTTGTCGTCGAAGTCTCAGTTGAAGAAAGTCGCGATTCGTTCGTAGGTCTCCAGCCAGGATTCCTGGTATTCAGTAGCTGCTTCATTAAAGGTCGGTGGGTCCCGAGGTTGCAGGATAACGGGGGAGTTGCAGGAGAGTTGCATCGAGTTATTCCTTTATCTAGCCATTGGGGTTGTCTTGGCCACGATCTTCTTTGTCGTCTCAGGTAGAAGTCCGTGCTCTGGGTGCAGTCCTTGCAGCCGGCGGCTATCACGCTGGTCTTTGGCGATGTTGGTTTTGTCCTCAGGTTTCGGGCTTGGATCGCCGCTTTGTGAGGGTGTTCGGTACATGAACGCACAAGCACCTCCACCAGATCGCACGTGGTGGTGACGTTGAAGAACACAGTAGCGATACTGTGAAAGACAAAACTAACATTTATTGGGCGAACCTGTGCCCACAAAAACACGCTACACTTATAGCACAACGATGGCGGCGAACACGGTCAGCGATCGTGGAAAATCTCATCAGCGGGTCAAGCGCGTCGGCTTTTATACATCACTCGTCCAATGTTCCAGAGTAATCGCTGAGACCCGCGTGCCTTCCACAAAGTTCTACATCAGTCGCGTCGCGCACACATGCAATCAGATTACACAAGGTTCGGTCACAGACAGCGGATGGAAGCATCGATAACATTTCAGATACTACCGCTACATGCAGGCGCGTCCTGCACTGGGCGACAACATATTTTAGGCGGTGAAACGTGTCGCCCGATATAGACAAACAAGTACACGTGTCAATATACTTTCGGCTTTAGGTGTGACCTTGCACGCCCGCTTATTCTGTTACGTTGACGGCGACCGTTGTCGTCAGGCTGCCGCCTCATTCTGAGCTTCGCCCTCTCCAGAGAGCACAAAAAGATGTTTTTACAATCAAACCAGCGGGATTCAAGCCCATGTATTCGCAGCACCCTACATTTGGGAGCTGGACGTGCTAACCATTACGCTACAACCTCCCTCCAGAATTTTCTGCTTATCTGCCTTCCCACTTCTTGTTTTCGTCGCAGACACAGGCAGAACGGACGCAGAAACGAAAAAAGAATGTACACATTGCTTAAGCCGCCAGCTGACACATGACCTTAACTTTGGCAGGTTACTCTCATTGGAGCGCATGTGCTTGCGGCTAAGTGCAGATCGTGGGTCGCTTTAGCTTTATTGTAAAATTGCTTCCACCGACTCTTTTCGGATAAAACTGAAACGCCTGACAAGAATGAGACCTACCGTTATATTTTTTTTTCTTGTTCTCTAAGTTTAAACCAAAAACACTCATTGACACAAACAGTGATTTTTTTTAAGAAACGGCATAGGGATGATATATCTTGAGGCCATGTCGCTGCCAATACGGGCCAACACCACGTATCGACGAAAGGGCATCGCACTGCCGATGCATGCGGCAGGTTACTGAATGATAAAATCAGGCAACACGAGTTTTTCAGTTCACGCAACTTATTAGACAAAAACCACCAGGTGCTCACCACCATGACATTTTTTGACAACAGCGGCACACAATGGTGGACTGATATACTTCTTAAAGGGGTTTAATTTTATTTTTCCTGGCAGAACCGCAAGCACAGGGAGCGCCGCGCCGTATACCGCGGCCACGTACTCCTGCCGCCCTCCTTTTCCACTAACAATATGGCCGCCGGCGGCTTCACGCGCTCCCGTAGGCGGCGAGTTGGACTGTACCTCCAGAAGTTTAAATATATAACCTCTTTGCGTAGAAACGACAGCATGATTGCCAATAAATTATTCGCATGGATATTTTTGGCACGAGGCCCAAGATGGCACCCTGTCTTCTAACGTGTTCTTATTTTTGCGTTCGCGTCTCTGTCTTGAAGGGACGCGCACCGTAACATGCTGCAATGGTGCTTGTGTAGAGCGTATGTAAGGCGGAAAACGCTGTTCTAAAATGTCTCTTCTCTAACTTGTGCAGCAAAACCATGTTTATAGTAGTCCCGCAATAGCAAGAGTCCCGAGTATAGCAAGCGTAACCGCAAGCGTCAAGTTATAGTCGTAACTTGAAGCGACAGCGTAGTTGTTCTCAACAGACCCTTCCAGTAAGGAATGAGCGGTGAGGCATGGATGATGAATAAGTAATTGCCAAGATTGGTTTTTAGTAAACGTCCGTTACCAAAAACGGGGGGGGCTTATACTACCGCAAAGGACGGATGCTGGGCGATGACTCCAATCATTTACTCGCAGCATCACACATCTACACTGGAATTCAACTGGTTTCACCAACTCTCGCTTATATTCTCTCGACCCTAAACTGCGACTTCGCCAGCCACCGTGGCTTCAGCTTTTCCTCTCTTTGTGCCTCGCTTCTTTCCCAATGTGCCGAGACGTGCTTTCACTGATGCTTGCTGCTCCTTTTCCTCAATAAATGAAGGCATTCATTGATTCATTCTTAAGTTGCCTCAGAAAATAGCGTGTCTTCATCTCCATAACTACCCTGTCTCTCACTGGGACTCTTGCATTGCAAATCAATGTTGCTCTGTTGTAAATGGCAGGGCGTCACATATACAATTTTCTAGGAATGGCCAGTAGCGCGGCGTGCAATTTTCGGTCAGCGTCGAGACAGTATCTAAAGCGCCTTCTCTGCCACATCCACACTTAGCGCTCTGCTCCGTGAGCTACTTTTAGCCGCTAGCACGCAGTACGAAATGAAAGAAATCTATCTGGGCTGGTAGGGGGCAGCTCATTTCGGATTCATGATGCGTCGGTTTAAAATATATATTTCTTATCTGAGCCCAAAGGGCAGCGATATAGGCGATGTGAGTGACCGTAGCTCGTTGGTTTGGACTAACGACGCTCTTCATGCAGCACTTTCGCCTTACGCCTGTTTTCGAACGGGAATGAAAAGCAAGAAGGTAACACGCCTTCTTGAAATGAAACATTCGGAATAATTCTTTGTTTGACAGTTGGACATATTTCAAGGGCCCCCGATATGAAGCACCTGCAAGTCGGTATCAGCTTGCAAAGGGGAACTGAGATGAAACGTTGTCAACGGATAGGCTTTTAGTTATCATAAGGATATCTTTAATGAAATTCTTTAACATGAGGTGAAAGCCGACTAATAAGCATTTAAATTTTCTGTGTTATGAAGACCTCGTGTTAATATAAGGTTACGATCTTTTACAGAAAAAGTGAGTTATGAATAACAAATTGTTTTGGTAAATGCGTAAATACAGACGCCAAGAAGAGTCCTAGTCCGTTTCCCAGTATTAACTCGATGAAGATGGAGAATGTCTATATTCTCACCCATTGTAGTGATGTGAAGAACAAAACAATACCAAAAGAGTGAGTCACGAATATAATATATTATAAAAGGTGAGCTTGCGCTGGAAAACAGTCAAAGCACAACGATGGCTGCGCGCATAGTAGTGCTTCCTCTGGATCTGATCTACGGATCAAGACATCGGTTCATCAGATTACAATGCCCGTACATTGCAGAGTAATCTCAGGTCCTCAAATGGTGACGGAGAATGTGCGCCAGTATTCGCTTCACGCGTGCAATCTGTCTCGCTTCACGCTCTTTCGCTATTGAATCCGTGTCAACATACTGGATATTAGAAACGCATGCAGTTGCGTCTTGAGCTAACCTATATCTTTGTCTTTGGAAGAGTGATTAGACGCTAAAAAAGATCCCCCCCCTTCACAAAAAAAGAACGAAGAGAATACAGTTGCTTTTAATATTACCTGAAACATAGTGCTCGTGGTAAAAAGGGCCCCCAAGGACTGCACAGCAGAGCCGATATGCAGAAAATTCAAGAGTTAAACACTTTCGAAGTACTGGTATTTATCAAACCAGCATATCGTGGTTCAGTGTAGCCCTGCAGTCCAGGGGCCAGTTCCACCACGGGTACTGTGTCAGAGCTCATATTTCATATCAGCATTAATTGTCACAAAATCAGAGCATTTTTTTCTTTAAATCTTAACATTGCACAGCCACAATACATGCAAAGAAACCGTCATCCTAATACTTGAGTACTTTTCGATCTAACATACATGTGCGCACTGAAACATATGTTACAAAGTACTGATAATGTTTCCAATGGTTTCCCCCAGGCAGCTGTTTTTATTCCTGATGATGGCACGAAACCGAGCCTGATGCCACCAGCGCTCAGAAATCTAAACAGGAGCGTGGACAATGTTCTCGCACACCCGGTGTGATGTACCATAGCGCTGATAATAGTCCATTGTAGAGGCAGATTAAGGGAAGCTTCAGCTAGGATGCTCCTATCTAAATACATGTAGAAAGCAGAATTCGTTTTTATCGGCAACCACCGCGCCAAGTTTGACGAGGTCTGTTGCGTTTAAAAGAAAGACTGTATATCTAGTGACTTTTGGTTTCAAATGTTTGATTGATTTCGCCATTTTTTTATTAAAAATTGGCAAAAATTTAGAATTTTCAGAAAACGAGGCTATCAATTAACAGCTCCGTAACTCATCAGTGAAACACGGTATCACAATTCTGTGAATTGCAGCTAATAGTAGATCTAAAGCGGACAAAATTGAAATGTTACACATTAATCTAAAAAAATTCAGTAATATGGAAATGCAGATCTTGCAGAACCCTCATACACAACGTAAGAAATTCGCGTAAGATATAAATCGACATAGAGAACTTGTCCGCTTTGAATGATCTAATGGATGCTGTTTACATAACTGCGATATCTGTTCTTGATGCAGAGCTATCAGATTATAAACTTTGTGCGTCTATTATTTTCGAAATTTCGAATTTCGAAGCCTACCGCACCACCAATATGCCGGCTGCTTCTAACTGCACCAAACGAAACTATTAAGCCAATACAAGCAATGGTGACATTATTTTATCATGCGAGTGTTCAGATTTGTAGCCTTTCGATGCCGAGTAAGTTGAGAAATTGTGCGCAAAATTAACAAAGCTACGTTAATTTCCTTTTCAGTAATTGATGTTACATGGCTTAAGAAAATGAGCAGCTTGGAGCCCGTCCTCGAGATTATGCAGCCAATCGAAGAAATGACGATTAAACATGCTTCTGTAAGAGGCATGCAAACAATGATTTTCTAGTAAACGCTCTTGGAAGGCCTAACTGACGCCGAAAAAGAACATATGTAACAGCACTTCAAGATGGGACACAAAGGAGGAACCACACACAAACTGCACTAACAACTTGAAGCGCTGTTCTTTCTGTGATAATGAAGCAACTAGCCCGTCAGTCATTACTTGCAAACCCGTAAAGTCAGCCTGACTGCACCTAGCCTTTTGTGATGCTGTAATCAATAGTATGGCCCCGTGAGCATGTTCTTTGTGGCCGGCCAGTCGGCTTTCGATATTTATTCACGCTGTTGTTTCGAAGGCAAGCAGTTTAAATTATTATTGTCACTATAGCAGCGAACGTGTGACGCCGAAAGCTTGCTTGGTCGCAGAAGCTATGCATGACGCGATGAGTGTGCAGATATAGCACGTCGCTGTTATCAAGACAATGCGCTGCCGCCGAGGAAAGGAAGATAACAAAAGTGAACAGCTTGGCAGCTGCTCACAGAGCCGTGCCAGTGGTGATGGTGCCATCGTGACGAAATCTGGGGCAGCGATATTGAAGGCTGAAGCGTTTTTCTTTTATTATTTTTTTCCTGCGAAGCGGGAATGCCCGCTAGGAGGCTAAGCAGTACTGGCACACTTCGCATGGGCTCCTGCATTTTTCGGCAATTTTCCGGACGCCTGCTTTGATTCATCGAAACTGTGGCATCGACGGAAGCGGCACGGGAAGCGGTACCGGAGCATATCAAGTTTATGAGCGGTACGGGGAATTCTCGTCATTTTTTGCCGTTTGAAGGTTTCACGCCACGCTAACGGAGCTAACCCTACAAGGCTAAGCGGCCAGCCGAACGCACGTG
The DNA here is from genome assembly GCF_050947875.1 of Dermacentor variabilis. Classification (NCBI taxonomy): domain Eukaryota; kingdom Metazoa; phylum Arthropoda; class Arachnida; order Ixodida; family Ixodidae; genus Dermacentor; species Dermacentor variabilis. The sequence continues at coordinate 176,785,585 of NC_134570.1, read as the reverse complement.
ACCCGTGACCCGCGGAGCGTATCCCGTGGCTCGTGAGCACTCGCGAGCCGTCGCTCGCTCTCTCCGAGAGCGACTCGGCGCTGCCGCTGTGTACCAATGACTGACGCATCCGACGCAGCAAGTGCACGAGAACTGAGCCAGGAAAACAACAGCATTGAAATGCAGGTGGAGACGATACAAGAGCAGCAACAACTGGAAGCGGAGTGGACGTATGACGTGAACAGCAGAAAGGCGATAAACATCCAGGAAAAATGGCACACATGGGAGAGGAGAGGCAAGAAGACCCAGGTGCATACAAAACCCACAGCCGAGGAAGCAGACCAGCTACGAACGCAGCAAGCCGGAACAACACCTACTGCGGGAAACATGCCACATTATAGAAAACGGAGACTTCCGCCTTTGCCAGTGGACGACACGAAGATCATCTACAGACCTAAGGCGGGATTACAACTCTCCAAATGGACATTGGTGGCAGCGACACATGCCATCGGCCGAGCTAGCAAGTTGTCCCAGAAAGACTTCTACAACAACATCCGGATTCAAGTGCAACATGCCGAGAATATAATAATCGCAAGTACACCAAACAAAGACATAGCGTACGACATGCTCCTCAAGATCACCAGCATCCAGCTTGGAGGGTCCATTTACGAAGTCAAAGCACATGTCAGGACCCCAGAGGGCATCAGCAAATGGCGTAATCTACAACATCCCGCCAGGCACGAGCGAAGAAGAACTATTACAGGGGCTACGAATATCCGCAAGATACACGGTTCTCGCAGCACGCATGCTGGGAAGATCGTCAACAGCACTCATCTACTTCGACGGACCGCACGTCCCATACAACATCATATATATATATGCTGTGACTACCGCTGCAAACCATAAAGGAAATCTGTGCAGTACTGCAGAACCTGCGGAGAACTAGGGCACCGGCAAGATATCTGCCCGAAACCCCTTATCAACTTCTGCTACATGTGCGGGATGGAAAATCAACCGGAAGAACATGACTGCCAACCCAGTTGTAAAATCTGTCAACAACCACATGAGACAGCAGGGAAGGGCTGCCGACATAAACTGAAGCCAAATCCACCACCGTACAAGATCAGACTGCAATGGGAAAACAAGATCCAAGAGCAGCAATGCAGATGGAACTCAAATTCAGACTCAGACTTTCCGGCACAATCTGAATCAAGCAGTGCCTCACTGCAGAGTCCACGCAGATCCAGAAGTGACTCCAAATCAACAAGTGGTCAAGCAAACTATGGACCCCGGTCAAGATCATGATCTGGATCCCGCACACGCAACCCACAAAAGCGAGTCACGTATGCAGACGCTGCAGGAGGAAACACACGAGCACAAGAACCCACGGAAACCGAACGAGACCTGCGAGCACAACTCCAAAATCAGCAAGCCCTCATTGACAAGCTCATACAAAGGTGCAAAGAACAAAACACCGCCAATCAGTCACCGCCAAGGAATGCGGTGACTGATTGCGGCCAAGGAACAAAACACCGCCAAGGAATGCCAAACATCCCACCGGCGCTTACGGAAGAAAGAATCAAGGAAATCGTAACAATGGAGGTGCGGAAGCAGATACAGGAGGCCATGGCCACTTTTGCAAAGGAGATAACACAACAGCTCCTGCGACACATTACCGCTCAGCTGTCCCCTATCCATGCTACCCTCCAAGACCTCAGCAACTTCATGCCCTATGCCAAGAAGAACCACGTAACGAAAGCCACAGTAGAAAAGCTACTCAACAACAGCGACACGGCTCGCAAGAAAGCACGTAAAGACCTCCACACTGCAGCCAGACCGGAATCCATGGCCCGGGGCGAAGAGAACGATATCGAACAAGATGGCGAGTAATACCAAGAAGAGATTACCACAACTCCCAATGAAGCTGTGCCAATGGAACTGTCGCTCTATCCGAACCAAAAGAACAAACCTCCAAGAACTGACCAAAGTAGAACAACCAGATATCGCTATCCAAGAAACTTATTACACCAACCTGCGCATACAGGGATATGATACACAGACCGGATCTCAGAGAACAGCCATCCTGACGAAGAAAAATCTCACCACGCAGGATCACACAATTCAGGGAACAACCGTAGAACGCACCCTAGTGGAAGTGCTACCTGAGAAGAAGACACACCAAAGACTATACGTACTATGCTTATATAGCCCACCCAGGGATCCGTTATCCGACTTTGTAAACTTCATCACGCAAGCCAGAAAACTATCTAAAGGACATAAACTCGTAATAATGAGGGATTTTAATGCCCCCCACACAGCATGGGGTTACCAGCACACGACCAAGAAAGGAGCGCGAGTGCACGATTCGGCGCAACGAAATCACCTCACCCTCTGGAATGATCCTAAACTACCGACTCAAATAGGCAACAGTGTGTCCAGGGATACAAATCCGGACTTCACCTTTACAGTAGCAATATCCAAGGCGGAATGAACCCGACTGGAAGAAAATCTCGGCAGCGACCACCACATCCTTCAGCTTGAAATCCTGCACCATAAGAAGGCGAGTAGAACAGGAACGGCAAAGCTGACGGATTGTAAGGCCTTCCGAGAACATGACATAGAAGAAAACATCGAAAACATTGAAGAGTGGCTCACCGAAGTGGTCAAGACGGCGGAGAAGCACACTAAAGTCATCCAACTCACGATGGACACGTCGGCCGTAGACTCTCACCTCCTACATCTTTGGCATGCCAGAAGAGGACTACTGAGGTGGTGGAAAAGATGAAACTTAACCTCAAACTGCAGAGACGGATCGCTCACATAACAAAGCAAGCAGAAGAATACGGAGATCAACTCAGCAGGCAGAATTGGCATAAACTGTGCGACCAACTTCAAGGCACACTCAGCACGAAGAAGACCTGGTACATACAGCGAGCCCTTCTAGCTACCACCAGAACCAAGACCCAGCAAAGACATGACCTCAAGAAAATTATTAACTCCCATGCAGGAACAGACAAACAAATTCTGGAAGAAATCAAGCGTAAACTTGTCGGAGACAATGCCCCCAACGTTGCCGATCCCCAACCGTACAAAGGCGAACCAAATCTCACCCTCGACAGCCCTTTCACGCTTCCTGAACTCCATGCCGCCCTTGCCAAATTGACCCGTAACACATCGCCAGGAAATGACAAGGTGACCAACAAGATCCTACGAAACCTCCCAGACAAGGCCCTAAATGGACTCCTCGACTACATGAATAACTGCTGGGAAAAAGGTGTGCTCCCAGCAGAATGGAAGCACGCAAAAGTAATTATGATCCCAAAACACAACAAGCCACTACAAATCAGCAACCTACGGCCCATCTCCCTTACTTCCTGCGCTGGAATGCTGCTCGAACACATGGTTCACGATCGCCTCACCACATACCTCGAAGACTCAGCACTCATGCCCGACACTATGTTTGGCTTCCGACAGCTCCTCTCAGCACAAGATATACTACTACAGCTCAAGGAAGACCTCTTGGACCACCTAGAACGCCGCAAAAAGTTCTCTGTTTTAACAATAGATGTAAAAGGAGCCTTCGATAATGTGAAGCATGAAGCAATCCTCCAAAATCTCCAAGATACAAACTGTGGAATGCGGACCTACCAATACGTACACGACTTTCTCAAAAATCGCACGGCTACGGTGGGTATAGGCAACATCCGAAGCGAAAAGTTCGAAATGCCCAACAAAGGAACTCCACAAGGGTCAGTCATTTCACCTTTGCTGTTCAATCTCGCAATGATCAAGCTCCCGCAACAACACGATGGCATCGAAGATTTAAGCCATGCAATATACGCCGACGATATAACGTTATGGACAAAAGCGTCCACAACCGGCCAACAGCAAACTACCCTCCAAGAGGCAATCGATCAGATAGAACAGTACCTCTCAAAATGCGGTCTCCAGTGCGCTCCCGAAAAATCAGAGCTACTTATACTCAAGGCAAGGACGCGGGGAAGACCACCAGCCTACGTCGCTCCAGATCCCAACGCCAGACTCAATGGAATCGATATCCCTCAAGTTGGCTACCTCCGCGTCCTTGGCTTCGCAATACATAAAGACGGTTCTGGGCAGCTACACTTCCGAAGCTTCAGAAGACCCTAACACAAGTAACCCACCTCTTTCGGCGTATAACTACCAAAAGAAGAGGACTTAAAGAGCAAGAAACCGTCCAATTAATCCAAGCACTCCTTATAATCCGGATCACATATGGCACCCCGTATCTACTCCTCAAGAAAGCTGAAATTGAAAAACTCAACATCATCATCAGAAAAGCAATCAAGAGCGCACTAGGACTCCCTAGTACGACCTCAACCACGACACTCCTCAAACTTGGCCTCCATAGCACCTGGGAAGAAATGAGCTAAGCGCACAGAGCGAGCCAGCTGGAACGCCTTAAGCTGACTCAAACAGGCAGAGCAGTACTTCGCAAGCTCGCATACAGCGAAAACTTCATAGCAGACTCAGACGTGAAAGCCCGATTGCCGCCACTTCTTCGTGACTCTATCTCAGTCACTCCAATACCTCGCAACATGCATGCAACATACCACAAAGACAGAAGTCAAGCAAGAGTTAGAGCGCTGAGCAAGAAATACTCAAAGAACCCCAACACGAGATATACAGATGCGGCAAAATACCCAGGTAGAAGAGCATACGCAATTACCGTGACCACCAACCAAGGGAAGGAGCTAATCGCTGCCACCATACCGGCCACAAATCCAGAAACGGCGGAGGAAGTGGCCATCGTCCTCGGCATCGCCACATGCAAAGACACAGCTATCATCTTGAGCGACTCGCAAACGGCATGTAGAAACCTTCGAAAAGGCCGAATTTCTGCCGCAGCAGTGAAGATTCTAAAAGAAATAAGACGCCAAGAACTACCCGACACCTACGTCGCATGGACCCCAGGCCACGAACACCTGGCAGGAAACGAAGCAGCACATGCTGTCGCCCGAGAGCATACCAGCCGGGATTTCCTGCCGCACGGTCTCCGGAAAGCGACGAGGGTGGAGGACATTCCTATCAACTACGCCGTAATATTGCAACATTACCGACTGGAAAGAAGACAATATCCTCCACCTCATCCAAAATTAAGCAAGGAAGAAGCCACCGCCCTCCGCAGACTACAAACAAATACGTATGTACATGGAATTATCATGCACCGAATGCACCCCACCAAATTCTCGTACCTATGCCGGTATTGCGACGTACCAGACACGCTCCCACACATGGTGTTGGTGTGCCCGCACCGCGATAAAAACAGTGAAGATGATGCCTCAGGACCGCTACAAGCGATCGAAGAAACGTGGGAGGCAATGTTAAAGGCACAGAGCCTGGAAGATCAGCGAAGTCTGGTGGACCGGGCCCGGGCTGCAGCATTAGCCAACGGCCTTCTGGACTAAGAGAGCCGCCCACCTAGGGTGAAGAAAGGACACTTTCTCGCTGTTTCTTACAATAAAAGTTCATTCGTTCTCCTCCTCCTGCGAAGCCTTTAATAGGAAGCTTTAACTCGGGCCCAACTCCGATGAGGCCTACTCAAATAGACGTAAAAAGCGGAAACGCTTTTCTGAGATAACCCCTGGACCGATTTTAATGAAATTCGCTGGATTTGAGAGACAAAGGTAAATTCTAGTGATTGTGGGGAGCGGAATTTTTATTGAGGGCTTGAAATTTGTTAAAAAAATTTTCTAAAATTTGACAGTGCGAAAATAAAGAAGCGGGAAGTTTACAAATTATTAGCTCCGCATCAAGAACAGATATGGCCGTTATGTGAACGGAATCGATTATATCATTCAAAGCGGACAAATTTGATATGTAGATTTATATCTTACGTGAATTCGGTACGTTGTGAACAAGGGTTCTGCAAGAACTGGTATTTCCACTTCACCAAATTTTTGAGATTCATGTGTAATATATGAATTTTGTTCACTTTAGATGTGCTGTTAGGTGTAATGCACCGAATTGTGATATCATTTTTCAGTGCCGAAAGACAGAGATGTAAACTTGATGGTTTTGTATTATGAAAATTTTCAATTTTTGCCAATTTTGAATAAACAAATGATGTCCTAAATCAAAAATTTAAAAGCAACAGTCAGCAGATTTTTAGTTTTCATTTTAAGTGCAAGAAACCTTGTCAAATTTGGTGCAGTGGTTGCCTAGAAAAAACGAATTCTCCTTCTACATGTGTTTAGATAAAATCACCCGAGCTAAAGCTTCCTCTAAAGGGCTACTTTCTCCACTATCGTGTCTGCATGTAGAACAAAATCCCGAAGATAGTACAATGCCGGACTGACCCGCGGCGGCGATGAAGCAGGCGTTAAGCACTCCCCATACGTGGACCAATCCGGAAGATAGTACAATACCGACCCGACACGCGGCGGCGGTGAAGCAGGCGTTAAGCACTCCCCATACGTGTGCCGATACCAAAGATAGTGCAATGGCGGGCTAAACCTCGGCGGAGGTGCAGTTCGCCATTAAGGGGCCCACATACACTGCTTTCGTGGTCACCTTCTCCACAGAGTGGAAGGGCACTGAGATTTTTTTTATCCGCGTTTGTCCTGCATGCGTCTGCGATGAAAACAAGAAGCAGGTGGAAAATCAAAGGTTGCGGCGGCAGGTGGTAGCGCAGAAGTTAGCATGCCCAGCCCCTGCACGTACTTATATCTGCATTGACATGGGTTCGTGGTAGTGATAGCGACCAAAGCTCTCCTTTTTCTGCGCGCTCTAGCGACTATGAAATTAAGGATGTGGTTGGCATGCCCAGCCACTGAATGCAAATTGCAGCCGTTACGAGTGGTGGAATCCCGCTGGGGCTCATTGTGAAGAAAGCTTCCTTTCTCCGTCCGCTCTCGCGAAGGGAAGCTAAAATGACGAGGAGGACAGACGGACACAGCGTTGATCGTCACCATAACATAATGTATGAACGACCTGCGGAAAGGGCAAGGCGCACCAAGGTTTTGGCACTTCACTTGTCCTACAGTAAAGCGCTACAATGGCTAGTATGCCCTCATGGGTATGGTCGACCGAACTGCTTCTCACTGCTAACACTGGACTGATACTAAGGAAATGCTCCGTTTGCAGACACCTCGCTACACTGAAATTATCAAAACAATATCAGGTTATGAAAATGCCTGTGCCAATTATCTGGTGTCCTTCTTGTGTGTCTGAAGGGCATAAAGGTACTGGCCATGAAACGGTAGTATCGACGTTTTTGCTGCAGCTGCCCACAAAGAAAATTCGTTAAGTGATCGGACAGCGATCTACCAGCCGAGAAGACCAGCCCACAAATTATATAAAATTGCTGGTTTCAGATGTTTCAATGTACTTTGCGCTTAGCTACTAACTGTAATATTTTTCTTTCTGTGCACTTAGGAAGAGGAAAACTCCACATTACTACAACGTCAACAACATTACACAAATTGACTGGCTTTGAAGCTGTGACCACGCACCGCATTTTTGTACATTTATCCCATGTAGCATTGGGGCAACACGTTTGAGCAAAATAGTTCGGTTTTCGGTCAAAGCACTGTGAGAGGCAGGAAGACATCGTTGTCATGCCCGGTCAAAACAATACCATCTGAAATTTTATTTACTTACATATATATATATATATATATTACTGTGACAGGCGGGAAAGAATCGTTGCAATGCCCGGTCGAAACAGTACCATCTGAAATTTTATTTACTTATACATATATATATATATACATATATATATATGTATATATATATATATGTATATATATGTATATATATATATATATATATATATATATATATATATATATATATATATATATATATTGTTACGCGTGAACGAGACCGTTTCTAACCCTTAGGGATGAAGGGCACCATTCACTTTCAGTCGCGAAGGTGAGCGCAAGAGCGGCCAGCTGGTTGATCAACTCAGCGTCGTTTTCTTCTTCCTTCCCCCCCTCGGGAGCGTGAGCACGTTCACCGGTCTTCGTTTTCTTCATGCGTAACATTCCTTTCGTCGTAGACGAAGCCCGCCGGGCGAGTCAATCCATTTGCCGTGAGGTGAACAATTTCAAGCGGGCGACATGGACCACTTGTGCCTTGGCAGCTCTTCTACCACTCGCTGTGAGGCGAGCTATGTTATACGTGACTTCCGTGAGTCTGTTAATAATAACATACGGTCCGTCGTAGGTGGCCAAAAGCTTTTGGCATAACCCGCGTTTCCGTACTGGAGTCCACAGCCAGACTAAATCACCAGGGCGATAGGTAACCGGACGGTGGCGAATGTCGTAGCGTGCTTTTGATCTGTCCTGCGATGCCAAAGTGCGCAAATGAGCAATACGACGAGCTTCTTCGGCAAGGCAAAGAATCTCGGCGACAGTGGGATTTTCATGACTACAGAAAGAGAAAACAGTGTCGATTGTATACCGGGGTGGTCGTGCGTACAGCAGGAAGAAAAGGCTATAGCCGGTAGTCTTGTGTGCTTGGCGGTGTTGAACGCGTACGTGATAAAAGGCAATACGTCATGCCAATTCTTGTGGTCGGATGAGACATACATAGATAGCATGTTTACAGTTGTTCGGTTTGTACGCTCCGTAAGCCCATTCGTTTGTGGATGGTATAGTGTCGAGTGACGCAAGTGGGAATCACACAAACGAAGCAGCTGGTCTACAACGTCCGCTGTGAATTGTCGTCCACGGTCGCTGATGATCACGCGAGGCGCACCATGTCGCAGGATCACATATTGCAGCAGGAATGTTGAAACGTCAGTGGCACTTGCGGAGGGCACGGCCGCCGTCTCGCGGTAGCGTCTGAGGTAGTCGACGCAAACAACTATCTAACGATTTCCATTTTGGAAACGGGCCTACGAAGTCAATGCCCAGTTGTTGCAAAGGCGTGCTTGGAGGCGGGATCGGCTGCAGGAGACCAGCTGGAGCAGTAGATGGCCGTTTGTGGCGCTGACACTGCATGCAGCTGGCCACATACGTCTCAACAGACTGTCGCATTCCAGGCCAATGAAAGCATTCCTGAATCCTGTAGAGCGTCCTCGCCGACCCTAGATGGCCAGACGTAGAGTCGTCGTGCATATCACTCAGAATCGCTGTGCGAAGGCTCTCCGGTACCACTAGGAGAAAACGTGCGCCAGTGCTGGAAAAGTTCTTCTCATACAGGAGTCCATCACGTACACAGAAAAGAGCGGTGTTAATTTGTCGTCTTTTCGCTGTTCGTTTTTGAAGTAGTCGAAGTCTAGAAAACGCGGCGACACAGAAGCCACGAGGTGATCGAAGTCGTCGGCGTCACAGTCCGTAGTGCTAAGTGGCATAAGCGAGAGGCAGTCGGCATCAGCGTGTCCTCGACCGCTCTTATAAGAGACGGTGAAGCTGTACTCTTGCAGTCGGAGCGCCCAGCGCGCAAGGCGGCCACAAGGTTCACGAAGATTCACAAGCCAACACAATGAGTAGTGGTCGGTGACCACTGTAAAGGGGCGTCCATACAGGTGAGAACGAAACCGCTGAACCGCAAATATTGCCGCGAGGCATTCTTGTTCCGTGACAGTGTAATTCTGCTCGGGCCTACTTAATGAGTGGCTTGAAAATGCGATCACGTGTTCGCGGTCACCGTAGCATTGAACTAGGACGGCACCAATACCTATGCCACTGGCATACGTATGGAGTTCCGTCTGAGCTGAAGGACTGAAGTGCTGAAGAACCGGTCGTGACGTCAGCAGAAACGTCGACTGAAGAAAAGGAGAGTCGCACTCCGGAGTCCACTCAAAGGGGGTGTCCTTTCGTAGCAGGCATGTCAGCGAATACGCAACGTCGGCGAATTTAGGAATAAATCGGTGGAAATAGGAACAAACCCCAGAAAACAACGGAGCTCCTTGACAGAGCGCGGTGCACTGAACGCTTCAACGGCTGCAGTTTTCTGGGGATCAGGGCGGATGCCATCCTTGTCAACGAGGTGCCCAAGCACAAGGCTTTGGCGGTCTGCGAAGTGGCATTTCTTAGAGTTTAAAACTAGACCAGCATTTCTGATGCAGTTCAGGACAATATCCAGACGCGAGTTTTGTTCGCTGAAAGTGCGGCCAAAATGACGACGTCGTCGAGGTAGCACATGCAGATGTTCCACTTCAAGCCACGCAAAACAGTGTCCATCAATCTCTCGAAAGTTGCCGGAGCGTTGCACAATCCAAATGGCATCACATTAAATTCAAAGAGCCCGTCAGGAGTTACAAAGGCAGCCTTGTCCTTGTCGTCAGGATGCATCGGAATTTGCCAATAGCCGGATCGTAAATCTACTGAGGAAAAGTAAGCAGCGAAATGAAGGCAGTCTATTGCGTCGTCAATACGTGGGAGTGGGTACACGTCCTTTTTTTGCAGCATTCAAACGGTGATAGTCGACGCAAAATCTCCAAGATCCATCTTTTTTTTTTAGCAAGAATCACTGGAGCTGCCCACGGACTCGCTGACTCTTGTACGACTCCCTTTTTCATCATTTCGTGCACTTGTTCGTTGATAATCTGGCGCTCTGAGGGTGAAACACGATATGGCTTTTGTCTAATCGGATTTGCCGAACCTGTCTTGATGGTATGGCACGTTCGAGACGCAGGGATCGCAGGTATTTTGTCTTTCTGCGCAAAGTCGAATACCGAAACATGCTTCGAAAGCACACCCACTAACGTTCGGCGTTCACTCGCGCTGAGCGATTTATTTACTATCGACAAAAGGGTCATTTCCGAACTGTGGCCATCAGGTTCTTCCGGCACATCTGCAAGTTCAGCCACTGATAAGGATGCGTGTTCACTGGCGAAGGCTAATTTTATGCCGTCTGATAGTATAACGGGCTCCTTAGAGCAGTTTACGGTCCATAAGCCAGTGCGTCCGCCTTTGATCGACACCACACAATGTGGCACCAACACATTCTTCTTCATACAGTTAAAGTGCATCGGTTCTACGGTAGCTTCGAAGCTGTCAAAATCGGCGCCGCAACAGATAACGGAAGCGCAAACGGTAAATGATGCATGTATGACCGTATCACCACAAACACACAGTGTAGTTTCGCGATCTACAGGGTTCTCCAGGAGTCTTGATGGAATCCTACCACTTAAGAATACCTTTCCTGTGTGGCAGTCGACAGTAGCACCACACTCCCGCAAGAAGTCCATACCGAGGATAACATCATTGGTCGACCGAGGAATAATTACACACTCTGTCGTAATAACATGGCCTCCCAAAAACACGTCAGCACTACACACCCCAATAGGTCGCAACGGCTCGCCACTCACTCTACAGAACTTTGAATCTTCGTCCCATTTAAACAAAACCTTTCGCCCTAACACGTGTTTAAAAGAGACACACATGACCGAAATTGTTCCGCCTGTGTCCACCAGAGCCATCACAGGGACATTATCTACAAGCACGCGCACTTTGTTTTTCAGCGTCAACACAGGAGGTATTTTTGTCAGTAGCACGTCTCCAGCGACCTCACCTCCATCGGCAGCGCTAGCTAGTTTTCCGGTGACGAAGGGGACGCGGTGCGACGCAGCGGTGAGGGAGAATGGAGAGTACGACGGTTCACGACGTTGCGGTCAAACTTCTGTCAGATGCCGGGGAGCGATTCCGGGAGCTGTTCTGCCAATACTCGCCGCCAGATGATACGTGTGCTGGCCACAGGGCACCGTGTGGCCGTTCGGATGGCCGAGAAAGCTCTGACGGCTGACCATACCACGTGGTCATACGCTGGTTGCAAAACCGCGATATATGACCCGGGATACCGCAGGAATAACACACCGGGAGAGGTCGAAACCTTCGTTGTTCGTCGATGAAGCGGATATTATCATTTTCCCGTGTGTAGTGGGTTGATTCGTGGCGTTTGTCACGACGATACATCGAGCGTCGAGAAGCCGTGCGCTGAGCGCGTTGGTCATAGCGCGGAGTCTGCGGGCGTGTTGTTATCCTCGACTGTGGTGCTGCGCTGTATTCTACGGCAGCTGCGGTAACCATCGGTTGCCAAGGAGCCGAATGTGGCACCGTCATAGCCTCACGTGACGGGTACACTCCATGGTGGTCAACAGTTGAATGCAACAACTCTTCGCAGCGGTAAAGTTCCTCGCGGACAATCTGCCGGATGGCCGAAGGAAGGTCGAAGGAAGGTCGAGGCAAGGACTCGTGTCCACACTGGCAACCGTCGTAACGTGTGCCAACCGACCAAACTTTGGCGCAATCCGACGCATCTTGAGCGTTTCAAAAGTTCTGCAGTGCCGAATGACGTCCGACAAAGAACTGAGGCTCCCATTTCCAATTAGAAAATTGTACACATCCTCAGCCACTCCTTTCAGCAAATGTCCAACTTTATCTTCTTCCGACATGCGAGCACTGACCACCTTGCACAGCTTCTTCGATATATGTTGTGCATGTCTCACCTGGTAGCTGCGCCCATTGCGACAGTGTCTGCTCCGCACGCTTCTTTCTGGCGACTGAGTCCCCAAAACACGCCTTTAACTCGTCAACAAGATGTTCCCACGTCGTAAGCGCGTCCTCGTGGTTCTCGTACCACACGAGGGGCGGTATAGGTCAGGGAGAACACCACATTGGTGAGCTGAGCGGTTGCATTTCACCCGTTGGATTTGCTCACTCGTTTGTAGTGGACGAGCCACTCGTCGGCATCTTCCCCCGCTTTGCCTCCGAAGGTGTGTGGAACTCGGTAGTATGGCAGTGGACTGCTAGGCGCTGCCCTCGGAGTGGCTCCTTCTTCTGGCATGTTGAAGACGGTCACGGCTGATGGCGGGAGGCCGGCAAGTCGACGGCTTCGACAAAGCTGCGGCAGTGACGGTTCCCTTGTTGTGAGCGGTACCCCGCACCTCCACCACTTTGTTACGCGCGAAGGAAACTGTTTATAACCCTTACGGATGAAGGGGACCATTTACTTTAGGTCGCGAAGGTGAGCGCAGGAGCGGCCAGCTGGTTGATCAACTCAGCGTAGTTCTCTTCTTTCTTCCCCCACTCGGGACCGCAAGCACGTTCACCGGTCTTCGTTATCTTCATGCGTAACAATATATATATATATAGTCACTATAGCTGTTTATACATTCGCTTCGTATGAGTTATTTACTAGCTTGCCTCGTCAATCTCAAAAATATATCCTCTTTGCGGGAGAAGGCCTTCGTGAAAAACGACGCAGCATAGCACTACAACATCCAGCAAGGATCCTATCCAGATGATTGGCGAAATTGTGCACTGAAAGCGTGTCGACTAGTGTGTGATTGAAAGTTGAATTATGATCAATGTAAGCTTGAGCTGCGTCTAGCACTAGCGGGTTGTGTTAGCGATGACATTGGTGTGAAAATGGTCAGTTCGGTCTGCGATAAGTTCTTGTGGAGCTGTACATTGAACGTCCCAGTCGTCAAGATGAGAGCACTCCTGTGACATTATCAGCCCAGTGGGCTACGAAGGCTCGAGTGGTAGCTCACCTTGAGGGGTATCGGCTAACAATTATTAATATACGTACTTTGCGATGATGAAAAGGATGCAGAAACAACACTGGTGTTGTCTAACTGTTCATAAACAGGTCCCCAAATTGCAATTAGCCCACCCCCAAACATTAATTAGGCCTACCCGCAAATTTCAACTTGGCACATCTTCAAATTTAAATTAGCCCACCCCCAAATTTAAAGTCGGCCACGCCCGATTTTCATTTCGTCCAGCCTTAAACTTCAAGTTGGCCCAATCCCAAATTTCAATTGGGCCACCCCTAATTTTGATATTAGTCCACCCACGAATTTCAATAAATCGCCCCCAAATTATGAGTTGACGCACCCCACAACTTAGGTTGGCCCACCCACCCATCGCCCCCAAATTCAGATTCACCGAACCCGAGATTGACCCCACATTTAAGCAGGACCAACCCCATATCACCCCCAAATACTGGTTGGCCCGCCTCCACAAACCACCAAATTTAGGTTGGCCCACCCCCATATCACCCCCAAATCCAGGTTCCAGGTTGGCGCACCCCCATATCAGCCCCAAACTTAGCCTGGCCCACCCCTCTATCACCTCAAATTTAGAATCGCCATACGCAAAGCACTCCCAAATTTAGGTTAGCCCACCCACATATCACCCCTGATTCAGCTTGGCCCAGCCCCATACCACCCCCATGCTTAGAGTGGCCCAACCCCCATATCAGCCCCAACTTTAGGTTCTCCCACCCCCATATTGACACGTGTACTTATCTTCATCGGACGACCACGTTTCGCCGCCTAACAAATGTAATCGCACAGCGTGGGACGCGCCTGCTTGTATCCGAAGTTTCTGGAAAGTTATCGATGCTTCTATCCGCTGTCTGTTGTCGCCGAACCTTATGTTATCTAATTTCATCACCTGACGCGAATGGTGTAGAACTTTGTTGAAGGCACGCGGGTCCGAACGATTAGTCTGGAATATTCGACGACTTCTCTATAAAAGCCGACGCGCTTGACCCTCTGATCAGATTTTCGGCGATCGCCGACCGTGTTCGCCGCTATCGTTGTGCTATAAGTGTAGCCTGTCTTGTGGGCGCAGGTTCGACCAATAAAGTTAGTTTCGTAGTTCAAAGTATTGCGACTGTGTTCTTCTACGTCACCACCACGTGACACCTGGTGGAGGTGCTTTACGTTCATGTACCGGACCCCCCGACAAGCCGTACTTCAAGCCCGGACCCCAAAGAGAACACCAACGTAGTCCCGGACCATCGAGCAAGCCGCTGTCTTCAACAGCTGCCCCCGGAGCACGGACTTCTACCTGAGAAGACCAAGAAGATTGTGGCCAAGGCAACCCCAATGGCAGCCTCAGCGTCCCCCATCGTGCTGCAGCAGCCCAGGGAACCACCGACGTTCCGCGGTTCGACATTTGAGGACCGAGAAAGCTGGCTGGAAACGTATGAGAGGGTCGCTACGTTTAACAGCTGGGCAAGCGACGACAAGCTGCGGCATGTCTATTTCGCACTGGAAGACGCCGCCAGGACCTGGTTCTAGAATCGAGAAGCCACCTTAACGACGTGGGACCGGTTCCGAAGCGGCTTCTTGCAAACGTTTACAAGCGTCGTGCGAAAGGAGGGAGCCCAAACACTACTACAAACCAGAATGCAGCTGCCAAACGAGACGATCGCGATCTTCACGGAGGAGATGGCCCGTCTTTTCCGGCACGCCGACCCGGAAATTTCAGAGGAGAAAAAAGTCCGCTTCCTGATGCAAGAACGAACGAACGAACGAACGAACGTCAAGCAAGAACTTTTCGCCGGACTTATTCGTAACCCGCCGAAGACCGTAGCTG
Organism: Dermacentor variabilis; assembly: GCF_050947875.1. Lineage (NCBI taxonomy): Eukaryota > Metazoa > Arthropoda > Arachnida > Ixodida > Ixodidae > Dermacentor > Dermacentor variabilis. Next base: position 176,770,280 of record NC_134570.1, on the reverse strand, counting down.
AGTTTTCTGCAGTGGCATCGACGATCGAGAAAACTCTGGAGATGCGTACCCGGCAATATAACCGCCAGGGGCTCACGCCGCATTAAGGCCAGAATACATGGAGCGAACTTTCACGACGAAGTTCGGGCGGCAGAAAATCTGCCGCGGCGCGACGCCGTATTTTCGTCGGGCTGCGCTACATGGAGCGAAGACACGGCGGCCGCCGCCGGCGAGTCGCTGCTTTGTTATCAGCGTGGCTAGACGAGGCAAATGCGCTGTAGTGAAACACATGACACAAAAAAAAAAACATTAACGACAACTATTATCGCTTTGTAATTGTGGAACACTCTAAAAACGCGTAAAATTTTGTTTAGAAATGGTTTCTAGTGTTTTTTATGTGTTTGAGACATTCATGTGCCGATGTAGCTTAAAGAAAGCGGCGATGCTATGCGTTGTGGCAACACTGGGCGGGTAAACAACTTTCGGCTCCTCCAACTCCGCAGCTCTGTTCTGTGGCTCAAAGCGCGCGTGGCACGCTTTCGAACAGCCGAAATTAACTTGTCGTTAAATTCCACCCGCGCCGCTTTGAATGTCATGACTACGAAAAGCGGGAGACCGGCGTGAACGATAGAGCGGGATCGGGATACGCGGACAAGCGGGGAAGCCTAGTCGGAAGTCGGGGCGGATAGTCAGACCTGACTGGCTCGCTTTGGGGCGCCGCTCGTTTGCCGCTTCCCGGATCGCCGACGCCCGACGAACTTTTCTGCGCCAGCTAGATCGGCGGCGAACGACGTTTTCTCCGCCGCCGCGCATCGCGCGTACGCCGCCGGGCGTCGAACGCCGACTATTCGTCGCATATTCGCTCCATGTATTCTGGCCTTTACGCCATCCAAGGACTGGATTCCGACGACATTCAGGAGACCACCAGGGCTATGGTGCGCGAAGAACTGAGCAAGATCCTGCCTTTGTCGCAGCCCCAAGTGGCTTCGATCGCCGACATCGTGAAAGAAGAGGTGCACCGACCGCTTCGAGTTCCCGAGCTGCAACCACAATTACTGCAGCCCCAGCCAGAAGCGATGACATACGCCGCCGTCACACGCCGTCAAGGTGCCCCTCCGCGACCACGCCAGGGCACTGCAACGACGCAATTCCGTCGTCCGCCGCCGCCGCCGCTGCCGCCGCCGCCGCTGCCGCCGCCGCCGCCGGTGCCGCCGCCGCCACCGCCAGCACGCCCACCCATCGCCCAGCGCATCTACGCGAGGAAGACGGACATTTGGCGAGCCGCCGACCACCGCCAGCTCTGTTATCACTGCGGAGAAGCCGGCCATGTGTATCGCCGATGCCCATACCGGGAGATGGGACTGCGAGGTTTCGCCGTCAACGCTCCGCGCCCGCAGCAATGTGAACGCCCTCGCGATATCCCCGACTACCTCGCCGCTACTCAGTGGAGCTCTCGACGACCGTCGCGTTCACCATCACCAGGCCGCTACCTCTCGCCGCAGCGCCGACCATACACTGGCCCAGCCCGGGGCCGGTCAGCGAGCCCATCTCCGGAAAACTAAATGCAGAAACCGATGGAGGTGCGGTTGCTGTTCGTCGAACTGACGAAGATCCTCCGCCGCCGACGAAGACGACGAAGAAACCATCTCGAAGATCTAATGACGACACGCCTCCGTGCCGACGAAGTCAGGAAGCCAAGACTACACCGACGAAAGACGACTTGACGACGCGACGTTCCAGCTTCAGTTCAACACGACGCAGCCGTGATCCGATGCCAAGACTCAACTGCAACGCCAGACAAAGAACCACCGAGCTCGACGTGCTTCTCGACGGCCACGCAGTCACTGCCTTAGTCAACACAGCGGCCGATTACTCCGTAATGAGTGGACACATCGCGGCTCAGTTGAAGAAGGTTAAGACTGCATGGGAGGGCCCCCAAATTCGGACCGCTGGAGGACACCTCATTACGCCGACTGGAATCTGCACAGCAAGAATAACCGTTCATGACCGTACTTACCCAGCCACCTTCGTTATCCTCCAACAGTGTTCACGAGACGTCATTCTCGGCATGGACTTCCTTAACCAACGCGGCGGAATCATAGACCTGAAGACAAAATCGATAACGCTGTCGGAAGATCAAGCGATACCGCCGGAGAGCTTTCGTAGTCACCACGCCTTGAGTGTTCTCGAAGATCAAGTGAGCATCCCGCCTGGCTCGAGCATTGTTATTTCGGTCGGCACCGAAACACCCGTTGACGTAGAAGGCGTCATCGAAGGCAACCAACGTCTACTGCTAGACCGTGAAATTTGCGTCGCAAGAGGGATCGCTCGACTGCAGGGAGGGAAAACTGAAGTGTTGCCGACAATCTTTAGCGAGGGGTTCAAGCAAATCAACAAGGGCACGACGATCGCGTACATCGACGAAATTCTGGAAACCAGTAATGCGTTTGTCCTCTCGTATTTCGCCGCATCCACCCCGACGACGATGGTTCCCGAACCAGACTACGACATTAATCCAAGTCTCCCCGTGATTAAGCAACAGCAGCTCAGAAGTCTGCTCCGACGATACAAAGGCTGCTTTTCGACGTCATCGAGGATTCGACAAACACCAGTCGCCAAGCATCGCATAATCACCGAGGAGTGCGCTCGACCACTCCGTCAGAGCCCTTACCGAGTTTCGCCGCGAGAACGTGCAGCTATAAGAGAACAAGTCGACTAAGTGCTGCACAACGACATCATCCAGCCGTCGAAAAGCCCGTGGGCATCCCCTGTTGTCCTGGTAAAGAAAAAGGACGGATCCCTACGTTTCTGCGTCGATTATCGTCGTCTGAACAAGATCACGAAGAAGGACGTATACCCCCTCCCACGAATAGACGACGCATTGGATCGCCTCTGCAACGCTAAATACTTCTCGTCGATAGACCTCAAGTCTGGCTATTGGCAAATAGAAGTCGACGAAAGAGATCGCGAAAAGACGGCCTTCATCACCCCAGACGGCCTCTACGAGTTCAAGGTTATGCCATTCGGACTGTGCTCGGCGCCTGCAACGTTCCAGCGCGTCATGGACACGGTGTTAGCAGGATTCAAGTGGCAGACCTGTCTCGTTTATTTGGATGACGTCGTCGTCTTCGCCGGAAATTTCGAAGATCACCTCAGGCGGCTTGCGACAGTACTAGAGGCCATCAAGTCGTCAGGGTTTACTCTGAAGCCGGAAAAATGCCGCTTGGCTTACGATGAGCTTCTGTTCCTAGGCCACGTAATCAGCAAATCTGGTGTCCGACCAGACCCGCAAAAGACAGCTGCCATCGCACAGTTCCCGCAACCCATCAACAAGAAGGCAGTGTGTAGATTCCTTGGCATGTGTGCCTACTACAGGCGCTTTCTCAAGGACTTTCCATGCATCGCCGAGCCGTTGACACGTCTAACTAAATATGATGTTGAGTTCAAGTGGGAAACGCCGCAGGCCGACGCATTTGAAGAACTGAAACGACGCATGCAGTCGCTGCCGGTACTTGCGCACTTCGACGAGTACGCCGATACAGAAATCCATACTGACGCCAGTAGCCTAGGCCTCGGTGCCGTTCTAGTCCAGAGGAGAAACGGAGTCGAACAGGTGATAGCGTACGCTAGCCGGTCGCTATCAAAAGCGGAAGGCAACTATTCTACGACCGAAAAGGAATGCCTCGCCATCCTTTGGGCTACAGCTAAATTTCGCCCTTATCTTTATGACTGGTCATTTAAAGTCGGCAGTGACCATCACGCGTTGTGTTGGCTAGCGAATATAAAAGCTCCTTCAGGACCACTGGCGCGGTGGAGCCTCAGACTACAAGTATACGACATCACTGTAACCTGCAAATCCGGAAGAAAACACTCCCATGCCGATTGCCTATCAGGCGCACCCATTGACCCGCCGCTGCAAGATGACGAGAATGACGACGCCTTCCTTGGAGTGATAAGCCCGGAAGACTTCGCTGAACAGCAACGGGCAGACCCGGAGCTAAAAGGCCTCGTCGAATATTTGGAAGGGCACACCGACGTTGTCCCCAGGGCATTTAAGCGCAGATTATCTTCCTTCACGCTTCAAAACAATCTACTCCTGAAGAAGAACTTCTCACCACTCCGCGCCAACCACCTTCTTGTGGTCCCGTCAGGACTTCGTCCAGAAGTATTACACGCCCTAGATGACGATCCGACCGCTAGACACCTCGGATTTTCCCGGTCACTATCGAGGATACAAGAAAAGTATTATTGGCCACGCCTGATTGGCGACGTCGCCCGTTATGTCAGAACATGCCGAGACTGTCAGCGACGCAAGACACCGCCGACAAGGCCAGCTGGATTACTACAGCCAATCGAGCCTCCTTGCCGACCATTCCAGCAGATCGGGATGGACTTGCTGGGGCCCTTTCCGACGTCAATAACCGGAAATAAGTGGGTCGTCGTGGCGACGGACTACCTCACCCGCTTCGCTGAAACTAAAGCACTGCCGAAAGGTAGCGCAGCCGAAGTGGCGAAATTCTTTTTCGAAAACATCCTGCTGCGACATGGCGCCCCAGAAATCCTCATCACCGACAGAGGAACGGCTTTACAGCGGAGCTCACCCAATCCATTCTGAAATACAGTCAGACAAGGCACAGGAGGACAACGGCCTACCACCCGGTCTTACGGAGCGGCTGAATAAGACCCTCGCCGACATGCTAGCGATGTACGTCGACGTCGAACACAAGACCTGCGATGCCGTCCTACCGTATGCAACCTTCGCTTACAACACGGCGGTGCAAGAAACAACACAGATCACGCCGCTTAAGCTGGTTTACGGCAGGAACCCGAAGACGACGCTCGAAGCCATGCTGCCCCACGTCACTGACGAAGAGAATCTTGACGTCGCGGCCTATCTCCAGCACGCCGAAGAAGCTCGACAGCTCGCCCGCCTACGGATCAAGAACCAACAGAGGACTGACAGCCGACACTACAACCTCCGACGACGCTTCGTCGAGTACAAGCCCGGTGACCGTGTTTTGGTTTGGACACCGATACGCCGACGAGGACTCAGTGAGAAACTATTACGCAGCTATTTCGGACCCTACAAGGTCATTCGACGTATTGGTGCACTGGACTATGAGGTCGTGCCTGACGGCATTTCGCATTCACTGCGGCGCCGCACACGATCTGAAGTGGTCCACGTGGTGCGTCTGAAACCCTTTTACGGACGCTGACGAACTTCCTTATTTTTGTTTTCTTTGCTACGGGTGTTTTTCTTTATTACTTTCATTTGTATGCAGCATCGGGTCGAAGCTTTTTAAGAGGGGGGTATTGACACGTGTGCGTATCTTCATCGCGTGACCACGTTTCGCCGCCTAACAAATGTAATCGCACTGCGTGGGACGCGCCTGCATGTATCCGAAGTTTCTGGAAATTTATCGATGCTTCTATCCGCTGTCTGTTGTCGCCGAACCTTATGTTATGTGATTTCATCACCTGACGCGAATGGTGTAGAACATTGTGGAAGCCACGCGGGCCCGAACGATTAGTCTGGAAAATTCGACGACTGCTCTATAAATGCCGACGCGCTTGGCCCGCTGATCAGATTTTCGACGATCGCCGACCGTGTTCGCGGCTATCGTTGTGCTATAAGTGTTGCCTGTCTTGTGGGCACAGGTTCGCCCAATAAAAGTTAGTTTTGCCGTTCACAGTATTGCGACCGTGTTCTTCTACGTCACCACCACGTGACACTATCATACCCACCTCCAGGCTCGCCCAGCCCCCATGTTCCCCCAAACTTAGGCTTACCCACCCCTATATCACCTCAAGTATAGCTTGGGCAACCCCCATATCAGCTTAAAATTCGCTTCGCTCACTACCATTTCCCCCGAAATTTATGTTGGGCCAATCCCATATTGCTACCAAATTCAGCTTAGCCCATCCCTGTATCACGCCAAATTTATGCTGATGCCAGTTCCAATTTGAAGTTGGCCTCCCCACCCCTTTTTATGAAGACCTATGTATTCATATGGGAAACGCGTCAACTTTTTGGCGTTGTAGACACGATTTTGCACGATTTTGCTACCAAATTGCTGGGGTATTCGCCAAAGAAGGCTGCGCATTAAAATCAAATGCACCGAACGAGGGCCGCCATATGTTGATCCTAAATGCTGACGGCTAGCCAAGCTAGCTTCTCTGTTGAGCGACCGGGGCAGACACAGCACGAGACATTTATTCAAATGGTTTTTTTACGGCCACATCTACGGATTCATACCAGTTGGTTGTAGGGAACACATTAACAGTAGCTATTAATCCAGACGCTGCACATCTTCTAGTTGGTACATTTCTTATTTGGATGAATCTTTAGAAATAACTAACGTTCGGGCGGCGACATTTTGTTCCACACGAATGTTGCATAGGAATGGCACTGGCCACCGGGTGGCATTGTGACCCAGGTGGACCTGATTCGCTCAGAGTGCGTGCCAATAAGGACAGCCGAAAGTCGAAGAAAACGGATCTTCCAGAAGAACGCAATAAGAATAGCCATAATGTTCTCCCAGGTTCCGCGCTACAAAGCACTAAATTTTTTTTTTGCATAAGACAAAGCCATGCGCAAGCTTCTAGTGATGATGTCCAATGAATACAATCTTCATAAAAGAAAGGGCCTAACAAATTAACATGACACTGCTACGTTTTAGGAAGAAAAAATAGAAAACATAATATTTCAAGAGCGCCGCTGACAAACCAGAACGGAAAGCAAATCTTGGGTGTTGTGTTTCTGCCATCTAATGAGAGACTACAAAACTAGGTCCTACGCGGCTTAAAAAAGAAGTGCGAAGCGGGAATCGAACCGCGGCCACCGTGACGCGGCATGATAAATGCGCGAGATTCTACTACTCGGCCATGGCTTCCGAGGCTTCGCCAAGCAGTCCTCTCATTTTTTTATACATTTCACGAAGAGTCTCACGACAGTGTTAGAAAAATTGTTTTTGGGAACAGTGTTACGCCACGTGTGGAGAGTCCAGAAAGGCATCAATCGAAAGCTGAGTCTACGGACTACATACGCTTCACAGGGTATTACGATAGACGGCGTAGTTTTAACACAGGCATCGTTCTTGCCTCGAAAATTGAGTACAAATTTTCGTTGTTTCCATAGGCTTCCATTGCTAAATCTTTAACCGCTATGGGAACAAAATTCTTACGTGCCATAGCGTGATCACTGCATTTAGCTCGTGGGGATTGTCTTCCAGAACATGTCTGTCACCTGCCTTTTTCAATAATCGACCTGCATCTTTTGTTATTCGCAAAAAACCCGCTCGTTCCATTGAAAACGCACTAGCTTCGTGCCGGGCCCGCTTGGGGCGCTAGTTGGTACGTGTCCAGAATAGCTGGATATGTTCGCTATTTATCATATTGGTCACTCATGTAACGCACTCCTAGCCAGGGAGGTAAGGTTACAAAGACCCTTGTCATCACGTTTTTTGCAATTTTTGAAGCAAAGTCATCAAGAAGGTCATTAAGTTTATCATTAAGCAGTGATTCAATTTTCTGAAATTTTTCAGCCAGTTCAGCATTTGTAGGCATATTGTAGTGCAGGCAGTAACTCAAGGAAACACTAGTGAGCAGCAGTCACATGTAGATGCGCAAATTGTGAAGAAAATAAAAGTAAAAAAACAACCAGCAGTGGAAAAGGCAAATATTTAGAAGACGTCCTTATTCCTGCAAATGCTGCTCAGAAGCGGACCTTTCCTTTTTATGTCCACTTGAAGCCAAGCAGCGCGGGCTCAGTGGTGCTTAGAGTCAGAGGCGTGGTAAGGCAGCACGTAAAGGCAGGGGGGCAACTGAGCGCGTGGCAGTTGTGGAAAAAATTAAAGGAAGAGGCGAGGAAAGCTGCGCTTTGAAAGAATGATGGCCACGTTCTGCGTGCTTCGCTCGAAATAACGTCAAAGCGCGTATGAATTGTGTTACGTCAGCCCGCGGCATAGACGTCTGTGTCGGCCTCGTAGCCGTGGGCCGTTTTAGCTTCGCGTTTCTTTCGGCCCCCTCTACTCTTTTTTTACGCGCTCAGACATTACTGCGAAATGCGCTCATTTCGCATTTTTCGGTTGCCCGCCGTCCAGAGCTGGGAGCGACGCACAGAGAACGTGGCTGCAAAGCGACGATGAAGCAAAATGGATGCACCTTTGCACTACGCTTCATCGGCTCCGAAGCGGAGCGGGGTCAGCGTGCTACGGTGCCGCTGCTGACATGCTCGTGCACTGGCGTTCCCGCTGAGTGGTTCCGTGCAAATCGCTAGGATGTATCGCCACGAGTGGGGCGTATCACAAAAGGTCAGGAAGAATTATCTACTCGAACAATAGCGTAAATTTCGTTACATACTGCAGGCGATTGTATTCGCAAACACACCATGACGAGTTTGGGCTCGTGAATGCATGACTAGAATTTTGAAGCAAGATAATTTTATTCGACGTGTTTTACGGGAGCACTGTGAATTTGCGCACCGTTTTATTTGATAAACATGGCTCGTTTGCAAAAACACAAGATTCCCGATCGAGCAGACACCCATTGTTTGCCACCGTGTGCTATGTGCAGTGTTCGCAGTTGTTATTAAACCTGGCCAATATTCGGTGCCCTTCTACATGAACAATAGAACACCACACATATGCTGTCTCACCTAGTTCTTGCAAGCGTTCACCTAATCAGCAAAACTTGTTAAGGCAGCCGAAAAAGCGTTTGCAAAATTCAATAATTACAAAACTCGTCCTACTCCAAGGTTATCATGCATAAGTCACTGCATATGACACTGCTTATGGAGGGCGCACTAATCATATTATTAAGTCGTTTTCAAGAATGCTCACGACCGTATTGCGTTAGCGGAAAATGATGATGTTGCTTGAGCTCGCAAGAATGGCATTGCAGAAACCGAAACGTTTACACCGGTCCTACGCCAATGGCATTCATTTATGTGCGAACATTTGTGCTAGTTAATAGAGAACAGTATTGCAGCCGTGTCAATCCAAGCAGTGTGTTTCGTTCTTCAAGTCAGGATGGCGCGTACCTCGCAAGGGCCGTTCGACTCCCCCTGCTTATTAAAGTGCCTCGTACAGTGCGAGTCATGACATGCTTGTTCTTCGTAATAAAACAATAAATACGATTACTTATATAAACGCATTCAGCCCCGGCTATCTCTGAAACATAGAGACCTGTCAACGTGGGGCCGCATGATATTCAACGGTTTCTTTATTAAAGTATAACATATTGGATGTTGTAAGGAAATTGCTGGCTGTTGTTAGCGATAACAGCCAGTGCTGGAAAGCACTGGCTGTTATCGCATCGTCTAACGTTCCACTTGAACTCCTTGGAAGGTAACCTAACAATACGCGGGTGTGCCAAACTTTCTCGTGCCGTAAAAGATATATCAGGCCGTGTAGGCGCTGTAGGCGATATATGGTGGCCTATGGGCAAGGAATCCACCAAGCCCGTCGACTGCTACGTCAGGTTGTAGGAATGAAGCAAAAAGGGTTTATTGGCTTAGTTACACGGCTGCAATTATGGAGGCCCACTCCATGCAGGAGCAAGTTAAACATTCAAGTTCATATCAGAACTTTCGGCCCCACTGCTCGAAAAGTCGTTTTGTGGACCCGCGAAGAGTCAGTGTCCACGCTGCGTTGACCTCTGGATAGGCACTGATGGTTGGGTGGTGGTTTCCTTCTTGGCTACCGTCTAACTGTGAATCCCAGGCCGCCGTTGTTGTTTGGTAGCAGTGGATGGGGTCCCCCTTTCATCCTTTGCTGATGCTGCGAGGTAATAGTCAGGTAGCGGTCTTTCTTGCGACCCGTCAAGAGTAGACGTCCACGCTGCGTTGATGTCTGGATAGGCGCTAATGGATGGGCGGGTGTTGGCCTTGCCGCAAACGTGCAATTAACGCCTTTATGGTGTAGAGACGTAGCAGCATGCATAAACCTAAATATTTACGGAGCGCCACGGCGACTCCCACGCCGAAAGTGAAAATGTGTTTGGAATTTCCACAGAAGTGGCTATCGCAATAAAGTATAGCTGTAGTATAGCAACTCACATCAGAGTTTCTCAATAAGCACCTACGCTCTCTAAATATGGGGGCCCTGCGCACCATTTCAGAACAAACGCGTTTAAATTTCACAGGTTCCCAAAACTAGGGACCCTAAAACGTAAAACTATTTCAATCTGTTCTTAGTCGAATCTCATGACGTCAAATTTACGTAACCACCGACGCAAGCAACGGTTGGTAACCCCAAAGCCCAGTCAAACGCATTTCTCATTTATAGGATGTCACTTTCTTTTGCTTTCAAAGCGAATAGCATTGTCTACATTGAGCAGTTTATTTTTATTTAATTGGCTGAGAAGACGCGAGGAGTGCGCTCAAGTGGAGAGGGTCTCGATGGAGCCGAGCAAGAGCAGTAAAAGTACATAACCGGATGAGGATGGTAGTGCCGGTGACTGCGATTGGTCCGCTTGCGCTTACTGAGCTTGTGGTGGCTGGCGGAAAATCGCGGTGGCCTGTAACGGAAAATTAAAGGTGTAGCTAAAACGGATCCTCAACAAAGTAGAGCTGGAACAAGAATGTCGTACACGTGCCGAACGGTCCCGGTAACGTTATTCTACCCCGCGAAATATTTTATTAGGAATAAATCCACGCTCCCCGGCAGCTCCGAGTTGCCAGTGCCACAGCAACCGGTGGTCCGTCATCTATTCCTTTCGGAATAGGACAGTCTCCATCTATTCAGAAAAAAAATTCAGTTTTGTTGGGCATATTAATGCGTCTTTAACGCGCACACGTCACTTTGATGCTGTGAGCTTCTGCGGCTTCGTGACATCGCGTGACAGACAGGCAATGTGGGCGAAGGCTGAAGAAGTTTCAGTGATAGCAATTGGTCAAACAGTGCATTTTTCGCTCATGGCCAAAAGTTATCCAATGAGAAATTTATTTTTCCTTCGTTCCGTCGAATCTTGTATAATCAGTGTGCACATATGACATGACAGACAGGCGCAGTGGATGGTGGGTCCAAAGTTTATTGTCCAGAAGTGGAGGGCAAATTCTTGCAAAATTGGAATGGAAAAGTTTGGAATAGCTTTACTTGAGAGAGCCCTAGGTCTGCGACGAGAAATGTTCGTAATACCGAGGTGCAGTACCCATCTAAATGAAAGTGCTGGCTTGAGGCATCAGGTGTATTTCTTGGCCCGTTGTACAGATTCCTTGAATGATGGTATTTGTCGCCGCAGAGGCATCAGAAGCTATAAGACAGACGCCGTGAAGATATCCAGATTAATTGAGAGCTCACTGCGTGTTTTCGACGCGCCGAAAGCTCAGCAGAGGAGTCTCTTTAAGCGAAGCTTTCTTTGCAAGCCTTACCTGTCCCTTCTGACCGTGGGTATTGTTACTGTCTTGCCGAATACGTCACACCGCGTGGGCTCAGATGATGATGATGTGTGGTATTTTGTGGCGCAAGGGCCAGGTTTGGCCAAAGAGCGCCATGACAAGTGGTAGTGCTAACGATGTATTATGGAAGATGTGACTTGGCTGCAAAGTGGCCTAAAAATAGTCGCTGTAAAGTGCGCAAAATCTACATGCTATAAAATTATGGCGATGACTATGAACATTAAAATCCATCGTAAAAGAATGATGCATTGTTTAAAATATGCGACATGTTAAATTGCTTACAGCACTACTGCCTCACCCGAGCCCTTGAACCACTAGGGCCTAGAGGCATGTGCTATTCAAAATAATTATCGCAGCGGCATCCTCTGGAGAGAGGAAGCGCTACGAACGTGTGGGGCTAATAACATGCAACACAACATCTTTCAAAAAACCTAGGACGGCGCTGGTGTCAAAGAGTGGTTCTGGACCAAGTAACATAACAGGATGAAGGGGGATGTGGTGGCGGTATGCTAAGAGAAAATGTTTTTTTCTTTCGGATTCGGCTTCCCGACACTCCAGTAGGACGTGGAGGACGGTCAGCCTTTCCCCGCATCTACCACAGGTTGGAGGCTCGTTTCCCGTGAGTAAAAAGTTATGTGTGCCAAAAGTGTGTCCTATTCTTTGACGGCAGAATAGGACATCTGTCCGGCGGGATTTTGTTACAGGAGGCCAGAAACCTAATTGTGGCTTTATTACATGCAGTTTATTATTTATTTCTTCGTCCCACATGCGTTGCCAGTGGTTTCATAGTTTCCTTCTTAAGAAAGGCTTCAGGTCTGTGACAGGGACCGAAGCAGTAGAGTTAACTGCATGCAATGAGATTGATGTGGCCATCTGGTCGGCTAGAACGTTTCCCTCGATGCCCCTATGTCCAGGCACCCAGCATATGATCACATGTTGGTTAGATATATATGATTTGCACAGTGCGGAGTAGAGTTCACTAAATACTGGATTTTTGTGATTACAGAAAGACATCAAGGCCTTCACAACACTGAGGGAGTCCGTATATATAACTGATTTCGGGAGTTGTGATTTATTTATGTTTTACGGCCGACAGCAGTGCGTAGGCCTCAGCCGTAAAGATGCTAGTTTCCGGACGCAGTACGTCGGATTCCGAGAAGGATGGACCGACGGCTGCATAGGACACCCCGTCGTGGGACTTTGATGCGTCTGTGTAGAACTCTGTGCAGGAGTATTTGTGCTGGAGTTCCCGGAAATGCATTAGGATTTCAATCTCTGGAGCATGCTTTGTGACTTCCACGAAAGATATATCACATTGTATGAGCTGGCACTCCCGAGGAGGTAGCAGCTTGGCTGGATGCATTAGGCGAGGCTCGAGGAGTGGAACGTGCATTTCTTCACTAAGCTCGCTCACACGCAGCGAGAAAGGCTGTCTTACGGAGGGACGATTGCGAAAGAGTGTAGCATAAGTCATGTCATTAATGGTATTAAAACAGGGATGTTGAGGATTTGAGTGGACTTTCAGAAAATATGTATGGCTGATGTATGTTCTCTGCAGATGAAGTGACCACTCATTTGATTCTACATATAAACTTTGTATGGGACTCGTTCTGAAAGCGCCAGTGGCCAGTCGGATTCCTAGATGGTGCACTGGGTCTAGCATCGTTAGTGCGCTCGGGGCGACAGAGTGATAAATCACGGCACCATAGTCTAGTCGCGATCGAATGAGGCTTTTATATAGATTCATTAAACACTTCCTGTCACTACCCCACGTAGTCTGGAACAGAAGTTTCATTATGTTCATTGTTTTCAGACATTTTTCTTTAAGATGTTTAATGTGGGGGACGAAAGTGAGTCTGTAGTCAAGTATGACACCTATAAATTTGTGTTCTTTGTTTACAGGTATCTGTTGTCCACACACTTCTAAGCAGGCATCCGGAACCAGGCCTCTCTTCCTTGTAAACAAAACACAAGAACTCTTCTGAGGATTGATTTTGAATCCATTTTTCTCTGCCCACCCTGACACCTTGTTCAAACCATGCTGTACCTGTCTCTCGCACACTGCGAGGTTACAGGATTTGAAACCCATTTGAATGTCGTCCACATAGACGGAATACAAAATGGCCGGTGGTAAGGAAGCACGAAGTGTTGCCATCTTAACAATAAAGAGTGTGCAACTGAGCACGCCACCCTGGGGTACACCGGTTTCTTGTGCAAAAGGATGTGACAGCACATTGCCTACTTTCACCCGGAAGGTACGATTGGACAAGTAGCTTTTTATTACGTTTAGCATATTACCATGAATGCCCATTTCTGACAAATCTTTCAAGATTCCGTAGCGCCAGGTCGTATCATACGCCTTCTCCATATCGAGGAATATCGATAAGAAGAACTGTTTGTGTACAAACGCGTCACATATATGTCCTTCAATACGTACAAGATGGTCGGTTGTGCAGCGCCCTTCTCGGAAGCCACACTGAGAGGGATCAAGCATTTTGTTTTGTTCAAGGAAATGGATGAGTCGCCGATTTATCATTTTTTCAAATACCTTACACATGCAGATTGTGAGGGCTATCGGGCGGTAATTTGCCACTGAAGAAGGGTCTTTCCCTTGTTTCAGAACAGGGGACCACAATGGCTTCTTTCCATGCCGTTGGAAGGTACCCTGCGTCCCAGATAGTGTTGAAAAGTGTAAGTAGTGTTACTTGCGTGTCATTAGAGAGTTTTAGCTCAGCGGGTTTACGTTTCGCTCCGCTCTCGGTCTCCACCGTTGCGCCAGCGGAGCGGCTCGCGAAAAAAGAATTTTAGCCCGGCGGATCACTCACCCGCTCGAGCGGAGAGAGCGGGGCGCTCTGCTTCCCCACCTAGTGGTCCGAATAGGAATTACTGAGAAATAAATTTGAATTACGCTTGCTTTTATAATGCAAGAAATGTTGAATAAAGATATATTACATGTTCTCAGTACATTATTTGTTAATAATATACTGAGTACTAATGTACGGGTCAGCGCCGCAGTCGCCGTCGTCGATGCAGAACTGCCGGCGTTCATGTTCGCGGCTGCCATCTTGCATTTCCCATACACGCCCGCGCGCGCTTACGCACGCTCGCGCGCTGCGTCTACCCTCCGCTGGGGAGTGCTTTCCAGCGGGCGTAAACGCTGCTCCGTAAAACCGCTGGCCGCCTCAGCGTTGTGCGCATGCGCAGTCGTGTCTCCGCTCGCCCGCTCCGCTCCGCTGGCCGTAAACCCGCTGGGCTAAAACTCTCTATTGTGTAAGTTTTTGAGCATTTCATACATGATTCTATCGGATCCCGGTGCAGAGCTCTTGCATGCGCTCAAGGCAGCTTTCAACTCGGCAGCACTAAAAGGGCAATTGTACGGTTCATTCTGTCGGCATTTATTGATGAGTGGCTTGCATTCTTCTATTTGTTTATATTTTAGGAAGGATTGCGAATAATGATTTGAGCTTGATACACTCTCAAAGTGCTCCCCAAGTGAGTCGGCCTGATCTTTCAGTGTATCGCCCTGTGTATTTACTAGAGGGAGTGAATATGTTTGCCGCCCTCTAATCCTATTAACCCTGTTCCAGGCTTTGGCCTCATCTCTGAACGAGTTAATACTCGCTAAAAACTTGTGCCAGCTTTCTCTTCTGGCCTGCCGGCGGGTTCTCCTACCTTGGGATTTTATTTTTTTAAATTTGACAAGATTCTCAGCGGTGGGAGAAGCTCGCAGCAACCCCCACGCCTTGTTCTGATTCTTACGGGCGGTCCGACATTCGCTGTTCCACCACGGTACACGTGGTTTGCATTCCGAACCACTGACTTCGGATATGCATTTTGATGCGGCATCTATTATGAATGCTGTAAGATAATCCACAGCAGCATCAATTTCTAAAGAAGACAGGTCAACCCATGAGATGCAAGAGAGAGTTCGAAATTTATGCCAGTCGGCTGTGTCTATCTTCCGCCGAGGAGCTTGTGGAGGATATTCGTTTTCTTTAGATGTTTTTATCAGTATGGGGAAGTGGTCGCTCCCGTAAGGATTGTTCATAACTTCCCATTCGAGTTCAGGCAGTAT
Source organism: Dermacentor variabilis (assembly GCF_050947875.1). Taxonomy (NCBI): domain Eukaryota; kingdom Metazoa; phylum Arthropoda; class Arachnida; order Ixodida; family Ixodidae; genus Dermacentor; species Dermacentor variabilis. The sequence continues at coordinate 176,754,828 of NC_134570.1, read as the reverse complement.
AGACGGGGAAACTAGGCTGAGGTCAATTGATGAAAATGTTCAGTTGGCGAGAGAATAATATGTGGGTGCCTTCTTATTCAGCAGGCATGCACCAGAAGAGAAGAGGAGCTGTTCAACAAGACGACCTGGCGCATCTATTCGAGAGTCGCCCCACAGGCTGTTGTGCGCATTGAAATCCCCAAGTACAACGTAAGGTTCTGGCAATTCATCTATGAAGGACTGAAATTCATGTTTGCTTAGTTTGTAGTGTGGGGGTATATAAATCGAGCAAATAGTGATACGTTTGTTTAGCAAAACAATTCGAACCGCCACTGCTTCGAGGGCCGTTCGTAGCTGTAAATGTTGACAGGCTATGCTTTTATGAGTGAGAATCGCAACACCACCGGATGATGAGACGGCATCATCGCGATATTTGCGAAACGTAACATACGTGCGGAGGAAGTTTGTGTGTTTCGATTTTAGGTGTGTTTCCTGTAAACACAGCACCTTTGGATTATGTTTGTGGATGAGTTCTTGCAAGTCATCAAGGCTTCTAAGGAGTCCTCTGATGTTCCATTGAATTATTTGTGTATCCATATTTAATATAAATAAGTGCTGTGTGTACGGAAATAGAAATTATGCCTTAGATTACAGAGCTCTTTCAAGGCCCTGTAATCGGGGTTTTGCCCTTCCTGGAGCCTTCGAGGGAGCCTCGCCGCTCCTTAGGCGCTTGGCGCGCCGTGAGGACAGGTGAAGTGTCCATTGCCTCTTGCGAGGCGCCGGACACATGCTCTTGCGAGCGAGAAGTTTTCTGTGAGGGTCCTGCCTCAGAAGGCAAGACCCCTGCGCCCACCAGCCCGGAGGTCGATGGGGCTCCCTGAGGGATCTGGCTGCGCCGGCTGTTGCCAGCGCTGGATGGGGCCGGGGAGGTTAGGGTAGCCTCGGCTGCGCCCACCTTCGGGGTCGTTGGCCCCGCCTGCTGTGTTGGCGTAGCAGCGTTAGCTGCAGTCGCCGAGGGGGCGGATGGCGTCACTGCCGCCTCACTGGGTGTGGGTCGGACAGCCGCCGGAGGCCGTTGTGGCGCTGCCCCCTGACGCGCCACTTCGGCAAATGTGTTCTTAGGCAGGTATGCCACCCGCCTACGTGCCTCCTTGAATGATATATTTTCTTTCACTTTAATCATGACAATTTCTTTTTCTTTTTTCCAAGATGGGCACGACCGCGAGTACGCGGCGTGCTCTCCATCACAGTTTACACAATGCAAAGAGTTCGCGCAAGCTTCAGACGTGTGTTCATGGGCACTGCATTTTGCACATGTTTGGCGGCCTCGGCAGCTCTGCGAGCTGTGGCCAAAACGTTGGCATTTGAAACATCTCAGGGGATTTGGCACATACGGTCTTACTCGGAGCTTGATGTAGCCGGCCTCGATTGCCTCGAGGACACTTGAATTGAAGGTGAGTATTAAGTGTTTGGTCGCGATTTCTTTACCATCTCGCCTCATCTTGATTCTTTTGACATTTATAACATTCTGTTCCCTAAAGCCCTCCAAGAGTTCAGCCTCAGAGAGCTCCAGCAAATCATCGTCCGAGACAACGCCGCGGGTGGTATTCATCGTACGGTGCGGGGTTACTACGATTTGGGTCTCCCCAAATGATACTAGTTTAGGCAGTTTTTCAAATTGTTTCTGATCGCGGAGCTCCAAGAGGAGGTCACCGCTAGCCATCCTCGACGCCTTATAGCCTGGGCCAAAAACTTCCGTAAGGGACTTCGATACAAGGAATGGGGAAATTGTTCGCACTGGTTTAGCTGGTTTTTCAGAATGGATGACGTGGAAACGAGGGAAAGATTCTTTTTCCCGACCAAAAAATTTGAATACTTCATCGGTGCGCCCTCTTTTCTGAGGGCCATCAGGGAGTGGGGGGAAGGAGTTAGCCATAAGATATGTGAGATTTCGGCAGTAACGCCAGCCACCCACCGTGGAGTCCTACAAGGGGACGCTGCAGGACCTGTGAAACACGGCCTGCAAACGCCAGCTGTACATTACCACTATAACCAAATATGAAATAACCAAGGTTGGCTATCCACACAAGGTTAACCCTTGCTGCCTGGAAAAATTGGAAGTAAAAGGAAACCAGAAGAAGACAGGAAAGGTGGAAAGTGAGGGAAAGACGAAGATAATAGGGAGAGAGAGACAGGAAAAGGCAACTACCGATTTCCCCCGGGTGGGTCAGTCCGGGGGTGTCGTCTACGTGAAGCAGAGGCCAAAGAGGTGTGTTGCCTCCGCAGGGGGGCCTTAAAGGTCCGAACACCCGGCATCGGCTCAGCCTCCAGGATCCCCCTTTCCCCGGACACGGCTAGGCCGCGCACGGTTAGACGCGGGAGAGTCCAACCCTCGTGTGCTCGGGTACGTGGTGTCGCAACACACCAAACGCCTGCTGACGCAGACGCCCCTGCGGGGCAGCGTGGGCTCAGCAAAACGATTTCACGAGATCGAAACTATGTTTCCCTACACAGCAGCCTGATGCTCTAACTACGAGGCTACCATCGCGGGCATATGCTTTTCTCGTGTAAACGCCGAGTAGGTCTTTAAGATGGCTGGCGTGTGCATCACGTGGCGTACCATGTTTGTGCGCACGTACTAGACAATAATACTTTAGTGTTCGCTCTCGGAATAAAATATCTTCGGAGAATAGCGTGTGCATTCTTGCATGCAAAAGGCCACAAAAGTTCTTGTGCACTCCGTGAAGGATACTGAACTGTTTGAACGCTTGTGACAGTGGAGATTCATCTGCCACTGGCTGCAAATGACTGACTTTTTGTTTTCTTTTCTCTCCTTACCCATTCTTCCCCTTTCCCCCTCTTCAAGTGTAGGGTCCCGAACCGGGCCCGTTCTTGGTTGACTTCTCTACCTTTCCATCCTCGTCTTTCTCCAGTATTCGCTTCACGACGGCTTGGTTCTATATACATTCCAACGTGTGTATTAGATCTGCATACTTCCTTTTTCACCTTCGGCTCCCTTGAGAATAAACCTCCGCGGCCAGAAAGCTTCACTGTGATCTCACGCTAAGCAGCTAAACGCCACAGGCACTAGGCCATCCCGATGGGTTGAACCCTGCTGCAAAATTAAACACTATAATAAGGCAGTCGCTAATCCCAGTTACATGGAAGAACACGTTCGCATATGTATGCTTTGCGTGAATGCTTAACGTTATTACGCTCCTTCATTTAGTACCCAAAAGCTTCCTCTCCTTTATGGCTCAGCAATGATTTGCTAAAGTAATTTAAGAAATTGTCCCTCTCTTGATCTAAGACTCACTCCATCTTTTCAACATAAATGTATACATCTATGTGTGCATCTGAAATGCATAGTGGGATAGTCGGATCGATCAATAAGTTTTTGGGAAGCTGACAGCGTTAAGTTCAGTTCTAGCTGTATAGCGCAAGTGTGGCAATGCGGATTGTGCAGCTGCTGCAGATTTCGAACTGTATTTTGATTCAGTGACGGTGAGTTTATACCCTATTGAAGAACAGCTGTTGTTACATGCCCGCGAGTGTACGCCTAGAGTGCTGTTACTTCTGCCCAGCGTAGTCTTAGTCAAGGTGAATGCAAAAAAAAAATCATGTCAACCAAAGTCAACGCAAAAGAAGACATGGTCTACGTAATAAGTACACACATACAGGGTGTCCCAACTAACATGCACCAAGATTTAAGAATATGCAGATGCCACGTAGCTGTACAGAACTAAATTAATGTTCTTTGCCATCGCTTGGAAATACTCAGTTTATTTTTCGCATTCCGCCTACTCGCCCAATTAGTCTTAATTAATTATTCAGCTTCAGAAATATAATAACTAGATGAAGAGGGTCAATGAGAAAATTGTAGAGCAACATGAAAAGCTCCCGATACAGCTTTCTGTACTCAGTACGTGCTACATAAAAGAGTTTTCCCGAGCGTGAAAGAAGTCCGCCAGCACGCGCAAGGGCGGCTCGATCGTGGAGTTGTTTTTCAGTGATCTACGTTTGTGCTGGTAAAGCAAAAGCGATTATTTCTTTTTTGCTTTTGCGTGTCTGCATCTATTCCTGCTCCGTGTTTCACGCCCCCCGCCCACCCAGCCCGCATTGTGATAACGCCGCACGCAAGAGCAAGTTGATTTCCATAGCGGAAGAAATGCTGATTCTTCACACCCTTAATCACGTACTTTTGGGCAAAGCAAGCACGTACCGCCGCCTTTGCATATTCGCCACCGACTTCTTTGTGTCCGACAGAGTGACGGCAAGCCGCAGAGCCTGCGATTGCGAAATGTTAATGCAAGCCCGACCATGAGAAAAAGCAACAAAGCGTGATTTAAGCGCTGATAGCTGCGGCATCAGGCAAGCGCGTGACGCTTTTATCTGAACGTTCGCCTACATATACCGCCAACAAAGCGATCGAATTCTTTACTGCCAGTGTTTCTCACTTGTGTTCTAGTCACCTCCAAGCAGGAAGATGCAAATACTTCGTTACTTGGCTGTCGGCGCGGTCCTAATCGGGGCCGCTTCGGCGTTGATTAGGTGAGACGCTGTTGCTGGCATGCGCAGCTTGATGCATATCTTCGTTTTACTTCTGTACGACTATAAAACAGAAGGACACTGCTTTTTCCTTGTTTCTACGCAAGTTTTAACTGCACCTCTATGCGGCCGAATACCGGCAGAATAGCCAGACATCTCTTCGGTTTCTTTTAAAAATAACTGGATTAATTTTGAAAATATGTTGTTATCTTATACTGAAACATGAAATTTAGGATATATTACAAGTTTTCTCTCCTTGGACGCAACAAAAAGTATGTTAGCTCACGTTTATATACGTTGTTCTATGCATCTATACTATAACATCAAATGTAGCGTACCCAGACCTAGCTCCAAAAATTCTTGTACTCACTTCACCTTGTTCACCTGCTCAGCTACATTTTGTGCCTTTTTCGTCATACTGTCCTTATCGTGGACTGATTGTGCGTTCAGGGGACTCTAAACTATTTCAGAAGCTGTGGAACTTGCTATATTGTTCCTGTGTGTGCGCATCTTAAAGCGTAGCTTTCTTTCGGAACCTTCCCAAAATGTTTCTGACTGTGCCTGCTGGCTGGGTGCTGCTGTCCTGCCGGATAGCTCATACTAAAAGAAAGTCAAAGTTCTGCCCTGAAAGCGAAGCATCAATTGCGATAGCAAATTAGTAGACAGTTGTACCAAATAAGCATAGTTGTTTTATCAACCGTATAGATTTGTAAAGCTTCGCTTACTAGCTAAACTAACCAACATGGCATCACGTGCGCACAAGCAAACATTAACTCATCTCACTCGATGATCGCAGGAACTCGCCGTCAAAGCGTTAGGCAGAGGAAATGAAGCAGCAGCAGCGAGTTAATTGACCTTCGTGTTGCCTCTCGCTCGAACACGAACTAAACACAAAGCTTTCAGCCGTCGTCGCACCTACTCTGTCGCCATCACATATTGCTTTCAAAATAGAGCCCGTTTGGCCGCACCATACGCAGCAGCAACCGGAGTAGAACGCCCCTCCCCCTCGCTCCCGTGCCCCCGGTACCTTGCGCCATCTTTTGTCGCGTCTACATTTTCGTCTCTTTCCTTGAATGCGCGTGCGAGATTTTGTCGTCTGCTCACCCTCCCGCGCTATCACTCGTCCATACAGCATACGGTGCGCGGCGACGATGTTATCGCCTTTGGTCTTTATACGGATCGTTACGGCGGTAGGGATGGTCACATATTCTTTTTTCTATTGGATTAAGGATTAACCATCGATCGTGTCATGCCTTCATATGATAATCGCTTTCGACGCAGGGTCTTTTATCGATTAATTCATTAATCGAAATTTTTGCCGGGCACTTCGAAAAGGTTGAAACACAGTTATCTACTTTAGCAGGAGCCTATTTTAATGTTTGAGAGGTGGAAGCAAGTTAGAATTACAAGTGTATAACGTTTGATAAAGAATAATCCCTCATTTGCTAAAGACTGAATAGATTTGGCATTAGTGACCTTTGAAAAGACAAACAATATGTGTCATAATATGGCAATTAGAGTAGAATTAAACAAGATACATGGCGCTCGTGAGTGCATGTGCTGCACAGTTAAACAAGAAATTAAACAAATGACAACAATGAAAGGTGAAGTCCAACGAAAATGTGCAATAAATTGCAATATGCACAGGGGAAAATAGCATTACCGATTCAGGATTTTGAGCCACAGGCTCTTTTCCACAGAGGAAGGAAACACAATTGCCTTTGTTGTTTGGTGAAACCGACACCTTTGAATGTCCACACAACCAGCACGCGAGAACCGACGCTCGGAAACTATAGGTTTCGTGGAATAGACATGAGCTCCATGGCTATGTGAAAAACATGCTCCAAACTGGCGCGAATGCTGCGCCACGTCTTTAGTAGAGTGGGAGTGGCACGACGATCGACGACTTGGTTTCTAATGCAATGAAGTGCGATGGCATTTCAAGCCGCTGGTTTCAAGTGGCGTGGTGGCGTGTGGGGGAAGAGTGGGGAAGCTCTCGGCTCGGCATCACTCGGCACTCGCAAAAACAGTCGACAATCGCTCTACGACAGCCGCACAGTCACTGCTCGTGCTCCCACATTCCAGCGCTATTTCAACATTTTGACGCCACTCCTACCAAACTAAAGAAAGCGATTAATCGAACATGTCGTATCAGTCAAGTCGATTAAACGGAAGGTGGACATCGATAAGGATTAATCGGTTTGGGCGGCGCTTTCAATCGATTAATCATTCACCGATATTACCCACTCTAGACAGCGACGCTAGAAATGCGCCTGGGGTGTCCATGAAATTGTTTTCGCATTAAAGGTTAATTGCGTGCCGAATACAGCGATCAAACCTCGGTTCCCAAGCACAGAATCCCGAAGCTCAAACCATTAGGCCAGAATCACTTTTGTTTCCTTTATTGTCTCACACATAACAGAGAACTCAGTGTTAACGTACATTAGGAAACTGTACACAAGTTGTACACACAATAAAACTGCCGAGATTTGGAAAATTTCATTCGCAGCTAAACCTCCATAGTGGCAACGCCAAAAAGCTCTTTCAGATGATCATCGCGTGTTGACGACGACTACGATTTCCACACCATAACAAATACCGAAAACGAGGTTTGGCCATGAAATTGGCTGTGCATTTGAAATCAGCAAGTATAACTAAAGAAATACCAGCTAGTGTAAGAGTTGTCAAGTCGTGTAGCACAGGTGGGCAATAGCTGATGCGCACGCGTTCCGTTGTGCAGAAAACGCAGCAGTGAAACGGAGCAACTTATAGCGCTTGGTCAACCGCTTCACGAAATCTTCGCGTCTCAACATTCCAAAATGCGCGTTTGATTTCCTTAATTTCCTTTCTATTTATCTACCTACACCGTCTTGCAATAGCCGCGTAATTGCTGCAACAGGTTTATTTCACGCTCTCTTGTAGTATTTAGCTTTTCCCACAAAGATACAGTTTAATGGGCCATCCAGTAAGACTATAGTTGCTAAGGTATTCTTCTCAATTCAACTAAATCCATGTGTAAACGCACAAATCGCATAAATACGAAAATTGTGGTCAAGTGGCGATGACAGTACTGAAATAAACCAGAACGCTTGCTTTACCTTCCCCCAGCAGGAAATGTGCGGGAAGTATTCGGGAGTACGGTAAGAAAGCTCCGAAAAGTAATCTGTAAGAAAAAAATGGCCATAGTTGACGTAACGTATGAAAGGACGGCGTTCTAAGGAGACACTGAGCTCACTGGTTGATTTGCGGCAACCATTGCTGACCAGTTATGGGAACCGAAAGCGTAATTACTGGCAAATCTTGCGCACGAGCAGCATACAGAAAGTACTACCCGGCTCTCAATGCCCTTATTATAAAAAAAAATCATGGACCATTCCACTCGGTGAAGGTGGATGATCAGCGAAGCTGTGTATAGCACACGACAAAGAGGTGACGCAGAATTCGGAACAAAGGTACGAACGCGCTTATTTTCTTTATTGGTGGTCGTAGTGACGAAAGGCACGCCCACACATAAATTTTTTTATACATCCGCGTTCATTCGTGTTATATATTCCTTGCATGCTTTCCTATTTTCATTGAGGCAAAGAATCTGAGACCGAAATTCCCGCCCCAACTGGCAGTGGGCCAGTGCCGTCAGCGCCTTCGCAGAGGAAAGTGCAGGGTGGAAACGCTGGAATGAGTGGCAACGGAGCCAGCTGTGGAAGAAGAAGACGACGGCGAACGCACGAGCAGTGGCACGAGCCATTGCTGAGGATGATAGGTTTTTGCTCACGCAGATTTGTTGAGGGACACGAGAAGGAGATTCTTGAATATGGGAAGGAAAGGTTGGGGTAAAGTGCAGCGCAGTAACTGTCTCTCAGCAGAGGACACCTCAACCGCGCTGCACAGGGGGTAGGGAATGAAAGTAGGGGGAGAGAAAGAGCACCATTGAGGGACACGAAAAAACACGGAACTCTGTACCCCGCCCCCCATATATAGCTTCACTCTGAAAATGAAGAAAAAAAAATCTCCTTAACAATGGGACGTCGCGATTCGCTCGCAAGTTCGATGGAAATACCAGCGCAATTGCAGGCGGGATTGGCCGCGTTATTCAGTTGGCGCCGCGATTAATCTGCACCATACGAAATAAATGGTAACGTGCATGCTCATTTCAAAGAGGCTGCGGTGGAGATAGCGCGCGGGCCAGGCTGTTGTGATAAGCACAAGTGTTCCAAAATCACGCCATTGCATTTCCTTGTGTTTACTTCCTACGAACAAGATAATGAAAATGCCTATTTCGGGCTGGTCACCGAAAGGGGCGCAACGCCCACCGACTAGGAGGAAGGGCGGTAAAAATATAAAAATGCAAGTTATCAAGAAGGAAAGGGAAAAGAAAGACCAAGACGACGTACGAAAGCAAAAGATGAAACAAATAAAAATCATAAATTAAGTTCTGCAATTTCACTTACCAGAACCACGATCGATTATAAGTCACATCACAGTGGTGGGCCAGGAATAACTTTGACCACCCAAGGGATCCTTCGCGTGCACCCAAATAACGGTGCACGATAATTGCATTCCGCCCTCGTGTGAATGTGGCCGCCATGGTTGGGGTTGAACCGGAGACCTCGTGCTAAGCAAGGGCTACGCCATGTAGCCACCATTTAACCACGGCGGGATAGAAAAAAGGCAGCCACTGCGAAACTACCTTAGGCTTTGCTGCGTTGCTCCACCTTCAGATTTGTGGCTCTGTTTTATGCCCACTGAAGCACGATAGCTTGTCACAGAATTCTGCAATTACCACTGCATTAAGTCAGCCAATTAAATCTTATGCCTGCAAATTTCCTAACCAGGTCATATCACTTGATCATCCGGCGTGTTCGAGGCGTTTGCCTTCCTTATCTGAAGATCCTAGGCGCCCTGTTACATAATCCTATTTGTTCTATAATGTATATGGCAGAACAAACAGGGGGATTATGCAAACGGACACACATGATTTTCCGATAAGGTTGCCTCCTCACCCATTCTGTAAGTCTAATAGCACGCCAACAGCACGCCAAACCCTGACAAGTACGAAGAATCTGGTGCGTAAAACTGTTCCTGCCAGAAGAAAAATCTGCGGACTCGACCATTAACTGGGACCGCTTCCAGACAAAAGAACAACTAAGGAATTTCAAGCCCGGCAAATGTGCATCGCCTATTCCCTGTAGCTTGCACAACTCACGAGCACCGAAAGCCTTCCACGGAGACGTGTTACATGATATCGCAGATCAGCTTGTTCATTCACTTCAAAAGCCTTGGCGCATTCAATTATTTGGAACACCGACACAAGCTAAAAAGTGTTTGTTACGCCACGAAGATGGCACAGGTACTTTCCGATGCTGGTTCTGACTCTGGATTTTGGAGATATATACAAGTTCTCATCTCTGGGAATAAGCCGAGGGCCCAGTATACAGATGCCGAACAACGGTGCTGCAGCATCGAGGACATAACAAGGATTTTCCGGCAAGCCGACCATTACATGTAGGAAGAAGGCGCGACATCTCACACGTGAAGTATGAGACAGTTTGGCGACCTTGTGCGCAATCCGCACGAAGCAGCCGAGTGCGTAAAAATAATTGAACAAACTGGGACTTGAGCGTGCTTCGATCGAGGAGCCTAGAGCTACATAGAAGTGGTGGAGTCAGCGACAGAAAATCGACTGCAGAGAATTACGTGAAAGTACATTCCCTTCTAGGTCATTCTGGACAAACATTTCCGCCACTAGCACTTCATCGGTTTCCCTGTGCATTACATTTACATTTAACACTTGAGCAAACATCGAAGAATGCTTTGCTTGACACCGATCACCACATTAGTGTGGAAGAAACGAACGCGAAGCCATGAAAATCTCAGAATGGCCGCTACAGATTGTAAAAAAAAATGGTCTCTTCAGCAATACCGTGGCTCGCTACATTGCTTCAACGCAAATCACACTTACATCGACAGCCGTAGTGAGATGGGGTATGCCACAATTCTTTTCTTCGCTTAATGGCAGAATGGTGCCCTCGATGAGGAGGTGGCTTGACGATGATTAGATGTCCATAATGGTGTAACTTAAATAAGAAGTAAAAATATACGAAGAAAAGGCGAGGGCAAGAAAGAGTGAACAGAAAACAGGCACTAAATAGCAACTACGGTGTATAGAACAAATATCGCACTTTATATTATAAGACATGACCTGATCTTAGCGCCTGTCTTGTAGAATGTGTTCCTTCTAGTCGTCTTTGTTGCGCAATCTTTTTAGTTCGTCGTTATGAACCAACGCACTCAAGTAAACTTTTTGCTAAGCCGTAGCGGACACGTACCACTTGCCCAACTAAGCTTTTTTAGTCGCTTTCGCAGTCAAACCTAGAAGGTTGTGTTGTAGCGGTGGAAATAATTCCATAACGAATTGTTTCATAATTGTGAGCAGCACAACACTCTGCAACAGCGAAGCCGAATTGGGTTTTTTTGTTGCACATAGGGGGTGTTAAAACTCAAACCTATTCCAATCTGTTTGTAGTTAATCTCCGCCATTAACCCTCCACGACTAGTCAAAAACTTTCGGGCCCCACCGACTTCGCCATTCTGTGACGCGATGTCACGAACACTGCCAAAACTATCCATGTGATATGACGTATATACATGGATCAAGCCGCTTTCCTGGCCTGTCTAGGCCAAGAAAACATCTGTTTTTTTTTCGATTCTACGCCGTTTTTGTCATTTGCCCTCCGCTATTGGTCAGCTTTCAACGAGGAGGGGGGGGGGGAGAGTCTGTCCCGACTGCGCCTGTCTGCTCCGCAACGTCACAAAATCAAAGCTCACACGTCAAAGTGACGTGTACACTTTAAAACTTCTTTAATTTAAATTGAACATGCTGAATTCCGAAAGTGAAATGTTTGCGGAATTACCGGAGAGTTCCCCGTTCCGTACGTAGTAGAGAATGGCTGCTGCCCGCTGATTGTTCGGGCGCTGGCCACTAGTAGATGAAGTGGAGAATGTGTTTCTTTGCATATAATAGACAAATTATGCGTGGCAGTAAAACGTTGTCCAGACCTTCCGGCGCACATACGACATCTTTATCCCAACTCTCCTACACTGAGTGCCCGTTTTAGCGAAATTGTCAAATTGCCGCTGCATGCCACCGCGATTTTCCACTAGCTACCGCAAGCTAAACAAGGCTGAGCAGACCAATCGCAGATGTTGGCACCACCCTCCTAATCCGGTTATCTGCTTTCACTGCAACCGCCACACCCTCTCCACTCTGCGCGCTGTTCGCCTCTTTTGACCCATTTAGATAAGAAAAAAACTGTAAAGGAAGGCAATGCTATTCACTTTCAAAGCAAACAAATTGACTTGCTATAAACGATACAATCGTTTGATTGGTTTCTATAACGACGCTCTTGGTCAACGCCCGACGCTTGCGCTGGCGATTACGCAAGTTTGACGTCATGATTTCGGAATAAAATAAAAATGAAATAGCTTTACGTCATACGGCTCGAGGTTGGCGTAAGTAGGGGGGTACGCTCGTCAACGGCGACAGCTGCTGCGTCAGTCCGCGGCGCCATCGTGTGTGAGGGGGATCACTGCTTCTGCTGGGAGCGATGGCAGGCGTCTACCAGTAAGGCTCGATGTTACGTTCGCTTGGGTGTTGTCGCCGCTGATAATGGTGGCAGGGTCTTCCCGCGACGAAGGGCCGCTCTTGTCGTTGGTGGAACGAAAGCGTAAGGAGGAAGGCGCAGTGCCGCGCAAGACGGGCTGCTCGGGGCGACGATGGCTGCGATATGGCGCCGGAGAAGCGCGCGTCGTCTTAATGGAAACAGCGAGTCGCGGCACCTGCTACAAATCACGACCACCCGTCACCCACGCGCTGCCGCTCGCGATCTCCCGATTAATGAGGCAGTCGCACCGCACTTCACTCCGTTTGCAGTGTGCCGCACGAGACAGATTGTCTACGCCAGCTACGCTACTCACAGTTTTCTCTTCCTAATACGCTGTTATAACTCAAACCTATTCCAATCGGTTTGTACTTAATCTCTGCTGTACATACCGTGCGCCTATATAATCACAATACGAAATATTGGCGCAGGAAATGAAAACGTGTATAGATGTGCGCCCATATTTCGCAATAAGGAGTATCTTAACCATGGGTGAATGTTTTCTGGCTTCAGTGTCTGTTGCTTCGTATGGTTGCGACTATCGAAAAGTCTTGTCCGTCATATTTCCGTATTCTTTTCAGTCACTATAGCCTGCTGTTCTGTTCCCTAGGGTGCAACTGCACAGAGTCAAAAACGTTCACGAGCAGTACCGAAAGCTTGGCAGGCCATTCAACGTACCTCCCGCTCTGTATTCGAGTAACGCCAAGAGACCAATCACGGAGCCACTCAAGAATTACTTCAACGTAAGTACTGCACGTTGCTGGGATTGCATTACCCACTTTTGCCTGACCGTCAAAATTTAACACGGAAATCGCCGTTTGAGATTGCACATGGCTCAGAGGGGGCTCACTGCAATTTTTGTTGTCCACGGGCCGTTGCAGTCGCCTGCTACCACATTTTGTTTTACTTGTGCGTGCCTCCATTCTGGAAGCATGGTCTTTCTCTCTTCACTCGCCGCGGTTGCTTAGGGGCTTTGGCATCGCGCTGTTAACGCGAGGTTTCGGGATCAAATCCCAAATATCGGCGGCAGCACTTCGATGGGGCGAAATGCCGAAACGCCCGTGTACCGTGCATTAGGTACACATTAAACAGCCCCAGCTGGACAAAATTCATCTGGATTCCCGCACCTACGGCGTGCCTCACAATCAAATCTTCGTTTTGGCACGTAACACCCCACATTCTAAATGACTTTTTCTCTCCCTCTTCCTATCCTCGTTGTATTGCCTCCTGTCTCTTTGCCAACGTGCAGTAGCCATCCGGACGCTTTACCGGTTACCCTGCCTACCTTACTCATAGGGCTTCTCTCTCTCTCCCCTTCTTTCCTACGTTCCCAAGAAATATGAGCTACAGGTTCTGCATGGGAACTGTAGAGGAGGAGGGAGTGCTCTTTATGGGTCTAAATTACACAGCCGCATGTACTTCCTGGCAGCATGCAGAAATCAATTCACAAGTCACGTTGGCGCACATAGGTGGCTGTATATGCAAATATTCATGAAAAAACATGCCACAATTACGTAAATAAGATTAGCACAGTTTGTGTGGTAAAGCAAGATAATGACGTAAAAATGGGATACAGCATCACTGCACCTTTTTGTTTACCATCAGTAATATGAATAAATGCACCGTACACCTTCGTGAGTAATCTCCATAAAATTTTGCACGTATTATTATTTTCAATATAGTAGTAATGTTACTGCCACTATTATTAACCGGTGAAGCTTTGATAGGTTATTAGTAATAGTATGAAATAATGTTCTGCAATACTGCTCAGCGCAGCCTATTTGCACTTTCCAAACATGTCCATGAGCTGTTCAAAACAGATTGGTAAAACGAATTCGCCTCTTTATCGTTTTATTCCATATTACTATACAAAAAATGCATTTACCTTTCTTCACTTAGCTATGTAAAAGTCATTCAGAACCATCGGAACTTAGTTGGTGCGAACACGCTAACCATAGCTTAGGAGGACTAAGTTCTCCGTGCGATTTCGGAACGACATGCACTTGTTCTGTCCGCATGTGCCATAAAACAAACGAATCTTTAAGCAACCTAAGTGCCACAACCAAGAATTGTTCTTAGATATGTGGACGGCCGCTTCTGCTTGATAAAAAAGGATGCCTTAGATTCTTTTTCATTCCATTTGTACTCAATAGAACAGGCCATAAATTTTACGGTTGAATTGTGGGAGCATCGTCGGTTTCCTTTTCTTGGTGGTATGGTGCAACGTGAAGGGAGAGGACTTCGTTTCAATGCATTTCGAAAACTTACGCACACGGGTTGCTATTTGAATTTTGCGTCAATTCATACTGCTTGACACAAACATTCCGTCGCCGCATCGCTCATGCAACGTTCGCATGAAACCCGAAGCTCCCCTAGAGACCTAGAAAATATATTTGGAAGTCATTCACCATGAACTTTGACTTAGCGACTATCCTGCTTCATTTGTGGCTTCAGTACAGCATTACCTATACCGCCAGCCTAGCGTTTCCTCCACCACGTTTGTTACTCGTGAACGTGCTGTGATACCATGTGTACCCGCTACTAGCGAGGCCTTAGCCCGTGTAGTTCGCTATTTTGATGTGCACGTTGCACACGTGTTAGCAAAAAAGAAAACCTAAAGAACTCGTAAATCTCAAAGACAAGTTGTGCGTAATATTCCTTGTGCAGATTGTAACCAGGTCTACATCACCGAGACTGGTCGAAATTTCAAAGACGCATCAAGGAATGTTCTAATGATGTCAAAACAAAGTATGATGTCAAAAAACAAAGTGTCTTCTGACGCTCTTGATGAGTATTCTGTGTCAGAAGAACATGATATTGACTGGGGTAGGACGCATGTGCTAGCCGCTGTAAGTAATCTAACCTCGCGTTTGCCTCTCGAGTCGTTACTAATACAGGCTACTGATAGCACACTGAACCGCAATGAAGGCAGCTTTCCTCCATTTATGTCCGTTGTTTGCACCATCTATTCACACGTATATAATCTTCTAAATATTTCGTTTGCTTTCATTGCTAACAGGGCTCCCTTATGGGAACCGAAACGTCTTGCTTTCTTTTCTTTTATATTTTTGTCGGCGTCCATTGTAACTTTGACTGAGCAATCCCGACCAGATAAGTTTTCGTCGAATCCTTGATTTCTTTAAGCACCAGTACCAAATCGGGCATCGGCGAATTCAAGAGCAATACCCCGCAGACCACTGAACCGCTGCGGTGTGTAAAGAAGCAGGGGCTGCTGCTACAATGATGGAAGGTTCTGCGCACACCTCCTCCTCTTTACCTGCAAAAATTTGGCGCACTCGTTTCATTGCCTCCTCTCGTGTTCTCACCCTCCATGCCAGTGCATTTCTAAGGTGGCGGGTCGAACGATAATTTGCGACGGCACAGTTTCACCCAAGAGCGGGTTGGTCATCTGAACTTTCCTTCACGAAGAGCACACGCGGATGAAAGCAGTGCGCGTAGCTGTCCCTATACAGCGACAGCGGAACAACCACGGCGGACACAGTGTACCGGGAGTGGTGTGGGCGACAAATGACGTCCACAGTGCACAAACGTAATTAAAATAAATGTGATATGCACTGGCCAACTAATCTAATCCGTGTCCCACATATTTCACCACACACGTTGCCTCCCCAACAAACGGACTAAACTGAGCATCCAGTACACTGTCTATTGATTATGATCATACAATGGATACTTGTGCTATGTAGGATGCTAAAAGCACGAAAAGCAGTGGCAATTAGGGCATAAAAAGCGGCACGCATAAGCACTTGTCTGCCAACGGTGATGATGCTTATTGCAAAGAGGCCTGGGGGTGACACTTGGACACTTCACTCGTTGTTTCCTTCTTCTAAGTACCTAGGCGGCTATTGAAGCACGAGTCGGAAATAAGATATTATCAGGACACAAAGGAAAATAAACAACCTAGAGGAAGCTGTGTGCTTGTTGCGCAAATTATCCCGATATGCATTGCACACCACCCTGTCTGTGCGCAACTTGGCAGCTGATAGTTTTTTTTTAATTGTGGGGTTTTTAGCTACAAGAACCGCCATTGAGGTACGAGGCACGCCGTAGTGGAGGACTTCGGAATAATTTGGAATGCCTAAGATTCTTTAACGCACGCCAGATACATGGTACAAGGGCTGACCCTTCGAAATAAGGCCGCCACGGCCGGGATTCGATCCCGTGCCCTGGGACTTGGGAGCGTGATAGCGTTCATGACTGATAAGCAGTTGGCTATTGCTACGAGGTTGAACAAACAAACAAGCGAACAAACACTCAAAGACTCAGAAAGACGGCATAAAGACATGCACATCTTTCAAGCACAAGTTGATTGCGCAGTTTCATATACATTCCTATGCCTTCTGATCAATAGGAAAGAATTGACAATGGACATCGGTCCAATAATTGAAGTGGGCACCACTAAAGTTTGGTGCCTCCGGTGCACTGCTCGCATTTGATGCAGTTTCCGCTGCTGGTTGAAATAAAATAAAAGAAAAAACGCAGGCTTGGACATATGTTGTATTCTTAATTCATTTACAGTGCAAATCAAGCGAGTGGGTATCAAAGTTTTTGCTCATTTGATATGAAGTCAAGCAATACAACACATCCGCATTTCATGCAGGAAATCTATAGTCGATGGCGAAAGTCTAGAGCCCACCACCATGAGGAAAAAAAATATTTAACTTTCTTCTAGCAGAGCCGTGCGATGTTCAATTATCTCAGCGCATTTCATTGGTCGAATAGACACACACAGGCTGTGCCACGTCATCTCAGCCTGCATTCATAAAGTGCATGCGAAGAAAAAAAGTATTCGCCCTATGGGACTCCGGGAATTTATTTATTTATGTATTTATTTATTTATTTAGTTTCTTTCTTTCTTTCTTTCTTTCTTTCTTTCTTTCTTTCTTTCTTTCTTTCTTTATTCATTTATTCAAGACATTCCTTGCAGAAATGCCTTGGGGGACGCGGCAAAAGGCACTGAACGTGCCTGACTGGGCCTCGCCACCCTTGGCAGGCCACCCGCCACCCTCGCCACCCTTAGTTAGTTATTTGCTTATTTGCTCATGACTGTACGTTTAATCATGAATGAGGAAAAACACGAAAAGGAGGATGGCAATGCCAAACGTGATCTGACGACGATAACGGCATGACGATAACAACGCCTGTCATATACGTTCGATCACAAGCATAATGTACAGCGAAGGAGTAGGTTTAGTGATAAGAAAAGTCCGAATGACTTATACGTTGAACACTGCTTTGCGAACAACTTTGACTCGCTTGACCAAAGTTGCCCAAGAGGGTGTCAGTTTCACTAAGTAATTATGGCCCTGCCAATTATCCCGCAAATGTTGAACTATGGATAACATCATCATGCATTTATTCACTGTGCCAATTTTAACTGCATATGTATGTTTGCTCGGCCATGAAAACAACTTACAGTGCCCGCGTTACACCATACACACTACAGCGTTCCCTCAGAACGCTTGAAAAATCTAATTCTGAGGTTTTCTTTCCAGAAACACAATCTGATTATATGGCACGCCGCAGCGGGCGACTCCGGATTAATTTTGATCCCCTGTAGATATATAAACTGCACCCAAATTGTAGTTAACGATCACTTTTATCTTCCATCCCCGTCCCTTCAAGCTCTGTTGCCTATATAGATCATAACTGCACTGCGCAGTGAAACGGAAATGACGCAATAACATAGCAATTCAATTCAATTCAAAAATCAGTTTATTCAAATGACTAATAAGAAGTACATGTGAATTATCTGGGCCCTTAGCCTTCTCGGCTAGACTTGGGCTCATGCAGGAAGTGCGAAAAAATAATTATAGCGAGACAACTCAGTATTTTACACAGGATTCATGTAACAGCAGTTATACGACAGTTATACACAAAGGAAGGCGAAATGCTCAAGAAATTATAGAATAGTTCAGAGGACAAAATAAAGAAAATAAAAAAGAAATAAAAGGAAGAATGCATCAAAGAAAAACACAGACTTATAGTGGAGTCGAATATTGCTGGCTTCGGAAAATTTTTTTTATATCGGCGATTGAGAATTGACCTACTTTTAAGTTAGCAGGCAGTTGTTTCCAAATTTTAGCAGTGGCATAGGCCATAGTTCTTTTACCGTACACATTATTAACAGCTGGAAGGTTAAAACGACAACTGAAAAAATTTCTAGTTGGACGAGATGGATATACAAAAACAGATGATGATAGTGGGATGTTATGGTTTAGTATATGTATAACCACACAATCTAGCTTGAAATCCCGCATAGCAAAGAAAGGTGTAATGTCTAAGTGACGAAAGAGCGGAGCGGATCTATCTGTGTGTTTACTATGTGTTATTATTCGGAGTGCTCTTTTTTGTAAAATTACTATTTGATTTAAGTACGTGTTATACGTAAGTACCCAGGACTCCACGCAGTAAGTCGTATTGTTTTGAAAAAGGCAATAATACAAGATTTTTAATGTGCGAAGCGAGAAGAACTTTCTAGCTTTTGTTAGGACAAAGCAAGCCCGTCACATTTTGCTGCTTAATCGAATTATGTGAGGATTAAAACTGAAAGCTGAATCTAGAGTTATACCAAGATATACCTGTTGATCGACTCGTTCGAGGGGGTTTGCGCCTATTTGTAACTCATTTAAGCTATATAAATTTTTATATGGACTAGAGAACACAATGTATTTAGTCTTTGAGGTGTGTGTTGTTAAATTATTTTGTAAAAACCACTGGCACGTCTGAGAAAGATCACTATTAGCGTGCCTTTCGAGCATATTAGGGTCATGACTAGAGAAGAGAAGGGCTGCGTCATCAGCATACATAATAGTTTGGGCATAATTCAAAGCATCTGGCAGATCATTTATGTACAAGGAAAAGAGTAATGGTCCCAATACCGAGGCCTGAGGCGCGCCACAAAGGATGGAATGAACGCTTGATACGGATTTGTCGATTTTAACACATTGCTTGCGACCAGAAAGATAGCTTTCGAAAAACTGCATCGCTTGACTTTTGAATCACCATACCGATGTAGTTTTGATAGTAGTATATCATGGTTCACAGTGTCGAACGCTTTTTTAATATCAACAAAAAATGCCAGCTACGTACTCTTTTTTATTTAATGCTTTGTTAATAAATTCACTTAAACTTGAAAAGCACTGGTGATGCTTCAAGTACCAGTGCTTTGTTGTCTGTTTCCTAAGATAAATAGTTTGCAACCGTTTGCCACTGCCGCTCAATGTCCACAATTATCACTTCCTGAAAACGAACAGCTCTCCTCGAGCGACGTACACATGTGAAACCTTCATAAGTGATTTATCTAAGTTCAGATTGCAGATTAGCGTTAGCGCATAGTTTAGTATTTTATGCTAACATGTGACGACTGCAGAAGTTCTGGGCAGCCATAAATCGTGTGCTTTCTGTTTTTTTTTTCTGCGTTTCAGCTGTTCAATTGCTTCAATTTTACAGCTGTGTTATGTGTACTTGGGTGCATTTGAGAGTGTTGATGCTTACAAAAATTTAAGCGCATTTTCTGTAGCATAATTTCAGACAATGTACATATTTTGAACCTGATAAATCCAAGGTGTTGGCCTAAAAAGCAACGCCCGGCGCAAGGAGCACCACACAATAAATTCTTATGGCAATGTTAACGCACAAAAACAGCATATACTTAAAATCAAAGCTAGGCAAAATAATTCAGTCAATCTGGAAAGTACTCATGGTTATTTGAGAACCTTTGGTGTAGTAAACACACATATAAGCCTGTTCTCCGGCACGACATTGATTGACGCAGAAATACACGGTGCAACACAACGGTTTATTGCATAGATGATGAGTGTGAACTGGTTTTCCAGGGGTACAGAAAGTGTACTTTATTAGATACCTAAGCAGCATTTCTTTAAACGCAGCACATAAATTTTATATTCCGAGTTAAGCAAATACGTATATTTATCTCATGAGAAGAGATTTCATAGGACAATGAATTCAATACACTTTTTACAGCGGAGCTGTATATGGTTAGGGTGCCATAGAATTTTCGTGTCCGCGCACAAGACTATCATCATCAATGGCTCATACCTCTATAAGCACTCATAGCGCCGTAAGCAAGCAAAAAAAGCAATGGCCCATAGCTCTATGAGGCGGAGGGTACCAGCCCTCAAGTGAAGGGAATAGTGCTTACATTCTTTGGAACCACGCATACGACATGTGTTGGTGATTTCAGTGTGAATGTGTCAGGACCAAAAAGGGAGTGATTTACGCGTTTGCTGTTTAAGCCATTTTGCTCGTGATGCTCCACCGATCCGGCTCAACCGACCACCCATTTGACCATAGTTACTATGTGAAAATGAGTGATGCAATGAAGTCATTACCCCAAGTTTTCTTACCATGATGTTTACAGCTCCGCTGTTCATCTGGCTTCGCAGTGCGCAAAAAGCTGGAATTTTTTTCATTAGAGTGAGTTTTTCTCTTGGAAACGCCTATAGAAAAATAACAGCGTCAGGCATCATCTAGAAATTTATTAGTCGCCTATGGCATACAAAACTTCTTTCTGAAGTAGCAGTGGACCTATTGTTTTCAGAAGTAACATTTGGCATGTACGAGAGACGTTCCGAAAGTAAGTTTCGTAATTTTTCGAGACAGAAAATGGTACACTAGATGAAACAAACAATCGCCATAAAAATACACTCCCGTTGCATGTTCAACGACGGAATGAGAGTCAGCGAAGGAGGAATGACGAATGCGCAGAGCGCCGAAGAAGAAAGAGTAGCAGCCGACCGACATGCCCGGGGTTATTGGAAAACAAATCACGATTTCCTCCATGAAGACAGCATCAATGCTACTGCGACACCCGCACCGACCTCAGGTCCGCCACTCGAAGAACGAGACAGGGCTCTTGAGTGAAGGTGTTGCGCCCATGGACGACAACGCAATACCACACACAAAAAGGCTCACGCAAGATGAGCTTCGTCGCTACGGATGGGAGACATTGGATCACCCGGCCTACAGCACCGATCTTTCCCCGTCGGACTTTCACCTGTTCTCTGCACTGATAGCTGCACTCTCGGCGCGTCACTTCCAAAACAATGCTGAGCTGGAACAGGCTGTGCCGGAATTCCTTGTGTCGCAGGGCCCTGAGTGTTACCAGAGTGCTTTCTTCAAACTGATTGCATGCTATGACAAATGTCTCAATGTCGGTGGCGACTACGTGACAAAAATACTACAAGGTGCATAGTAGATTACATCAAGGTCTATGCTTTGGCAGTAAAGTTTCTGTGTGAAAATAAATGACGAAACTTACTTTAGCAACCTCCCTCAAATATCATCCCGCAAAGTCTGCACTCGTTTGACAAATCTGTATTCACGACATTTCTGCGCAAAATATCGAGTCGCTTTACAGCTGGAACAAATTTGCATGGTAACAATGACAGTTTCATCCATCCCGCGCATCTAATAAAGTGATATGTAGCTGTTATTTAAGCAAACCAATAACAGGCTTACCAATAACAGCAAACCAATAACACACAAGTTTGGTCTTACTGTTGTCAGCTGTTATTCAAGTATTATAATACCATATCCTTACTCGCTGTTAGTGATGCTGAAGGATCAGAATAGGCTGATCATATGTCCCGTGGCGTCGTGTGATACAAATATAAGCAGTGTACTGACAAATTTAACGGCGTAAAGTGCCACAGCTCCACAGCTGTTTGCCATGGTTCTGCCGCGTCAGAAGTGTACACGCACTTGTACCGCATCAACAAAGTTTTTCATTGCCATAAATATGCTAAGGGCCAAACAATGAAATCTCTCTTACCTCAGTAAGGAAGCCTTCATTGGGGTGCGGCTACCTTGTGTCACTCTGAAAGCTTCCTTACTGAGGGGCCCTCGGTGAAGGCTTCCATGGTGCTTCCTCAGCAAAGCTACCTTCATGCGTCCTTACGCCGCTCCTGGCCCTGAACGAGCGCTTCACCTCGCTGCTTAACCACGTGACGTTTGCTTGCGCATGCGTACTGTCGCCCACCTGCGGAGAAGCGCGAGCACGGTACGTCTTGCCAGGCATGTTCGTTTCAGTCACGCGTTGCTAGGCCTTGCTAGGCGTTGTACGACACCGGCGTGCTTGCGTTGATGGAGCACATCAAGTTTTGCACTGTAATGCGCTACTTTTTTTTTAACTTTAGTAAACAAAACTAGAAGAAAGCGTACACGCTTCTTTATATTAGCTCTTCAATTTAAAGATTGTGCGACGATGCAACATTTTTTATACAATAATGGTGTTCGCGTAAAGTTTTTAAGAGATATTCTCGAACCCAGGCATGCGGCAACCGCTCCTTACGTGACGACGGGTGAAGGGAGCTTTCAGAGTACGCTTGCTTCCTCAATCGGTCCTTCGGTGTAAGGAGGTCTCACGTAAGCTTAAAAAGCACTCAAAGGAAAGGAGCGTTTCATTGTTTGGGCCTAAATGTCGCGCGGTGCTTACAGAGATGTAATTTTTTGTTGATTAGATGGTAGGCCACCATTGAGATCTGCGGCCAGCTTTGCCTTCCCTTGAGAACAAGTCCTCCTTTCTTTCGGTCATTTGCGCTGTAATTCAGCCGCAGGAACATCGATATAGCCACTTTTCATGGGTCACGTGGGGCACACCGGTTGCCGCGTTAGCTTTCTTAAAGTTATTCATTCGGTAGTTATGAACATTCCTCACAACGTCATGCTGAAAGCCGTAACTTCAAATGACCGCGCTTCCCATAGCTAAATGCGCCTAAGATGGCGTCCTATGGCCGTTGTTTATGAACCTACGAATAAAATACTAAATCTAAGATTTTATAAATCAGATGTACGCTTGGTCGACTATCCTTCTGGCAAATTTTATCTCCTTGTCTTCTGTGTCTGGACAGCGAGAGTGATTTACATTATATATAGAGAGAGCTAGATCACAGTCTGACAATAAAGCTTTACAGTAGCACATTTCCTGCTTATAATAATGATTATAATATCTACTATAATCTCGTGAAGACCTGCTGTTCTGATGCTGTTTTAATTTTGTCTGCTATCTCCATATAAAATTTCAGCACTGCGTTTCACTTCGTATGTACATTCAAAGAATGTAACGTCTTCACGGAGAGCTGATGCTCAAACTTGGTTCCATAACACGTTACCGCTTTGTCCAGAAAGAATACGTTGGCATCTACGGATTTCTGCAGGAAACCTCCGATGGCACACGAGCAACATAGTTTACTTTGCAAAATGTGCAGGCGCAGTATTACGGGAACATCACGCTGGGCACACCTCCTCAAGTTTTCTCAGTCATCTTCGACACTGGCTCTTCCAACCTCTGGGTGCCCTCCAGCAAGTGTCCAGCAATAGTCCCCGCATGTCGTGAGTAAATTAGCGGAGTGTTTCTTACTTGTTGTAGGCACAAAAACTGCACGTCCGCGACACCTAGCTCCGAATTTATCACATCACAAAGAATTGTTTTATAGGTCTGTCGATGCGTAATTTTGTACTTGTTTTTCTCTAGTTCCTTGAGCCGGTTGCATTCCTCTGCCTGAACAATCGCCCTCGTTCGTGTGAGCCATGTTTGGCGTCCCAGCACGGAAAATGGCGTTGTCGCTGCTGTCGAAATACACAAGTGCAGGATGAATTGCAGTCTGCTGATATTCCTTGAACTTGCTTTATTATACGCCGACATGGACACTACAAGCTCTCAATTTGCAAATTGATGAGTCACAAGAATCGAAAAACGAGAAGACAACACTGTCTAGCGTTTTCCCAGTTCATGTCCCGCCTATTCTTGCTATTCCGGAATGAACCAACAGCAACTAGTCAAACTTACAAAATTGCGCTGCCAGACAGAAGAAGGAAATTTTATTGTATGACGATTCTAGTCCGAGTCGTCCCTGCTGGTGGATGTGGCACTCAGCGGTGCCGGATTCGCGGCGGGTGTCGTCACCCCCGACACTTTGCTTAAGGCATATTTTCCCAGATGTGAAGTAACTTTAGGAATTTATCGTAGGACCGCATGAAGTTTTGCAAAACAGGTCCTGCCAGTCTCCGCTACCAGTGACTTAAATCGGTGTCACACCTGCCTGTACGGCTGCATCGCAGGGGCTTGGCAACTGCTGCAGTTTTGTCACATCAGCGATGTTACAACAAATTGAATGAAAAAACGGGAGCTCGGATTTTTTGATGAAGCAAGGATTGTACGCCTCCAAGCCTGATTGTGACAATCATCCTGCTCGTAATAGTTCTACGCATAGTCGTGTGGCGGTGGGTTTTATGATCCCTTTCGTATATCTTATTGTACGCAGGTGTGCACCGCAAGTACTACAGTAGCCGATCGAGTACGTACGTCAAGAACGGCACCGACTTCGTGATACAGTACGGAAGCGGCACAGTCATGGGCGAGCTCAGCATTGACACTCTTGGGATCGGTGATGCGCGCGTCAAGGGCCAGATGTTTGCCGAAATCACGGTGGAGATCAGCCCGGCCTTCAGAACGGGGAAGTTTGATGGCATCCTGGGTCTGGGATATCCGCAGGGCGCCGTTCTGAACGTTACGCCCGTTTTCGACAACATGGTGGCACAGGGCGTTGCCGTGAAGCCGGTGTTTGCTTTCTACCTGAATCGCAACCTCAGTGACGCCAGCGGCGGTGAAGTGCTTTTCGGGGGCGTCGACAAGGCTCACTACAAGGGAGACGTCACCTACATACCAGTGACCAAGAAAGGTTACTGGCAGTTCAAGATGGATGGGTGAGAACTCATGATAGTTGGTTTTTGACACTGCAAGGTGGGGGGGGAGGGGGGAGACCAATCGCGTGCGTGTTTTGCTTCAAAATTTGAATAAGTCATTTTATTTCATATTTTGATGAAGCAGCGCACTCGAAATAGACACGTTCGCGCACAAATTGAACGCGTTTCTTTGAAGTGCGGTGCTTCATCAATATCATGGCTCACTAAATAGCCCACAAGTATCGATTACGTACTCCATGTGCATTGTCACTTGGGGCATTTAAAGAATAAGGAAAACATGACTGCACCTAGGAAGCGCCAAACAAAGACATACCCCAAGTATGTAATACCCATACATTATGCTTGCCATGCATGCATACTTATGTGTAGTAAACGATAAATACCCGTCCCTTTTCCCCAGAGTAGAGTAGCAGGCCAGAGCAAGTTATAGCTCAGGCCGACCTCTCTGCCTTTCTGTAAATAAATTTCTCTCTCTCTATTGGCAAAGGCTTTTTTCTCCGCGAGCGTTTGAAAATCGTGTAATGAAGCACGCTCCGCTTTGTGTCAGTGTGTTTGCACTTTGTACTCAAATGATACAAAACATGACGATACTTGGCGAGCCATTCCTGCAGCAGCATCAACGCGGCTGTGTCACAGAAAACATTCACGCACTTGTACCATTCTCGAGCACCTCACCTTGCCCATGCATGTTCGACGTCTCACGGAGGAGGCCGAAACGTTTTCGTAAAAAATGCTACAACTGAACAGTAAATGATATAGTATAGCACAAAAAGGGGACAGTTTATATGCTACTGCTCCTCCACAATGTCATCTAAATGCTGCATAAGAGGCAAGCAACGCCATCTCATTGTCGTGACGACCTTAGAATAAGTTACGCATAATGGCTCACAGTATAGAACGCACTTTAGCTGGGTTTCGGCCTGGCACCTCCAACAAGATGTGCCGACCGAATGCCAGCGAACATTATGTGGAAAATGCCAGGGTCGGCCAACTAAATAGCCGCTGAAGGTAACGTAAATGAAAGCAAAGCCGTATGTACTAACTAAAACAATGGAGCCTTAAAAAAATATTGCAGGCTCACCATGGCACGTTTGAGTGAGACATATATAATAGCATGTGTGGGTCGACTTACCTCCAAGTTGTTACCTAGTGTGTACCTCCTGCTGCCAACACTCACACTTATAATAAAAAATGTTGCAAATTGAACGTTACAGTCGTGCTGCTACACGCCACTGCTTTTCATTATTTATAGTGTAGGCAACACGAGCACGGTTCCATAGATTGAAAAGCAACAATGTTTTGTTGTTCTATGGCGTTTCACACACAACTAAACCTAGATTAAACACTCTGACAGCATCTTTTATTGCCTTAAATGAACCGTACCGTAAAATTTAGTTGTGATTATTTATTTGAAATGCTTGATTAAATTTTAAACAGTATTAGCGTGTAAGCAGGTACTATAGTCTCAGCTGGGGTATGTTACTGTAAGTTGTAAAAATATCATATCAAGGTGGAGTATACTTATGGAAGAATTTCATGTTAAGAAAATACATGCGTACTCAGGGCTCGTAGACAACCGTGTATACCTGTAAAAAGTGATTTCGCCGAAATAACAACAAGTGCGTTGCAGTTCGTAATAATGAAAATCAATATAGACTGGGAGTGGGCGAATATTTGAAGTTTCTAACAGGAATCGCGTACTACGCACTATCTATTCGTATTTGAATTCAAAAGGGAACTATTTGCTATGTTATAAAATTAGGAGATAAGAGATTTCACTTTTCAGCATCCGAATGTGAAAGTCTGGGCACTGCTCTCCGCCTGCCAAACAAAGTATTGGATATTTTCGCTAGAGAGACAAGGATAACACTTTTCAAAGCAATGCAGAAACAACATTGTTAATGCAAACACTGTTTTGGCTTGGTGGCGGAAGCCTGTATGACAACTTATGGTTCCTGCTGGTAGGAATGCGCAGTTTTTGGGCACTGCACACAACATGACAGTCCTCACAGTCAGTTATACACTCCAAATGGTTCGCAGGAATAATGAAGGCGGCAGTGATCGACAGCAGGCGAAAAAAGGAAGGTTGAGGCTAGAACCAATGTGTACTAAGGGAGCCTGGTCATCGTCAGGACATTTTTGCATGGCATTTTGTTGCACCTATTGGTACGTTGTTTCCAGTAAGAATATTTCATTCTTCTCCACCAGATGATCATAGTTACAGGCAGTGATAACGACACGCAAAAAAATAGTTCTAGCGCATTCAGAACGGTAGTGTCGTAATTAATCCGGCCTTAACTCCATCGCGCATCTCACTGTTTCCTTTATTCTAATTTCTCTTTTCTCTCAACAGAATAAAGATAAACGGTAAAACTACCTTCTGCAAGCGAGGCTGCCAGGCCATCGCTGACACCGGAACATCTGCGATCATCGGGCCTTCAGATGATATAGATAAGCTGAACAGGCGCATAGGAGCCAAGGAAGTCTCGCCTGGAGAGGTGACAATTTAATTTTATTGCAGTTGACATCCTAACGTGTCTAATTAGTGACAGTTTTATCGCAGCCTCCTTGTTGCCAGGGAAGTTGACACAGTTTAAATATCTGCAAACCGAACAGACTGTGGCATTGAGCACTAAAAAAATTCATGTTTTATTAACTAAACCGAAATTACGATTTGCAAAAGTTAAACATAGGAAGCTGGGGACCAAATGTCATCTTTCATAGGCATTACATTATGTATAGTGCTGATGTTTAGTATTTACTGTACCTTATAAGTTCCAATACCATAAATTCTTATTACGAGGGCAAATCAGATAGCCTTGGCCGCTGTTTTCTTTTAGCCACATTATGGCTGTAAACGCGAACTCAACATATTCATTCCCAGCGGTGGACCTTTCTCGGACCAGCCCGGCCTTATCTGGCGGTAGCTCCGCGGCACGGCGCTGCTGTCAGCTGTTGAATATGGCCGTTGTGCTTCACACCTTCACGGCGCACGAGCAACGAAGTGTGATTCATTTTCTATGGAGAAAGTGACGAACGCCCCTCGAAATCCACAGGAAAATTCAGCCCACTTATGGGAAAGCTATCTCGCCTTGAGAAGTGTGAGGTGGTGGCGGTGTGAGTTCGCAAAAGGCCGTGAAGAGTTGCATGACAATGAGCGTTCGGGGAGGCCGCGTGCGTCGCTAACTGACGGCACGGACATCTGATATTTATTGCCGCGATGGGACAAACATCGCAACCGGTGTGGGGACTATGTAGAAAAATAGTGCAAAGTACGTAGAATCGTACGTATATTATTAATTTCCCGCATGTACCTTATTTGGCTAACAAAGAATAGGGGCAAGGACATTCTGATGTGCCCTCGAAATAACAACTTCAACTAATTCAAACAATGGCACCAAAATCTCCAGTTACTATGTTTAAGCTAACAGGTGCAACTTATGTGTAAAACATAAGTGTGTGCTCCTCTAAAGCTGACATCTTTATTGTGAACTTTTTTTATAAATCAGGGCTACTAGTGTTCGACAAGATTCTTGCGGTGGATTGGTATTCGATTACATGCAGTTAGTCGGAGCTTGGAACTGCGCACGTTATCACCCCATTTGTTGGGTAAAATCCCCTCTCTGATTATCGAATGACTCAATGTTTGATTCCTGCTAACCGAAATGGCGAATGAATTCATTCTGCCGGGCCCATTTTGTGAGTACTTCTCACTGACAATGTCTGGTGATATCGTGCAAGATAATCGACACTCCGCAAGCGCTTCGCGGTGTCGTGGCCGAATCACACTTGCTATTGAACATATTCCCCAGCATTACTGAGCAATGTGCCAATGTACTGAGCAAGTCAATGTATCAGAATTATCAAAGGAGACTGAGCTGTTGTTAACAAAGATATTTGCTATTTTGCGTAAGATTTTAGTAGATCTTGAAAAGGAAGAAAGCAACGAAGAACATAAATAGATCAAGATGTACTTCAGTGAAACATTGCGCGCTTGCCCAGGAACTTCGTACATTGCCCCCTTCGACCATCCTTGGAACTACACCGAAATTCAACACTTTAACTCAATTGTCGGCATTTTCACTAAAGGTACTTCGAAATATCTGCCAGATTTCAACGACTGTCAGCTAGCAATGTCGATAGGGTGCTCATTCTAATGTACGCATTTGCGGCACGTATTCGTAACTTCCCTTCTGCATCGTAGAAGGTCTTGGATTCTGGCTTCAACATTACTATAACGCTACAGTGGAGTTACGACTGAGTGGCCGAAATGTGTATGATTTTAGAATAAAGCACCCTGTCCACATTGCTAGCTAGAAGTTGTGCAAATTCAGCCACTCGTTGGAATAATATATATATATATATATATATATATATATATATATATGTGTGTGTGTGTGTGTGTGTGTGTGTGTGTGTGTTTGTGTGTGTAAATTCTGAAGAATGCGGATGCCTGGGCTTCCCAAAGAGTAACTGTGATTCTATTTTCTCTTCATTACAGTATGTCTTGAACTGCACATCTTTACCTAATTTGCCGAAGATCAGTTTCAATCTCAATAAGCGAGAGTTTGTGCTGGATCCGGAAGACTACGTGTTCAAGGTAAGTACTTACAAATTAGCGGCAGATTTTCCTTTCATAAGCGAACCTGCAGAAGACCCATTAATTAGCAACAGCCTGAATATGTTTTGCTCCGTACGTTGAATATTTTTGATTACACGGTGCCTTAAAAAGGTTGTGATCTCTTTCCATGACGCACAGCCGATCCTCGCACAACCATGCCAGCTAACGGGTGGCGTCTCACTGGGCCACACGCATAACATACTGCAGTATAATGGGAGCACAAACTAGAAAATGGTAAATTTAACTATACCTGAACCTACTATAACAATTTCCTTATACCTCCGCCCGAGACGCTAAAGAAAAAATTACGCGCATCCAGGCCACATTTTTGGATCTAAGAAGCAGCGCTTTCGTTCAAGGGTAAATAAATGCCATGCAACTGAACATAACCCACAAACCGTTTTTCGCCATAGCAAAAAACTGCGTACCTGCCAGTGAAGATGGCAAGAGGCTGAGACCCCCACTACGTGACCCTCGTGGCCTGGTGTTATTTTGTGTCCTTCATTGTCCCCCTTTGCTACGACAATGCATCGAAGTTCGGCGCGCCGACTATAGTGGACCGACCCTAGAGATAGAGCAGCAGTAAACTGCACTTTACTCGGCATCAGACTAACCAAGCAGACGCGCCAAAGTCACAAAGAAAGTACTGCTATTAAGATGTGCTTTATTAACCGAATAGCGCTGTTGATTAAGTTTGCTTGTTGAGATGGAGGCCATTTAGGTATTATTTGCTTTTTCACCAATAATCCTGTAGGAACAAGTACACCAGCCGGGACACGTATAAGGGTAGTAAATGTACTGGTAGTGTTCTATATATGCGCAACTTAATGACAGCGGCCACTGTCATGAAAGTCCTGGAGGCTTCGCAAAGAAAGTGTCAGTTAAAAAAATTTCACCGGCGACTACTATTCCCTAATGCGAAACTATTTGTACGCTACTCTACACGTGTTCTCAAGTCGTGATAGCATGACAGCCTCGCTAATCGGGAGATCGTGAGAGGCAGCGGGTGGGTGACGCGTGGGCGCGATTCACAGCGATCGCCGCACACAGACGTGCGTTTATGCAGCGCTTTCTTTCAATAGAGAAGACGCACGCTACTCTGGCGCCATCTCGTAGTCATCGTAACCGGAAAGCTCGTCGTGCGTGGCACTACGCTTTTCTCCTCGCGCTTTCGCCATACCTTTCTCCTCCGCTTTCCGCCCCATGGTTGCGCCGCACCTGGCTCCTCCGCTTTCCACCTCGCGCTCTCTTCTCTATCGCCATCTGTCATCTCCCACTGCACTCCACGTTCGCTTTCATCATTCGCTGCGCTCGTTCGCTCGGTTACGAGGGACAATGCCGACGCCAACGCTCGCAGCGGGAAAGGGCACCTGAGAGCTGCGCTCTAAAAGCAGAGCAGATATTGACTTGCCACTTAGCGGAAGCGCAAAGAAATAGCGCAGAAGTTTCATCGCACTTGGATCCGAATACAAGCTAGTTAGTAAACCAATATTAGCGAACAGCGCTCTGCGCGTTTTCCTCGGACTTGTCCAGTTCTTTTTTTCACTAGTTCACTTTCAAGATCTCGCCTTCTCGCACTTGCTGATTGCTTTGACGTTTTCTGGAGGCCCAAAACCGGCAGCGATATAATTCTCGTAGAGGCACCCTCGAATATCTGAGGGTTTCGTTGGATATAACTTGATGTATCAGTCTCCTTTACATCGTTGCCGCGTAATCATGTTTCATCAAGAGAGAGAGAGAGAGAGAGACAAAAGGGAAGGAAAGACAGGGAGGTTAGCCAGTGTAAATACCGGCTGGCTACCCTGTGCTGGGGAAAGGGGTAAAGGGAATAAAAGGAGAAGGAAGAGAGGAGAAAAAAACAAGAAAAATGCACATAGTAACGCGATGTTACGCGCAACAATAGTCAAAGGCGTTCGCACAAATCACATGTCCTTAAGAACTTGAGCAAAGGCCTGAAGGCCTTGAGTGCCGAAACCCGTCTGGACCAATGTCCTAGAACTTTCTCTTCTGTGAAGGGGCGATTGTCCAGTTTGTCGAGCACGGCCACGAGCACTTTTCTTTGCACATTGTAACGTGGACAGTCACAGAGGAGGTGCGCGATCGTGTCTTCGCAGCCGCAGGTGTCGCAAGTAGGGCTGTCGGCCATTCCAATGCGGAAGGAATAGGAGTTTGTGAATGGCACGCCGAGTCATAGGCGGCACAGAAGTGTTGCTTCTGCTCCTGGCAACCCTGGTGGAAGACGGAGTTGCAAAGTTGGATACAATCTGTGAAGATGTGTGTTCTTGAATTCACTGGTGTTCCACAGAGTTACCGTAAGCTCGCGTGCGAGGGAGCGAAGACTTGTGGCAGCATCTGTTCTTGACAGTGGTATGGGTACAGTCTGGGCACCATCATGGGCCGACCATGCAGCGTCAACCGCACTGTCATTTCCCGAAATTCCGCAGTGACCCGGTAACCACTGGTAGATGATGTTGTGTCCCTTGTCGGTTGCGTAATGGTGGAGTAGTCGGATGTCTGCGACTAATTGTACATTTGGTCCGTGGTTGAAAGGGGACAGCAGACACTGGAGAGCGGCATTTGAATCACAAAAGATGGACCATGAATGCGGCGATTTGGGACCTATAAACTCCAGAGCAGCACGGATAGCTGAGAGTTCTGCAGCCGTCGATGATGTAACGTGAGACGTCTTGAATTTGATAGTAACAGATTGAGCGGGAAGTACCACTGCTCCAGCTGAACGTTTAGAGGAGACAGAACCGTCCGTATAAACGTGAGTGCGTTCGTTGTGTTCTTCATGTAAGAATGAAAGGACGGTTTCTTTGAAGGCGATAGATGACATCTCCGTTTTCTTTTTGATGCCGGGAATAACAAGAAGGGCCTGGAATGGATGCAGGCACCACAGCGGTAGAGGTGGTCGCGCTCCAGGTGTGAAGTTTTACGGTAAACTTCCGTGGTTCGCGGCAATAATTCTGCTAAACGCTGAACGAGGTCGAGCGGCAGGAAGGGAGGCGCGATGATGCGATGGAAGTCGGGCGAAGTGCCCGATGTGTACCCTTAAGGAGTCGACATGAATATACGTATTGATGCGCGATGGCTATTGTTGCTGCCGTTGGTGCACACCTGGGAAGGCCAAGACAAATTCTCAGAGCTTGAGCTTGTACAGATTGGAGGGCTCGGAGGTTGGTCTTACCGGTCCCACCTGGTACAGGTAAGCTGTAGCGTAGGAGACCCAAGAACAGTGCGTTATAGAGTTGGAGCATTGCACTTACAGACGCACCCCATGATTTTCCTGCAAGAAATCTGAGCACGTCTGTTTTCATCACTAGTTTCCTTTTTAGGTAAGAGACGTGAGGACTCCAGGAGAGGTCTCGATCTATTATTACTCCTAGAAAACGGTGCGTCTTCTCGTAGGCAATAGGCTGTCCATTAATTCTAACAACGTATTGTCTCATTGCTTTGCGCGTGAAAGCGACCATAGAGCACTTCTGGGAGGACACCTCCAAACCTCGTGCTCGAAGATAGCTGAATGTTAGTGTGGCCGCTTTTTGCAGTCTGGCGCGCACCTGTGGACGCGTCACTCCTGATGACCAAATGCATATATCGTCTGCATAGATCGACGCATGGACGGATTGTGGAAGGGTGTGAACCAGGTTGATGAGCACGAGGTTAAATAGAGTGGGGCTCAAGACCCCGCACTGGTAAGCACTTGTAAACAGAAAGGCGATGATTTCTTACGTTGAACGCATTCGGCTAGCAATGTGTTTGTCCCATTCAATAAAAAAGAGTAACGCCGTCTTAGGTTGCACCTATTTATTGTGTAGAAATCAGAAGTTCGTGTAGGATTAAACGTGGCTGTCGTATTTTTTAAACACGGAAGACACCATCACATATTTGAGCACCCGACACGTTTGTGGACATCGACACGTACCTAGCGCAACATTAGGAACCATTCATACTGGCTCTATGTATCTGCATGAATGTGGTATTAATGTTTCTTCAGCAATCGACAGTACGGTAAATCCACTGAAGTATTCCAATATAAGCTTATTATTCAGGGTGTACCACGTAACTTGAGCCAAGATTGTAAAAATGAAAGACGCGTCGGAAACGAATTGAACTGAACGCGTACTATTCGCAATAGTCTGTTGTAACTCAGGCAATTTGTTCTTGCTTTCCCCATAACTCACTCATTAATTCAGTTTAATTACCAAGCTTTTCAATAATTGGCTAAGGACCCCAAGTATGATACGCAGATTTGTGTAGTACCTTCAGAAACTATTGATCGGGTTGTTTCCTGCACGATTGCAAAGAAAGCCCGCGAAACGCAAGAAAAAAGCCACGTGTCGCAGCGCTTGCGCAGGAGTACCGTCCTGCTCTCAAGCGGACGTTCACTGAACAAGGTCGGCTGCATTGTGACTGGCGGCGGGGAAGCGATAGCGGCGAAAGGGCATTCTTTATCTCCAAGGCAAAGCTCGGCTAGGAGCGTGCATTTGCGCCGTCTTTGGATGGGAGCCGCCGGCCCAGCTGCCTACAACCATCATACCGCCCTGCGGCTTCCCCGTCACCAATCACGATGCAGCCGACCATGTGAAGAACCGACGCCCAGAGTGAAGAACGCCATGTTTTAGAGTGTGCTCGAATGTGTCTTTGCCACCCAGGGCAGTGTTGGTCAATTTGGTAAAATCGTCATAGTTCACTCGCAGCACTTCCAGGCACTAACACGTGATCTCGGCTAAATCTGCTGGTGCAGATGACGGAGAACGGCATCACCACGTGCCTGAGTGGCTTCGCTGCCATGGACGTACCGCCGCCATTGGGACCACTGTGGATTCTCGGAGACAGGTTCATCGGTCGTTACTACACCATATTTGACAGGGGCAATGATCGCGTTGGCTTCGCCGATGCTCGCTAGCCAAAGCCATCGCAATGAGCACAATGTGCACCAAGCGCATCTTCGACAAGAATTTCTGCACGCTGAGTTCTTACATTGATACATGTGATATCTAGAAGCCTGTATACGTTAAGTCTATACGTTAAGAATAATACACGTAGTTGTAGAATGTAACCGTTCAATGTCTGATTGCTGCTACTTGACTGCCGTACTTACCTAGAACAAACGGAAAACATACATGAATAATGACAACGCACTTTGCACAACTTTTGCATTGGGGACAACGCCGTGTCACAAAACGTGCCGCTTCTACGACTGCACATGGAACAGCATTGCAATCAACATGGAAAGCGCCGTTTTCAGCAAGCCTGTTTCCATTTCTAAGCGTCTTTCATAATTATGACTGCACACGATATGAATTTTTGTAAGATAGATACGCAACCTTTCAGTATTTCGTTTGTTTGCCTTGCTTGAGGAACCGCAATGATTGTGCTTCAATTGACTTGTAGTCTTTCTTTGAGAGCAGGACATCTTTCTAAAGGGAGCTCACCGAAGTCTAACTAGCCTGTGGGTTGTACAGTCAAAAACAGCTACATTTCTCACTTCACGATCTAAGCTAGAAACACACGCACCCAATAATGCGTACAATGCCTGTCAAAGCCCACTGAGAGCCATCGATTTCGGTGAAAAAAACGACATGAAATTATTAGAAGAACCACCTTGATTATAGAAACTACTATTCAAGGGCGCTACCACTGAAGGCAGGGTAGCGTCAGCACTCCTTCAAAGCAGCCTTTGATAAATGTTGATTAAAAATTCACTGTAGTACCACTTCCCTACCCTCAAGGCCTCTCGCAGGCTACCTTACAAAGTGCCAGTGACGACAGAGCGTTAGTTCACGGGAGTAGATAAAGCCCCTGCAAATGGAAGAATTCATATATTGTCGGATCTGAAAGCTGTTAGCGCCGGGATAGTCATGCAGTGCTTCAAGCGTGTCCGCGCCAGGCGCACGCCTGCATCTGTCGTCCGTGAGCCCCCGCTATCATTTTATCAGTCACATATTCCGTTGATGTCAGGCGGCGAACATCATTGACCGTTGCGGAGCATTGCGGTAAACTGCAAGATGAGAAGCAGGAGCGCTGAATTTCTTTTGTATGATGAAGAAAACCTCGTTACTATCTCTACTGGAAGGACTGACGAGAAACTTCGACATCGACACATTGCCTAGGACATGCGCAGTGTATGCTATGGCCTGGTGTGAACTGTGTGGCGAAAAACAGCGTCATCATTTTCTAGCCTTGCTAAGGGAATGGACAGCGTTGCGGCGAGTAGTGAAATCCACGGCTGATAAGCAGCAGTAATGTCGACTCATTTTGATTACGGAAATATGGGCACGCCTTCAAAGCAGGCCATTTTCAGTGACGAAGCACTAAGGAACGTTTACTGCTGGAAAAATACAGAGTACAATATTTTCTAAAGCTAAGCATTCTTTGCATAACATCTCATGGTCTTGCGGGGGTCGGTTGGTTGTTCGGTGTTCATCACGCTTGATAACACAAGGCAAACTGGCCTATATACCAGCAAATTACCCGACGAAATGACGCTATTGTTCGCACCTGTGTCCAGAAAGTTTAAACAATAAATCACGCCATAAAGCCTCGACGTATAATGTTGGATCACAGCAACCTCCAAACCTCACAGATCCAATGAAAAAGGGCGCATTAATCAGCAGCTTCCTTTGTGTTCCTTAATTTCTCATATTTGGTGCGCCCCATTCTTAGGCTACGGCAGATATGTGCTTCCTAATGCTCCGGTTCATATAGCACGGAATTTTGACCGAAAATCTTGTGCCAGCAAGCGCACCTTTCTCAGTTACAAAACGATGAATCGCGACATAAAATCTGCGCCGTGTAATTATTTGTCATAATTATTTACAAAACAAACAGACATCGTTTAAAGTGGCGCATGATATCAAAAAGCTTCGATTTTCCTAAATACACTTGCGCTACCCCAACATTGAACCATTGTGCATTTGCCACAAAGTATGGTGTCATCCTTGCCCAATCCTCTGTGATGGTTATGTGCCAGTGTGACACAACAAGGATGGAGTCCTTACATGTAATATTTTATGTGTTATTATTTTCTGTGAAATGCACCTCTCGTCACCATTCATTTCTCGGCAATCATCTTACGACGTCTTCGGCCTCTGGACCAAGAAATATCATACGCCTGCCCCATTTGATGTTTCGGCAGCTTTGATGCCTTCGGGTATAGCACGTGTATGTTTATTGGCCAGTTGCCCATTCATAAGTTCACGTGCCGCTGAGGCCTTAGGGCAGAAAGGACGTTCGACGTACTCCGACAAGGCCTCGATTGGTAGCGCTGGCTAACATTCCCAGGCCTAACTTGATTAATCCTACATAAATACCCAAGAAAGTGGACGGGAAGGCGCAGCCGCGGTAGCTGAATTCGTAAGAGAGTCACACGCGTAATTGAAATACGTGTGATTGTATCCCAACTGCGGCTAGTTGTTTTTTAGCCTAACTTCATTTTCGTTTATTTGTAGTTTCTACGTTTCGATTAAATAAAGCAGTGTTTCCTCACACGCCTTCGCTGTTGTCATTGACTCTCAGCTTAATGTACTTGCGACTTACAAAACCGGGCCCCTCTGTTCCACTTTTTCTTCTTCATCTGATATTTGGAATTCCCCACAGCTTGTAAACGCTGTAATGCCTAAACAAAAACATTGCATGAGAATATTGCTGTTACCTCTGGAGTTCATGAATACATGCGCACATTGCGTAATATTGCACTTTGCACATGATGAAAACAAACGCACTTATGCGCATCACATTTAGTTGTATACCATTTAAATATTCACTGCAATAATATTGCGGTTCACATAGACAGCAACACGTGCATCCATATACTTGCATGCTGTAACGTGTGCTTTGTATTTGCGTATTTTTAAGGCAAATATCAATGAGTTGCAATAATCTATATTTATACATTCTTCACTGCGTTAAGGTTTGCAGAAAATGTTTCATGGCAAGGTAACCACAGGGGTACTGCACCGAAGTATCATAGCCGCAAGTAGTTGATGGCAAATGTTCTACTGACACGTTTCACCACTGCCAGACGAGCGTGCGCTTCGTCATGGCAAATGTACCACAGGCAACGAGTCGTTGCTGCCAGTTAGGTCGAAGATTTTCAAGTCCGAAATAAAGCAGTGTACTGTTCATTTTTATTTGTGGTCGTTGCTTGCGTTGGCTGAGACGAATGTAAACAGCCTGTCCCGAATAAAGAGGTACCTCTTAATTATTGCTAAAACATGTTTGTCAAACAAAACCGATATCTTGAAGTTAACTCCCAAAATGTTGTGAATGATACAGTCGGAAATTTTTGTGAGATCAGTGAAAAACGCTGTAACAAATATGCCAGCATGAATTCCTTTTTTAAGCTAATCCGTGAAAGTGAGCAAACCTAGAACAGCAGAAATATCAGGTGGGGCGCCGAACTGATGTGAAAGTAAAATGGAGGATTCAGAAAAGTAATTAATTAAGTGTTTCTCCACACGCTTCTCAATTATATTACTAAAATGTGAGAATAACAGTAGGACGACAATTGAAGAGGTATGTTCTGTGGCCTTTCTCAAACACAGGGATAACATTAGCCTCGTTTGGTTGTAATGGAAATCACTGCCTTAAATATTAAGTTGATAATGTGCTAAAGGGGCACAGCAACGTAGTCAGCAGTGAGCAATGTTGTGAGCAATAAATAACTTTATCAAGGCCAGCACTACTGACCTTTAGTTCATTCATATTGGTCATTATTTTATTAAGGCCTGTGGGAAAGTGGCAAGAGGACTATGAAGAATGCACGAAAGATTGTTCAAGGGTCACGGCGGGAGCGGGACTGGAAGCCTGACTATAAAAGAATCAATTGAACTCGTTTGCAATGTGAAAAGGCTGATTGAAAACCCGGCCTGAGGACTGGAGCTCAGTGATGGACACTTCGGGCGTATATTTAAAGATGAATTGCCTACTTTCCGTTCTGCATTCGAGTCACTATCAGCACGCGATCTTTGCTTCATAACACTTCCTTTTTGCTGTTTTCAATAGTGCATTCAATTTATTTCTGGGTTTTCATGTGCCGACACCACGATCTCATTATGAGGCACGCTGTAGTGTGGGACTCCAGATTAATGCTGACCACCAGTCGATCTCTAATGTGCCCCCAAAACGCGGGGCACGGGCGTTCTTGCATTTCGCCCCCACTGAAATGCGGCCGCCGCGGCCGGGATTCACTCCCGCGACCTCGTGGTTCGCAGCGCAACATTCAGTAGTCATTACGTGTGTTGGGATAAAGAGTGTAACATGATTGCAGCGTAATGTTGTAAGCACGATGCTTGACTTTCTTCAAAGGTTTTCGTTTGTGCGTATGCACTGCAATAGGATACTTTTTAACCAAGGGTTATGGGAAACAGCTTGTATTTTATTTAGATTTCACAACTTTAGAAGACTGCAAAAAAAATTGCACGTATTCTACGTTAGCATCGGTACCCGTTTAAGAGCAAAACCAGTCGATGTTTAAGAAATTTATGTTTGTTTATAATTGATTTTGTAAACTGTACAGCGCGAGTGTGCGTGAAACGTCCATAAGAAAGGAAAACGGAATAATGATCAGTGATGTTCTCTTCAAGTACACCACTGTGTTCTGGTGACAGGAAATTAGAAAGCAAGTGTACACGATCAATGAGTGTGCTACTGTGCCCACGAATACATCTAGTAGGAAGTGTGATTCAATATTCATAACTGAATCCAGAAATATTTAGCATACTGACTGCAAGTAGATCTGGTATTCTCGACATATTAACATTTAGCTCAGCCATGATAACCACATTTTTGTATTGTAATGATCCATGCTGAAACAGTACACTCCCCCCACTCTGTGATGACATTTGAACAAAACTCAGAAATGGATGATGATGGCGAACGGTAGATACAACGAATATGTTTATTAGCATCAGGAGGTTACGCTAGTTTGTCTAGTTCTGTTCAAAAATATTTGCGGTTATTAACAGCAAGTGCATGTCAGATCTGCGTTCTTAAGATACGGTGGGTGAAATCAAGATGGCTGCGCAACCGGGACCGCTTCATGAACGATAACAGTATCCCCATACGTGTCCTGAAAAGCCGAACAAGATTTCATCGCCTGGCAAAGGCCATGTTTCTGACATGCAGACTAAAAAGAAATTATTCCAGGAAAGTAGAAGCGCGTTAATTTCATCGTAATGCCTTTTACGACTTTGTGAGTTCTGCTGTAATGTACTGCTGTAACACACCATATGTTCAAAAACCATTTCACTTTACCAATTGAAGTTTATCAAAGACGGGATGATTGGCGAGGTTATACTGACGCGTAATCTTTATTCAAAGTTCCCAAACCTATCGAAAAACAAAAAGGTCGCGCGCGGTGCCCAATGCGACAAATTCGGCTATCAGTTGATTGTCTCCCTTTAATCTGACAGTCGTCTGTCTAAAGATATCACCATTCATTTTTTTAAGTGAAAGAGTCTTAGAGAAACCGCTTTTGTTGTCAGGCATCAGGTAATCGCGTCCAAATACTCGACTCTGGCGAGGGCGAGGGAAACCGGGTCATTCGTGTGAATCTTGGTCTTACGCCCCTTGGTAATAAATTCTTGTTTTTTATTGCGCGAATAAGAGCGCGAGGTTACGTTTCTATGAGTCCGACTTAATCGCGACACGGTGAATGACGTCAATGTTTCAGTCGATGATGGTTCAGCTGATTTTGTAGCGAATGGCCGCGCAGTCTTGCCGCTGATAGCATGGAATTCCTTTTAGGTCGATATTGTTAAGTATCGAGTATTATTGTTGATCGGACACACGAGCCTTTAGTTGTTACTTTTGTTGTTTCAGTGCCTTGTTGGCAGAAACAAGAGCAGCGTTGTGTTCGTCGTCCCTCCACTAGCGCCTTGAGACTATTGACGCCTGACAAAAGGCTTTCACGTTCGCCTTCACTTTTGGAACATCAGGTTCAGATGGTTTTAATTTTAGTTTGTATTTGTCAATACGTTGTGGCTATTTCTTCTAGTCTAATTTCACGTAAGGCTTCGAGCTGCTCAATGCGCTTCGCTAACATTGCATTCGTTGACATGATGGCAGATAAAGCAGAACAATGACGTAAATCATACAATATGGATTCATACTTAAAAAAAAGAACCAAATCCGCCGTAGCAGCAGCTACGGTAACGAAAACGCCTATTTCAAGTGCAATTCACAAATGACGCTAACCTGCAAAAGTGTCCAAAATATTTAGGCGATTACTGCTGCATAGAGCCCTAAGTGCTGCTGCAACGTGATGTTGGACGAGACATACCATCGCTTTTTGTCGGAATTGGAGCTGACGATCATTACGAAGAAGCCACGCAATTGATCCGCGATCCAAGCAGGATAGTTGTGGCCAATGACTCCCTTAGCAAGGGCACAAGGCAAATTGCTGTGTCAGGCGGCGCTCGGCGTGGCGACGCAGGAATGGTCAGTGGTTCGGGACCACCGAAACCGTGGCGGCAGCCGTCCAACATAACGCTTGTTGCCAGCGAAAGCTTGCAAACTATTTTAGACAAACCCTGCGGCGTAGTGCCGTAGCTGACGCTGCAAAGGGATGTTGGGCAAGACGGTTGACCGGTTCTTTGCGGAGGCTTCTTCATGATCTTAACAAGCACACGCAGGCATGGGAAACGCAGCACTCGAGCTCACGACAATACGTTTGTTGGTGTGGAGTTTCCTGGCGACCTACTGGTGTACCCAAAGCACGGTACATAAGTGTTTTTGTATTCGTATTTGTATTAGATTGAAGCCGAAGCGCAAAGAAGAGCACCCGCAAGCTCAACCGCAGAGCATCACAGCCACTGAGTCACTGTGGCGCATGCTATTATTTTCAATTTCCATTCACGTTATTTCAGCACCAAAACGTTGAAGACCATGGAGAATGGAAGCATTTGCATGCCTTGACGTGGTCCGTGGCTCTTTAGTACAGGCAGTGGCAGAGCATCAGGTGAGGCACGAGAAGGATCTCCTTTTTAATCTAAGTGCGATTCATAACGGCAATGGCACTGATGTCTATCAACTCATGATGGCAAAACCTGCTTGAATTCAAGTTTAATAAAAGAATGCAGCAGATCCAACGAGCTGGGATCTACGAGGGCGAATCCGAAAGACTTTGCCCCTATTTTTTATTCGCTAAAATAGGGCACATATAGGTAATTACAAATTTGCGTTCTGGTATACGCACCTTACACCACTCTTCCATACACATCGTCCCCACACCACCTCAGTCATTTCTCCCATCGCAGCAATAAAATTGATATGCCCGTGTCGTCAGTCAGCGATGCACGCCGCATCACCGAACGCACAATGTCATCTAAGTCTTCATGGCCTTTTGCGAACTGACACCACCAGTCCACCACCACCTAACACTTCTCCAAGAGAGCCACTTTTCCCCATACATGGGCTACATTTCCCCGTCGATTTCGATGCGCATTCGTCTCTTGCTCTATAGAAAACGAATCACACTTTGTTGCTCGTGCAGCGTGGATGTGTGAAGAACCACCGCCATCTTCAAGAACTGACAGCAGCGCTGTGTCGCGGAATTACCGGCATAGAAGGGCGGGCTGGTTCAAAAACGGCCCACCACTGGGAATGGATATGTTAAGTTCGCATTTACCGCCGTAACCTGGCTAAAAAGATAGGGGCAAACACTTTGTTATTCACCCGCCGCGGTTGCTCAGTGACTATGGTGTTAGCCTGCTGAGCACGAGGTCGCGGGATCGAATCCCGGCCACGGTGGCCGCATTTCGATGGGGGCGAAAACACCCGTGTACCTAGATTTAGGTACACGTTAAATAAACCCAGGTGGTCGAAATTTCCGGAGTCCTCCACTACGGCGTGCCTCATAATCAGAAAGTGGTTTTGGCACGTAAAACTCCATAACTTAATTTTTTTTAACTTTGTTATTCGCCCGCATATATACAGCAAAGCTTTGTCTGAGTGTATACATCGTTGATACATGAGCACACGCGCGCGGGCGCAAACAAATTATAGCGAGCCTTTTGTTAAGCGTAGTTGCACACTACTAGAGAGTGCAACGGCCGCCTCGAACGCATGATGGCTTCAGAGGCACCATGCCCAAACACCACGCAGCGCAATTAGAATCCATTCTATCCGCGAGAAGCCTTAACTTCGTCATTACCGTGCAGCCGCGGAGGCGCGAAGGGGAGCTTTGTGGTCCTTTTTTTTTCCTTGCGCCCGCATGGCCGGGGCCGCCGCTGCAACATATTCGCGAAAACGAATGCCATCTAGGCGCCGTGCAGGGTACCCAGCGGCACGCTTACTGTATTGAAGTGGAAAGTTGGACGAGTTGGTATGCATGCATAATGGTAAAAGCGCGAACAAAACAATGACGGAGTGAAAACACACAGGACGAGCGCTGACTCACAAGTTTACTGAAACACACATCGGGACTATAAGCGAGACAGGTGATCACATGGTCACTCGATGAACGCACGACCAGGTCAAGTGCATACAGGGTATCTGTTGCCGTATCGAGCTATCTAGGTAAATTAATTCCTGCTGAAAAAGCGTGATCGAAGGCTCACTAATGCACCACGTGCCTTTCCCTCAATGTGGGCTGCTTCCACCACTAACCTGGATGATACATCAGTATGCTTAAACAAAATTGTTGTCTCTGTCAGCAGAGGTTTACACTTGCATTGTCGGCAATGGGCAAACGCATGCGCATAATCATTATTGTCCAAGGACAATTCATGCTCTCTAAGTCTTGCATTGATGCACCGGCCAGTTTTCCCTATGTACACTGGCCCACACTTGAGCAGGGAACAGTACACCACATTGGTAGTGCAGCCTACATACTTATTAAGATGATTCACTTTGCAACTTAGATAAGAATTACATTCTGCTCCACTATCCCTGAGCGGAGTGGAGCAGAACGTAATTCTAATGTAAGGTGCAAAGTGAATCGCGCTTTCTCAGCAGTACTTAATTTACCTAGATAGCTCGATACGGTAACAGATGCCCTGAATCCACGTGGCCTGGTTGTGCTTTCCTCGATTGACCGTGTGATCGCCTCTCTCGCTTACATACCTGATGTGTGTTTAAGTAAACTTAGTTGCGAGTCAGCGCTCTTCTTGTGTCCCTTCACTCCGTCGTCGTTTTGTTCGCGCTGTTACCATTATGAAACCATGCTTACTGCGTAGTGATTGGTTGGCCTATGCGTCAAAGGAACAGAAATGCCGCTACAACGGTTATGAAACCGGCGAGGTTTCATGACCAACGGTGGTTTTCTAGGTAGCACTAGAAATAGCCTACTGCGCCCCAGCGGCGTTGCGTACCCAAAACAGTTTTGTACACCTTTCGCGTTCTTTCGCACTCTCTGAGATAATTCTTTTGCATTCCTGGTCAATAGCGCCTTATAAAATTGGGTTCTATATCTATAAGTGGCCCCATACGGCCGATAACCGTTTAAACTCTGAACCACTTCTTATCAAAGTCGAGAAATGCCTTTGAAGGTAAAATAGACAATTGGAGAAGTACTTTGTCAATACAAAGTACTTCAATGCGTTTAGCTGAAGCGTAATGCGTTCAGCTGAAGCAATTAAACATTCACTTCCCGGTGCTTTCACTCCTTCTTGAATTACTTGCATTGCTAATTATACGGCGGCACGGGGTGTGCCCACAACGCTCCACCTACTGGACGTCAACGTGATGCACTGTTCGCATTTGAATTTACCCGTTTACGTAGCTCCCACTTGCGAGTTTGGCGCCCACAATAATTTTTCCCGAGGGGGGGAGGGGCGACCATATATACATATATATATATATATATATATATATATATATATATATATATATATATATATATATATATATATATATATATATATATATATATACTTTCGTCTCGCCGAACTCGAACTTTCTGCACTTCCCGACCTTGAGACTATCGAAAACGGCCCTTCTAGTCGTCAACTGTTTGTGTCCGACGACGATGCCGTGCCTCTACGCTCTCTCTTCCCTGCTTGTGCCTGTGTCGTGCGCCGCTATTTCTGATGGCACTCTTCTCTTTACGCCCTCTGACTTGTTCATTCGCCACCGATGTTCTCCGCTGCCCTTTGCTCTCCTTACTCTACGCAGTGGCGTCACGAAAATGGTCGCCGACAATCCCACTGTCTGCCCTTTAGCTTTATTCCATAGTGAATGCCTAGGCCTTGTTCAACCGGCCGAGTCCTTTTGCATCTTTGACGCTCCTGCCGTTTCTACTTCTGCGGACCTTGGCGCACTTACTTGTGCCTCTGCGGTTGATCAGTCACTCCTCGACGCTTTCCACTGCTCCATCGACGATGGCACGTCATTTTC
Organism: Dermacentor variabilis; assembly: GCF_050947875.1. Taxonomy (NCBI): domain Eukaryota; kingdom Metazoa; phylum Arthropoda; class Arachnida; order Ixodida; family Ixodidae; genus Dermacentor; species Dermacentor variabilis. The sequence continues at coordinate 176,709,927 of NC_134570.1, read as the reverse complement.
AGAACGAAGCCAGCTTATTGCTCTCCTGCAGAGGTTCAGCGCTTCTTTCGACAGCCATGCTTCCGGTTTGGGCCGCACATCGACCGGTTTTCACCAGATAGATACCGGCAGTCATGCACCTTTGCGGCAGCGCCCTTACCGAGTACCCGCCTCTGAGCGCCGTGTCATTGACCACCAGGTTGCTGACATGCTCAAGCGTGGCGTTGTGCAGCCTTCCAACAGTACCTGGGCATCACCGGTCGTCCTCGTTAAGAAAAAAGATGGCTCTAGTCGATTCTGCGTCGACTACCGACGTATGAACAAGATAACGCGCAAGGGCGTTTACCCGTTACTGCGCATCGACGACGCCCTCGACTGTTTGCAGGGAGCTGAGTTGTTTTCTTCGCTTGATTTACGTTCCGGATACTGGCAAGTCCCTTTGGCACCATCTGATCGACCTAAAACAGCATTTATAACACCTGACGAATTATACGAACTCATCGTAATGCCTTTCGGCCTGTGTAACGCTCCAGCCACTTTTGAGAGAATGATGGATAATATTTTACGCTGCCTCAAATGGAACACATGTTTATGCTACCTGGATGACGTAGTTGTCTTTCCGCTGATTTCCGAACACATCTCTGCCGTCTCGAGCAAGTTCTGAAATGCCTTACTGACGGCGAAATTCAACTTAAATTAAAGAAATGTCGTTTCGGCGCCCAAAAGCTCAACATTCTTGGCCAAGTATCGCGAGACGGCGTCCTTCCGGATCCAGCCAAGCTCCGCGCCGTCATCAACTTTCCGCAACCAAAGAAGTTAAAGGAGCTTCAAAGTTTCCTTGGTTTATGCTCATACTTCCGACGTTTCATTCGAAATTTCGCTGCCATAAGTGCACCCCTGACAGCCCTTCTAGGTGGCGACAAAGAAATTTCCGCTTAGTCCCCGGCCTGTGATGACGCCCTCATGAGATTACGCCACTTGCTAAACTCGCCACCTATCCTCCACCACTTCGATCCTGCAGCCCCCACAGAGGTACACACCGATGCCAGCGGCGTCAGACTTGGCGCCGTACTCGCGCAACGACAAGCGGGGTTTGATGAATATGTCGTTGCCTACGCGAGCCGAACTCTCACAAAAGCCGAGGCTAATTACACTGTTACAGAGAAACAGTGTTTAGCCATTATTTAGGCCCTTGGAAAATTCCGTCCTTATTTGTATGGTCACCCTTTCGTTGTCGTCACTGACCATCACGCCCTTTGTTGGCTGTCTACCCTTAAGGACCCATCTGGCCGACTTGCTCGTTGAGCCCTTAAGCTACAGGGGTACGACATCCGCGTTCTCTACCGTTCCGGCCGCAAACACACGAACGCTGACGCCCTTTCTCGCTCACCGGTCTCCGCTGACTGCGCTTGCCTATCCGCCCTTGAGCCCACACTTCCATCTCATGCACTGCGCAACATGCCGTCGGAGCAGCGCAAGGATCCCTGGATCAGTGCTCTCATCAGCATCCTTTCTGATCCATCCACCTCTTCACCATCTCGCGCTCTTCGCCGCCAGGCTACCCACTTCTGCATCCGCGACGGCCTTCTTTGTCGTCGTAATTACCTCTCTGACTGTCGCAAGTGGCTTCGCGTGATACCCCGCCATCTCCGTGACCTTATCTGCGAAGCTTTCCACGCAGACCCTCAGTGCGCGCATGCCGGCCTCTTCAAGACCTATGCTCGACTACGCATCCGATTTTATTGGCGCGGCATGTATAACTACGTCAGAAAGTTCATTCGCTCCTGCGCTCAGTGCCAACGCCGAAAATTACCTCCCGGAGAAGTCTACCCGTCACAACCCTTTCCCTGCCCTGGTCAGTCTTTTGATCGCGTTGGTATAGACATTTACGGACCGCCACCCTCCACTCCATCATGCAACTGCTGGATTATTATTGCAGTGGATCACTTGATCCGCCCTGCTGAAACAGCTGCTTTGCCGACTGCCACCGCCCGCGATGGTGCATCGTTTCTGTTACATTTCGTTCTTTACCACGGGGCCCCTCGCGAACTTCTGAGTGATAGAGGCCGCGCCTTTCTTTCCGATGCTTTGAAGGCACTACTCGACGAATGCCGAATCGTCCATCGCACCAGTACAGCGTACCATCCTCAAACTAACGGCATGACCGAGCGATTCAACCGTACTCTTGGCGATATGTTCTCGATGTACGTCGCCTCTGATCATTCAAACTGGGACCAAGTTCTCCCTTTCGTGACGTATGCGTACAATAGTGGGGCCCAAGCAACTACTGGTTTTTCCCCTTACGTTCTCCTATACAGACGAGAACCTTCTACTACGCTCGATACCATTCTTTCATATACACCTGACGGGTCCGAAAGTACTCCGCTATCTTAAACTGCTCGTCATGCCGAGGAATGTCGCCAGCTTGCCCACTCTTTTTTCCACGGAGGACCAGTGGCAGCAGCAATCCCGTGAACCTGCCGACCGTTCTGCACCAACTTTCTCACCTGCCTCTCTCGTATCGCTTCGGGTACCCGCTACTACACCCAACCTCTCCTCAAAACTTGTCGCAAAATAACTAGGACCCTACCGCGTTCTGGAGCAAACGTCCTCCGTCAGTTACATCGTAGAGCCCCTCACGCCATCGACGTACCTACGCCATCGCGGCCGCGAACTTGTCCACGTCTCTCGCATTAAGCCGTACTGCGACCCAATAGTAGTCTCTTCGCCTTAAGCCGCCAGGATGGCGCCTTTTTCTGCGGAGGGTGATTGTAACGAAGAAGACTGGCCTGCCTGGGCCACAGCACCATCACTACCAGCATGAGCTCGTGGTTGCTGTCTAATAAATCTCTTATATATATATATATATATATATATATATATATATATATATATATATATATATATATATATATATATATATATTGCACTTGCAGAAATTTATTTCGTGTGATTTTGAAGCACTGCACACTGCAGTGACGGCTTTATATGAGAATTCACAACACCTTATAGTAGGAGAAAGTTAAATTTCACAGCCTGATAGAGTATTCTCCCACCACCAAGAATCTGGCTGGCTTCTCCCGGTGGCGTAATGTTCTTTCGGTTTTTTTTGTTTTGTTTTTTTGTCGTATACTTCGAAATCATTAATACTGCTTCGCCTTTCCGGTGAAACTGCAGCCTCGCTCTGTCCTTTTTTTCTTTTTTTTTCTGTGAGTCTTAGTATAAGCGCTTGTGCTCATGACTGCTGTTGATTCTGATTCCCACTGAATCCGACTTGGCCTCATTTGGGTTACTGAGTGCATTACACAGGGTGTCCGAACCATCATTCACGAAGGCTTTAAAAAACGAGCAATTGCGTTACTCGAAGAGAACCTGGTGCATAATGTTTCGAGTACAGTGGAGTAGCCGGCAGTAATTATTTGCTTCTTGAAATTTGATTTGACAATTACAATTGATTACCTAATTCGAAAAGTACTGTCCTAATTATCAAAGTGGCGATGAGGCATTTGTAGGCACGCCAGGCAACCCCGAAATGTCATCTAAGTGCTGTTTTCAGCGACGTACTAATTTCGTGCAATATTTTCCGACTGGGAAACAAACCTCACGAAATGCGAAAAATACCAGGGTACTGCGCTCCTACCGGCATCATAAAGCAGCGCCCTCAAATAAGCCGATTAAAAGCAAGTGCACTGCCTGTCGGAACCCCGCAGAAACAGCGCACCACCTTGACATTGGTACGGAAGGAGCACCAACAGCATGTTTTGCGGGTTTCCAGATGTTCCTTCCTCCTACGTCACACTTATTATCCGTCTCTCAAGGCCGGCTCATCAAAGTGATAACAAAAGCCCCTTGATAACGTGGCCCAAGCGCCACTCTAACTACGCACGAAATGCGAAAAGCAATGCAATAGGCACAGCACGTTTCAAAATCCCGGCTTCGCTCGCACCGCATCGACAGAGTGCGCGCCCATGGCAGCTATATTTCGCGCCTGAAACTGGCTTTGGATCAAAGCCAAATTAAAGTGACGGTTTTATTTTTCATGAGAGGGTATATATGCTTCAAAAACACGTTCATGACATCAAATAAAACTGCCGTAAATAGACCGCAAAGCGATCGACATGTAGAGAACAGGATAAACCAATGCGCTCAAGAAAGTAAATAACCACTTCTAAATGAAACTAATGGGCAATCGGGACGCCTGCACAAAAAAAAAACACATCAGATTTCAGTTGTTCCCCTATTATCTATGAAGTCGTAAGCACCGTTGAACACCACCTGCTGCCTAGAGGACGTGTTCGGATAGGTCTCCTTCTACAGCTATGCAGTACTGAGTCCGCTTTATCACATCTTCAGTGGATTTCTTGATGACCGAAGCCGGAATTTCATGGCAGACATCAGGTATCTTTGTGTTGAGCTGATCTGACGTCCATCTCGAACATGTGAGCACGATCTTTTACATAACTCCGAAGAAAAAAAACTGAGCGCAATGAGATTATGTGATCTAGCCGGCCAACTTACAGGCCCGTGCCTTCCAATCTATTGTGCATGAAAAGTCGCATCCAGCCAGTTTTATGCTCGGCTGCTGCTGTGTGCTGGTGCTCCATCTTGCTGATACCTCTGAAGTGTAAGACGCCCATGTAACGTCATGAATATAACATTACATGGACTTCGTCCATGTAACGCTGTTCAGTCAGTGTGTGATCAAAGAATATGGGACCGATTATGGCACTGGCGTAAACTTCGAACCACACATTGAGTGACCACTGGTACTGGTGCCGATTACGCTTTACCCAGTGTACATTGGAATCCCTCCAATAGTGTGCATTAGGGAAATTTACTTAGGCCTTTCTGCGAAAATTAGCTCCATCTGTGCACATGATATTGATCAAAAATTGGAGGACGCTTAAGCTTCGCCTTCAAGAATGGAACGCGATAGCGTTATCGCACCCCGTTCTCACCGCCCACTCATTCGCTCGGTATGCTATTGAGTCACACAAAGACATAGTTTTCATATAAAACACTTCTAAGTCCACAGCACTTTTTTGTAATTATTTGTTCCAGGAGCACCACGCAGACGCATGGCTCCTCGCCAGCAGCACGGCACACATCCCAGGGGACGCTTTCCCACCAGACGCGCTACGGCGCAGCGATCACGTCAGAGGGGTCCCGCATCGGACGCTGCGTCTAGGAATCGCGCTGTGAGCGGAAAGAGGAGCCGGGTCGCCTAAACACGAGGGCTCGAGTGACGCACTCTGGAAGTTGGAAGGGGAGAGAGCGAGAAAACTTAATAAACGCAAGGGTATTGGGGCATCCTCGCACCGGTCCCCGCATGGTCCCAATGCTCTCAAACTAGACGAAGGGGAGGAGCGGGCGAGTGTCGGGCCACCTGTCGGGGCAGTGCCACGCGAAGAGGGGGTCATCTGTGTTTGCCGCAAGATGTCTCTGCGTGTGCGCCAAGCGCAGAAGAAATGTAGCGGAAACGCACTTCGCTACTCGTTTAACTGCGGCTTCTGCAATTTACATGCTCATAATTACTGATATACACCGCAGTATAACTTTCTACGGCACGTTTCTAAGGCAACACCGGATACACTAGAGGCGCTTTTGTCGCGCTTTGAACCATAGAACTCATGGCTGAGCAGTTCGTCTTCGGCCACCGACGTTAGCGGACACGGTATGTCGGGCTCTTCACGAGGGGCTTCAGCGACCCTTTTGCGCCGCGGTATCAGGTGAACTGAAAAACCAGGTCAGGACTACCAAATGATTTTACCAACGCTGCCAACAGGTGCGTCCGTTCTGCATGCGGTTTTTTTACATGGTGACGTTAAGGCGAGGCCTCACAGAGTGGAACATTTTTGAGACGCTCTTACACGGCGGTCTCTCATGCCGGAAGTGGTTGCGCTGCGTGCTTATCAAATGAACCATCTGTGGGCGGTGACATTCAAGGACGAAGAAGGGAAAAAAAGGATTATCGCTGCAGACGCTTTTGATGCCAAGGACCAGCGCTGTGTGGTCGTCGACCCGTGTGGCAGAGGCGTCCGTATCAACCTCTACTGGCTCCTTTACGGTGTACCAGACGACGACATTCGCACTGCCTTGTCGCCTTTTGGAAAGGTGACTGAGATCATCACCAGGGACAGGTGGCGGGTACAAGGATGCGTTGACAACGGGTCACCCGTACTGTCACTATTAAGCTGAAGGTCGGCGTCACCACTGAAGACTTGCCCCACCAGCTGCGAGTGGCGGAAGATGTTGCGCTCGTGCACGTCCCTGGCAGAGCTCCCCTCTGCCTCCGATGCCGCAGCATCGGGCACATACGACGCGAGTGCTGTGTACCACGCTGTCCGCTTTGTCGTCGTTTCGGCCACGACGAGACCCAGTTCGTCCAAACCTATGCCACAGTTACAGGCCCAGCATTGAAGGAAGATGTCACAGATCACTTGATGGACGTGGTCGACGCAGTGCAAGCCGCAGGTGAAGGGAAAGAGACCCAGCCCTCGGTGTTATCGCCTCTGAAGAAGGTAACAACTGTTAGTGAAGACAAGTCATCGGACGGCTGGAAACACCCATGGAATGACACGGTGGATCCAACTAACTCAATAGAGGTCGAGGTAAAAGCGGCCAAAGAAACGTGCACATCAGCAGAAGTGACGACCGGGGAACAGCACGACACTGACGACACCGTGATGCTAATGTCAAGTAGCGCACCTGCTAAGAGGCTTCACGAAGAGGCGGATGAGCAAGAGGAAAAGGATCAAGAGACTGGGAATGACGAGCCTCCTCCGAAAGCTACCGCGGGATGCCGACCGGCGTTCAAGCCCAAGCCCAGCGTTCCAGCCAAACGCCGTTCTACAACCTAGAATGCGGAGGCGTTCCTGGGTTAGAAAAATTGTTGTTGGGGACTGGGGACTGCGGTTTGTGGGCAGGATGGGCGTCGGTCGTCGTCATTGTGCTTTGAAGGCCAGAAAACCATGGTCCGCCTTCCTAGACCGTCGAGTCATCGTAGCAGATGTGGGACCGACGATGTGCGGTAATTGGTTTGGATTCTCCTCGCGGTAAATGGCAGCAAATTTTTCGACTGGACTTTGTGTCGCGACGTTGAACGTCCGTGGACTTAGCGGGCGTAGAAGGCAATGCCAAGTTAACCGTATTCTTATTGAAAATAATATTGACTTATTGGCCACTCAAGAAACAAAAATTGCAGCTGATGAATACACAGAGCAAATGGTTAACGTTTTCCGCCCTAGATATACCGTAAGGCTACGTTCACACTTGGTCTCCGAGCAGGCGGAAGTGGTAAAAACTTGACAAAATCCGCCCGCCTAGGCGGAGAAAGAGGCGAAAAACCAGCCGTCGAAAAAAACCGGTCTCGGACCAATTTTTTCGCCACGGTGAACCGAAAAGCGGTTCCGCTTTGCCAGAAGCTGCACTAGCATGTAAACATCCGGTCGTAAAATTTAACATTTTCCGTTGTTCATTGTCTATATTTAGGAAAGGCAACTAGCTAAAAATATCGAAACTATGTCTTGTTTATCTTCCATGGTAGACGAAAGTCAAAAACGACACGCGCCGTGGCGGGAAAGCATGGCTTTTAGTGAGTGATGAGTCAATGAATGAACGTATATCTTGAAACAGTGTAATGAACAGCGTCACCACGCGGACAAATGTACGCAAACTAGATGGATGTGGGCGAAAGCAGCAGTGGTTTCCGCTGCAGTGGCGAAACAAATGTGAACATTTTGTACATGCGCGAAAGAGTTGTCCGGCCGCTTTGGCTTTTCCGCCCGCTTGCCGTTTCCCAAGTGTGAACGTAGCCTAAGTGTATGTGATGCGGCGGGTAGGTCTGGGGGCTGCCCTATTCTTTTGTGTAGCAGGATTGCTGTAGTTCAAGCCCTCACGTCATCCGAAGATGGTAGAATGGTCCTCTGCGAGTTTACTTGTTCAGAGATGCCTTGGAGGGTTATATGTGTTTATGCTGCGAAAGTAGCACGGGAGCGGGAAGTCTTTTTTTGTTGATATTCAGCAGTACTTGAATTGTGAAAGACATGTAATATTATTGCGTGATTTTAATTGTGTTTGCTTTCCAGAAGATAAATCTAAGTTGTCTAGCGTTTGTGATAAAAGTGCGTTGCTTTTAAGTTCCATTGTAAGGCAACAAGAGCTTGAAGACATTGGTTATGTGTTGTCAAGCGAAAACCATGCCATGTATACGCACTATCAAGGTCAGTGTCATGGCAGGCTAGAGAGAATTTAAGCTCCGCTAACCTTTGTACCGTTATTTTCTTGTTATCAAGTGTTACATGTTAGTTTTAGCGATCATTGCCTCGTTATGTCAACCATAGGAAAGAAACGAAAACCATCGAAATTCAGCTGGGACTTATGGATGCTTAATGATAAGCTTTTGCAAGACGACGTTTTTAAAAGGCAGTTCAAGAAAAGATCGAAAATTTGCTCAGCATAAGTACGTCAGCGTTATTCATTGCAGAATGGGAACTCTTCCAAAGAGACGTTAAATTAACCGCGATTGAAACAGCATGCGTAGTCTATCACAAAGGAAAAGAGCGTGAGAAGGAATTACAGATTAGGCTAAAATATATGCTCTGCGCTGAAAGCACTTCGCCTGGCTTATTTTCGAAAGAAATCAAAGAAGTTGAGGCTGAACTTGAAGTCATGGCTGAAGAAAAGTACAGGGGTGCGGTATTAAGGGCAAGGGCGAAGAGTTTATGGATGGGAGAGACGCCTACCAAGCTTGCAATAAGTGACGAGAAGAAACACGCGGTTTCCAAAGAAATAACAGAAATAAGTTATGAAGGGGAAGTCACTAGTGATGTTGGAATGACTGAGCATGCATTTGAGTCTTATTATGAAAGTTTCATGGGGAAAATGACATGTGATATTGAAAGGTTTAGAACTGAATTCTTGCCATTAATGCTAACATCATCAGACGAGGTCTGTGAAGCGCTCGACAGACCACTAAGCCTTCAGAAGTTGAGGATGCGATTAACGAACTTAGTCGCGGCAAGTCGCCGGGGCCTGATGGTCTGGGAGGGGCTTTCTATAAGAGCTTTAAAAGTGGAATAGCTGTAGCATTACATCGCGTTATAAGGGAGATGTACGAGATTAAGGAAGCACCTCCTTCTTTTCGGACATCGCATGTTATTTTAATTCCTAAAGTAAAAGATCTTGCGCGACTTTTGGCGGTTGAAGCCTACAGACCAACAAGCTTGACAAATACGGACTAAGAAGTTGTCTCTAAAGTACCTGTGCGACGATTGCAGACCGTTATAAAAGAACTTGTGGGCCCCCATCAGACATGCGGTATCAAAGGCAAATCGATCTTTTCGAATATACATACTGCAAGGACCACATTGGAATGCTGCGATGAAAGAGAGGACAGAGTCGCTATGATACAAATTGACCTTGAAAATGCTTTTGACAGAGTCGTCCATGATGTCACATTTTTGCTCTTAGAACATGTTAAAGCTGGTGCAGTGATAACAGATGGAGTAAGAATGGTGTACAGAGATTGCACTGCAAAGTTAGTAATTAATAGCAAATTAGGCGCCAGTATAAAAGTGGAATCATCAGTAAAACAAGGATGCTGTTTGTCGCCTCTTTTATTTGCCTTGTATTTAGAGCCCTTATGTTCGAAAATAATTAAAAGCCAATCTATTCGTGGGTTTACCTACGGAGGAATTGAGACTAGAGTTCGGGCTTAAGCAGATGACGTGGCAATTTTTAGAACATGTTAGAGCTGGTGCAGTGATAACAGATGGAGTAAGAATGGTGTACAGAGATTGCACTGCAAAGTTAGTAATTAATAGCAAATTAGGCGCCAGTATAAAAGTGGAATCATCAGTAAAACAAGGATGCTGTTTGTCGCCTCTTTTATTTGCCTTGTATTTAGAGCCCTTACGTTCGAAAATAATTAAAAGCCAATCTATTCGTGGGTTTATCTACGGCAGAATTGAGACTAGAGTTCGGGCTTAAGCAGATGACGTGGCAATTTTTTGCCGTGACACAGAAAGCGTGAATAACACAATGAAAGAGGTAGTTTCTTCTTCCGCCGTAACTGGAAGCTTTGTCAGCTGGATTAAGTGCCTGGGTTTATGGCACGGCAGCTCGACACAGGTACCCGAGTATTTTTGCAATATGAACTGGAGCGTTACCCCTGGAAAATATCTTGGGGTGCCATTACAACATTATCGTGACAGTGCCGCATATTGAATCGAAGAAGTAAAAATAGTTAAAGATCAGACAGAAAAGTGGGGCGGGCAAAATTTTTCGATGTTTTCAAGAGCTAGTGTTTGCAATTTGTTTTTAGTTTCAAAAGTGTATTTTGTACTACAAGTGTTATGCATGGCAAGGATTTCGGTGCAGAAACTTCACAGAGTGTTTGCGGTATATATAGGCGGATCCACTTGGGAGAGAACTAGCCGGTGTAACTTGTTTCATTCGGTGAAGAATGGAGGACTAGGATTAACACATTTGTTTTTGAAACAGATTGTTAGTAGGTTGTTTTTCTTAAGGCACCAAAGTGATACATCTTTGCATACTGTTAGTCAAGTGAGATTGAGTTCTCCCTTGCCTGAGGGGGTCGCCTCATCAACAAATGAACATACTCGAACACCAATTGGCATTCTGAGGGAAGTTGTTATGTCCTTTTCTTTACTGCAAGCGCATTTTTCGAATGAATTTTTGACTTCAGGGACGCGTAAGAAACTTTATAGTGGTCTGGTTGATGTTTTCCTGCGGCATCCTGTTCACCGTATGATCTATAGCTTAGGACCTGAATGCAATATGCTGAAACGCATTAGAAAAATGCCGGTTAGAGCTTCAGCGAAAACCTTTTTTTTTTCAATTGCATTCGGGCTCTCTCCTGGTGAAGCCATGGCTGCAAAGCAAGGGTTTCTGTGTTCCATGCTCTTTGAGAGCCTTTGAAATATGTACGGTCTCTCGAAGTGATGTAATAATATTTTTCTGCACCAAGTGAACTACTTTGTACGCGTTTGAGTGGTGTTGAAATCAAGGTAATAAAGAAAAAACTCATGGCTGAGTGGTAGCGTCTCCGTCTCACACTCCGGCGATCCTGGTTCGATTCCCACCCAGCCCATTTTCCAAGTTGTTTATGAATTGCCTTCTGGGATTTTTTCGCTCACAGCCAACGCCGCCGACACCGGATTTTCTGCGTCACGAGCTCCTTAACGCCGTCGCGTTAAAAAGTCTCGTGATTCATCCACTTTTGTGAGCACCCAATTAGAAAAATCTAGACAATTCTACGGATCTCTATTTTCTGAGCATTGGTGCTGGCTAACGTGATACGGGTGAAAGGCCGTCATTTAGAATTCTCCAAATGGATGACTTGAAAATTAATCGCTGGGTGGCCTCGTCGCACACGCTAGCATGAGGTTTTGAGGCCACAAATTATAGAACATCCTTGCGTAGGCTGGGACTCAAAGATGTAGTCGTAAGCTGCCGTTTCTTTGAGGCTGCCGGTTTGTCTCAGGTTTTCATATTCTCTGATGGGTTTGGTATACCGCCACACATCCATGACTGATATATTTGCGGCCTTCTTCTTGTCATTTGCAGATCCCATGGTAAGGATCATTTTTACCTTCTGCTAATCAGAAGAAGACGTGGCGACTGGGACGAAAAACAACGCGCCTTTACACATTTGCGCTGACGTTGTCAACTCGCTTCTGTGGTGATAGGTATCCTTGGAATAAAAAAAAGAACCATCCGTGCACTTTATCTACGCTAAGACACCAGCTATCATAGCTTGTGTCCAACTAACACCAAACGCGACCGGTTTCTTCGGCCGAGGCGCGGCAGATAAGGCACTAGCTTAATCACGATGTTTTACAGCGAAGCTGTATATGGCTAGCCGATTCGTCAGGCCATCCGTCTGTCGCCTGTGCGCCGAAAACTCCTCCGGTGCAATTCCATGCGATTGCACGAAAAAGAGTGAAAAAAACAGCCGTGCGATTGGCTGCGCCAATAATGACGTCGTTATCTCCGTCGCAGCCGAGCGAGCGCGCAGCAGTTTCTCTCCGGCTCGGAAATGGGTAGGCCACGCGTCATACATACTCCTGAGGAGCAGGCAGCATTCGATCAGCAACGCCGTGCGCAAAACCGGGAACGAGCTCGTCTACGCCGTCCTGATGATGCCGCCCGGGCACAAGAACAGGAACAGGCACGCGACCCCGATAGCAAGCAGCACCTTCATACAGAGTATTCGGCAGTCTTATAAGCTGTCGTTTAATGAACCGTCAGAATCAACCCAGTGATAAACACTGGGGCCGCTCGTTTCAGCTGCTGGTTAAGCATCTGTACGGAGCGCTTCGGAGGTGATTTTTTTTCTTTATTTCCTTCATTTAGTTTGGCTAACTCAGAAGGAGCCTGTTCAAGGGCGCTGCGTTATGATGCGGGTGGGAGCGCACTCACCTTGTATTCCCCACATTTCGCAGAGTTTTTTATCATCATCAGCCTTGTTACGCCCACTGCAGGGCAAAGGCCTCTCCAATACTTCTCCAACTACCCCGGTCATGTATTAATTGTGACCATGTTGTCCCAGCAAACTTCTTAATCTCATCCGCCCACCTAACTTTCTTCCGCCCCCTGCTTCGCTTCCCTTCCGTTGGAATCCAGTCTATAACCCGTAATGACCATCGGTTATCTTCCCTCCTCATTACATGTCCAGTCCATGCCCATTTCTTTTTCTTCATTTCAACTAAGATGTCATTAACTCGCGTTTGTTCCCTCACCCAATCCGCTCTTTTGTTATCTCTTAGCGTTACACCGATCATTCTTCTTTCCATAGCTCGCTGCGTCGTCCTCAATTTAAGTAGAGCCCTTTTCATAAGCTTCCAGGTTTCTGCCCCGTACGTGAGTACTGCTAAGACACAGCTGTTATATGCTTTTCTCTTGAGGAATAATGGCAACCTGCTGTTCATGATCTCAGAATGCCTGCCAAACACCCCCCCCCCCACAGCCCATTCTTATTATTCTGATTATTTCAGTCTCATGATTCGGATCTGCGGTCACTACCTGCCCTAAGTAGATGTATTCCCTTACCACTTCCAGTGCCTCGCTAACTATCATAAACTGCTGTTCTCTTTCGAGACTGTTAAACATTAGTTAATTTTTTTTGCAGATAAATTTTTACACCCACCCTTCTGCTTTGTCTCCCCAGGTCAGTGAGCATACATTGCAATGGGTCCCCTGCGTTACTAAGCATGGGCGTATCATCAGCGAATCGGAAGGTATTAAGGTATTCTCCATTAACTCTTATCTTCAATTCTTTCCAATAAAGGTCTCTAAATATATCCTGTAAACAGGCTGTGAATAGCATTGGAGAGATCGTATCTCCCTGCCTGACACATTTCTTGATTGCGATTTTGTTGCTTTCTTTATGGAGGACTACGGTGGCTGTGGAGCCGATATATATCTTTCAGTAATTTTACATACGGCTCGTCTACGCCCTCATTCCGTAATGTCTGCATGACGGCTGAGGTTTCGACTCAATCAAACGCTTTCTCGTAATCAATGAAAGCTATATATAAGGGTTGGCTATATTCCGCCCATTTCACTATCACCTGAGTGATAGTGTGAATACGGTCTATTGTTGAGTAGCCTTTACGAAATCCTGCCTGGTCTTTGGTTGACAAAAGTCTAAGGTGTTCCTGATTCTACTTGCGACTACCTTAGTAAATATTTTGTAGACAACGGACAGTAAGCTGATCGGTCTATAATTTTTTAAGTCTGGCGTCCCCTTTCTTATAGATTGTGTTAGCATTCTTCCAAGATTCAAGTACGCTCGAAGTGATGAGGCATTGCGTATACAGGGTGGCCAGTTTTTCTAGGACAATCTAACCCCCATCCTTCAACAAATCTGCTGTTACCTGATCCTCCCCAGCTGCCTTACCCCTTTGCAAAGCTTCCAAGGCTTTCTTTAATTCTTCCGGCGTTACTAGTGGGATTTCAAGTTCATCTAGACCATTATCGTCGTGGGTGCCCCTGGTACTGTATCAAATCAATCTCTATAGAGCTCCTCAGCCACTTGAACTATCTCATTCGTATTAGTGATGATAATGCCGGTTTTGTCTCTTAACACATAGATCTGATTCTTGACTATTCCTAGTCTCTCCTTTACTGCTTTTAGGCTTCCTCCATTCCTGAGACCATGTTCAATTCTATCAATATTATACTTCCTTATGTTAGCTGTCTTACGCTTTTTGATTAACTTCGAAAGTTCTGCCGGTTCTATTCTAGCTGTAGGGTTAGAGGCTTTCATACATTGGCGTTTCTTGATCAGATCTTTCATCTGCTGCGATAGCTTACTGCTATCTTGTCTAAAGGAGTTACCACCGACTTCTGTTGCCCAATCCTTAATGATGCCCATAAAATTGCCGTTCATTGCTTCAAAACTGGGGTCCTCTTCCTGAGTTAGAGCCGAGTACCTGTTCTGTAGCTTGATCCGGAATTCCTCTATTTTCCCTCTTACCGCTAACTCATTGATCGGCTTCTTATGTAATAGTTCCTTCCGTTCCCTCCTCGAGTCTAGGCTACTTCCAGTTCTTACCACTATGGTCGCTGCAGCGCACCTTGCCGAGTACGTTCACATCTTGTATGATGCCAGGGTTAGCGCAGAGTATAAAGTCTATTTCATTTCTAGTCTCGCCAATCGGGCTCCTCCGCGTCCACTTTCGGCTATCCCGCTTGCGGAAGAAGGTATTCATTATCCGCATAATATTCTGTTCTGCAAAGTCTACTAATAACTCTCCCCTGCTATTCCTCCAGACTATGCCATATTCCCCCACTGACTTGTCTCCAGCCTGCTTCTTTCCTACCGTGGCATTGAAGTCGCCCATCAGTATAGTGTATTTTGTTTTGACTTTACCCATCGCCGATTCCTCGTCTTCGTAGAAGCTTTCGACTTCCTGGTCATCATGACTGGATGTAGTGTGTACACCTGTACGACCTTAAATTTGTGTCTCTTATTAAGTTTCACAACAAGACCGGGCACCCTCTCGTTAATGCTATAGAATCCCTGTATGTTACCAGCTATTTCCTTATTAATCAGGAATCCGACTCCTAGTTCTCGTCTCTCCGCTAAGCCCCGCTAGCACAGGACGTGCCCGCTTTTTAGCACTGTATATGCTTCTTTTGTCCTCCTAGCTTTACTGAGCGCTATTATATCCCATTTGCTGCCCTCTAATTCCTCCAATAGGAATGCTAGACTTTCCTCACTAGATAAGGTTTTAGCGTTAAAGGTTGGCAGAATCAGATTCCAATGGCGGCCTGTCCGGAAAAAATTGTTTATCACTCGGAAAAAATTACTACGCATTTAGTACGTCACTGAAACTACCGCAGTTAGATGTCCCTTGGCTATGCCTACAAATGCCTCATCTACAGTTTGACCATTGCGGTAGTACGTCTCGAGTTCATGACAATTACCTATAATTACATCTCAGTAACGAAAAAACTACTGGCAACTACTCCACTGTAATGGACACAATAGCACTAGGTTTTATTCGAGTAACGCATTGTTTTTTTAATCTTTATGTATGATAGCTAATTAGGACACCCTGTATAGATTGATGACCTCTGTATGCAAGTGACGATGCTTCCATCCCTAATAAATGTTGTATCTTATTAGAAGGGCTCATTAATGAGTCGTTCACTTTGCTTACTGGAAAGAGAAGTGATACTGAGACAGATATCATTCACGTGCATTTTACACGCCGTTGATAAATACTCTGCCGAAGAGGTCACTTAAATCTACAGGTTTTTTTTTTTTCGGGGTCAAAAAAGCACGCACAGCATTTTGAAGCAAGGTGAATATGCAGCAACATATTCATTATCTAGGCATAAGCTACCCATACCTTTAAAATAATTGTTAATTGGCTACCTTTTTCTCTGAAAATATTATAAACTTTGTCTTGAGTATATATTTAAATATATTGTATATGTGCGCGGTGTTTACAGAGGAAATTTAAAACAATGTTGAAGGGAGAAAATATGGATGAGGCAGCCGCCGCTGGTACTTGTAATGTGCTTGTTCTCCTACTGGTCAGGATTCGCAGAAATGAAACAAAGAATGAATTAAAATCTGTGCACGTCCTCGCCAATAATGGTGCAATAAGCTATTATCCACATTAAAATTGTAAGTGAAAAGGTCGAGGCAAGTTAAAAGAAACCTCCAATCATGTGGGTGATAAAACTCTGACAATGAAACGTTAAGTGCGGGCATGGGGGGGGGGGAGGAGGTGTAGGCTTCGGCATCGCCGGGGGTGGGGGGGCTCAGCCACCAACCCCCAAAGAAAACCCCGGTGAGGGCTTGGGCCCCGGAGCCCCCCCGCCTAAGTTATGGTGCCTACGAAGCACTAAACGCGGGCGTCTCCATCGAGCCGCAGTACTCTCAGCCAGTGGACTTGTCGCGGCATCCCGCGGCGGCCGCGGTGTCTACGCTGCGTGTCAGACCGCATGAAGCTACATGCGACTGTAGGGCACAAGCACAGCGTTTGCTTTGTGCACGACAGGGCTAGAGTGCGAGCTAGCGCTCATATGCTCCAGTCTCGCCACGGCTACGTCAGCTGGTACACCCCTAAGGTAAACGGGAATTGCGTCACGAACGCCAGTTTTCCTCCTGGTGCTTGTAGCGGAAAGTAGGCTTCAGCGGAAAATAAAATTTGAATATTTAAGCCTGCTACTGAGGCAAAGGTTTTGTTGATGCACGAGGGCGAGACGGCTTTCCCGCTTGTCGTCTGCAATGCGTTCGACGAGTGCGTGGTTTCTCTCGGCAGACGCAAGAGGAACCTAGCACGAGTTGCGTTTGCTGTGACAGTCTGCTTTGTTCTGACCGTCGTCATTTTCATCGTCTTTTTTTCTTTTTGTAATGCAAATTTCATTTCGCCGGAGTGGTTTTTATGTACCGAATAAATTCCAGGGGCGCAACTGTCTTTTGTAAAATTTTGCTCCATTCCGTTGTCATATATGAGCCACAATGCCATATCGCCTGGCTATTGCGTTTCGGCAAGACAACAGGCAGAGAAATGTTCTTTATTTCCCAATTTAATTAGCGACTACTGTGGAGCAAGCGATGCATTACAGAAAAGAATGTTGCAGACCAGAGTATCTCGTGTCTTCAGTACAAACTTCATATTGACACGTGTGCTTGTCTTAACCGGGCGACAGGTTTCACCGCCTAACAAATGTTATCGTACAGCGCACGACGCGCCTGCATGTATCGGAAATTTCTGGAATGTTATCGATGCTTCCATCCGCTGTCTGTGACCGAGCCTTGTGTAATCTGATCGCATGCGCGCGCGACGCGAATAATGTAGAACTTTGTAGAAGGCACGCGGGTCCCAGCGATTACTCTGGAACATTCGACGACTGATGTATAAAAGCGGACGCGCTTGACCCGCTGATCAGATTTTCGACGATCGCCGACCGTGTTCGCCGCTATCGTTGTGCTATAAGTGTAGCCTGTTTTTGTGGGCACAGGTTCGCCCAATAAAAGTTAGTTTTGTCCTTCACAGTATTGCTACTGTTTTCTTCAACGTCACCACCACGTGACAATATTCTGTAGGCGCATATTCATATCAAAGCTTCTTGCAATCTCTGAATAGCAAAAAATTATGGATTCTTGCTTTGCATGTGACACTCCTACCAGCGAAAATAGTTAGTCATCTGGTCTCGCTTATTTATCACTAAGCGAGACCAGTTGAAAGGCTGAAGACCGCACATTTCGCATACCCATACACAGACGATACAGACATTCTGGGGTGGTGGAGTTGTCCGTGCTAGGGCTGTCGTCTGAAAGAAAGTGGAGTTAATAAATTATACGCTTAAGCACAACTCAACTGCTGGAGAAAATATCAGCACTGTGTCCACAGGGCAGAGGTTTCTTTTCAAATTGTTCAACTCTGATATTTTGTTGTGAGATTTATGATGAAAATATGCCACATAAATTTGACAATCCAAATTGGTATTTTACCTGCTACTATCTTTAAGCAACAGGTTAGGTAATGCTGCTTTCTCAACAGCTATGTAAAATATTGATCAGTTTCTCACAGCTAAATTATCTTGATCCATGAATTCATTATTCACTTGTCAATAAGGCACTGACGGATTCGTTTGTTCAATCTTTTTGTTTACGCTCTATCTTCCTCGTTCGGCAGAATCAATATTCAAAAAGTTAGAAGCCGTTGGTCAACTGCCTATGAGCCTTTCCTACTAAAAACTTATTTCCAACACGGGGAACATAACACTGCGGGGACACCAGAGTGCGTGACTCACTATAAGCAGTGACGTAACCACCCCTTCGTACGCATTGCGCGGCAGCGCGACTTGGCACGAAGTTAAATTCGCTCGTTTTGGGCGAAATCTTCTCGTCTGCTTAATTCACAATTAATAATATCGAACATCGCAAACTTCAGATGCATATCCGATGAGAAAGAACAGATAAGCAGGCGTTTCCTTTTTCTTCTTTTGCGACACAAAACAGTTCGCTACGTAACCTAAAATCCGCCCGGCGCCGTAGCAGCCAATGCGAATAAAAGAGCGCTTGCGGCGTTTTTTGCACCAGCGCGGGGCTCCTTCAATTAGTTTCCGCGCCTTGTGAAGCTGTAGGCGACTTGCAATGTCTAATCAAGAACAAGCAAGGCTAAATGCTTCCATACCACCTCGCCCACTCTTCACTTTCGAAGAACAGGCAAGAACAACGCTCTCTAACCTCGTCTTTTGCAGTAAGCATTCAAACATCTTCAGCAAAATTTAATTATGAATTTCTTTTTATTCTCCCATGATGTAAACAGCAGTCGCCGAGATAAAACGAAACGCAGTTTCCTTCAGCGGGCCACCTAGCACTCATTCGGCTCAGAAGCTGCTGTCGATGGGTTGCTTCAATGGAATTGCACGCGAGAGACAAATGTACCGCGTACGGATGACCCTTCCTTTCGTCTTCTAGCCGTTTCGATAAGGTTAGTGGCCATTCTCTACGCAACAAGTACATTATAAACGTGTCTTTCATTCTCTTGGAAGGGGAAAAACGTGGCCCTGCTGTCCCTCCCCGTGTTGGACCACCATATTGCCGCGTGGAAGGTCTTGTGGCCTTTCTTCCATTTTTCATACATTACCGGAACTACTGGACGATACAGAAACGAAATATCGCAGGACACAGTCGAAGGCAAACGCGTGAACGTGTACAGAGAGCGCCAGGAGCAGACGAACAGAATGGCAGCCGAAGCGATGACCGCGACAGCACCGCCTGTCGGCGCAACGAGTGAAACGATCAAATGAAGAAACCACGCCACAAAGAGAACCTAGAAGGAAACACTTTTTTTTCTACACAAAATGCCGTAATTTTACTTCAACTATTCGTAAATTCCAAGGATAGAGGCAAGTATGAAAAATATATGTTAGTTTTCCGTTGGCCACCAAAACATGGCGATGCTAATTGCCATCTACGGAAACTAGCCCAGCTGTCCACCCAATGGTCCAGGCCGTGCTACCTGGTATGGACCGGCTTGGTCCTGCACCAGCTTGAGCAACGTATAGTAGCCACATCCAGTATGTGCATTTTGAAGCGCTATCAATAGCTCAATGCGAAGTGATGTCGGCCAAGGCGTCCAACCTGGAGCGGCCTAGAGGGAGCACATGCTGGAAAGCATGCGTGTGGTCTATCCTTAAGTTTCGCGTAGTTGTCGGCTTGTTAAGTGTTCAAAACTAGTATAAATTAGCAAGACGTGGCAGCTAAGACACCGATAGGTAGGATAGCCAAGTTTAATTCGTACGCTGGTGGTCGCGGCCAAACGTGAACGGACGACAGTCGGCTGCTACCGGAAGTACTTCATTATTATCGAAAGTCGAAAACAGATTTTACTTCAGCCTATTTATTAAATTGGGTCAATAAACATTCACACTAACAGCCGGAAAAAAGTGCACTGATCCAAACATCATTCTTGATTGATTTCCGCTATTCGCTAATAGCAACCTCGTATGCAGTCCGCTTTATTACGAAAAAGAGCATCCCGAAAAGAGTGATGAGCAGGCTTCCACTGAAAAGAAATCCGCCTCCATTCCAAACTAGCCGAGGAAGCCGCTTTGAGACACTGACTCGGAACTCCGTCCGGGGCGGGTTCCCAGACTCACTAAAAGGACGTCGGACTCGAATGTGTTGATTTGGGATAAACTTTGCGTTCTTCTTCCATTACACCCTGTGGAAGCAGATGTACAGCGAAGCTGTTGGCGACGTTAGACGACGTTAGCCAAGCACCACCATCACAAGCAGCGTACACGCTCAGTCCTCTAGGCTAAGCGCCAAGTGCTTTGTTCAAGTAATACAATTTTTTTAAGTAAATTGCGACAGTGAAATCGCAAAGTACGACTTAGACACAAGGCGCGAACATGATGATTTCGGATTCGAATCCAAATAGATGAGACATGAGAAAACGCATTTCTTTAAGGGCAACCTGAAAGACAAAAGCATTTTCCAGCTGCCGTTTGAGGTATGTCTGAGTTGCCGCGACAGCTAGGTGTAGGTACGGTTTTTGGACAGTGTTTGCCAAAATGTCGATTACGGTCGCAGCACACGCTGTGCGACAGATGCAATGGGCAGAGTGCCCACTCATCAAGGACAAATGCGTTGTGTGCCCACGTAGCTCACGCGCGCACGCGCGGAAGCGCAGCCCACATCCTTATTCTCCTAGCCCCACCACCAAGCGGGAATGCTTTATTGAACTGAATTTCTCAACATAAGTTGTGTCACAAAATTCGCAAAGTGCGACTACACCCAAGCTGCGCGCATGATAGCCTCGAATTTTAATTCGAATATACGAGAATAACGCATTCGTCGCATGACGATTTCACCTGACCGCGTAATCTGATGACGTCATGACGTCACACGTGACGTCACGTGATGACGCTTTCGTCAGGTAATGATGTCACCTGAAGACGTCATGTAGTGCCTCCTGGAGACGGAGCATACTGTGCGCTTCTTTGCACTGTCTCCGGGATCGGCCTCCATTTTTGTGTGAGCAGCGCGCGCGCACGCTCGAGAAATCGCGACCAACTAGAGGCTATAACAGCTTCGCTGTAAAAGAGCGCTTGCGAAAAAAGTGACTTCGCGCTCCGCTTGAGGGCTCCACGCGCCGCGAATGACTGCAGAATTCGGCTCAGATGTTCGCAGTAGCGTATGCTATGTGCGGGTTGTGCTTTTCCACCCAGCCCGAGGGGTAGGTAGTTCAGGACCCCTTTAAACGCTGTAATCGCTGTTCACGGCAATAACTTGTGTCGCTGTTCTGTCGGGCTACGTGCTGTTGCACAAGTGTCTCGCTTTTGCTTTCTTCGGTATCTCCCTTTACCCGTATCAGTTCTTTATCAGCAGGATTTCTCTTTTTGAGACATGGTGAATGGCCTCAAAAGAGGGCGATATTGTGTACTCGATGGTCAGGGGCGACCGAGATAACATGGTGTTACGTGTGCTGTGACATTTCTAAGCAAGCATTGTGCTGAATTTAGTCCCAGACTGAAAGGATACCATCACATCAGAATTCTTTCCACACACGGTTTTTCTTAGGGAAAGAAGAAGTTAAAAATAAATGTGGGTGCGTTTAATTTAGCTGCATAAAATTTGTAATTCGTTGATATCAGTTGGCAGTTAGGGGCAGAAACGCACCATATATTCAATTACCAGGGATTCTAACACATTAAAAAAACTATCAGGCGCAGGTTCCTCATTGTCTATACGCAAGAAGAAATATTAAGCAAGGGTTAGCAAACAAGCGCCATTTCTGTTTCCTGGCCTATAGCAATGTACCTTCTGTCACGAAATATCACCTTATACGTACAAAACAAGCGCTAAACATCCACAGATGCAAACGGCGCGTGCTCGTACATTGGAACTTTGGGCATTGTTTACATCATTCCCGGTCCAGGAATGTTGGGCACTGAGTAATTATGACACTTGTGTGACTGCAGATTACTTGGCGTTCTTTTCCAATATTGACTGAAGCTTTCTGAAAATCTTTATAGTACCAGTTTTTTCCATAGGACGGCGAGTCGTTCTTCTACTGCCACAATGAGACCGACAATCTCAGTCAGGGTTCCGCCAGAAGCTTCGGTCTTCTCAGTCGTGTCAGTCAAGGCTGTGAAGTGAGCGCACAGATACGCCAAGCTTCTCTCCATGGCGCTTCGCCCACTACAGTGTGAGCCTTTCTCCCAGCTGCTCTTTCGCCTGCTGCAAAACCATTGATTACCGCCGTCACGCGCACGAAATGCCTGTGATAATATTCCACTGCACTTAGCCACGCCTTCAAGCATTTGATTACTGGCTCAGGTGGAAGAGGCACTCCCACTCACTGTTCCATGAGGGCACGAGCACGACGAAGCGCCTTTCGAAGCCCAGCTTTTCCAGCGGCGATGAGCTCGTTCACATTATTGAAGGTGTTTTAACTTTCCTCGAAAACACGATACAGAGGGAGAGCGAGAGAAAACATTTATTTCTTATCAGGTAAATGTTTTCTCTCTCTCGCTTAATGCATCGTGTTTGCACGATGCAGCCCATAAAACTGGCATGGTATGTGCAGAATTCGTAGATAGGAAACTTTAGAAAGTAAATGGAAAACTAGAAAGGAGGGGTGCTAATACAGTGCTGGACTGACGTACAATAGCTAAACCTTTTCGTCGTCAATTTCAGATCGAGAAAGCAACTCAAACAAAGAGCTGACAAACTGGCGCATCGACTCACTATACCTAGTTAGCTCACTAAAACAGTTGTTATTCTTTCGCCATAAAACCTTAAAACTCCGGAAAAGACATTTTCATGCGCTTCAAACAAAAATAGGCGCTAATAGGTGAAACTTAACCACGCTTAAGGAGTTTCTAGTGAACTAATTCGGGGTTATATATCGAATAGGCGCGATCGAAGCATCTTCCGAAAATAGGCAATTTGCCAGAAAGGTCTCTAGTGTTGAACCGACATCTCATGATAAAGTTCTATAAAATAATTTGTTAACTTTATTACAGAACAGAGGTGTGCCTTGTCGCACAGTTTATCCGTTAGCCTATAAGGGTTTCAAAAAATTCGACGGAGCCCATCTCACGACGACTGTCGACAGTAATAAGTTCACATTGAATCAATATAGCGACACCGTGTATTGCCACCACCGAAAATAGTTGCGCATAAGGCGTGTACTGCAGTGTGATTCCTGTGCACGGAATCGCGACGCCATTGAAACTCGATTCCATGTAGCCCTGCCTCCGCGAAGCCTGTGCATGGCTTCCGAAATGCACTGCGCGCGTGAGAGCGCAGAGAAACGCGTGAAGCCTGTTTCATATTATGCAATTTTCGTCGCACCGGAATTGCGATTTCCATCGCATGCAACAAAAATCGCAGTCGCAGTGCCGGCCCCCCCGCCCCCCAATTTTTCGGCTGCGACTAACCAGTTGGTCGCAGCGATCGCTGCGATTTCCCGTCGAAATTGCGCCAGATTTAACTGAGAAATATTATGCGGTTTGTTTTAGGAAATAGCTTCTCGCTGAACAAGTGGAATGCGCGGAGACGTGGACTGTCGCATCTGGTACGTGCCTGAAGGTAGAATAAAAACCTTCTACCACAGATTCTATTCTCCCATTTCTCTGCGTTCGTTGACACGCTACGTGGCAAATGAAGTGCATTTTCATGTTTCCGAGTTGTCAAAACTACGGGGTGCTCAACCCCCAAGAGACGGGGCCTTTTGGGATCGTCACAATTTTCTTTTGTTGAGTAGCATAGAAAAATTGTGCGTACGAAACAGTTTAAATAATTGCAAGCTCGGCAAGGCCAAATCACAAGACATCAAAGTACTCAAAGTTTCAATGTCGCGCTGATCAAGGGTACCGTATAGTTGCATTCTTTTCTTGTCGGTTTTCACGCGTACATTTCTGGATGCATGTTGAAAGGTTGTCTTACCTCACGTAATTATTAAATTTGACATGCCAAACGTACATGCTATACAAATTTTCTACCATAGAAATAACTCTGTGTCTTGAATAAAAAGCGTCGTCAATTTGTTTTCCAATGATTCATAATCTTTCAGTTCTATCTCCTCTCTGATAGAGAATCTTTCTTTTTTTTTCTTTCGCAGAGACCAATAAATCTTGAACATGTTGCGGACTTTGTATTGTTACGGCACCTGTATTAATCCTCGCTTTGAATGGCAATTAACTATACAACTACATAACATTATTGGCTTGCTATAGTGCCGTCGTACAAAACTTAAGCAAAAATGGGAAAAGTTGGCAAACAGCCAGTTCTTATGTGGATTAAACAGTAGAAGAGGACAAAAATAAATCAAAACTGTGCAGTTAAGTCAGCTACGTGCATCCCTTCCTGTGAATATTTGAATCCTTTAAGTATAAACGGTTCTCGCACGGCCAAACCTAATCAAGTGTGCAGAAACATCTATGCCTTACATGTTTCTAGTAACAGTTTCTATTAAGTTTGTGACCACATTTATTACTTTGAGAACCCATATAACAACATCCTCTGTGATTGCTACCTTTATAAGAAATCAAGCGCCATGCTACTTGCAAGAATAATTCACCCTGGGGTTTTAAAAAAAACTTCTGCATTTCAACTATAGAAAATGTGTGGTTTATTGAATAAAATGCCAAAAACTACTTTTTTGCAATGACAAAATAACTTATTGCATTTCTTACCTAAACATAGCCAAGAAAAAGCACAAATAACCCGCCATGGTTGTTTAGTGGCTATGATGTTGGGCTGCTAAGCACGAGGTCGCGGGATCGAATCCCGGCCACGGCGGCCACATTTCGATGGGCACGAAATGCGAAAACATCCGTCTAGTTAGATTTCGGCGCACGTTAAGGAAGCCCAGGTTATACAAACTTACGCAGGCCTCCACTACGGCGTGCCTCATAATCAGATGGTGGTTTTGGCACGTAAAACTTTATAATTTTATTTTAATAAAACACAGATATGTTGACAATAAAATTGTCCTTCAATTCATTCACCAGTTGCTGTCGCTATGGCATTGTGCTGCTAACACAAGGTGAGGGGTTGAATTGCCAGCCGTGCCAGTCGCATCAATAAGTTAAGGAAAATTTTTTGCACTGACATTTAGTTCATCATTTATTGAACCCTTGAACTTCCTATGGCTATTTCATAAGAAGGGCATGCATAGGCAAAATCTAACAAGCAATACTAACACCAATCGAAAGCAAAGGGCATAATTTTAAAACAGGGATCTTTCCTGATACTTCGAATGGGGTGAGTGAGTGAGTGAGTGAAACAACTTTATTTGGTCCACTATAGACGTAAGCAAAGTCAACGTCACCTGGCTAGGCCTACTCGGGGACCATCAGGTGAAACCTGATGGCCCTCTCGCGAGCCCTCTGGACTGCCAGGATTTTGGAGGTCTGATCCTGGGCCCTAATTAGCTTCATCATTTTATCGTGGGTGAACGGGAGACCGGCAGAGGCGCGGCCCCACAGGACATGTTCGAAGTCCACTTAATCACCACACAAAGGGCAGTTCGGGCTTGGAAACCTTTCGGGGTGCATTGTGTGCAGCGCCGCGGGGCTCGGGTAAGTGCTTCGAGTGGGGAAAACATTCATTGCCTCAATGTGTATTGTTCAACAGTAATGCACAAATAAAATTATCAAGCATAGCAAGTACTCTATCAGGCAACTGGTCCTACATATGAGGTAATAGTTCTGCGGAATCCTGCAAGGTGGAGAGAAGTAATTAATAAAGGGAAAATGAGACATCCACCCAAAAATAGCAAATTGATACAAGGGATACCCATACGGGTTCCTTGAAAGAATAGTCTCGCAGTTCAAGAAAAATTCGTCTTGGTCCGAGACTCAAACCCGAGACGACCGCCTTTCCGGGACAACCGCTATACCATCTGAGCTGACCAGGCGGCTAGCAGATGGCAGGGCGAAGTCGAATTTGTCATCAAGTGGAAGCAAAGGCAAGAGTTTGCCGTAATAGTTCTGGGGAAGCCCACAAGGTGGAGAGAAGTAATAAATAAAGGGAAAATGAGACATCCACCCAAGCATAGCATATATGCCAACGTCCTACATATACATATGTCAAAATACATGAATGTTTGTAATACATTATGCACACAGAAGAAAGAGAACCTTTTTCAAGAGTTGTCCCTTTGGCATATATGAGGGGGCCATAAGCAGCAGAAACTATTAGATGACATTGTGTAATATTGCTTATGAAAGAATGAAGAGTGCGAAGAGGCTTTTAAAACAGTACCTCATGCTACACTAATAGGAAGAACGATCAGCAAGAAAATTCGTGGTAGAGCATTTAAGTTCAACCGTAACTTTTTGACAAACAGAAAGTTCCAGGTGATAGTTTGAGTTACAATTGGGAGTTCGAGGCCCACCCACACCAATAACTATCACTTCGGTTTGATGGGGGAACAAACCTCTTGTAATAAGACTTCCATTAAGGATAACAGCAGTTGTGATGGATAGTCACATGCCTTAAGCCTGTGGACTCGTTTGGTGAAGCTGGTTGACATCAAGTGGGGCAAAGGCAAACTACATCATTTCTGAGAGCCTCTAGCACTATGGAGCCTTTCACCACTTTTGAATGATTGCAAGTGTTTCATGGAACGTAGGGCCTACATCCAACAGGTGTGCTTCTTCTGGAGGTGCATGGCAAGGTCAGAGAAGAGGATTTCGTCTTTTTCAGGCAATTTCATTGTGAAAGTCAACATGAATGCTCTTGAATTTTTCATAAACATGACCGAACAGAGATGTGGCTCCATTTGGGCGCACGGAAGGATCATAAAAATATTGTCAACGTGACGAAACACATTCAAAGAATCTGCTGCGCTGAGGTGATCTTGGAGATACTATCGTTGTGCGCCAACAATAAAGTACTCATTATGGGCGCAATGCAAAAACCATACATATCTCGTTTTTATGCACGTATAACTCTTCACTGGGCAAGGCAGCGGTAGATCGTAGGTAGACCTGCAGCAGATCCGAGAAATTGGTGACGTTGGTGCCAACTGCGTTCTGAAACGGGACCTCGCTTATCGCCGGAACGCCCTCTTGTACAACGGCGAAGAGGCGATCTTTAGGTAGGGAACAAAAAAATCCTTGATGTCTACCGAGAAAGCCTGTGCTCTTTTGAAGCTTGACTCCTTCAGGAACCGGACTACCTTTGTGGACTTGCACCCAGAGAACGGGACCGTGATCGGCAGCTGCCTCAGACCTTTGAGGAGGTAGGACCCTAGGGACTTCTGCCAAGAGCGCAGTTCAGAGACAATTAGCCTGAAGGGGTCGCCCATCTTGCGAATTTTAACGGTAAAAACTCGGAAAGGCACATTTTCTTGGAGCGCTTCATCGCACAAGAAAACTTCTCTAGACCGGCTTTCTCAAACTTTCCTA
Source organism: Dermacentor variabilis (assembly GCF_050947875.1). Lineage (NCBI taxonomy): Eukaryota > Metazoa > Arthropoda > Arachnida > Ixodida > Ixodidae > Dermacentor > Dermacentor variabilis. The sequence goes on along the minus strand of NC_134570.1, from coordinate 176,682,522 downwards.
CAGCCAACTTCTTATCTTAGATGGGTTGAACTCATTAGGATCGATAGATGGATGAAAAACTTTATTAGGGTCCTTTAGGGCGCGCCCTAGCGCGCAGCGGGCCGCTCCCACGTCGGGACAGAGAGGCAGAGCCTCTCCGCTGCGTCGCGGGCGCGTTGGACAGCCCATAACTTTTCTTCGAGGTTGGGGCTGTGTAGGACAGCATCCCAGCGTGAAGAAGTGTTACTTTCATCGCCGCGTAACGCGGGGCATCGCCAGAGCATGTGAGGTAAGTTCGCTAAGTCATTGCATAGTGCACATGCATTTGTCGTCTGAATTTCGGGGTGCATCTTGTGAAGAAGTAGGGGGTTTGGGTATGCCCCCGTCTGTAGAAGCCTTAGTGTCAAAGCCTGAGGTCTATTGAACTTGCAATGTGGGAGGGGGTAGATCCTCCGAGCCAAGTAAAAGTGCTTAGTAATTTCGGTGTACGAGGAGGGAGAGTCCCGATTGTCAGTGCCCCCGGCGTCACGCTGCCCGGTAGCTACGCGGTTGATGATCCCTCGCGCAGCTCCGTGTGATTAGGAGCCTTAAAATTTTCTTTGAATGCGCAATCTGCCGAAAGGTGAAATTGTCAGGAGCGGTATACAAAAAAGATGCCCTTTTTCTCTGACACAAACAACTTGAAGTCGCTACTCTGCAGCGATTCGACCATGCTTGATACCTTGGGTCGACAGAGACCAGGGGTTCCCACTGTAGGTTCTTCAACACATTCAAGAACCACTCGTTCGCAGTCAGGAATGCAGCTCTACTGCCAGCGGTTATGACAAGGGACAACGCCTTGACTTTGTCAACCGCGGGGAAAACGCAGAACTTAGATTTCAACCTGAAAACTTTAACTACTTCGTGCGGTATAAATACGTCTCCCAGTTTGGCAACTGACTTGCATGGTTGAGGCCCACGTGGCTCACCGGAAACTCTGGCACGATTGGGACGCCCAAGAGCCTCAGTTAGAAGACTCCACCTTCAACTGGTGGCAGAAGTCTTGAGCGAGCCTGCTAGGAGACGACTTCCTTGAACAATCCAGCAGAAGCAGGTCCTTTGGCAGCCGGATCTGCCTCTAGGTCTCCAACCTTAAGAGGCGGCACAACCTGACCATTGAGTCCTTGGCGGATAGGAATGGGGCCACCAACGACTTACTGAGGCAGAAATGAGCGTTTCAAGCCGAACGTAAGAAGGCGGGCATTGCAGAAGTCCTGCACAAGAACAGCTTAACAAACTGATGGCTCAGAGAAAACACAAAACAGGAACACTGCTCGCAGACGATAAATAATGACTTAGAAAGGTTTAGGCGCGTGCTAGTTGGTACGGCCCATTCGTTTTAAACAGCGCCAAAAACACACGAACAAAGAGCAGCACAGGACGAGCGCTGACTGCCAACAACATCTTATTGAAACTTACGGAAATATATGCTTTTCGCAACGGGCTCAAAACAGAAAGCAAGAGAGGGACGGCCAGTCGTCCTCAATCAATTACTACTGCGCATGTGTAACTAATGTATTATAGTCATTTTGTACACAATCGAAACTGATTAACTGCTAAGGAACTTAAGTTACTTATCGCAGAGAGCTGTAAAGGGGTGCTTATGGAAGCCACCTATTGAAAAGGCCTCAAAGTTCTTCCTGGCCACATGATCGCTGTACCTTCTCAGCATACGTTTATCTTCTAGGCGGGTTGAGCAGCCAAACCTTGCACAATGAACAGCTAGAAAGCTACCAGTATTAATCTTGACACTGTGCGCATGTTCACGTAAACGTTCATTAGGGCAGTGTCGCGTTTGCCCTATGTAAGTGCAGGCATAACAGCTGGGAATGGCATAAACTATATTGGTTTTGCAATCTGCAGGCTTCGCGGTATGTCGCTTACTACACCTTCCTGGCGTTTGCCGATTATAGTTGGCTTTATTGCACAACCTTCTTTTTCCGCCTTCTAAAGCGTCACATACGCACTGCATCTGTGGCACAACCTTCTTGTGCAACGGGTTGCTGTCCTTGAGGAACCCTTGTGACGTGGATTCCATAAAGACAGAGAGAGAATGAAACCTTTATTTGAAGGAGTGACTTGTTAGTCGAGGTGGGAGGATCCCTAATTCTAGGAACCCTCTGGCTTGGATCGCCCTCCGGGCCTGGGCGGCGAGTTCGCGCTGGTCGACTAGGTCCGGCTTGGGGATCGCAGCCTCCCACGTTTCAACGAGGAGCTTTGGGTCAGCGTCAGCGTCTGCGTCTACTGCTACTAGTTGTGCCGTTATGATGGTTTCTCGGGCTTCCTTGCATTGCAGTAGGAAGTGCACCAGGCTGTCTGGCACGTTGCAGTGTGGACAGGTCTAGCTGTATAGCGTCGAGTGGAAATGATGCAGTAATTTTCCATGGGTAAAGGCATTGCTCTGGAGTCGCCTGCAGTCGGTGCCTTCGTTTCTCGTCAGTTTTGAACGTGGTGGAGGGCATAGCCTGAGCCCAAGCCGATAGTATTGCAGTAGTGCCTGATAAGTTAGCGGTATTGTTTCCGTTTCCTCCGCTGATTTGGGTGGGTGGGACATGCCTCGAATCTCGTGCGAGGAGGCCCTGTTGACGCTTGCGCGGGCCGCGGTGTGTGCCGCTTCATTCCCCTCGAGTACCTCGTGTCCGAAACCACATGATGCAGGTGTAGGAGGGAGGAGTGTCCTTGAGGAACCCCTGTGACGTGGGTTCGATTCCACACAGAAACAGGAAGAATTTAAGCGTTCTTTTTGGTCCTTCTAGAGCGGCACATACCCAGTGCATTTGTGGCGCAGCCTGCTTATGCGACGGGTTGCTGTCCTATAGGAACCCTCTGACGTGGTTCGATTCTACTAAGCAAAACGAAAAATTTAAGGACTCTTTTTTGTCCTTCCAGATCGGCGCAAACCCTTTGCATATGTGGCGCAGCCTGCTTATTTGAAAGTTTGCTTTCCTTGAGGAACCCTTGTGACGTGGGTTCAATGGACCATTTCGGAAATCGCAGCGCCGCGAGAAAACATAGCGGGCGCGCGACGCATTATTGGAAAAGTGAGCGAGCGCCGACCAACCGCCCGTCTTGGCTGCCTCCTGCGTTCGCATAGCTGTGGTGTGTGTGTGTACGCGTGCTTCGTTTGGTTTGAGATTTCGTGCACTTTTTGGTGGTGGGCGGTTGCAGGTGCGTTATATTAACTGTTACGTGCCTCTGGGTTACTTAGTGACCTCAGCCACTACTGCCCGCGATGTCGTCGAAGTGCCGAGGCGGCGGCAAGACTTGTTGTGTGCCTGGTTGCGACAACAATACGCTGAAACACAAGAATGTTTCATTTCACGCGTTCCCTGCAAATGAAAAAGAAAAAAAAGGAGTGGGTGAGAAGAATCAACCGCCAAGGAAGTGCTGGTCGCTTCTCTTTGTGGCAAAATTCTAAGCACCACCGAATATGCGGAGCTCACTTCAACGCAAGTGGACGCCGTGGTTATCTCGACCGGCTGCCAACAATTTCTCCCATAAAGTCATCAATCAACTTTCTCCTTCCTTTAATACCGGTAAGTATATATATTCAGATGGTTATTGCATGTTGTCATACCTTCCAATTCTTTTCCAGTCGCGAAACGCAAGAAGACGAGCTCCCAAACTGCCTCTGCCAGCCCGGTGCTCCTTCTGAACGAGTTGGATATCGGCGGCGTAGTTGACGTGCCCCACTGCGATCAACGTAAGAGACGCTTTAACTGTGTCATCTTTTTTTCTGAGGCTTCGGCTTTGTGTGTACGCATTTTCACGAAAGTGTATTGTACGCAGAAAGCGACGTTGTTTCCCAGGAGCCCACCCAGCTGACCTTCGGTGCACCGGCTTCGCCTCGCACGGAAACGGAAGGTTAGTGAGAATTCAAAATTCTCGCTTTCTCCATTCCACTATGAAAACTTATTTTGTGCATTTAACGGACCTCTATCGCGGCCCCGGCTGCCAGGGTCCACGGGTGCTGTGGCAACCGATATATTAATAGCGAGCGACTTCCTTATCCAGTGAAAACTGACGAAACTTTCTCCCGCGAAGCCAGTTTTTCGCAAGCTTTTGCAGCTAGCCATGGAAGTCTGCATGTTAGGAGTGGCAGAACCTCATGTGTTCTGTGACATAAATGTCATCAGTGATTTGCACCGTCCATGTGTTATTACTTCAGCGAGTTTTCTGATAAACGTGGAACCTCTTCCACCAGAACACGCATTGTGAAACTTACCCATTTGATTTCTTTCACCTCGATATTATTCCTTTTACCCCAGCTTGGAAAAATGACTCAAAAGTCAGGCTATCCAAATGTAGTGCAAATTTGGCGGAACAATACACTGGTAGCACAAGCTGCAATGTCGTCGAACTGCATGCTCAGGAGGGGCACAGACAGCTCATGAGGTTTACGAGTATAACTGGATAGTATTAATCTGGGCTTGCTTGTTGGTAAGCTGCTTGCACTGGTGGATCAGTGGAGTGAAAGATTGTTGGGCTCTATGGCTTTGGCATCCTGGTTCTTTGTTGCCTGTATATCAATGCAAACCGAGAGCAAAGGTTCAGAACACACATTGTGAGCTGAAGTGACTATTTCAAACCCTGAAATCTGCATTAAAGCAGGGCCTAACCGTTCGCAAATCAATAAGCAGTTCATGTTTTTTTTAGGTGCCGACCACTCGTACTCCATGGGGCCTCCAGACGCAGCCATCTGCTGCCACACTAAGAAAAGTCAACCGCCTTCTCGAAGTCTGTGGAAAACTCTAGCATGAAAATAGCTTGCTCCGCAAAGACAAATATGTGCTCCAGAAAGAGGTCGAGGATCTGAAGGCTCAGTTGCACGATGTGAAAGTTGGGGCGCTCAAAGAGAAACTGAAACTGAAAGATCCTGCCTCCAAAGTTGAAGATTTTGTTTCAGATGAGAAACGACTCGTGTTTTATACGGGATTTAACTCCTTCAAAAAATTTGATGCGTTTGTGGAACATGTTCAAGGCATGTACGAGGCCCTGAAAACGGGTGCTGGCAGGCCACCAGCACTGACAATGAAAGAACAGCTCATTGCAGTGCTTTGCAGGCTCAGGGTTGGGTTACTGGAATAGGATTTGCCATGTCGCCTGAAAGTGTCTGTGTCGACCGTGAGTGCTATGTACACATTTTGGGTTAATTTTTTGTTTGAAATGCTAACCCAGAAACCAATGTGTCCATCCCGTAATACAGTGGACCTGTTCATGCCAGACAAATTTTAAAGAATTGTACCCATCTACACGCATTGTACTGGACTGCACAAAAATTTTTATCGAGAACCCGTTTGACTACAATACACAAAGCGACACTTTCAGCTCGTATAAAGGACACAACACCGCAAAAGGGCTCATTGGCATCACTCCGAACTGCTTCGTTTCTTTCGTGTTTAATCTTGCTCCTGGAAGACTTTTTGATCGAGAAATCACAAGACACAGTGGCCTGTATGAGTTGCTCGAGGAAGGGGTCAGTGTAATGGCGGATAGAGGATTCCTCATTGAAGATGACCTCCATCAGCTTGGAGTCGAATTAAACGTGCCACCTATGTTGAATGGCCGCTCGCAGTTGTCACTGGCAGAGGAGTTAGCAACACGGCAGATAGCCAGTTTGCGAATCCATGTTGAGCGTGTCATCAGGGAAGTTAAAAACTTTAGAATACTCCGTGCTGTTTTTCCTAATGTTGTGGCAGAGAAGCTAAACAAGATATGGAAAATTTGTTGCTATCTCAATAATTTCATGCATGAGCCCATTCTAAACCAATGAGCGATGGTGGTGCTTTTAATGTTTTGTACGTTGTGCATGATCAACTGTAATGCAGGGGTGCTCAAAATTTTTAGCCCCTTTCAGTTGAAGATAGAGCATTCTTATTTGGCTAAAATAGAGTCGGCTCCTAACATGTTTCATTTCTGTTTTGGCCAGCTTCGGTCATGGAGCCTGGATTGAAAATATTTGTTTTATGGGGGTTTAACGTCCCAAAGCGACTTACGCTATGAGGGACGCCGCAGTGAGGGGCCCCGGAGATTTCGACCACCTGGGGTTCTTTAACGTGCACTGACATCGCACAGTACACGGGCCTCTAGAATTTTGCCTCCATAGAAATTCAACCGCTGCGACCGAGACTTGAAAAGGTGTTGGCCGGCATATGTAAAAGGGGTACGCAAGCTGCACAGCACCTGAACAAATACTTAAATTCAGTTATGACTGGCTGTATAGTGATGAAGCAGTAAGCAGCTAGAGCATTAGTCCCAAAATAACTGGCTAAGGCGGATGAAGAAATGCACGAACATAGGTGCTTGGCGATTCTAGGAAGTGTTCCAAGAAACCCAAGAGTTCCACAAAACGCAGTTTGAGAATCCCTGCTGCAGTGCAAGGCATTGAACTTGCGTTAAAGTACACTACTTCATGTACAGCAGACTAGAGCAGCATTTCTTGATCTGCTGAAGTAAGCCTGAAGTCATTGTACAGGCTATATAGCGCTGCAATGCCTTATTTCTGTGTCGGTGTTGTGCAAATGATTGGAGCATAGAATGTGGCAGTACTATATCTGAGTCATGACTAAAAACCAAATCACCAGTCTCATTGCTGAGCTACACAGACAAGATTGAAAGTTGGTGTTTGCAGCCACTGTCTTTTCTACCACAGATTTTCTTTCCTAACTTTTTGGAGTGAAATCTGTAAAGTGAATTTCACTTTGTCATTTTTACGTGTGTTAGTGACGTGCTCATTTTCTTTAAAATTGTGATATGTATATGTATTGTATATTTGTGTACTGTATATGTAAAAAAATTTGTATATGTATGCGAGTATTTCATGGCAATGAAATTTGGTACCTTTATTACAAGCTCTCATGTAATGTCCTGCATGGAATCCTTGAGGAAGAACTTATATAAATACCGGCTATCGCACTCAGTATCAGTATGCAATACTGGAGATGCGGCAGGTTCGAGCTTGGTCGTCAAAGCAGTGCGAGCCCACTGCTCGAAACTTGTGCATTAGCCCCTAAGAGCAGAGATGAAGTATGCTGAATGTGCACCTTGGGCACTCTCTATGACGGCACATTGATTTACTGTAAAGCATAAACCTTCGTTGGTTCACTCCACGTATGTTACAAGCCGTACCGAGTGCAGGAGTACCTACACTACGGAGAACACACTTGTCACTTCGAAAAGATTTTGCTTGCAACTTTCAATGCAGTTTCCTTACAGAGACCAATGTGAAGTCACTATCATCATCAAGTCGAGGAAATGTTGAAGTATGTAGCTGCCCAGATTCCTGGGTCTAAGAGTGCATTATGTATGTGTTCAATGACAAGGCAGCAAGACGTGTGGTGCTTGGCATTTACTTTTTACACACCGATTAGTTGCACACACATTTAAATAGGTGGTGGCAGCACATACGCGTGGCCATAACGATATTACACAGAAAAACACTTTCATTTCTTCATGGAGAGTAATGCAATACAATATATTTAAAAACCAAACATATGCAAGTATGAACACATGCCAAAGCATGTTATGAGTCCGAGAACCTTTGTCCTGCAGACCAACGTGACTTAAACAAGTCGTTGAAATTCACACACAAGCACAGTGCTCTTGGTAGTTCTTGAAACATTCCAGAAGCCGTGGCAGCATTTGGGAAATCCAAAGCGAGCTGTCAAAAGTGATCCTCTGAAGAGTGCAGTTTGTGCCACTATCAACCACAAAGTCACACCAGGAGAGTCCAGTCAAAGCCATTTGCCCCTGGACCTGGTAAAAGTACTTGTGGGTCGGTTTAAGAACTCCATTCTTCAGGTAGGATGCCGTATTCACAGCATTTTCCAATTCATCACCCCGTTCCTTGGCAGCTGCGAGGGTCTTAACTTCAAGGAGACCAAAATCTCCTCCCTCCTCTACAACGCGGTCTGGCGTTGCACCAAGAACAGGGACACCAGGGTTGACGCACAACCCACAACAGTAAATCCTAACTGGGACCTCTCTCTTCTCTATGTAACGCTGCACGGCTGCAGCTTCATTCCTTAAACTATCAGCCATGTGTTTGGTCTGCATCTGGCTAGACCCAAACAGCCTCTTGAAAAACTTTTTGTCAGCTGGCTTCTTCCGTGACACCACATCTCCGAAGTGTGAAGCAGTCAGGCGCTTGCATCTCTCGAAGCTCCATGTTGTAGAGCCGCTCTGCATCCTAGTCCTTTGCTCAAGGGCCCATGAGTCTTCTAAAGTAAGCTCACAGGAGCCGAACTTGTACCCAGCTGGCACATGCTCAACCCACAGGGCTTGCACCAGTAACCTGATTGGCATCTGACTAAGAGCATCCTCGTGAAGTGCTCTTTTCACTGGTACTGGCAGAAAGTGGTTGTCCTCCAGCGTCTAGCATAGCATGGCGTTTGAAATATTTTTCTGTGTCTGATACATTCTCTTAATATGGTCTTCTGTCACTGTCAGAGAAACTGTGGTTTCTTGAGTCAGATGCCTGCCAGCTTTCATTGGCATATGTTTCACAAAACGTAGTTGTGAGAACTCGCGTGAGTGCATGTTGGCCTTCTTAGCCCCAGTACCCCATGCTCTGGGTTTTTCTGTGCACGACTGTGTGTCTCGCACGTAGGCTGCCCCAGAGCGCTTCAGGTCTAGTACAAACCATAGTAAGGTAACTACATATTTACAAACACCTGCAGCTCCAGCCCGGCAGTTGCAGGTTCTTTCAACCACAGTTCCATTTGACGAGAGCACAACAGCAGTGTTATATAATTTTGCCAAAGAGAACGATGCCTCCACGGTTGCTTTAAGAAAAGTGGAACTGTTAGCCTTGCAAATAAGAACATTGTGAACCTCATCTGCTTTAAACATCCTGTATCCGCTTACAGTATGCTTCTGAGCACCATGCGCATTCTGATGTGCCAAGATTTCTTGCTCTGAGAAACCATCCGGCATGTCTTTTAACTGCTTTGTCCATGGTCCTTTCGGTAACCTTGCTTGAAGAGGATGTGCATTTTGAATGGCTCGTAGTGGTACCTGCAACATGGGTATAAGCAAGCGTCAAAATGTTTTCTTCGGCACTCCACACATAAACAGAGCATGGAAGCATACACAGCTGATCATGGGATTATCAATGCGATCTTGAAATAAAAAGAGTATTCATTCATTGTGTCTTGGTCACTTGTCGCAAGCATGCTTGAAAAGCAACGCTGAACCTGTTTCGTTCACTACGCGCGGTCGTGGAGAATGTTGCACAAGGACGGGCTCCGTAAGCCGCTAGCTAACTTAAAACTCTGAGGCCGCCCTTGTACAAGGTACTGGCGCGTTCAATACTTTTCAGGTTAGCCAAAACATCCGCCGCAGTTTTTTTAGACCACGTTCGCGTTACTTGTAGCCACCGAGGCACGTTCATATTTTGGGTGCTCTATCTGCACTCCACGGTAGTAAGTAATGTACACCGCGACCGAGATAGTACGAGCTGTCAAACAAACAGCAACTGCTATCTGTACCGCAATGCTATGCCCAGATATATACACAGAATGTAACAGTGCTAATACAAGAGCTTGTTGGTTCTGCTTCGTACTTGCTGCGTACTATTCAAACAACACTATAGGCAAGAAAATACGCTAGCACAAGCTAAGCGCCAACTCAGCTACTTATTTCTTGCAAGATGTACATTATTGAACGTATGCGCTGTCCTTTCCTTTCGACGATATACTTGCTTGTCCGTAGATTAAATAGCACGCTGTAACCAAAAGACTGAATGGGCAGTGCTCTATAACGAGGTATTTGGCTGAAATACAGCGCATACATTCTCACAAGAGGGTGTCGCACTGTTGCAACAAACATGAATGTACTGTACGCTACGTACTACGCCTGCCGCCGGAACAGCCGCACAAACTTCGAAGGTTTGCGACGGGTGACTAGTAAATAAATGCACTGTTAGCGCGTGCTCACCAGCAAAACACGCCTGCTAGCCGTAGGATCGCGCTCGTGCCTTCAGTAGCATAGCTATAAAACGCTGACAAAGGTGTTGCTATGCAACGCAAGCTCCGAGCGCGAGACACTGGCACATGTGCGCGCTTCACGTGCGAAAATACTCGCTTCGCGCTCGTAGCGTCGGCTGCATGACCACAAGAAAGTTGTACGGCAATGTAAAGATCACTTGCGCGGCGCAAACATGCAACAAAAGTATTACTAGCACTCAAAAAACAAAGTTTTTTTTTACCTGCTGTTGCACGACGTCCATCAAGTACCGCTCCTCCGCCGGATCCTGCCCGCCAAAATCGCTCACAATTCCCAGCCTGCTTTGCGGCGGTCGCGTAGGGGGCGCGCGCAACTTTCTGAAATGGTCCATTCCACTCAGCAATTCAAACAATTTAAGGTTTCTTTTTGGTCCTTCTAGAGAGGCACATACCCAGTGCAGTGGTGGCGCAGCCTGCTTTTGCGACGGGTTGCTGTCCTCGAGGAACCCTTGAGACGTGGTTTCGATTCCAGACACCAACAGCAAAAATTTACGGGCTCTTTCTAGTCCTTCTAGAGCGGCGCCAACCCGGTCTACCTGTGGCGCAGCCTGTTTATGCGACGGGTTGCTGTGCTTGAGAAGCCCTAGTGACGTGGGCTCAATTTCACTTAGCCACGGGGTAAGTTTAAGGCTTCTTTTTGGTCCTTCTAGAGCGGCACATACCCAGTGCAGTGGTGGCGCAGCCTGCTTATGCGACGGGTTCCTGTCCTATACGAACCCTTGTGACGTGGTTTCGATTCCAGACACCAACAGCAAAAATTGAGGGGCTCTTTCTAGTCCTTCTAGAGCGGCGCTAACCCAGTCTACCTGTGGCGCAGCCTGTTTATGCGACGGGTTGCTGTGCTTGAGAAGCCCTAGTGACGTGGGTTCAATTTCACTTAGCAACGGGGTAAATTTAATGGTTCTTTTCCACCCTTCTAGATGCACATACGCAGTCCATCTGTGGCGCAGCCTGCTTATGCGACGGGTTCCTGTCCTATACGAACCCTTGTGACGTGGATTCGATTCCTCTGAGCAATGGGAAATCTTTAAGTTCTCTTTCTCATCCTTCTAGAGCGGCCCACACCCAGTGTATCTGTGGCACAGCCTCCTTATGCGACGGATTTCTATGCTTGAGGAGCCCTTGTGGCGTGGGTTCAATCGCGCTCAGCAGCTGAAAAAATTTAAGGGTTCTTTTCCATCCTTCTAGATGCACATACCCAGACCGTCTGTGGCGCAGCCTGCTTATGCGACGGGTACGTTCCTTTCCTATAGAAACCCTTGTGACGTGGATTCGATTCTAGTCAACAATGGTTTTAGGGCCTCTTTTTCATCCTTCTAGAGCGGTACATACCCAGTGTATCTGGAGCACAGCCTGCTTATGCGACCGGTTGCTGTGCTTGAGGAGCCCTTGTGACGTGGGTTCAATGGCACTTAGCAACGGGGGAAATTTAAGCCTTCTATTTCATCCTTCTAGATGTACATACCCAGAGCATCTGAGGGGCAGCCTGCTTATGCGACGGGATGTCCTTGAGGAACGCTTATGACGTGGGTTCAATTCCAACCAGCAACGAGGAAAATGTAAGGGTTCTTTTCCATCCTTCCAGACGCACATACCTAGTCCATCTGTAGCGTAACCTGCTTATGTGAAAGGTTGCTTTCCTTGATGAACCCTTGTGACGTGGGTTGAATTGCACTTAGCAACGGTAAAAATTTAAGGGTTCTTTTGCGTCATTCTAGATGCACATAACTAGTTCATCTGTTTTGCAGCCTGTTAATGCGACGGGTTGCCCTTGAGGAACCCCTATTACGGGGGTTCGATTCCAACCAGCAACGAGAAAAATGTAAGGGTTCTTTTCCATCCTTCCAGACGCACATACCTAGTCCATCTGTAGCGTAACCTGCTTATGTGAAAGGTTGCTTTCCTTGATGAACCCTTGTGACGCGGGTTGAATTGCACTTAGCAACGGTAAAAATTTAAGGGTTCTTTTGCGTCATTCTAGATGCACATAACTAGTTCATCTGTTTTGCAGCCTGTTAATGCGACGGGTTGCCCTTGAGGAACCCCTATTACGGGGGTTCGATTCCACTGAGCAACGAGACAAATTTAAGGGTTCTTTTTTATCCTTCTAGATGCACATACCCAATGCATCTGTAGCGCAGCCTGCTTATCGGACGGGTTGCTGTCCCTGAGGTACCCTTGTGACATGAGTTCGATTCCACTCAGCAAGGGGAAAAATTTAACGGTTCTTTTTCATCCTAGGTTACACATACCCAGTGCATCTTTGACGCATCCTGCTTATCCAACGGGTCGCTGTCGTTGCGGAACCTTTGTGGCATGGGTGCAATTCCACTCAGCAACGGAAAAAATTTGAGGGTTCTTTTTCATTCTTCGAGATGCACATAACCAGTGCATCTGTTTTGCAGCCTGCTTATGCGAAGGGTTGCTGTCCTTGAAGAGCCCTTGTTACGTGGGCTCGGTTCAACTCAGGAAGGGGAAAAATTTAAGGGTTCTTTTTCGTCTTTCTAGATTCATATAATCAGTGCATCTGTGGCACAGCCTGCTTATGCGACGGGTTGCTGTCCTTGAAGATCCCTAAATACGTGGGCTCGACTCCGCTCAGGAACGGCAAAAATTTAAGGGTTCGTTTTCGTCCTTTTAGAACTGCACGCACCCAGCGCATCTGTGACGCAGCTTGCTTATTCGGCGAGTTGCTGTCCTTCAGAAACCCTTATGATGTGAGTTCGATTCCACTCATCAACAGGAAAAATTAAGGGATCTATTCCGCACTTCCAGAGCAGCAAATTCCAGTGCCACATGCGTAGTTATTGAAGTTGGCGTTGAAGAGCGGCACAGAAAGGTTCGCTGAAGGCAACCACAGACCGAGTGCCCCATAATGAGTGCTGCCACGTCGGCGTCAAAGAGTTTCTTCGAATGGTGGTACTTACGTAGTCCCGCACATACAGTGACTCGTGCTGACGTGAAACAGGATCGTTCGAAAGCAGCACGTACGTGGAGACAGCCACATACTGACACAAGTTGGTCCGATACTGGCTTTCCATCCCTGTTGCCTTTGCACTGCAGCCCAACGGGCTACCATTTGGCCACGCACTAGCCAGTGACACAGGTAGACTGGAAATTGACAACATACAAATATACATAGATACAAACAGATAGTTGGCCGCCGGACAGTGCGCGAAGTACCCTAAGAATACTGATGCATTAATACTCCTTTGCCGGCACTAGCATTCGGCGCACATATTAACTTCGTTTATAAACTCTTAGCGTCGTGTAGCTAGAGCAGCAGCCAACCACGGCAGCTTCCACTATTCCTGCTCCAAAGGAGACACCTTATTGGGCCAAAACTGACACTCGGAAGATCCCAAGATGTTCGCTGGTCTCCACGGCGACAATGTTGACGACTGCTCGTAAAATAACAACCACGTGAGTGCATTTAACCATTTGTACAATTCCGCTGAGCCATGTAGCCTTCTGTCTAAACCACGTCGCGAAGGCATGGTTTCTTAACCATGAACGTGACTTTGTATACTGGACCTATTTTAAGCCGCTGCGGTGACGTATTTTTGTCATCCACAATGTTCGCTCATATGTAGCGGAAGAGAAACTCCCCGAATGTGTTCAAACATTTCTTGGTCATATACTTCATACGCAGAAGATGTACTCGCCCTTCCCCGCCGTGTCAACAGCTCCATGGGGGAGAATGACAATGTGCGCTCTTTGCTCAAAGGCATTGGGACCATTCCGTTTAATGCCCTTGTAGTGAAGAACCCCACTACCGTAGCTGACGTTATTGCTAAGTGCCACCGCCTCGATAAACTTCATTCGATGCGCTTGCAGCCTGACGTACCCGAGAAGAGGGCAACGAACTGCAACAAGCTGCATGCACTGATCTGTGCCATTATCCACGAGGGATTCCATGCACAAGCTTCATCGCGCGCTGTCGACGTCCATACAACGTCTCCTAGATGCGGCTTAGGTAGCATAGTGAGGGAAGAACTAGCGTCAGTGGCATGTGCTTAAGGTTCAAGCCCTCTCTCCTACCAACCTCCACTTACGCTCACATTCATGCTGTGGCATCACCCTTCCCGCAGCCCCCGTCACTTCTTGCCGCTGCAACACATGGGTCCCTCACTTATCTCAGCAAATGTACCGCCTCAGCCTTATGACAACAAGTGGCGCCCATCCAGACCACCCTGCTATTACTGCGAATTTCATTTCACGTCCACTCATACCTTCTCGGTCACACTTCCGTCGCAGTCCATCACATTGAAACCGATGGCAGCTTCATTGTAAGCCGCAGACCATACCACGTGTAGCTCGCGGATCGGAAATTCATCGAGACAAACGTCACCAACATGGCCAAAAGCGAGATTATGTGGCCGTCATCAAGCTCTTGATCGTCGCCTATTTTCCTATTTCGGAAGGGCGGTTCTGTACGATTTTGCGTTGAATATAGACTTAATAAGTTCATGCGCAAGGACGTCTACCTGATGCCACAAATCGTTGGTGCCCTTCACTCCTTCGAGAGCGTTGGATTTATCTCTAATCTCAGTTTGTGATCGTTTACTCGAACGTAGCTATTCAAGGACAAAACGGCCTTTGCAACACCACAGAGACTAAAAATTTAACGGAGTGCCCTTCGCGTAGTGTAACGCTCCTGCAGCCTTTCAACGTACGCTAGACACAGTTTTGCGTAGCCTGAAGTGGACAACCTGCTTGTGATAGCTTGACGACGACGTTATTTTTTTCTTCCGCTTTTGGTCAGCACCTTCAGCGCTTGGACGAAGCTTGGACCGGCATTTCTAACGCTCATCTTCAGCTCAGCACTAAAAGTACCGACTTGCCAGCAAGACAACCAGGTGTTGGGCCACCATGTAAGCAAGAATGGCGTCCGGACGGACACTGACAATATCGCTGTCGTCTTTCGCTTTCCTCGCGCACATGAGAAACACTTCCGAAGTTTTCTTTTGTCTTGCGTCCTATTGCGGGCGCTTTATTTGCCACTTCGCAAACATACCGTCGGCACTCCAAAGGGCTTGCGTTCAAAGCATGTAGTCGGACAATTTTAATAATGTTTATTTAGTTGTTTATAACGCAGTACTTTCTTGAAGCTGATTACTTTGCAACGTTGCGAGGACATTTAAAGCTAGGAGGACAAAGTTTAGGCAAATCCATGTACAACCCATCATTCCCGAGCTAGCTGAGCTGCCTTTCTTGCAGACCCCGCTGACAATAGAGCCACCGTGCCCTCTAGTAATTGTACAAAACTTTATGGTTGGCCGTTCCGGCAGACAGTAGCCAGCAACCAGATCGAATCCGGGAGGGTTGTCAAAGAAAGATACCCTTTAATATATTTCCCCGAGTGAATGACCTCGGATCAATGAATATCACTCTCGTCTATGCCCCTGAAAGCTGCAATAACCTTCTTGAATCGGCGATGGCGATAGTACGCTGGCTTACGTAGTATAGGCAAGCGTAACTTATGTGCGATCTTTCTGAGACTCAGTGGTTAGCCAGAACGACTTCTCGAAGTTTTGAAATTTACGCAGCCTTTGTCCTACGGCACCCCGCAGTGGATTTACTTAGCTGCCAGCCACGTTTTCAACATACGAGCTTCTACGCAAGCTTTGCCATCTATAGCGTTCGCGTGTCGCCGAAGCTGTAATGTTTTTCTCAGTTTTTCCACAGAGGTAGAGATACCAAAGCTTCTCCGAGACTGTGTGATAATACTTTATTGTTTTTCATTGAGTGTGAATTACCGCATCCCAATCGCCTTTCAGATGCACACTGATATTTCGAAACGTAAGTCAATCACTGTTCAAGACATCTCCTCTTAGCATGAATTCGCAGACCGCGAACAGTTGAGCGAAATTTGGCGCCAAAATTTGCGACACTATATATTCCCCTCGCACATAGGGCTTCCTTGTAAGCTTGAACAATGCGTTGTGCGATAATAATTTGCGAACTGATATCGAAGTTTCATCGTCTACTTAATGGAGTATTCGGCCTCTACATTAAGTGTACCCCCCCTCGTTAGGATAACTTTCCTCAAAAAAGAACAGAACCATCACTTCGGTTATCGTACATATCGATTTTCTTCTCCCTCGATTCTAGGGTTTTCTTATCATCCACTGTTCCAGACGGGCTGCCTCAACTGATAATGCAAGCTTTTGATATGTATGTATGCTCTATTGTGTGACATGTTACTTCACCGTAAAGGAATGTGCGGGTGACAATGCCTCATTCAGCCAGTCAATGTTCTTCCTTTAGCCTGGCCATCCAAGACCTTCACTCTGTCTGAATCAATGCTCAATAATTTGTTGAAAGTAACATTGGCGGGGCGTAATTCCCAGCTCTGACCAAGTGTGAAAGCACTGGTGTGAAAGCTCTAGCGAAAGCACTTGAGTAGATCCATTATATTATCCCAACCCTTTGTGGACTCGTCGACATGTCAGACATGTCAGTACAAGCCCAGAAAAGTGCTGAGGGGTCCGAAAGCAATCGCGACCGAAAAAAAAAAAACGAAAGGCGCAGAAGCGGCGCTGCGATAACAGCGGCGCCGCAATGCACGTGACGCGTCTATCTAACCGTCCCCCTAACTTAAAACACGGGCGAACGGGTCGATTTCTCCATTGTGCTGTGCTCATCATACTAGACCGGCCACAATCGAGCAAGATGATACGAAGGCTGCCAACTCTGGCTCTCTGCGCCGTGCTTTTAGGAGCCGCTTCGGCATTGATAAGGTGAGATGTTGCCGGTTGCGTAAATGCGGTCCCCTTGACGAAGACGTGGAATTTGCCACTGTGGTTTAAGTTAACCGAAAATTATTATGCAGGGTTATTTTCTCACTTTTCAGCCAGCTCCGCGTGATATAAAGGAATAGGTAGATATTAGTGATGCTTCCGTGTCTGAATATATTTACCGCGACCGCAGAAGGTTCTCACAGCGAACACCAACTTTTTCCTAATTACAAGATACGCAACCTCGTCTTCATTACTTACATGGTATTTCTTGTAGTGTCCTCCGAGACGCACTCACAGTGACCACCACTCTACGGGCCTTAGTGAGACGTTGCGACCGTAATCCGAGGGAAGGTGACAGATGCGAAACTGCTTAAAACTTGACAAGCGCCAAACCGGCGCGACAGCCCTCTGCATAGTCCGTCGAAATTCCGACTGCACGTAGCCGCAGGGGCATGAGCTCGAATTGCTGTGGCAGTGGTGGTCAGCTTTGTATTGTTTTTTCTATGGCGAGTGCCGAAGCTGAATAAGACGAGAGGACATGAGGACCACAGGCTTATGACGACGGCTGCTGGCGTAACAGAAAGGACTAACGGACTAATGGGCGGACGTCGAATTCCAGTTTCGAGCTTTCAATTGTCGCGGTACAAACGCTGCACCGGTGAGAAGGAATTTTGTGCAGAGAATCGGTGAATCTGTCAAAAAGCTAGGCAAGTACTAAACCTGCACCATAAATAACAATACCTTAAGCACTTAATAAAGTCGCACTCGTTGCTGCGCAGAGAAGCAAGAAACGCGAGGCAAACTTGTAATAGAAGCAGGCGAGAGTGAATAAGTGTCGCATGTTTCAAGTGCAGCGAAAAAAAAAAGGCACCGGAGTCAGCGTTATTTGACAATGGTCGCTTAGGCACATCATGGTCTAATGATATATGTCATTCGCACGCCATAACTTAACCCATGCAGCCGTGATTCAGTTGTCATTGGCGTGTTGTGCTGCCAATATTTTCTTGCCACATACTTGTCAAAGTAAGCTCATAAGCTGTTCGACAAGAATCCACAGTACAAAAACACGCCTGAACGGCTTAGTCCTTACACATCAAAGCCTGCAGTGCTAAATTAAATGTGGCTGTTGATTGGACAGCGTCAGAAATTAGAGACGTCTTTGAAACTGTGAGACGTCGTGTGTAGATTCAATAAAGGTAACTTTCTCTAAAGCGCGATGATATGAATGCCATGAACAGTCGGAACTCAGATTTCGCGCGTTACAGTGAGAGGAAGGAGTGAATATTTAAACCATTTGAGTGCTTTCTTCCATTTGTGTTTGCTAGCTTGTTTTTTTTACATGCGTATGTGGCGCCAAGTACAAGAGGCGCCATACGAGTAAAACTTATTAAAATATTCG
Organism: Dermacentor variabilis; assembly: GCF_050947875.1. Lineage (NCBI taxonomy): Eukaryota > Metazoa > Arthropoda > Arachnida > Ixodida > Ixodidae > Dermacentor > Dermacentor variabilis. The sequence goes on along the minus strand of NC_134570.1, from coordinate 176,664,358 downwards.
TTTTTTGTTTAAACAGTGTCTAGCGTCGAATACGCATTAGGGCTACCGCCGCGGACCACGTCCGCGATATTGTATGGCAATTTCTTTCTCTACTGCTATCGTGTACGCTCTTCACCCCGGGAATGCTCCTGTACCGTGCAATGAACGCGCCTGCTCAAACTCAATACGGCGTCTTCCATTGTTAGTGTTTGCGTTGTTTCGGACAAAATAAGTCAATGAATAAAACTCCCCTTCCATCAATCCACTACAACTGTGCGTTCTCTCCTCTCGTGACATAATGGAAGACAAATACGATCCTTGAAATAACGTAAGTTTGCGTATCTTGGTGTTTCAATACGGCATCTAGCGCACAAGACAAAACAAGGACAGAGTGAGAACCGAAGAAGACCGGCGCCAACTTCCAACAGATTCGTTGTTGCTTTCCTTGCTACTTAGTTGCTAGGTGTGTCACGAAATTCACAAGTAAGATAATAGAAACGCGAACATTGCTAAATTGGGTGACACGTGTGTGAGCGCACCATGGCTTGATCTAACAAAAAAAGAAATAAATTATTTTAGCCTGAAGCCGTGAACAACTGAACTAAAAGGGCAACTCAACCATCTCATAATCTTGTAGGCTTTACTCTGTTTATTTTATTTTGTTTCTTTTTTGCGCTGACTATGTTTCTGACGTCTAAATGTTACAAATGTGCTTGGACAGGCTATTACTAAAACCTCATGTATATGGGCGTGACGCGTTTGAAAACAAATCTGTTTAAGTTAGTGCCTCTCTTCGTACGTTTTCACTCTGTCTTTGCTTTGAGTTGTGCACTAGATGGAGTAAATACGATCCGCTGCGATCATCTGCTGATACCAGTGAACGCTGGTATAGTAGTTTCATTTTCAGTACAGCTTCAGTTTATTGTTCATTCATGGTACAATTCATTAAACAACAGTCCCGAATAAGGAAATTGCATTAGAACAGACCTTATCGATCATTAGCAACATAACATCATGTTATCTGTGGCCCTGAGTTGGCCATAGCAGAAATCTCTATTCTGGTTGTTGTATTTTCTCAGTTAAGTGAATTGCAGTTAGTATAGCGAACCTTGCGAAATCGGAGAGTCGTGGTTTCACCTAAGAATAGCACGCGGTGCATAAAGGTTATGAAAATTGAAATGCCGTACAGTCTAAATTATGAAGCAGATACTTTTTGATACGTGTGCGTGACTGAATTGTCCTGAAGGTGATATTCACGGAGTGAAAGCTACAGAATAAGCATTGACTCCCCGCTTATTTTCATTGTGTGCTTGTGCGTTTCGTACTAGTGTTGCAGCGTTACGAACCGAAAGCCAGCTAAGCTCTCTTGTGCTAAATTATGTTACAGCATTAGAAGCAAATTAGTTGCTTACGTGCCAGGAGACGTCTCTCGATAATTCGATTGCGACAAATGTATTTCCTTTGTGCTATACAAACGCTACTTTCCTCGCCCTTCTTCTGACCAGGGTGCCACTGCATAAGATGAAAAGCATCCGGGAGCAGTACCGAGAACTCGGCTGGCCACTCAACGTTAGTCGCGATTGGTCCATCAATGACGCGAACGGACCCATTCCGGAGCCCCTGAAGAACTATCTCGACGTGAGTGCCGCGGTGCCGTTTCACCTTATATCATAGTTCCCGTGGATAGCGCATGACAATCCGAAGTACTGGCTAGAAAATAATAAGACTTCAAATGAAAGTGCCTAATGGTTCATCGCACCCCTTTACCACACACTTTCTCTCAACCCTTCTTTCTAACTTCTGCAAATTAGGTAGACTGCACAATGAACGGCTATCTTTCGCCGTGTTCCCGCAAGCATGCTATATAATTATGTACGAGTGGGTGCACCTTCGAAATTTTCTGCGGAAGATAACGTCCAGAGTTTGGGCCAATTACTTACGTCAGCAGGTGAAGCAAATGGCAAGAAAGTCAATTTGTAATATTACGCCTCATCAAAACTCATAGATATGTGCAAGATATCGCAAAATGCTCGCATTTCGCCGTAGCCTAAAAGCGAACATGGCCGAAAACCCTATAATTTCTTTATTGCCGGCGTTTGGTTTGTTCAAGCTTTAAAATTTCAATCTAAGAAGAATATCGACACCATGCGGCTTATCTTGCCTGAAACAATAATCATTATCTATCACGCGCTCCTTTTTTTTTACCGCTGCGCGCCAGTACATCCAGATTTACAGGTTATGTTTAAAACCACGGTTGCAGCGCTGACCGGTTAGATTCACAGCGCGAGCCCCATTCGTTCTTCCTCCTCTTTTCTGGAGTGATGGCGCCCACACGCCTCGTTCAAACAAACATATACCACACGCGTGTAGCAATATAACAGGACTTGTCTTCATTTAGGTGTATGTGTAATAGTTGATACATTACATTTAAGTCAGCGAATTTCACCCGGTTTTTATGGTTGGAAATGCAGCCTTCTTAAGCAGTTCTGTTAACAAATCTGTTCGGTTAAATTTGTTGAAAATGACCCTAACCGCTTTTTTTAACTCGTTCGAGCATGTTGGTTAGTTTTTCTGAGTACAGAAACCAAGCAGTGTTTGCGTATTCTAGGATGGCTCTGATAAGTGTATTATAGGCCAATAACTTTGTGTCTGCTGGTGCTAGCTGTAATCGTCTTGTTATAAAAGCAGTCATTTTAGTGCAGATGATGGGATGTGCTGAATATGAGAATCCCATCGTAGAACGTGTGACAATATGACACCTCTGTATTTATGGTCCCTAACTTTAGACATCTTAGTTGAATTAATGGTATAATTAAACTTGGATAAATGCTTTCTTCTAGTTATGGATAACAGAGCGGAGTATTTTTTCGTAGATATGTATTTTCCACTTACTGCACCGCACTTAAACTGCCTCTCAAGCCATATTCAAGGGGATGGGGTCATCAACAGAATTGCTTTCATTGTACAGGATGCAGTCGTCTGCAAACAACCTGCGTCCGACATTAGCAGATGAAAGCAGATCGTTCACAAAAAGTAAGAACAACACCGGCGCCAAAACACTACCCTGCGGTACACCAGAGGTCGCTGGTACAACTAAGAATTTCACATGATTGAGCTCTACGAATTGCGATCTGTCTGGGAGGCAGTTAGTGATCCAGTCAAGAATTGGTCCCTTGCCCAAGGTAACTTGAAGTTTCAGAATAAGTTTGTTATGCGACGCCCGGTCAAAAGCTTTAGGAAAATTCTGCAAAATCAGATCACTTCGTATTTGATGATGGATGCTTGAGGAGACAATGGACCAATTCGATAAGTTCGGTTACCGCGGGTGTATTCTAGCGGAAACCGTGTTGAAAAGGAGATAAAAATTTGTGTTCTTCGAAGTTTTTCGTTATGCGGCATTGATTCAATGCTTAGGCATTACCGTCGACAGTCCTCGTGAGATGAGGTCTGCCGCATTTTTTTTTTCTTCGTTCCGCGGTGCTCTTATGTTTATCCTGTCCAGGTCGCCCTCCGAACGCCGCAAACTTACAAGGAAGGGGTGACAGCTCGGGCAGTTCGCATTAAGAGCCGGCGCTTAACCGCTTCCTAGATATGAAAGACTGTGCATGCGCGCGCAAGCATTACTCGTGGACAACCACCGTATGAGTCACGTCTGTCGGTCAACGCGCCCGCTCTGATGTCCTCGATGAGGCGCATAGGGTGGGAGAAGTCTAGCGCACGAAAAGCCGGGAGAAAGATTGAGCGACCTATTGCGACATTGTAGGTTATTTGCTATCTGCAGTGCAGTATTATTCGGCTCCAAGATTGGCGGAAAGATTGCCTAAAGAGCGAAAACGTTTTCTCGTGTTTGAATAGTGTCGCAGCGTCGCTCAATATATGAAGCATATGTGATAAATATGAAGCTCTAAATATGGGAAGTACATTCGAACAGGCACAGTCCCATACGATATTAGTGTCGCCCAGTGTAGGCTCGCATAAATCGTTTTCGCATATGATTTACGCCCACTTAATTGCTTGCAGACAGCCCAGAATATTGGTCGCTGAAATTACCCGCAGAAGAAAGCTCGTGTTCATAGCTTGTGACATGGGCACTAAAGTTGGCCACAGAACTCCACACAAAGCATCGAAACTTGGCTGAAGGCTATGAAGGACTCAAGTGGCATTACCGTCGCGTCTATTTGTTAATAAGTCTGTTTAAAGTGTCACGATTATAATTTCTTCAGAGCATATCAGAAGGGCCCGACTTATGTACGACCGCGCGTAAGCACAGAATGTGCAAAAATCAAGGCTTAAGAGGAAGCTTTAAGGACACCTTGATTTCGGCGAGTTTGTTCATTTTGACGGAGTTCAAAAAAAAAGAACTCGCAGTCTCACCCGAAAGGCGAAGCATTGATTGCAATAGCAAACTAGTACACAGCTGCACGAAGTAAGGATAGTAGTTTTATCGGCCGTATAAACTTGAAAACGTTCGCTTAGTAATTGAATTAACAAGCATGGTGTCAGTGCGCACAAGCAAACATGCCCACATACGCTGGAAAACGCTTGATGCTGTTGTGAGCAAAGTGACCTTTGTGCGGTCTACCGCTTCAATGCAGGAGCGGCGAGAGCGCACCGCACGCAAAGGTATCAGCCATCTGCAGATCCTTTTCAAGATACTGCACGCGCGACCGCGCGCGGACGTGCAAAGTACATGCATGTTGGCGGAGTGGAAGCCGCCTCCCCACCCTCCCATGCTGCCTCCCCACGCTGCTACGCATATAGACCTTTGCACCGGAAGCCTCGAACCAGAGAGTCGGAAACGGATATCAGGGCCCCGGTAGCGAGAGTGGCTAGCGTCTCATAGTTGCCCTCACTTACTGGACTGTCATGCGCGCAGTTCCCGCATTGACTGCACGACGTTTTCGCGATTTTAAGGTTATCCGCGCAGGATATGCGAACGTCCGGCCAGCACTGCGCTGTGTGTGGTTGTTCTAACAACCAGAAGCGCAATGCAGCAAGAAAACTGCAGTGCAGCACGCATAATGTTCTGAAAGAGGACTGCGGCTGCAACATGTAACTGTTGTATCGGTTTCCTGCCGACGCGGTACTGAAGCATCGCTGGATTAGCGTTGTAAATCGTAACCGATTCGTCCCTACGGAGTCATCGCGCGTCTGTTTGACTCATTTTATCGACATGAAGTGGAAATTTGAGAAGCCAGAGCGGATGCTTCATCTCGGATACGCGAGGAAGGTAAGATGCGCTGTGTGTGTCTCCATCGTCAGTCCCTAATGTTTAGATGGGCTATAAATATTCAAATATGAGCCAACAAGGTCAAGTTTCGGCAAGCGTGATGACAGTGGTCGTTTTTGTATTAATAGTAGGTCGTGAAGGGGCAGCGGCGCATCACGAAATACGACATCCAAGTGCCGAAGACGGTAGGCTCACACGTTGTGTTGGCGATAGCATCGGTAATAAACACTCCCCTTTCATTTCCAGAAGGCTAAAGAAAACCTTGTGCCACAGGCAGCCCCATCTCCTCTGACGTCCTCCTCTGACGAATGTATGCACGACTGTCAGACTGATTGTTCGAAACGCGCAGAAGCGCGTTTAATATCTCTTTATGTTCATCTTCAAGTCGACGTTATTCCGCAATCGCACGGTCTCATTCGCAGACGGGCGCTCAAAACAGGAAAGTTCTCGCCCTAATGAGTAAAGCGACACCTCTCAACACTGTTGATACTTGCACTAAAGGTCCAAAACGACGCTGAGGAGACTTAATACACGGATAATCATAGGCGAAAGCAGCTGTAGCGCTGAGCTGACGCTTTCCGGCGCCATCCGGCAGTCGCGCGCAGTCGTACGGCTGGTGCCAGCAGGAAAGTTTCCGTCTCGATGTGTAGCCGATGCCTCTCGATACTGGTGAGAATAGCGCGAAAGTGGCAAGACGACTCTGTGAAGGCCGAAGATACGGAGATACACAGATGTAGATAGCAACCAACGTTTTTAATCTGTTTGTTGATAGCAACAGCAGCGCTGAGCCGGCTGACGCTGAGCAACGACAGTCCAGTATGGCATCGCCGCCAAGGAGACACTAGGCGGCGCCGGTAGTCGAAATATGGCGGCGCCCGTGGAAGCCTCAGTGCAAAGGTCTATAGCACGTGAGATTGAGCCGCGATCGTCAGTTTCCCTTGTGGCCGGTCACATTTTTACAATTGTAGTAGGTACAGCGGGGCGTGGGGTTTCTCGTGGCGCTCAACGTTTCTGCGCAGGCGGAAATAAAAATGCGTGCGAGAGAGAAAATCTGGGATCTTTTGCTCCTTCAATAAGTGACTCTGCCTAGGCACTCCGGAGGAGGTTTCCTAGCGTGTTGTATGCGTTTGTCCCCTAGACATGCCGGCATTTCGGAGTGCGGTCCAGTTTGTTTACGCTCCGCCGCTCGCTGCCCGTGCGGTGAGGCAATGTGCACGGACGCCACATCTTCTGATCGCTGTATCTGAAGGGACAAGGTTCTGACTGGTGTTGTATAAGTTGGGAGGTGCTTTTTTCGTCGCGACAATAGATTGCATTTTTTACGAGCACTAATCCAGAAGGGGACATGTAACTGGCAAACAGAGACCTCAGGAGAGCACACGAAGTTATAATAGAGCAGGCGGCGCAGGATCTTCGGGGCGCCCAAATGGTAGCGGGGGGATCAAAGCTGGAAGCAGGGCCAGTCTGGGTTCTAGCTTTGGTGCCCCCGTTCCCGCTTTGGTTTCCTGGAGGCGCCGTCAATAGTGCGAAATATTGATACGTTGTTTTAATTAGTAAAAAACATGATTGAATAAATATAATTACGTCCAGCTGAAAACTTCCGGCGCTAAGTTCAGCACTACCGCGCCCCGCGCCTTCTGCTTGCACGCCTAGGGACAACCGCATATAACACGCGCTAAGAATCTCCTCCGTCGAGTTCTTACCATCCTATGGTCCCTGCAGCGCACCTTGACCAGCACGTCCACATCTTGTATGATGCCAGGGTTAGCGCAGAGTATGAAGCCTATTTCATTTCTAGTCTCGCCATTCGGGGTCCTCCACGTTGACTTTCGGCTATACCGCTTGCAGAAGAAGGTATTCATTATCTGCATATTATTCTGTTCTGCAAACTGTACTAATAACTGTCCCCTGCTATTCCTAGAACCTATGCAATATTCCCTCACTGACTTGTCTATAGCCTGCTTCTTGCCTACCCTGGCATTGACGTCACCCATCAATTTAATGTATTTTGTTTTGACTTTACCCATCGCCGATTCCTCGTCTTCATAGAAGCTTTCGACTTCCTGGTCATCATGACTGGATGTAGGGGCGTAGACCTGTACGACCTTCAATTTGTACCTCTTATTAAGTTTCCCAAGACCTTCCACGCTCTCGTTAATGCTATAGAATTCCTGTATGTTACCAGCTATATCCTTATTAATAAGGAATCCGACTCCTAGTTCTCGTCTCTCCGCTAAGCCCCGGTAGCGCAGGACGTGCCCGCTTTTTAGCACTGTATATGCTTCTTTTGTCCTCCTAACTTCACTGAGCCCTATTATATCCCATTTACTGCCCTATAATTTCTCCAATAACACTGCTAGACTTGCCTCAGACTTGCTAGACTTGCCGCCAGAAGTAAAGAAAGCCTTGGGAGATATGCAAAGGCGGAAGGTAGCTGGGAAGGAACAGGTAACAGCAGATTTGTTGAAGGATGGTGGGCAGATTGTTCTAGAAAAACTGGCCGCCCCGTATACGCAATGCCTCATGAATTCGAGCGTACCGGAATCTTGGAAGAACGCTAACATAATCCTAATCCATAAGAAAGGGGCGCCAAAGATTTGAAAATTTATAGACCGATCAGCTTACTGTCCGTTGACTACAAAGTATTTACTAAGGTAATCGCAAATAGAACCAGGAACACCTTAGACTTCTGTCAACCAGAGGACCAGGCAGGATTCCATAAAGACTACTCAACAATAGACCATTTTCACACTATCAATCAGGTCATCGAAAAATGTACGGAATTTAACCAACCCTTATATATAGCTTTCATTGATTACGAGAAAGCGTTTGATTCAGTCGAAACCTCAGCAGTCATGGAGGCATTACGGAATCAGGGTGTAGACGAGCAGTATGTAAAAATACTGAAAGATATCTATAGCGGCTCCACCAGCCACCATAGTCCTACATTAAGAAATCAACAAAATCCCAATAAAGAAAGGCGTCAGGCATGGAGATACGATCTCTCCTATGCTATTCAAAGCGTGTTTAGGGGAGGTATTGAGAGATGTGGATTGGGAAGAATTGGGGATAAAAGTTAATGGAGAATACCTTAGTAACTTGCGATTCACTGATGATATTGCCTTGCTTAGTAACTCAGGGAACCAACTGCAATGCATGCTCACTGACCTGGAGAGCAAAGCAGAACGATGGGTCTAAAAATTAATCTGCCGAAAACTAAGGTAATGTTTAACAGTCTCGGAAGAGAACAGCAATTTACGATGGGTAGCGAGGCACTGGAAGTGGTAAGGGAATACGTCTACTTAGGGCAGGTAGTGACCGCGGATCCGGATCATGAGACTGTAATAATCAGAAGAATAAGAATCGGCTGCGATGCGTTCGGCAGGCATTCTGAGATTATGAACAGCAGGTTGCCAATATCCCTCAAGAGAAAAGCATATAACAGCTGTGTCTTACCAGTGCTCATGTACGGGGCAGAAACCTGGAGGCGTACGAAAAAGTTGCTACTTAATTTGAGGACGACGCAACGAGCTATGGAAAGAAGAATGATGGGTGTAATGTTAAGGGGTAAGAAAACAGCAGATTGGTTTAGGGAACAAACGCGAGGTAATGACATCTTAGTTGAAATCAAGAAAAACAAATGGGCATCGGCAGGACATGTACTGAGGAGGGAAGATAAGCGATCGTCATTAAGGGTTATGGACTGGATTCCAAGGGAAGGGAAGCGTAGCAGGGGGAGGCAGAAAGTTAGGTGGGCGGATGAGATTAAGAAGTTTGCAGGGACAAGATGGCCACAATTAGTACATGACCGGAGTAGTTGCAGAAGTAGGGAGATGTATTTGCCCTGCAGTGGGCGTAACCAGGCTGATGATGATGGCTATGATGAAACACTTCCGTGGTGCCTAGGCTGACTCTTATATTCAAGGAGCAAAAGGCCCCACATTTCCTCTCTCGCACCCGCTCTTACTCCGGCGTCTCCACAAGTGCCACGCCCCGCTGTACCTACTAGCAATTTGTAAGTACACTGCCCAGTCACGAAATGCGCAGTGGCTGCCAGCGCAGAACGCCAACCCCCTCCCATCCATCCACCGCCTTTCGCTCGACGGAAGACGGCCCATTTGCTTTCCGCGTTCTCCTTCGAGCGCGCCAGGTTGAGCCGCGAACGCCGGCTTCCTCGTGTGCTTTCACTCGCGCATTCAGCATATGACGCGCGGCGATGGCATTTTCACTTTTCGATGTTATAGACATGATCACAGCGACGTCAAACATGCCCTAGGATTGCCATATAACTGCTGGCTCAATAAAACGGGCTAAAGACAAAGACGAAAGGAGCGCAGCCCGTGCTGCCGAATGTGTCCATTTTGTCTTTGCTTTAGCGCGTTTCTCTGAACTGTCAGGAAACTTTAGCTCAGGCTCAGCTCCGATGTCGCCTATACAAATGCATGTTAAGCGCAGAAATCTTGTTCTGAGACCACTGTCCCGATTTCAATGAAATTTGCTGCATTTGGGAGGGAAAGTTAGGTTCTAGTGGCTGTTGCAAGCGAAATAGTTATTTAAGGTTTGCATCTTTTAAAAGCACTTTTCAAACATTTATAATCTTGAAAGAAAACAGAAGCACGAAGTTTTCAAGTTAAGAAATCTGCACGAAGGACAGATGTCGGAGTTGCGTAAACTGCATTCGTTAGGGCATTCAAAGCGGGAAGGTTTGATATATCAATTGTATCTTACATAAATTTGTTACGTTCTTTACAAGGGCATTGCAATAAAGTCTTACTCAAATATTAGTGGCAAATTTAAGGGCCCTGTATATTACATAAGTTATGAGCTCTTATCATGCTCTATTACATGCAATTTACAGAATTGTGATATCTTTTTAATACTCAACCACAGAGCTGGAAACTTGATAGTTTTGTTTTCTGTGAAAGTGTGATTTCCGACAATCTTTATTGAAAAATTTACGACGTCAATTAAAAATTTTCTACCAGTAGTCCCGAGATTCTTTATCTTGATACGCAATAAATCTCATCAGATTTGGTGCACTGGTTGCCGAGCAAAACAATTTTTCCTATCCCACATATTCAGATAAAAGCCCCCGAGCTAAAGCTTTCTCTTCAGGATAGAAAAAAAGTTGGGCGTTGTTCTCGCTTTGAACTCGTCGTTATAGAGCACTCTAAGAGCTCCGACAACTCTGCTCTTTACGTTGGTCGCGTAGTGGTGCTATGTGCATGTGATAAGGATAACCTGCTCTCAAAAAGAGAACGGAACAAATACGAAATATGATTTAGAGAGGTATGCTTGCGCAGCATTTTATCACAAGGCCGCCATGTAGCCCGAAGTAGTTGTGCAAGTTCTATGTTTGTCGCCCATAGTGTTCGCGGTTGATAAGGAGGCTGTCTCACACTGACATGCGAGTGCAGGCAACGCCTTCTAAAGATAAAAGCTATAGACATGTGCTCTGTCTGGAACGTAATATATACATAGGCAGGGGGACGCACCCTTTGCAATATGCGAGGTATGCAATAAACAAATAGAAAAAAAATTGTCTCCCCTAATTTATGTTTAGAACCACAGCGCTCAAACTGGACAACAGCAAGAACTACTGGACGAAGGCCTAACAATTGTGCGATTTGTTGTGTGAGAAACCACCTGGCGGCTATGAGCACGTCTGCTGAAAGGCATATATCGATCAGGACCAATACATATAGACTTATCTTTGTGCGAAATAATGCAGTTGCCCGTATTTTGACGTCAGTGTCAATAAGTCGCATTGGAAATTAAAGCCAGGTAGCATCAGAATAAAGCACATTACACAGAATACACTGCTACAGTCCAAAGCTACGGATAGGCTACGGTAACTGTGAGGTTCGCAACAGAACTGCATCGTCACAGGCGATGAAACCGCTCTCATGGCCTTCGATATTAAGAGAACGGCAACACGACGTTACGCTTGTGTTGTATCTTACTAGCGAAAGGCTACCCGAGACTATGTTCCCACTAAAGCCGACATGGGGACCGCAGACGGCCGGTCGGATTGTTTTCTACGCAGTTACATATAGAGCTGCTCGATGAAAAAGTGATTTCGCCCGGTGAGGTTCAGCTTCAAAACAGTTTCAAAAGTGTTGGGTTGCGAAACATACGTAGCTACTACTGCAAAGCAATTCATCTGATGTGCCCAAATACTAGGACACTTTTATGCAGGTCATACGCACATACGGCGAAGAAATGAGACGTGTCACTACTCGCGTGCTTCGCGGAGGAGCACGATCAGGCGTCGAACGCGGAACAGCACACGCGACGTGCAAGTTGCACATCCGTCGTGGATGACTACACAGTAAGGTGTCGCAAGCAGTCAAACGCCATGCGAGATGGTGTAGCAGCACATAAAATGTAGCGGTGTGTACTTTTAAACATTCAGGATATCTTATAAACAAGTTTACTTTTATAATTTACTGTCAAATTGAGAATTGGTTATAAAGAACACAATAACTTTAAACCTCCGGAAGCGTTCAGATACGTTTCTATGAACAACTAGTGCCTGTCGGGGGAAGGAACAGGCACATGCCTGTGAATTGCTGTGAAAATGATATACGAACGTTTGTAAATGTTACTAGAAAAATAAAATGCAAACATGTGGTTTTATTTAGCTTTGATAAGAGAAGTGTGCCATGGTCATCAGCCGCATGGATATCGTTCGTCTCTTACCTACTAATTAGCGATTGGCAATGGACAGGCCGCCATTGGAATCTGAACCTGGCAACGTTTAACGTTAGAACGTTATCTAGTGAGGCGAGTCTCGCAGTGTTATTGGAGGAATTAGAGGGTAGTAAATGGGATATAATAGGGCTCAGTGAGGTTAGGAGGACAAAAGACGCATATACAGTGCTCAAAAGCGGGCACGAACTGTGCTACCGGGGCTTAGCAGAGAGACGAGAACTAGGAGTCGGATTCCTGATTAATAAGGAAATAGCTGGTAACATACAGGAATTCTATAGCATTAACGAGAGGGTGGCAGGTCTTGTTGTGAAACTTAATAAGAGGTACAAATTGAAGGTGGTACAAGTCTATGCCCCTACATGCAGTCATGATGACCAGGAAGTCGAAAGCTTTTATGAAGACGTGGAATCGGCGATGGGTAAAGTCAAAACAAAATACACTTTACTGATGTGCGACTTCAATGCCAGGGTAGGCAAGAAGCAGGCTGGAGACAAGTCAGTGGGGGAATATGGCATAGGCTCTAGGAATAGCAGAGGAGAGTTATTAGTAGAGTTTGCAGAACAGAATAATATGCGGATAATGAATACCTCTTTCCGCGAGCGGGTTAGCCGAAAGTGGACATGGAGGAGCCCGAATGGTGAGACTAGAAATGAAATCGACTTCATACTCTGCGCGAACCCTGGCATCATGCAAGATGTAGACGTGCTCGGCAAGGTACGCTGCAGCGACCATAGGATGGTAAGAACTCGAATTAGCCTAGACTTGAGGAGGGAACGGAAGAAACTGGTACACAAGAAGCCAATCAATGAGTTAGAGGTAAGAGGGAAACTAGAGGAATTCCGGATCAAGCTACAGAACAGGTATTCGGCTTTAACTCAGGAAGAGGACCTTAGTGTTGAAGCAATGAACGACAATCTCATGGGCATCATTAAGGAGTGCGCAATAGAAGTCGGTGATAACGCCGTTAGACAGGAAACGAGTAAGCTATCGCAGGAGACGAAAGATCTGATCAAGAAACGCCAATGTATGAAAGCCTCTAACCCTACAGCTAGAATAGAACTAGCAGAACTTTCTAAGCTAATCAACAAGCGTAAGACTGCGGACATCAGGAACTATAATATGGATAGAATTGAACAGGCTCTCCGGAATGAAGGAAGCCTAAAAACAGTGAAGAAGAAACTAGGAATAGGCAAGAATCAGATGTGTGCGTTAAGAGACAAAGCCGGCAATATCCTTACTAATATGGATGAGATAGTTCAAGTGGCTGAGGAGTTCTATAGAAATTTATACAGTACCAGTGGCACCCACGACGATAGTGGAGGAGAGAATAGCCTAGAGGAATTCGAAATCCCACAGGTAACGCCAGAAGAAGTAAAGAAAGCCTTAGGAGCTATGCAAAGAGGGAAGGTAGCTGGGGAGGATCAGGTAACAGCAGATTTGTTGAAGGATGGTGGTCAGATTGTTTTAGAGAAACTGGCCACCCTGTATACGCAATGCCTCATAACCTCGAGCGTACCGGAATCTTTGAAGAACGCTAACATAATCCTAATCCATAAGAAAGGGGACGCCAAAGACTTGAAAACTTATAGACCGATCAGCTTTCCGTCCGTTGCCTACAAAGTATTTACTAAGGTTATCGCAAATAGAATCAGGAACACCTTAGACTTCTGTCAACCAAAGGACCAGGCAGGATTCCGTAAAGGCTACTCAACAATAGACCATATTCACACGATCAATCAAGTGATAGAGAAATGTGCAGAATATAACCAACCCTTATATATAGCTTTCATTGATTACGAGAAAGCGTTTGATTCAGTCGAAACCTCAGCAGTCATGGAGGCATTGCGGAATCAGGTTGTAGATGAGCCATATGTAAAAATACTGGAAGATATCTATAGCGGCTCCACAGCCACCGTAGTCCTCCACAAAGAAAGCAACAAAATCCCAATAAAGAAAGGCGTCAGACAGGGAGATACGATATCTCCAATGCTATTCACAGCATGTTTACAGGAGGTATTCAGAGACCTGGAGTGGGAAGAACTGAGGATAAAAGTTGATGGAGAACACCTTAGCAACTTGCGATTCGCTGATGATATTGCCTTGCTTAGTAACTCAGGAGACCAATTGCAATGCATGCTCACTGACCTGGAGAGGCAGAGCAGAAGGGTGGGTCTGAAAATTAATCTGCAGAAAACTAAAGTAATGTTTAACAGTCTCGGAAGACAACAGCAGTTTACGATAGGTAGCGAGGCACTGGAAGTGGTAAGGGAATACATCTACTTAGGGCAGGTAGTGACCACGGATCCGGATCATGAGACTGAAATAACCAGAAGAATAAGAATGGGCTGAGGTGCGTTTGGCAGGCATTCTCAAATCATGAACAGCAGGTTGCCACTATCCCTCGAAAGGAAAGTGTATAACAGCTGTGTGTTACCAGTACTCACATATGGGGCAGAAACCTGGAGGCTTACGAAAAGAGTTCTGCTGAAATTGAGGACGACGCAACGAGCTATGGAAAGAAGAATGATGGGTGTAACGTTAAGGGATAAGAAAAGAGCAGATTGGGTGAGGCAACAAACGCGGGTAAATGACATCTTAGTAGAAATCAAGAAAAAGAAATGTGCATGGGCCGGACATGTAATGAGGAGGAAAGATAACCGATGGTCATCAAGGGTTACGGACTGGATTCCAAGGGAAGGGAAGCGTAGCAGGGGGCGGCAGAAAGTTAGGTGGGCGGATGACGTTAAGATGTTTGCAGGGACAATATGGCCACAATTAGTACATGACCGGGGTAGTTGGAGAAGTATGGGAGAAGCCTTTGCCCTGCAGTGGGCGTAACTAGGCTGATGATGATGATGACGATGATGATGATGATGATGATGATGATGATGATGATGATGATGATGATGACCAAGAAAGCTTTCGTTAAAACGCGTTCAATATGGCTCCTTGTCAAATCTTGCGCAGGTCCAGTACTACGGCAACATCACACTTGGCAGCCCTCCTCAAGTCTTCGCGGTCCTCTTCGACACAGGCTCGTCAAACCTCTGGGTGCCCTCCAGCAAGTGCCCAGCGAGCACTGCTGCTTGTCGTGAGTAAACTACAGAACACGATACAACGCAACGCAAGACAATATCATATTTTGTTTCTTTACATTACATATGCACTATACACAGAGCAAGAAGAAAAGGCGATTCCTTACGGTCGGTGGAAGCGTACGAATAAATTTGCAAGTATGCCCCTCTTCAACTTTAAGATGATTTTCATGAATGCGCATTGTTCGAGCACGCTATGTTGGTTCGTTCCCATGCCGCCACGATGGCGGCGAACAACTTTCAGTATTTGCGTTTCTCGGAAAGTGTATTCTTGAACGCGCTGGCAGAGAAGGCAGTTGAATTGCTGGTTTGCTGGCGGAACTCATGGTAAACCTCTAGGTTCGTTAGTTGTAAGTTTAGTTAGAATAAGTAGGAAAGATCTGACGTATGGAAGAGATCGCAATACACGTGAGGGAAGAAAGAAACAAACTTGGTGTGCCCATCGGCCTCCTTTTTCTTTTTCATCAGCATTTATGGTGTCAGAATGTCAAACATTTCAGCAAATAGGCGAAAATACATATAATCTTTCGGAAGTCAACGTCACTGCCTTTCTACAATAAGTTATCTCTTCTGTCTGCAATTTGTCTGATCTACTTGATGTCTTGAATCATGTCTCTCGTGACCACCTGATATGCGCCTATCTAAAGCTGGCGAACATGTGCAGTTAGCAGCTACTGTCGAAGCGACAGGAATTCACATGGAGCAAGTACAGCCTCGTAAATCGTTTACCCGCCGTGGTGGCTTAGCGGCTGTGGTGTTGCACTGCTAAGCACGAGGTCGCGGGATCAAATTCCGGCCGCGGCGGCCGCATTTCGATAGGCGCGGAATGCAAGTACGCCCATGTCCCGTGCATTGGTGGCACGTTAAAAATCTCCAGGTGGTCCAAATTAATCCGAAATCACCACAATGACGTGCCTTATAATCATATCGTGCTTTTGACACGTAGAACCCCACAATTGAATTATTTAATTAAACCGTTTAATCTGCACAACCGGGCTGTCAAGAGCCAATCAGCATTGCGGGCCTTTACTTCGATAACACCTTCAAGCACGTATCTGCATGTATGCTCTGAAGACCTGACCCCATGTCAGTCTATGTAAGTGTGGCTGTTTTCAATGCCTAAGCATGTCTATGCCTACGAAATGGGACATTTGTCCGTCACGCAAGACATTGATCGGCTCATACCTCGTTAAGCAATGGCCCATACCCCCGTAAGGAAGCGAAAAAATGCAATGGCTCATAGCCACTTAAAGCAGAGGCAGCAGGCACTCAGCAAAGTGAAGCGAACAGTGCATACATTTATTGAAATCACCCATACAACACACAGAACATCATACGTTTCAATAATCAAAAAGCTGGAAACTAGCATCTGAGTCATGAATAAAGCATTTCATATCCCCTCAACAATTGTATTTGTGGCTTCGCAACAGCTTCGATAAATTAGCCCTAATTAATTTCATTAACACCAAAGCTCGAATATTCGAGTACCCTAATTAAATGTGTCCGAAGTAATTGCGGCCAAATACCTTCACCTTAATTAACATTAATGGTCGTGGTCGAGCGCCGTGATGAGCGCTATCTTAATTAAATCTCCTTATCACGAACGTTATCGAACAGATAAGGGAATGACCGATGAGGGTTGAGTAGGTTTTATAGTGGTTCGATCAAGTTTCATAACATTGATAATGATACCGGGCTGCGCGCAGATGATCAAGTGGCACAATTAATGCTCACGCATACTTGGACAACTATCAAAGGAGTTTGTGCGTGAACTTTTTTTGGCTACACAGCGCAGTCGAAGATGTTCCTCTTTTGTCCTTGCCTTGCAGTTTTCATCGCTTCTTGCTATTTATAGCAACACTACTTACTAATACTATATATGTCTCTTAAATGACATAGCAGCTTTGTTCATGTATACATAGTTTCACACATTCACTTACTCATTTCTGCAATTTACACGTGGCATTGAACAATATTACACATTAATTGCTTCGCTGCATATCACTCCCATCAAACTCGTTTGAAAACAGGCAGATGATTCTCCAAAAAATAGTTCTTATCGCACAACTGACCTTCTTTGTTTTCATAGGAAATTTTCTAAAATACTGGTCTTTCCTCACTTAGACTGACATATATTAAGCACGGCCATGTATCTTTCGCAGTGTCACGATTTAGGACGCTCCGTTGTGTTACTGATGGTGCTGTTCCCTCTGCCAACTATTAAATGCAGCAAAGCTGTAGGCCGCATGAGCTGTAGTAAAACTATTAAATTGAAACCGGTGAAAGCTCAGTAAAAAGCCGGGACTAAAACCTTATATAGAAGGCGCTTCAACGAACACTTTCAAAATGTTTTAATGTTGTCTGCGGCACATAGCGCAATTCTAGTTGATGAGCTGGTCTACTCGAAGAGGAACACATTACTTGCAAAAAAATTGAAATGTATAATAGACTAATTAACAAAAATTAGTGATGAAGTTCTTAACTAATTACCTTATGGACCATATTGCAACTTACAAATTCTAGCCGGGGAGTTCGCAAGGGGGACCCACTTTGAAAGAATCCTGAGGATGACACAAGTTATGAGATATGGATTCCCGAGCTTTGCGAAGAAATGCATTGGTGTTCCCGTTATTCGTGTGCATCAATGCACAAAACGACGTTTTCATAAGAAAGTAAATTGAACGCCAATGCATTTCTCCGCAAAGTTCGGGAATTAGTATCCCGATACTGGTGTCATCCTGAGAATTCGTTCCAACTGCCTTGTGAACTCCATGGCTGGAACTTATAAATTACAATACGGGCCATAAGTAAATAAGTTAAGAACTGAATTAGTATTTTTTGTTAATTAGTCGATTATGCGTTTCAATCTTTTGTCATGTAATGTCGGCTTCTTCGAGTAGACCAGCTCTTGAACTAGAATTGTGCTACCTGGCACAGGCAACGTTTAAAACAAATTTCAAAGTGTTCGCTTAAACACACGGCATGAGCAGCTCAACATATTAAACATAAATAAAAGCCATTGAAAGTAATTCGCGGATGTGCTAAACTTTACGAACACTTCAACGTTCGAGTCAGAGCCCTTGATATATATATATATATATATATTTACGAGGGACTAAACCACATAGTGCGCGGCGAATTAGAAAGCGCAGCTGTTGCGCAGCAACTGAACCTCTTAGCTAAACTTTTAGGGAAGACCCGCAAGAGGGCCACAAATACAAGTTCATTCAACGAATCCAAACGTAGTCCGAACAAAGAAAATGTGTGACTGTGAACAGCAATGAGAGTCAACTACAAGAGTAATTGACAGCCCATAAGAAGTCGCTGGTGGCCTCCTAACTGTGCCCCTTCAACTTCTCTGCAAAACCAACCACACCTTTGATCCTTGCTCAAGAACTAATCATAGTGGCTCAGTGGTCTGATTTCGATGCCCTGCGACTTGCTTCGTTCCTGTCTTCATGTACCCAGGTGTGCACCACAAGTATTACAGCAATGAGTCGAGCACATACGTCAAGAACGGAACCCACTTCGAGATCGAGTACGGGAGCGGTAGCGTGAAGGGCGAATTGAGCTCGGACACCTTCAGCTTGGGCAAAGTTGGCGTCAAGGGCCAGACGTTCGCCGAAATTACAGACGAGGACAGCGAAAGCTTCGTCGTTGCAAAGTTCGACGGCGTCTTGGGCCTGGGCTACCCACAGGCCGCAGTTCTCGGTGTACAGCCCGTATTCGACAGCATGCTGGAGCAAGGCGTAGCCGAGAAGCCCGTGTTTGCCTTCTATCTGGACCGCAACGTCGCAGACCCCAATGGAGGTGAAGTAGTGTTCGGAGGTATTGACGAGGCGCACTACAAGGGAGACATCACCTATCTACCAGTGACGAAGAAGGGTTACTGGCAGTTCAACATGGACGGGTGAGCCAATGGCTTCCTAAGTTTCGATGATGCGTAGCCTAAGTTACGACCGTAAAGCGTAGGGGAGAACACACTGCGGAGTTAAATTCATACCAGGTAGCGAGTCCTCCCATGGTGAAGTGATTCGAAGTGATGAAGTGAATCGAAGTGATTTCTCCATGTGCCTATGCACAACGCTTAGCGATAGCCTATACTCCCGCTTATCATCGCTTTACGGGCAATTTGCACCTTTGGGTGTATAGTGACACCGTAGGCAACATGTAAAAAAAGACTGGTGCAAGAAACGCGAATCTGAATATCTCATTGAATACTGGCGTTTTGGCGCCAGCCACCGCATTTATTATATATTACGCCAGCAGTTTATCAGCTCATACCTTAAAAACTAGGGGGTTGATTAACACTGGCGCCATCTATTTGTTTTGTTTCTTACTTCTGGAGGAACAAAAAAGTGTGAAGTAACATACACGTAAAATTGGTTTATATCAGTGATCAGATATGGGCAAATTCGTGTTTCGTTATAACCGAAGACGCTCACTTTGTAGCAGATTGATTTCATTAGAAAAACAAATAGATTATAAATATTTATAGGTCGCAAGATGTTTTCCTCGCTCCTCTTACCTTTCGTGCGGTGAACGATAAATAAAAAAGTAGCTGTAATAACCATTTTGTTAACTGAAATCGGTTAATTAACCATTACTCGCTAGGTTCTTGGAACCATGTTTATTGAGTACTGAAGAAACCCGCTGCGGCAGGCTAAGTAACATGGACGATTTAATAAGCTTAATCTGTTGTTGACATTTAATCATTGATATACGTCTACCTTATCGCACTATGATTCCGGAAATGTTGACACGAAGAGCGCCGGAATCACTAGTCGCGCAACGTTATCTGCACCGTACATTGGCCTTTATGCAACGAGTTTACTGCCTATACGAGCCCCTTGCCTCGCAAAGCAGATCTGTTGGTGACAGGCCGCGGCTTAAGACAGAAGTGCGCAGCAGCTGATCGAATACCTCAGCATGCCGTCGCAGTGAGCTGGTTCACGTCGTAGCTGGGTCGAGAATCACGTGCAGATCACGTCCAGCCTACTTGGTGTCCGCCAAGTTTCGGAATCGGGGCCAACAATGCATAGAGCTTTTAAGCTTGCATGTATCAACGGAGTGGACGGTCCACTCGCCAATCCATGCGTCTGCCACACGAGAGGAGTCGAGAAGGTAGCATTACGGCAGTGGTGAAAGAGGTTTCTAAACACTTGTCCCTCTAGATAAACACGCGACACTATGGGTAATGTACTTTGACCACTGTCTGATCCCACCCTTGGCAGATGTTATACTGGGCGCATTCTAGCAAAAACGACAAGTAATTGACTACTTGTTAGGGAATATGTAATGGTCTGGTAATCACTATTTGAAGAGTTTGTTCTCGAAAAATAACATTGCGCAAAGGGCTGCACCTCTTCAGTTGTAACACTCAGCAGTATCCTTCCTCTTCAGTGTAGTGTCAAACATCAGCGGGACTACGCTTCTTTTTTTTCTTCAATATTCAAACGGAAGCAGCAGTTCGCGTCCAGAATAAAAGATTTGGATTTAGTTCTGTCTGTAGTCGCGTACGAATGAAATTACTACAAGCCAATGAGAAGATACATAATTTAACGCAGAAATCTTGGTTTGTAATAACGCTCAGCAGCTGGACTTCCGGTTAAATTACAGTTGAACTTCTTGCTCATTTTACTCGAGAAATTACGCCACTCCACTCTCTTATTTACAGCTGGCAGTATGCCTTCCTTTCCTATTTATATGCTATCCCCTTCAGACACGAATATGATGCGCTGTTGGTACTTGTGTGAGACACAGATAATTTTACGCCAGGGTCCTTGCTACTCCACTTTTCTACCTTTTTTCTACCTTTTTTTTTCGAGGTAGAATGACTCGTTGTGCATTTTATCATTACAGAGTAAATAAATATCTTAATATTGTGAGGTCAGTCATGCTACGTTTCTTCATGGAAAGGGTTGAATCACCCGCTGTAATTTCATGCACAAGTTATTTATTGGCGGCAAGCATTTCAAAAAATAAAAAAACAAATATTTCGAGGTTGCTACCGACATGAACAACGTCACACATCACGTAAAACACGGTAGTGCCTTCACCAAAGCGGTGGTCTGTAACAATACATACACCCAGAAGTAACTTGGCAGTAATTTTGGTTGGGAGAATGTTCAATTTACCCTAACCTAAATGTTTGTGCTCTATTCCTTGTTACCACTGCACAGAAAGGGCGAAAACTGGTCGCGTCCACAAATGTGGCCACCGTGACTGAAGGGGCAATACCTGAATTAGCTGAAATAATTAATAAAATGGGTAACGTAGTAAGTAACAAAAGCAAAATAGATGAAATTTTCATTTATTTCTGAATTATTATTGATGTCCTTCTCCATGCGGACCTAATAATTATACTGTCAGTGGTACGAGAGCTCCGTCTCATGGATAAACAATTACCTCGACAACGGAAAGCAGCACTTAGTTTGAACGACTGTATGTCTCATTACGTTAACGTTCTTTTTTTGATGGTGTACCGCAGGGCTCAGTGCTGGCGCTTCTTCTGTTCCTAGTCTACGCCAATGATATTCATGTCTCCCGTCATCCGTGTGTTCAAATACGCTAATTCGCCAATGATTGCGTTGTGTACTCAACAATAAGTACCAGAGTGGATCAAGTGGAGGTAAACGATCGATTAGCTTCTACACAAAATTTGAGCCAATGATCGAGTATGAAACTGAATGCAGGAAAAATTTCCTGCTGAAACTCAAAAATTAGATCCGTCAGATAGGTCATCAGCAAAGTTTGCAATCGCTCATACATACATACATATATATATATATATATATATATAGTAATACCCATAAATCTCAGTAGCCATACGTAGTCATACGGCATTCTCATGTGTACCCCAGTAGGACCCCATGTATACCTATGGCGTGCATCGTGTCACGAGTTACAGACAGACGTCCGAGGGAAGTAACTAGAATGCTTACTCATTTAAACCAACGGCATCTAATTCCCTCTCAAGAAAGATCCGTTTCAGTGTGCGCACACCGTAGACGATTTTCCGCTGAGAAAGTGCGCTGAATTCACACATATCGGGGGCGCCGTCAAAGAGAAACTAAAGTGGGAACCCCATATGAATATTTTCTCTGACAAGGACCGAGGGAAACTGCATTTCCTGAGAAGACGACTTCGAAACACACCCCTCAGTGTTAAATTGAATGCGCACAGAACACTCATAAGACCTGTTCTAGAGCGCGCTAAGCGCGCATTAGAGTGTGCTAGAGTGCGATGTAGAAGCTAGCATTGATATTCATATATTTTGAATATTCGCGTCAAACAAACGTTACGAGGCACCGCATCAAAACGGATATTCAAGCACTGGTTCAACGTATAATATTTTCTAGACTAAAGTTATTACGTGTAATTAATCATGGCTCCTATAAAATACCGCCGACAAATTACACTCATGAGCCATTCAGACATCGAAACCGAACGAGTCACGAAAAAAACAATACGCCAACATCCCGGTGATGATAACACTCACAAATGCTTCTTCTTTCTACACTCCATTTTCCCTTGGAACATGCTGCCTCCCGATGTTGTAGACTGCCTCTGTCGATATAGTCATTACCAGCATTTAATATTACTAATTTAAATGCTAAAGAGGCTGCACGTCTTTTTTCGTATTGTACTATACAAGGCTTCATGCACATTGTAACCCTTTATCATTTTCTGTTGTACAAACGCTTCCCTTCTCCAGAGTAAGCTGTGTCGCGAGCATATGTTCTTTGTTTTCAGGTAAACATATCTTTTCAATTTATTTTTCTGGGTGGTATATCATTCAATGCTGTATGCACTCCTGCATTGACCCGAGGAGAACCTGCAGCAATTTAAAATACATAAATATATTTATAAGAATCTATCTAAACTTTCTTAACCCGCTCATAAATCTACGATTCCGAACTAACGCGCTTATGGAAGCCAATGTGCAATGTTTGAGCTTGGGAACACTTTGAGGGATTTATTTGATCGTGGCACATGACGTCAGACAAAATATTAGCATAGGTTACTGAATTATAGTATGCTGTTTCAAAGGCGGGTAGCGAGGTATTCGAAAACTTACGTCATATTATTTCACCTTGGCCTTACCTTACAACACATCAAATGCTTTACTTAAGTCGAAGTATAGAGTGTCTAACTGGTCCCTACTATGTACCAGGCTGGAAGCATGGATCATAAGTTTGACCAAGTTCGTTTCTCTCAACCACCCTGATATAGGGCCATGCTGCTCATTTATAAAAATGCTCTTAGCGCTAACAGAAAGCAAGGAATGCAATACAAACACTTTCGACGCCGCGCGGAGGATATACAGGTTGTCCCGCATGACTTCAGCCAAAATTTTAAACATGAAAGGCACTCCGAACGCGAGTTGAACCAAATGCATAATGTTCGTACCGGCCTAGAGTTACACAGGCTATTTTTGATTTTCCCCTTATCTAACTCATTAGTTATGTTTAATTATTGAACTTTTAAAGTATTGGCTGCAGATCCCAAGTGTGATACGCAAAGTTGAAGAGCACCTTCAGAAACCTCTGAATAAGTGTTTCCAACACGAGATATCTCACGTGATCCTTTCTTCCGTGTTCTAAAGAAAGCCTGCGAAATATGAAAAAAATAGCACGTGACACTGTTATTGTGCTGCTCTCAAGCATGCGATGGATGATCAAGGTCGGCTGCAGCGAGGCTAGCCCTCGACAGGGCCTTATGCCTGGTGTAGTTGTCTGAGTATGCGGCTTTATCGCATGACGGTGCAAATGCATGCTGCTGGCCGATCATTGCCGACCTTGTCCTCTAGCTGGCGCTCGCCTCCGCCGCATCGCAGCCCACGAAAGAGGCCGCGTTTCTACGAGAAACCCCGCCACCATCCATTGCGTTCGCGGCCAGCGTTTCCCGTTAAACATTACTGTTACATCCGCTCCAATTGTCGGGAAGCGTGAAAAGCAGCCAGGGATCTTTGAGTGCTATCGCGTTCCACTCTTAAAGGCGAATCTTAAGCGTCCTCCAAATTTGTTTGTCCGGTAGTCTGATATTATAGCTACAGAGATTAACGTATGCAGCTTACTAAACTACAAATTATATTATGCTTTTTAAATAGTTGATTTCTCTTTCTTCTCCCCAGAGTGAGTGTGGCTGACAAGGCCACCTTCTGCGAGGGGGGCTGCCAAGCAGTCGCCGACACTGGCACATCAATGCTCGTCGCTCCCTCGGAAGACGTCAAGAAGATTAACAAACTCCTAGGGGCTAAGGAAGCCTCACCAGGACAGGTGACCGTTTTAAATCCAAGCTTTCTTTGTCTCATGTTTCTACTTATCAACTGCTGCTGCTGATGCTGTCTGGCGCGCCTCATTGTGGCGCGGTTTACAGCATGTACATTGTATGTACACGGCAGGGGCGCGGGAGAGGGCTCTACGACGCATGTACAACAAGAGTTCCTTGGGCGTCACCAAAGCCCCCACAATGACCTCTGGAACTCCCTGGCGGTCGACAAAATGGCCTCTTTACGGCAGTAATTGCGCGTGAGCCCTTCGCAACAGCATTGAAAAAGGTGCCAGCGCTGAACTTTGTACTCGCACGAAACAGCCCAGCGACCGTACCACAAAGCCTCTGTGACAACGATGGCGTGCCGACAACAGCATGACGAGAGTCGGATGACGTAGGTGGAATGACAACGATGGCACACTACCACGGCATGACGACGATTTTATGGCAACAAATCCATGATAACGGCTATAGACGGCGACTCAATGACGACAATGGCATAGAACGGACGCATATTCCTGGTTAAATGACGATAGCATAATTATGATAGAATGACAAAAGATTAGCGTCCATGGAACGACGAAGGTAAAACGTCAGTGCTAAGACGACGGCATGACGACAATCATATGGCAACGGCTGCGTGGCGAAGACAGCACCACGATAGTTGGGTGAGAAAGTTGAAATGACGACAATGAAACGGCCGCGAAGCAATTAAAGCAATGATATGACAACGAATGCATGACGAAGACTATGACGATCGCACAATGACGGTGATGGCTGGACAGCGCTATGAGGACAACAGGATGACGATGAGTGTATGCTGACAATGGCGGGACAACCAGTGTATTAGGAAGCCTGCTTAACGACGATGGCGAGAATACGGCGACATGACGAGAGTCGGATGACGAAGCTGGAGTGACGACTATGAAACGACCACGATGGCATCACGACGGCGGTCTGACGAATGCGTAACTACGGTATCACGCGCATGGCGTGACGACGATGGAATAATGAGAGTAGGATGGCAAAACCGGAATGACGACAATGCAACGACCTCGATGGCATCACCTCCACCAACACATACCTAAGCAATTAGACTTCTCTATCATTGGGTCAGCGTAGAAGGCGTGTCGACGACGGCCTGACGAGACAAAGGTCACGAAGCTAGAATGACGACGACGGAACGACGATGGTCGCATCAAGACCATGAGTACATAACCAGTGGCCTATGCTGGGAGACAACTTGGGACACTATACCAGCATAAGAGGATGGATGGATGGATGGATGGATGGATGAATGGATGGATGGATGGATGGATGGATGGATGGATAGATAGATAGATAGATAGATAGATAGATAGATAGATAGATAGATAGATAGATAGATAGATAGATAGATAGATAGATAGATAGATAGATAGATAGATAGATAGATAGATAGATAGATAGATAGATAGATAGATAGATAGATAGATAGATAGATAGATAGATATGAAACAGACGATACAGGGAATTGATAGAAGCAAAGCCGTCACTAAAAGGGCGAATGGCCACATTACCCCTCTTCGCTCATAGCAGTTTGTATACATGGGAGGAACACGAGAGAAGAAAAGCACGGTCAGAAAGCACAGCAAGTTCGAGGTCCTATTACCACTTCTAAACATGAGTGAAATAAATTATGTTCAAAGTATAATACGCCTCACTCCGGCTATTTCTCAAAAATAAACACCATGCAAGTTTGCCTATACGGACAACTGGCGTAGGATGTGCAGACGCAAGGCCGCATTATAACACCGCAGTGTCCAGATGACAATATGCAAGCGGCCATCCATAAAGCCAACATTTCAGCTACGATTCGATGCGCCGTGCTAGCTTCCTCACCAATAATGGTGCTCAGCAACGCCTTGAACAAACACGTATTGCTCACACAGCGTACACAGAACGCGCTGTGTGTTCTGTGTACTACGCAGACAAACACAAGTGGTGTAGTCAAGGTAACATATAATATAAACTCACGGCGGTCGCATGCCGTCACTATCACCGCAAAAGGTCAGAAATAAACGCAAAGAGCGCAGATCACTTATCTTACATCGATTCTCACCATGCCTCCGATCTATATATTTTTTTTTCTAATAAGCCCCTTTCGAAGGGATGCAACTTCGAAAACTTCCACTGTCTTTGGCATACGCTATGGGGTGATGCAGAAGAAGCTTCACTCAGAGGGCAAGAAATAACAAAAGAAAAATAACTTTGACCCATAACAGAGTAGTTGCTGAAGGTAAACTTTGTAGTTGACTTCTCGTGCGTAGGGCACTTTCTTGTGTGCGAACTCAGATACACATTGTAACGCAATGATATTAATGTAACCAGAGCAGCGCGCACGTTTACCATGCGGAACATCCGCATTCCAGTGAGGCCAGAATACACAAACGCTGGGTTACATAGATTTAACTGGACGTCAAGAAATCGCCAATAATTAAAATTCAACAGCATTACTGCATTACAGTTTCCCGCTCCTTTTTTGTGACCAAGATCCACATGGTCATTCGAACAAGATGACGGTTGAAAAAAAAAGCCACCTGTAGCGCGCGACTACGTGCCACAGCGATCCGACCAAAAATACGACGACGACACGCCCAACACGCTGATTGTGCGCGAGCAGTGGAATCGCCGGTTACAAGAACGAAGGGCAGCGGTGCTTCGTCCTGTTCACGCCTGTTTCAGCGGGCACAGTTGAAGTATCATTCATGGGCACCAGGTACAAACGTCTGTCTGGTTTTTACTCGCCCACAAATTGGGGACTCCAAACTTCCAGCCATCGCTTTCAGCTCCTGCCCTTCCCTTGCCTCAGCCGCTTCGCTGGGCCTACCACCGTGAGGAGCTCCAGCCCCGCTGTCTTCGCCATCCGCCTTCTATCCAGTAACCCAGAGCCTCGGATTCCTCCAGCCAAGTGCCGCCATGAGTGCCACCAACCTGCGAGCCTGAGGTATCCGCTCTGAAGCTCTGCGAGTTCTTGTCGTCGGACTTGGAACTTTGGTTCATTACAATCGAATGCTTGTTCCGTCGTCACCGCTTCAGTTCGCATGCATGTTGAACATGTTCGACCATGTCTTTGGAGTGCTTCTGCCTAATGCTGCGGCGCTTGTTCGCGATGTTCAACGCTCCCTACAAAATCAGACAGGTCGCCTACACTTCTGAATATGGCAGCGATATTTGTCACGTCAGCGGATAACCAAACGCCGTTGCCGATGCACTTTCTCGGCCGCCATTTATCCTAACGAGTTTCAGACGACCAGTCATCGACTTCACGACCATGGGTGCGGCCCAAGGTATGGATTTCGAGCTCCAGCTGCTTCGCAGAAGCGGCACCTCTCTGGTGTTTGGAGATGTCTTGCTCCCTGAATGCGAAGTGCCCCTCGTTTGTGATACGTAGACTGGACGTCCTTTCGCTCACCCTCGCATTCGCGCAACACAGCGACTCGTCACTTCGTGTTATATCTGGCCTAGTATCAACGTCGACGTTCATCACTGGTGACGCGCGTGCCTAAAGTGCATTGCCGCACTGCGACCCCTCTTGGCACATTCCCAGCCATCTGCACGTTAATATTGCCGGCCCCCTTCCTGTCTGCGGGAACCATCGCTACCCATTAACCTGCATTGACAGGTTCGCCAGATGGCCTGAAGCGATGCCCCTCCTGGACATAACGGCAATGCCGATAGCTCGAGCACTCGCCACACTCGGGATTGGCCACTACGGTGTGCCTTCCACCGTTACGACTAACTGTGGTCGTCAATTTGATTCAACTTTGTTCGCCAATCTATCTAGGCTCCTCGGGCTCAATCACATCAAGACAGCCGCTTATCACCCGATATCAAATGAAAGGGATCATCGAACATTTTATCGCCAACTGAAGGCTTCACTCATGGCTTCGACTTTTCCTTCATCGTGAATCGACTACCTTCCTTTCGTTATGCTTAGCATCCGCACCGCTCTTCGCATTGACTCTTCCTCCAGCGCCGCCGAGCTTACGTTTGGCACCACTCCTCGAGTCCCCGGCGAATTCTTGGACGACTCCCCCACCGTACCTGTTGTGCTGCCGTTTCCGACAATGCCTACCTTATGTGCAACGCTATGCGTACTGTCGTTACTCTCCCTTCCCGTTCTTCCCGTCATGTATACGTCAATCCTGACATTCAGAACAGCACGCACGTCTTTGCGGGCCACGATGCTGTACGTCCTGGCTTATGGCCCCCGTATGATGGTCCGTTCAACGTACTCAAGCGTGCACCTAAATGCTTTCACTTGCTCATCAACGGCCGAGAACATACGGTTTCCGTCGACCGTCTGTAGCTTGTCTACTTTGGCTCTGACGGTCTAGCATCTTCTGCTGTCACATTCCCTACCGACCGGGCCAGTCCTACTAGCCACGTGCCTTTCGCACCACCACCATCCGCTCTTCGCCATTCGTCCCGCACTCACGGCTTCTTCGCTAGAAGGGGGGCACTAAGCGCGCCACTTGGTGCCACAGTGATCCGACCAAAAAGATGACGACGACACGCCTAGCACGATGACTGTGAACGAGCAGGGCAATCGGCGGTTGCAAAAATGTAAGGCCAGTTGCGCTTGGTCCCGCCCCCGTCTTACTGAGCGGTTTGTCCAAGTAATATTTGTGGACACCAGGTACCAGCATCTGTATGGTTTTTCCTCCAGGCAGATGTTGACAGAGACAGACAGATTCTTTGGCTCTTGGAAACCTAAATTTTGGCAAATATAATGTGTACTTTTCGACGAACAAATATCATTGTGGGACTATTGCGGCTGTAGTTTTCACGCATCGTTGCCTTTATTTCCAGTTTCATTTCGTGTCTGCTCTGAATAACCAACAGCATTTGGTTGATAAGTGGGCTTCTACTATCACTGGTTACCTATGGAACTGAGTGGAAATGACGACATATTATTGCCAGTCCAATTCTATAACGCTCTTCCTGCTTTCTTTCCTGTCATTCATGCATTCCCGTGAATTAATCACCTTAGAACGACAGAAAGTTGAGCTAGTTGGTAAGGATTCATTATTAAAAAAAGGTGAGGTGTGCAGACAGGACACGAGAGTAGAGAACTGGACAACACGAACGCCCTTCGTGTTGTCCACTTCTCTACTCTTGTATCCTGTCTGCGCGCCTCACCTCTTTTCTTGCATAATGAATTAATCACCATTTTACATGTAACAGGCCTCAAATATGCGCTTTCATGAGACAATTTTTGTTGTTGTTTACAGTATCTCGTGGACTGCCAATCTCTCCCTTCGTTACCCAAGATAACATTTCACCTAAACAAGCGAGAGTTTGTGCTCAGCCCGGACGACTATGTTTTGAAGGTAAGAACTTTGGAATAATGCTTTCTTTTCATTCCTTAAAATGCCGTTTCCATAATATGGCACATAAATCGAAGGTAAAATAACACATTAATTTAGTTTACAGCGGTGCTTTGTAAGCTGAATACTACTCCTAGATGCGTTTCTGGCCTGTGTTCACAGCGCCAAGGGAAATCCAGCGCTCTCACCCTCAGGGTGATGCAAATCAGCATGCACTCAACGTGAACCAATATTTTATGCTTCTTGCACAATTGCCATTTTTATTCTTTGGTCCTTGACTGACGAGTGCCCCCCATTTCAGCTATCGCCAGAATTGGTCTCCCTGCGATGGCGTAATGAGAAATCTCTAAAATCGAAGGGGGCGAATTCCAGCGATATACTGCTCTTTCATGTTTAATTATAGTTCTCGAAGCTTTTTTTCATTCCATCATTGCCCTATCGTCATTGCTAGTCTCATTCAACCAACCATCTCTCCGGTTCGATGGTCTTCAGAGCGTTACGAAAAAACTGTGTCAAGCGAAATGGTGTCATAGGGCTACTGTGAGACGTGCGAAGCATCCTGTAGGTGTGGCGACACGCATGCTCGGAAATGTCTTGTGATGTCTCTAAGCTGTCATCCCCGGTGTACTTTGAATTAGCAGCGAGAGTAAAGGACCTGGGGCAGGATTCACAAAGCTTGTTGTTCGCAAGTGATCTCCGCATTTAATCAGTCATCTTAGCTTATATGTACCGCGTTGTAATTGGTAGGCATTTGCTCTTACGAGCAATTCTAGCGTAAGGACGTTTTCTGAATACGGACGCTGACTGAAGAAACTCGCAGTTAGCATGCAATACGCTTGAGCCGAAAGAAACAATAAAGCTCTTAGCGTAGTTTTTCCCCGAATCCAAGCCTAAGCATAGAGGATTCGCTGTTGACAATTACTTGGCTTGCGGCAAACAATCTCAAAAAAATTCTCCACTGAACGCTCCTCTGTCGTTAACTGGGTGTCTAGGTGCTCTTGCGCGGCATTCAGTGTAATACCACCTGTGACTCTCACGATGCCCTTACACTTGCATTTGAACTGCAAGTGCTGTTTTACTCAAAAAATGGGGCCTGACCCCGAAGCCAGGGCTTTCTAAAAAGAAAAGAAATGAAGTGAAATAACGGTCAAGTAAAGGAGTGTATTTAGGAGTAAACCTCACGGTAAAATAATGCGCCCCGAAGACATTGTCTGTGTTCGATGTCGACGACCGCTGAGTGGCCTTTTTGTCTTACTGTGAAATTTTATGCTCCGAAACGCACAAACACGTCCTGCCTCATGAACAGCGCAACAGTTTACAACATATCGCGACGTCCGAATTGACCGCCGATGTTTCGCCGAAGACTCGTATACCTGTCCGCTACATACTGCACAAGGGGCACCTTGGCTGCACGCGTTTGACCCCCGTGACAACCTATGTCAACCAGTCGCCCTATTTGCAGGACGAGGTTCGAGCTCTGCAAAGGGGGCCAAGCAGGAGAGTTTGCGGTGGTTTGCGAGTGTTTTAGATATAGAAAATTGTTCCGTTCTGGGCTGATGGTTTCAGATCAGTATTCTTTGTGGGTGCCCAAAGAACACGGTCGCACATTCCGCAACAGCAACCCCCGTTTACCTGATTAGTGCGCAATAACGCTTTGAATGCACTGTGAAGGACCGCATCTGTTTCTTTCTGACCGTAGTAGAAGGAGAGCGTGTTCATTGAGTATAATTTAGAAAAAAGAGCACGTCGACAACGAAATGTCAAGAGGAATGTGACAGCCACCAGATAAACACAATGTAGCCACTTTTACAGCGTTAGGCATTTATTAGCTCGGTATACCGGTATTAAATGTTAGGGCCGTCCGAGCAAGCAACACTCCTTTTCCTCTTTTTCACCCTTTTCAGCCCTTAACGCGTCACAGAACGCTGGTAAAAATTATGACATTCTCTATTATCATCGTCATTACCAGCATACGTTTATGTCCACTGCAGGACATAAAATTCTTGTTTATTTTATTATACCTTACGATACCCTAGCACAGATTAAACAATGAAGTGCCCGCCTCGTCTTCGTCCATTCATTCATCCCTCGCAGAAGATCAAGGAACACCTGGTTCAGCGAGACATAATAAGAAAAGCGCACCACGCATGTAATTGTGTTCATAATTATGTTATACCTCGAAATTTGTCAAGGCAATGCTAAATATTATTCTTCGCTTTTACCTTCCAATCAATGCATCGACTAAATTCATGGGTGTGATACCGTATTGCATTACGCGCAAGAAAAATGCGGGCAGTTGCGTTGTAGCTTTGTAGTACGATATCTCATTATGAGTATATGAAATGAATTTTCTGATTGATGTTATTTATTTGAAGAAAGTAAACTAATTTCTGGTATTCAAGTGGAAAGCGTAGAGAACTCTTAGCCACGGCTTTCGAGGTTTACGGCACCGCTATCTTGCGTGCCTCGATGCTCGCCTGCGGGCTCCCAAGTTCCTGAGGCGTAGACACACCCTGTGCCTCCGGTTCAAGCACAAAATCCCACGACTGTCTTATTCCCTCCTGTGCGTTCGGTTGTTAAAATGGACATCTTCTGAACTGTTGTTCCGTACTCGGCATCTGACGGAGTGGATAACTACATATAGGGAGGCGTCACAGATAGCCCAAATTGCAGTGCGCACAAGCATGGCAGGAACACAGTTTTGATAGCCTATTGTACTAACGCAGGTGACGCAAGAAGGAACCACCTTTTGCCTGAGCGGCTTCATTCCCATGGACTTTCCACCGGAGATGGGGCCACTGTGGATACTGGGAGACATGTTCATAGGCCGCTACTACACCATCTTCGACAGGGGCAACGACCGAGTTGGCTTCGCCGAGGCCCGCTAGTCAGCATCTATGCAGCGGAGAAAGCATGGCTTTGCCGTTCTTCATACAAAGGCTCCTAAGGCCCACCTTCTAAATCAGGCTGTTTCTCACGCGGCCACACCTTAGACGTTATCATAGACCAGCATCATCATTCAACCTGTGAATGTTCCATCGTAGTCCATCCCTTGTCTCGTTCGCGAAGTGTGCCGTATGAGCAGTTCCAAATAAATGCCGTCATCATATCCCTGCTTAAATGACTGTATCATTCGTTCATGAATGAATCGGCAACCGGCGACGGCGAATGTTTGATACAACTAAAATGGGCAATATTCACCGACTATAACAAAGGCTTTCCTGGCTTCCTACCCAATAGGAGTGAATGAGGTCGTTACGATCTTATTCGAGTTATGCAGAGATCTAACACTTCCTGTTA
This sequence comes from Dermacentor variabilis, assembly GCF_050947875.1. Taxonomy (NCBI): domain Eukaryota; kingdom Metazoa; phylum Arthropoda; class Arachnida; order Ixodida; family Ixodidae; genus Dermacentor; species Dermacentor variabilis. The sequence goes on along the minus strand of NC_134570.1, from coordinate 176,631,392 downwards.
ACCACGTCAGTTCACGCGGGATGTGTGAAGACGAACATAAGTTATTTTTCTATGTAGTCTTCCCCGTAAATGCCCGCAAGCCAGTGTTACCACCAAGATTGTAAAGTTACGCAATCATTTCAGTATAGTATTTAGTGGACCCTGCACATCGCCAAACTAATAAACGATTGCTGGGCGGTTCGCTCTTGATTTTCTACGACGGTGCTAGTGACTATGCATTGAGTTTTTCAGCGGACGGAACTACCATGGTGAGTCATTGCTGTTTAGGGCAAGGAAATGTTTCCGTATATACCGAACTTCATCGGAAACATTCTGTTCCTGAGAGCTCATTGCACAATACCAATTGATCACGAGATTTAGAGATCTCGTAAGCAAGTAGTATTGCGGACGCGCTGCTGTCTCTTAGATTTAGCGCGGAGCTCCATTTTCTCTGTGCTTGTAATGCTTCCAGCCAGGAATCTGGGATCTCGTCGGAAATCAAATGCACGGCTACGCAGGAACGTTATGCGATAGCTGCGTTTTTCGTGAAACCAGTTTCAGACCCGCCAGCGAGACGTCAAGATGCATTTATGTTCACCATCAGGTTGTGTAACAATACCAGCATAGAAATCTGCTTCACTTGTTCGGTGTCAACGATGTACTATCGAAAAAGAAAGTTTGTGGAGACAGTGTGCTCTGAGGCAAGAGATACCACCTTGCCACCTGCTTCAAAGCCAGATCCGTATTTTTGATCGCCCAGTTGCCACGATATCGTTATAGTTTATAGGAGCGGGTGGGATGATATTGTTACGGAGTTAAAAACCGTCAGACGTATATTTACAGCATATTTACAATGATTGTAGCAGCTGACAAGATGGTAGACAGCGCGCGAAACCCAGAGCGTCGTCTTCTTCCGACCAAGCTGAAATCAACTTCGTCGTCAGCGTGTCGCAAGACCCCCAGCAGCTGTAGCACGAGCTCGGTGTTAGTTAGAAGGCGGGCGAGTGATACGGCTTAAGACGCCCGACGCGGACCACGTCGGAGCGATGCTGCGCCACGGTTGTCTCAAGAGGGGCGATTTCGTATGCGACATCAGTTACTTGACGCAAGACACTGTAAGGGCCAGAGTAGCGTGAAAGGAACTTCTCCGAGAGGCCAACACGTCGTGACGGCGACCAAAGGAGAACCAGGGCGCCCGGTGTGTAATGAACGTCACGATGGCGGGTGTCATATAAGCGCCGCTGATTGTCCTGCGACTCCACAAGTGGACGTCGGGCAATATGGCGTGCTTCTTGTGCTTTGAGTTTGGCTTCACGGGCGTACACGGATGTGGAATTCAGAGTAGCAGGCAGAACGGTGTCGAAAGGTAGCGTAGGGTCGCGGCCAAACAAGGGGAAAAGTGGAGAGAAGCCTGCGGTATCATGGCGAGACAAAGTATAGGCGAAAGTAACGAACGGCAGCGCAACGTCCCAGTCGCGGTGGTCAGCGGAGACATACATGGACAGCATGTCAGTAAGGGTGAGGTTAGGACGTTCGGCTAGACCATTCGTTTGTGAATGGTAAGCAGTAGCAAGTTCGTGTTTAGTCGCACAGAAGTGTAGAATGTCATTGACAATTTTAGAAAGAAAGTAGCAGTTTCGGTCGGTGAGGAACTATTGAGGGGCGCCGTGGTGAAGGATTACGTTCTCTAGGAGGAAGTCGGCGACATTGGTTGCACGGGTTGTCGGAAGAGCCCGTGTGATTGCATATCGGGTGGCGTAGTCTGTTGCTACAGCAATCCACTTGTTTCCCGAAGCAGACGTAGGAAAAGGGCCTAAAAGATCAACGCCTACATGGCAGAATGGTTCTGACGGTACGTCAAGGGGTTGTAGACGACCAGCAGGGAGTGTGGTCGGTTATTTGCATCGTTGAAAAAGGTCATAACGGCAAACGTCACGGTATAGACCAGGCCAAAAGAAACGCCGACGAACGCGGTCATAAGTCCGTGAAACGCCAAGGTGACCGCCAGTCGGTACATCATGAAGCTGGGCAAGAACAGTCTGACGCAGACGCTCAAGCACAACGAAGAGTCGGGCGGGGCCGTCCGGGCGCATGTTAGAGCGGTACAATATATCATCTTGGAGTCCAAACATGCGAAGCGAAGGATCGAGCGTCGTTGAAGTGAGCCGTTCAATAGGGTCTTGCAAGGAGGCGTCCCGACGTTGTTCGGCTCCAATATTGCGAAAAGCAGCCAGAGAGAGAACGGTGACAGGTATGCCGGCCGCAGAAACGTCAGAAGGATCGACAGAATGGCGCGACAAGCAGTCCGAATCTTGATGTAACCGGCCGGTCTTGTATACAACTGAATAGTTGTATTCTTGAAGGCGCAAAGCCCAGCGGCAAAGGCGCCCTGAAGGATCTTTGAGGGACGAAAGCCAACACAGAGCGTGATGATCAGTGATGACTGTGAATTTGCGGCCGTACAAATAGGGGCGGAATTTACTATAGTTTACTAATTAATAATTGGGCTCAGCAGATGAAAGAACGCGGCTGGCGTAGGCAATAACACGTTCTCGCCCTTCTTGTTTCTGTGCCAAGATAGCTCCAATACCGTGGCCACTGGCATCGATACGGACTTTTGTTGGAGCTGACGCATCAAAGGGAGCGAGAATGGTCCGGGACGTAAGCAGCCCAATCAGCTAGGTGAAAGCACCAGCTTGCTCAGGGCCCCAAATGAATGCAGCGTCTTTCCTGAGGGCCTGATTGAGAGGAAGCGCAACGTGCGCAATATTTCGGACAAACCGACGGAAGTATGAGCAAAGGCCTAAGAAGCGGCGAAAATGCTTGGCACATGTTGGCACGGGAAAGTCTTTCACTGCCCATATTTTATCGTGATCAGGGCGTACACCAGAAGAATCGACGAGATGCCCGAGCACAGAAATGTCACGACGACCAAAGTGGCACTTAAATGAATTCAGTTGTAGCCCCACCTGACGGAAAACAGATAGGATCGTCGATAGGCGTTCGAGGTGTGTGGTAAAAGTCGGAGAAAAAACGATCATGTTGTCCAGATAACAGAGGCAGATGGACCACTTGGAACCGTGTAGGAGGGCGTCCATCATTCGTTCAAATGCGGCGGGGGCATTACATAAACCAAAAGGCATCACTTTGAACTGATAAACGCCATCGGGAGTAATATAAGCTGTCTTCTCGCGGTCGATGTCATCGACGGCAATTTGCCAGTAGCCGGAGCGAAGGTCGATGGACGAAAAATGCTGTGCTCCATGTAGCCAATCCAGGGCCTCGTCAATGCGTGGTGGCGGATAGACGCCCCTCTTTGTTACCTTGTTCAGGTGCCAATGATCCTTCGCAAAATCACCAACTGTTGTTCCTCTTTTTAACTAGTACAACAGGGGATGCCCATGGGCTGCAAGAAGGTTCGATGATGTCTCGAGAAAGTATCGTGTCAACTTCGTGTTGTATTATGTGTCACTCAGTAGGCGAGAGGCAGTAGGGTGGCTATGGATGGGGCTCACATCACCGCTGTTTATTCGATGTTTTACGACATACGTTTGTCCTAGAGGGCGCTCTCCAAGGTCGAATATGTCCCAGAATGAGGCAAGAAGGCAACGTAGTTCTTGAGCACGCTGGGGCGAAAGATTGGGAGCAATCATTTTTGTTAGGGCATTCAAGTCGGAAGGGACAGGGGGCGAAGCAAGAGTTCAACACAAGGAGCTGTTACAAGGTAAAGCCGAAATGTGGTAGTCTCTGGCCGGCGTTATTTGCGCCAGAGATATTCCGCGCGGGAGTACTTGTGTGCAAAGCCCAAAGTTCACAAGCGGAAGGCAGGAGGCGTTGTACGAAATGCTAATGACAGTGTCAGGAAAAGCGACGTTATGCGAAAGTAGGATATCTGGATTAGCGGGTACGATGTAGTCACCGTCTGGTATAGGTGGAACGGGGGAAACACCTATGTAGGTAACGGCACGGTGAGGGAGGCGAATATGCTCTGTGGAACATAGCCGTGTCGGAGCACTATCGGGAGGGTCAATAGCAGCAGGTACGGTGAGTTGCACAACACCAGTAGAGCACTCTATCAAAGCGGATTTTGTAGACAGAAAGTCAAGGCCCAGGATAAGGTCGTGAGGGCAGTGCTCTAGAGGATAAAATAAAACAGAAGTATGAAGTCCGGCGACGCTCACGCGAGCTGGACACATGCCAATAACGGCTGGTGTTCCACCTTCGGCGACTCGGACCGCAAGCGGCGGGGAAGGAGGGAGGACTTTCTTCAGACGATTCCAAAGCTGAGCATTCATCACAGATACGTGCGCGCCAGTGTCAATCAGAGCCGTAACAAGTACACCATCCACGTTCGCTTTAATGAGGTTCCGATGTGTGGACATGGTCAGAAGAGGATTTTTGCGTCGGGTCGGTTTGGCAGCATCATCTCCAGGTGCTCAATCCGTTAGTTTTCCGGAAGGGTGCGCCGGAAGGAGCTTAGGGATGGTGATCGGCGAGATGGAGGCGATCGGGAGAAGCAGCGACGTGGCAAAGGAGAGCGGGGGGAACCGAGGAGCAGCATGAGGGCCGTGGGATGGGAGGTAGGGCCAGGGGGCCGAATTCCACGAAGACCGGCAGTGGCGTGAAATATGGCTGATACGGGCACAAGTGAAGCATATAGGCTTGTCGTCTTGAATGCGCCATTCGGCCGGGTTGCGATACCGCGTTGGGGCATTCAGGCTGCGGGTGCGTATGACAGGGGTGGACGGAGTTTAGTCAGGCCGATTAACTGAGCAGGCGTTGGTTAAGCCAACGTTGGCCAATTCTTGGCGCACGACGGACTGTATCAGTGAGACGGTCGCCTGTCAATTGTCGGAGCCATGGGTTGGGGTTGTGACAGGAGATGCGGCTTCTATTTCACGTCGGATGATATGCAGGATGTCATCAGAGCGATTGGGCGTGGGCGGACTGCGGAGGTCTTCGCAGGTGGACGTAGCAGCCGTGTTGAGAAGACGGGGAAATGGCTGGGCAATGCGGTGACTCTTGGCTTCTGCAAACCGCCTGAATTCGGTAATAATGGCCTGCATAGTTGAAGAATTCTTGAACACGAGGAGGTGGAAGGCATCATCTGTTATGCCCTTAATGAAATGTGCAACTTTATCAGGTTCGGACATGTTCGGGTCCACTTTGCGGCACAGGGCGAGCACGTCCTCGATGTACGTAAGGTAGGATTCAGTGCACGTCTGGACACGCGAAGCGAGGTCTTTTTGGGTGGCGCGCGGATGTCCAACAGGCTTGCCATACAAATCCTTGAGCTGCTGTTTACAAATGTCCCAGCTGGTGAGTTCCTCATCGTGGGTCTGAAACCAGACGCGTGCCGTGCCCGCGAAGTAAAATATGAAATTAGCGAGCATGATGGTCTGATCCAAGTGGTTGCTGGAGCTCACCCACTCATATAGTTGAAGCCAGCCTTCAACATCAGTGTCGTCGATGTCAAAAAAGCTTCCTGGGAAGCGGGGTTCTGCTAGAATGACGGTGGGCGTGGCTGCCGACGGGCCGGAAGCATCGTCGCCTTGTGTTGGCATTGTAGATGAAGCCAAGGAGCGCCCGCTGCGTAAATCCGTCTTGATAATGATCCCGCAACCTCTATCAAAAATGTTACGGGGTTAAAAACCGTCAGACATATATTTAAAGGATATTTACAATGATTGTAGCAGCTGACAAGATGGTAGACAGCGCGCGAAAACCAGAGCGTCGTCTTCTTCCGACCAAGCTGAAAACATCTTCGTCAGCGTGTCACAATATTAATCACGCTGCTCTCGTAAGCGTTATGTTGCCTTGTAACACAATCTTGGCGTACATTGAAAGGTTGCATGTTCACCGGTGTAGAGAGGCATCAAGCTGGAGGTTACGCAGCGCAAAAATTAAGCTATTCCCGAACGTTATCGACAGAGAATATGACCTCAGTAGATCCCGACAATCATCAGCAAGCGCGCATTCTGAGTCTGATTAACAGATACGCTGGTCATGGCAATATGATAATCAATGTTTAACTACGCTCCCTTATTGACGATGGATGTGTGATACCCTATTGAAGTTACATTTTGCTATGACAGCAGTAAAATTCTATCGTTATCGTCGCCCGCGGGTACTCATCATGCCACAAAATGTAGCGTAGTTGTCGTGTCCCTATTGTTAGTTCGTCATTGCCGTTGAAGTCAACGTGGCGTCATCGTCAAACTGTTGTCATCGTTATTATGCCATTTTTGGTCACACCGTCCTATTTGTCCGTCCGTCACAGACGTCCGTCACACCGTCCGTCACAGACGTCATGATTGTACTACAGTTGTCGCCATGTCGTTGTAGGCATCATTCTGCGGCCGTCTTCGCGCTTTAGCATCGTGATTGTTGTGGTCGTCACCGTATTGTCATTCTCGTCATCCGAGTGTTCTTGTGTTTGTTTGATAAACAATAAACTCCTGAGAAGACAGGTTACCGATGGACTGGCTTATATCCTAGCGACTAAGTAATGTCAAGGACACACCAAATGAAAAACAAAAGAAAGAACAACGGCAGAAAGAAAACATATCATAGATATTTAAGGTCATATTACCCTAGTATAGGCTCTCCTACATTATATACATCGTTAGTGCACGACATGCGAAGGTCCCATGACGGCCCACACTACGAGAACATTTCTCCAACGAACACATAAGGGGAAAAAAAACGTTGGCTACAACACAGAATAAACTGCATTACTGCGGGTCCTGCATCTAATACATAGAAAGTGCATTCCACCGAAGAAATCTGAAAGTATTTATGTGCCGCGACATTTTTGCGAACGTGATATGAGGAGATGTTCACACACAAATGCGGCGCTGGCTGCTCCTTGGATCTTTAAGATGCGCTACATACAAAATAGGGCTGCGACATAAAACATATAACAATACGCAACATAGTTTCAACAAAGTTGTGTTGCCGCATAGAAGTTAAAATAACAAGACAACAAAGACGCACTTAAAGTCGCCACATCAGTTTTCATTTACATTTTCTTTTCTTTTTTTTAAGAAGTTTTCCTCGATCCCATCAGTTTCAAGCCTCATTCTCTTTTGACATCGTCTACAAAGTGCAGAGCGAGAAGAGAGGAATATACTTTGTAGTCGACGGTCAATTGAGACGACCGAAAAAACTTTGCATAGCATCTCTTTTAACGTTCGATTTAATAATTATGGTGAAGCTTGGTTTTAGAAAGAAAGAATGCGCTCACTAGAGACGCTTTTCCACGCGCTGCTGATTTGTCGCAATAAGCGAATATGTATTCTGGGCCAAAGTATTGACACGTGTACTTGCCTATCTTTATCAGGAGACCACGGCTCACCAACTAACAAATCTTATCGCACAGCGCAGGACGCGCCTGCGTGTATCGGAAGTTTCTGAAATGCTATCGATGGTTCCATCCGCTGTCTGTGACCGAACGTTGTGTAATCTGATCGCACGTGCGCGCGACGCGAATAATGTCTACTAGAACTTTATGGAAGGCACGCGTGTCCCAGCGTTTACTCTGGAACATTCGACAACTGGTGTATAAAAGCCGACGAGCTATCATACTGGACGATCGCCGACTGTGTTCGCCGTTTTCGCTGTTCTTTAAGTGTAGCCTGTTTTTGTGGGCACAGGTTCGCCCAATAAAAGTTAGTTTTGTCTTTCACAGTGTTGCTACTGTGTTCTTCATACGTCACTCCACGTTACATCTAGTGGAGGTGCGGGTTATGAATAACACAGTCGAAAGACCTCCTGACGACGCCACGTACCAGCGACAGGTGAACGCGACGCAGCCGTGATCTGACGCCCAGGCCTAACTGTAACGCAAGACAAAGAACCACCTACCTCGACGTGCTTCTCGACGGCCATGCAGTCCCCGCCTTAGTATACACAGGAGCCGATTACTCACTCCGTAATGAGTGGATCGATCGCCGCCCAGTTGAAGAAAGTTAAGACTGCATGAGAAGGCCCGTCAATTCGAACCGCTGGAGGGCACCTCATAGCGCCGACTGGAATCTGCACGGCAAGAATTACCATTAATGACCGGGCTTACACTGCCACCTTCATTATCCTCCAACAGTGTTCACGAGACGTCATTCTCGGCATGGACTTCCTGAACCATCACGGCGCAATCATAGACCTGAAGTCGAAGTCAATAACGCCGTCGGAAGATCAAGCTATACCGCCGGAGAGCCCTCGTAGTCACCACGCCTTGGGTGTGCCCGAAGATCAAGTGAGCATCCCGCCTCGCTCCAGCATTGTTATGTAGGTCGGCACCGGAATACCCGCTCACGTAGCAGGCGCCATCGAAGGCGACCAACGTCTACTGCTCGACCGTGAAATTTGCGTCGCAAGAGGGATCACTCGACTGCGCGGAGGAAACCCGAAAGTGTTGCTGACAAAGTTCAGCTAGGAGTTCAAGCACATCAACAAGCGCACGATGATCGCATACATCGAGGAAATTCTGGAGACCGGCAATGCGTTTGTCCTCTCGGATTCTGCCGCATCAACCACAACGACCGTAGTACCCGAGCCAGACTTCGACATCAGTACAAGTCCCCGTGATTAAGCAGCAACAGCTCAGATGTCTGCTTCGACGATACAAAGACTGCTTTTCGACGTCATCAAGAATTCGACAAACATCAGTCACAAAGCATCGCATAATAACCGAAGAGTGCGCTCGACCACTCCACCAGAGCTCTTAGGGAGTTTCGACGCGAGAACGCGAAGCTATAAGACAACAAGACGACGAAATGCTGCGCGACTGCATCATCCAGCCATCGAAAAGCCCGTGGGCGTCTCCAGTTGTCTTAGTGAAGACAAAGGACGGAACCCTACGTTTCTGCGTCGATTATCGTCGACTGAACAAGATCACGAAGAAGGACGTATACCCCCTCCCACGGATAGACGACGCATTGGATCGGCTCTGCTACGCTAAATACTTCTCGTCGATGGACCTCAAGTCTGGCTACTGGGAAATAGAAGTCGATGACAGGGATCACGAGAAGACCGCATTCATCACACCAGACGGCCTCTATGAGTGCAATGTTGTGCCATTCGGACTGCGCTCGGCACCTGCAACGTTCCAGCGCGTGATGGACATGCATGGTTTAAGCGGGATTGAAGAGGCAGACCTGTCTTGTTTACTTCGATGATGTCGTCGTCTTCGCCGGAAATTTCGACGATCACCTTAGGCGGCTTGTGATAGGACCAGAGGCCATCAAGTCATCAGGGCTTACTCTGAAGCACGAAAAGTGCCGCTTTGCTTACCATGAGCTTCTGTTTCTGGGCCACGTCATCAGCAAATCTGGAGTCCGCCCCGACCCGCAGTAGACAGCTGCCATCGCAAAGTTGCCACAGCCATTGACAAGAAGGCAGTGCGTAGATTCCTTGGCACGTGTGCCTACTATAGGCGCTTTGTCAAGGACTTTTCACGCATCGCGGAACCGCTAACACATCTAACCAAATGTGATGTCGAGTTCAAGTGGTAAACGCCGCAGGCCGACGCATTTCAAGAACTGAAACGACTCATGCAGTTGCCGTCGGTACTTGCACACTTCGACGAGGACGCCGATTCCGAAATCAACACTGACGCCAGTAGCCTAGGCCTCGGTGCCGTCCTAGTCCAGAGGAAAGGCGGACTTGAACGGGTGGTATTATGCTAGCCGGTCGCTGTCAAAAGTGGAAAGCAATTATTCTACGACTGAAAAGGAATGCCTCGCCATCATTTGGGCTACAGCAAAATTCCGCCCTTACCTATATGGCAGGCCATTCAAAGTGGTCAGCGACGATCACGCGCTGTGTTGGCTAGGTAGCGTAAAGGACCCTTCAGGACGGCTGGTGCGGTGGAGCCTCAGACTGCAAGAATACGACGTCACGGTAATGTAAAAGTCCGGACGAAAATACTCTAACGCCGATTGCTTATCACGCGTCCCCATCGATCCCCCGCCGCAAGACGACGAGGACGACGACGCCTTCCCTGGAATAATAAGCTCGGTAGGTTTCACTAAACAGCAACGAGCAGACCCGGAGCTAAAAGGCCTCGTCGAGTATTTGGAAGGGAACACCGACGTTGTCCATAGGGCATTTAAGCGTGGATTGTCTTCGTTCACGCTACAAAACAACCTGCTCGTCACGAACTTCTCAACAGTCCGCGCCAACTACCTTCTTGTTGTTCCGTTAGCGCTGCGTGCAGAAGTACTGCACACCCTACACGACGATCCAACCGCTGGGCACTTCGGATTCTCTGGGACGCTGTCGATGATACAGGAAAGATCTTACTGGCCGCGTCTGACCGCCGTCGTCGCCCGTTACGTCAAGACATGAGGAGACTGTCAGCGACGCAAGACATCACCGACAAGGCCAGCAGGATTACTACAACCGATCGAACCTTCTTGCCGACCATTTCAACAGATGCGGATGGATTTGTTGGGACCGTTTCCGACGTCAACATCCAGAAATAAGTGGATGATCTTGGCGACGGACTATCTCACCCGCTTCGTTGAAACTAAAGCACTACCGAAAGGTAGCGCAGCCGAGGTGGCGAAATTCTTTCTCGAAAACATCCTGCTGCGACATGGCGCCCCAGAAGTCCTCATCACCGACAGAGGAACGGCCTTTACAGCGGAGCTCACCCAAGCCATCCTGAAATACAGTCAGACAAGGCACAGGAGGACAATGGCCTACCACCCGCAGACGAATGGTCTTACGGAGCGGCTGAACAAGACCCTCGCCGACATGCTAGCGATGTACGTCGACGTCGAACACAAGACCTGGGATGCCGTCCTGCCGTACGTAACATTCGCTTACAACACGGCGGTGCAAGAAACAACAACGATCACGCCATTCATGCTGGTTTACGGAAGAAACCCAACAACGACGCTTGACGCCATGCTGCCGCACGTCACTGACGAAGAGAATCTTGACGTCGCTGCCTATCTCCAGTGCGCCGAAGAAGGCCGACAGCTCGCCCGCCTACGTATCAAGAATCAGCAGCGTACCGACAGCCATAACTACGACCTCCGACGACGCTTCGCCGAGTACCAGCCCGGCGACCGTGGTTGGGTTTGAACCCCGATACGCCGACGAAGACTCAGTGAGAAACTATTGCGATGCTGTTTAGGACCCTACAAGGCCATCGGGCTATTGGCGCACTGGACTATGAGGTCATGCCATAGGGCATTTAGCAGTCTCCGCGGCGCCGCGCACGATCTGAAGTGGTCCACGTAGTTCGTCTTAAACCCTTTTCCGCACGCTGACGAACTTCCTTATTTTGTTGTTTTTTTGCTACGGGTGCTTTTTTTATTAATTTCGTTTGTTTGCACCATCGGGTCGATGCTTTTTAAGAGCAGGGCACTGACACGTGTACTTGCCTATCTTTGTCAGGCGAGCACGGTTCACCGCCTAACAAATGTTATCGCACAGTACAGGACGAGCCTGCATGTATCGGAAGTTTCTGGAATGTTATCGATGGTTCCATCCGCTGTCTGTGTCCGAACGTTGTGTAGTGTGATTGCATGTGCGCACGACGCGAACAATGTCTCCTAGAGCTTTTTGGAAGGCACGCGGGACCCAGCGATAACTCTGGAACATTCGACGACTGATGTATAAAAGCCGACGCGCTTGACCCGCAGATCAGAGTTTGACGATCGTCGTTGTCGCCGTTCTTTAAGTGTAGCCTGTTTTTGTGGGCAAAGGTTCGCCCAATAAATGTTAGTTTCGTTTTTCACAGTATTGCTACTGTGTTCTGCATACGTCACTCCACGTGACAGTATAAAGACACGATCGTTCCACGTTTATTTATTTATTTATTTATTTATTTATTTATTTATTTATTTATTTCATAGAGCTACAGGTCATTGTGGCCTAAGCAGTACTGTGATTTCAATAGCATGTGAGAGAGACAAGGACAACACACAGCATGCACATTTTTGAGGAAACGCTAGAAAAGCAAAAATAGTTGGCAATAGTATTCGTTTGACTGAGCTACAGCAGTTTCTAAAACAAACCTAGCTAAAAAGCAAGTTACCAAGAAAGATGCAGTTCAGGAGCTTCATCAAAATTTGCAGCCTCGCACATAAATTCGGGCAGACAGTTCTAGTTCAAAAATGTGCGTGGAAAAAACTTTGTGGCATACTTCTGTTATCGCAACAATTAGTTGTAGGGAGTGTTTCCGAGTGTGGCGTGTTGTTCATCTGCTGATGGACTTTAGATATGGGGGTGTGGCTATATTAAGCTTACCATTCATTATTTTCCGCAAGAATTTTAGACGGTTTATTTGCCTGCGTACAGCTACTGTAGGGTTGCTGCGTATACTCTGTAGAATGACAAAGAATAGAGTGCAGCAGCACTAACACATTAAATTCTTGCAAATCGCCCTACCACCAGAAGTGCAGGAATAGAAAGCAGTTGCCAACGCCAACACAGTATGCTTAAATCAGCAATTCATTTCAGTACTGGTCGATGATTTCATGTCAAAACAAATTATCCATACCAGAGCAAACACTCCTCACAACGCCCGGGCGATTGATGCTGCGCATGCTGCCTCGCTGAGTACGCTGCGAAACGTCACATGTGTGGATGGAATGAAGGCAATTGCATATATACCACTCGTCCTGAACATCACCACTGGTGTCTTTTGCGAATAGACGAGGCCATTTCCAGAGCCGATTAGGTAGTTCTTGTCTAGCGAGCTAGCGGTGCCATCATCGCGAATGTTGCCCGTTTGGACAATTCACGTTGCTTAAAGATTGTGTTCCAAGGCGACTGTCTGCCTTTGTATGTAAAGGTAGGCCATGTTCAAAACCCTGTGTGAACTTTCGTACCGAAGTCACTACAGTGTCCCAACTGTACGAAAATGGGCAACGTGAGCAATGTGTGTGAAAATGCAAGTGTTCCCGCAGTGCTGAAGCTCACTTTACGCTACCAGTGCTAGGCCACTGTTTTCAGATGTTCTAACTCTTGTGGATGTAATGAATTTTTCTTAGAGGACTGCCCCAACATAAAAAATGAGCTGCCTGTGTTCGAACAAACGGCGAGATACAACTCATCTGATCGTAAGGCGTCAGAAGCTGTCATAAAGCGACAATATTGCCGCCTTTGTTCGTCACACAAAGCTCAGTGCCTCTACGTCGTGCGTCACGTGCCCTGCTTTTACAACAATTCTGCAGCCCACGGATACGAACTAGATCACCGCAATAAGCAAGGCTGCTGCAGCTGAGCCTATGTCACCAAGACACATCCACATGTAAGTTCGCAGTACACATCGGCAACCTCGATTGCTAAGCATGCTGCCGATAAGCCGCTTTAGAGCACGTGATACTAACGCTCCGATCGCTGATAAACGCCATTCGCATGCTAATCGGCAAACTACAGACACCGCAGCACATTACACGTTCTGCATGCTACAGGTTCTGAACCCCTCTCAAGTCTTCAGTAGACTCCGTGGCTCGCCCAACACCGTCATGTCGCACTGAGGTCAGGCATGGTCGAATTTTACATTTCAATGCTAGAAGACCGAGGTTGTGCATCTCGTGCTTCCGTCAATACCTTTACATATCGGATTCCCATACTTATTATTCACAAACCGAACAGACCAATTCCTACCAAACCGTGAGGATACGAACCATTTCTATTATCGACGTGCGAGGAGCACACCAAGGTTCTCGGTTACATTCGCGTGGACTTTACATGTGACCACCATGGAATACAACCACATGAATACAATCAGTATGCCTGCCAAGAAAGTTTTTAAAACTTCCTTGATGTGTGCCTGCGTGCATGAATAAAATGTACCATTTACACTCATCACCATCATCATCATCAGCCTATTTATGTCCACTATAGGACGAAGACCTGTCCCAGCGATCTCCAATTACCCATGTCTTGGGTAAATTTCCTAATTTCATTGCCCCGCCTAAATTTCTACCGTGCGCGACTGCGCTTCTCTTCTCTTGGCACTTATTACGTAACTCTAAAGGTCCACCAGTTATCCCCCGTAGGCATTACATGGCCTACGTAGCTCCATTTTTTTCTCCTATTGTCAACTACAATATCAGCTATCCGCGTTTTCTCTGTGTTCCACACTCCTATCTTCCTGTTTCTTAAGGTTACTCCTAACATTTTTCGTTCCATTGCCCTTTGCGTGGTCCTTAACTTGTTCTAGAACTTCTTTGTTAAACTCCAAGTTCCCGCCTCATATATGAGCACCGGTAGAATACAATGATCGTACACTCCCAGTCAGGATTTCGTAATGCTTATTGTGTCCACTCCAACCAATTTTTAGTCTTCTCTGAATATCCTTCTCATAGTCCGGGTCCACTTTGAGTAATTGACCTAGGTAAACGTACTCCTTCACAGACTCTAGAGACCGACTGGCAATCTTCAACGCTTGCACCCTTGCCACGTTGTTGAACTTTCCTTTTGTCGCCTGCATAATAATATTCAACCCCACTGTTGCCCTTTCTCGGTTAACGTCCTCAATCACTTGTTGCAGTTTACCTCCAGTGTTGCTGAACAGGACAATGTCATGTACAAACCGATGGTTGCTTAGATATTAGCCGTTATTCCCGGCTTTTAAGCCTTCCCAGTATAATAGCTTGAATAGTTCTAAGCACACAAAAAATAGCATTCAACAGATTGTGGCTCCTTGCCTGACCCCTTTCTTGATAGGTATTTTTTTCTACTTTTCTTGTGGAACCATGGTAGCTATGAATCTTCGTAAATATTTCTTAAGATATTCACTTATGCCTCCTGTACTCCTTGACTACGCAAGGGCTCCATGACCGCTGGTATCTCAAAACAATTAAATGCATTTTCATATTATATGAGAGCTATATAGAGAGGTTGATTGTTCTCCGCAGGGTTCTCAATTATCTATTTTCCACTCAGTAGTGTGAATACATCCCAGTCAGGGCAATTTTACCATGACATATCGAGTGCTACATGGCCAGAAACCAATGTTCCAAGGATCATTACTATATATTTCAACGCACATACTTTACTCTTATCGATACACTGCACAGGCAGGAATATGGTGTGATTAAGCTCTGATGCCGATCTCGTTTTATGAATGATGTCAGTCCTACGTATCTGCGTGGCGTTACGTACAGCAATTGCCTAGACCCAGGTCATTGCCACCGTGGTCCAGTTCGCAAGCGTAGTTGACTTCGTACGTAGAGACGAATAGAAGTGAACATGTTCCCACGCTTTTAATGATCAATGGACACAGCAGTTCCATCTCTTCAACTGCGTTGCGTCGAATCCCTGGTCCAGAATTAGGCTACACGTGAAAGATGCATGTGACGAAAACTTTGGCAACAACCTGAAAGATACCACCGCAGAGCCAATGAGTACTGCTCCCTTACTTTGGCAGCAAACCATACAGATTGCGAAGTTGAGCTGTAGAGGCTACTTGCACTTCGAAGACGAGCAGAAAGCAGAAAAAGGTGCACAGAGGCACTTGGTGACCTGAGCACGGTATGGCGCCCACGGAAGTAAATACGTCGCTGTTCGTACAAATTACCGGAACAGCATTGGATACCTTTCTTTGATCCACTGAATCCTCTAAAACCATTGACGTCTATCTAGAGTACTGTTCTTGGCTTGCGCTAGTCTCCGCAACCACTCGCGGCAGCCAGGGCGTTGCGGCTTTTTACTCCCCGCTGACCCAGTGCACTGGCTGCCTGCCACTGGGTAACGTAAGCAAAACATTGCTTCGAGAGGCGGGGCTACGCGCACGCTGCAGCACCAATGTTACGTTTCCGCGCCCTCTGATCGGCGAAATTCGTCGGGCCACAATAACGAGGGTAATCGAATTTTTTTTTTCCTATACAAAGTGTAATATGGCTTGTTCGGAGCGCTTGCTTCCATTTCCCGATGACTATGAGTCCACTGAAACTTAAAGTTTCAAAGATGTTTATTGTAAATTGGTCAGTTAGCGACTAATTACCGCGTTTCATCAGCCTCCACACGGTTACCACCCTTTCAACGTTGCGGAGTTTCAGCTAGGAGGCTGCAAGATATATTTATGTCGTGGTATCGTCTGGCATCGCGCTTTGGCAGTGCGATTGCCACTTCCTGTGCCTGCTAATGCAGGCAAAGCCTGAGGATGTGTAGCAGGTCACACAAGAAACCTATTTATTTATTTATTTATTTATTTATTTATTTATTTATTTATTTATTTATTTACTTCGTGTACACTCAGGGCCACAAGCATTAAAGAGGGCAGTGGTTACATTAAATACAGAAAGAAGTACAGCGCAGCAAAAACTTCAGTAGTACAGAAATAGATGACTCTGGGTTATTTTTATTTATTTATTTAACAATGTCCTTACAGGCGTCGTATGAGGCATTTGGGAAGGGTGGTGTTACAATAGGATTAAAAGAGTATATAGAGCATATAACAAAATATAATAGACGTACATTCTTAACTGACAGTGGAAAAATGTATACACATCTTATATAAGTATGAAAGCATTGTTCAAAAAACCAGGGTCCGGAATGTACATATTAGAAAAAGACAAACGATACAGTTCCTTTAATAAACAATAGAAAATAATGTTGCCACTCCTGTACAAATACTAAACAACACTAAAAAATACAAGAATAATAAGCGAAATGAGCTCACAAACAAGAGAGCACATAACTGGAAACAAAAAGCATCGTGCACTTTATTGAAGTTAGGCGGTGGAATATGAATTGATGAGCTGGCGGAATTTATCGGGATTAGGTTCGGAGACGATTAAATCAGGAAGAGCGTTCCACAATCGAATGGCACGAGGAAGCGCCGACCAGTTGAATACATGTGTGTTCCCGTAGATGCGTGTGAAGCTGAGGTGATTAAGTAATCTGCGAGATTTGAAAGGTGCGACTTCAAGCCGTAAAGAAGATTTTCTATGCGGATGAACGTACTTGTGAAATAATGATATGAGTGCAAAATCGCGTCGAGTACTTAGTGGCTGAAGTGAAATATCATGTTTTATTTGTGAGATGCTTGAATTTTAGGTTTAGCTACGCGAGATAAACCTGGCGGCCGTATTTTGAATTGATTCTAATAAGTTCATTAGGTTGTTATAATGGGGTGACCAGACTGGGGAGGCAAATTCCAGCTGGGGGCGAACAAACGTCTGATGAGCTAGCTTACGGATGTTAGAGGGCGAATTACGTAGGTTTTGGCGTAAGTACCCCAGTGGTCTTGAAGCATTAGCACATATAGTAGTAATGTGATGGGCCCAGGAAAGGCTTGGTGCTAGATTAATGCCAAAGTATTTGTAGGAAGTAGCTACAGAAATTGGCTTAATATTTACGTTATATTGTAAAGAAGAGATTGAGTGTTTACGGGTGAAAGACATTACTTTGCATTTAGACAAATTAAGATTCATTAACCAAGTGTTACACCAATCGAATATCAGATGAAGGTCGTTTTGAAGAATGAGGTGGTCATCGGGGCTGGTTATAGGGCGGTGAATAACGCAGTCATCTGCGAATATTCGCACTCGGGATATTAAGCTATTAGGAAGATCGTTAATGTATATTAAGAATAGTAGCGGCCCAAGAACGCTACCTTGTGGCACGCCGGAAGTGACATAGGAAAGGGGCGAAGAAAGATTAGTGCGCTGCGATAGCGTTCACACGGAAGCTTATGTGTTGGTATCCAATTACGATCAATGGATATGCCATCCCACATGTCACCCACCACAAATACCTCGGCGTTGTCATTGACCATGGTCGAAACATGTGGCAATGTTAAAGAAAAAATTAACTGGGCTTGCTCAAGTTTTTTGCTTTCTGGACGGTATGAAGTGGGGTACATCTGAGCATTCGCTACTCCCGCTATACCAGGCTCTCTACGTCGGATACATTCGGTATAGCCTGCCAGTTTTATCAAGTATGAGCCCCTCATGTCTGCGTACGCTGGAAAGCGCCCAGGCACAGTTGCTGAAAACGTGTCTCTGTGTTCCACGTTGCACGTCAACTCACGGAACAATTGAGGAGGCTCGCGTCACCCTTTTACCTGTATATCTATGATGCGAACCTCTTCGAGTATTCCTGCGACTGCTTTGCCGTCATGGACGCCACCCCTTATCGACACTACCCGATATACGGCCGGACTCCACTTTTTCAAGAGCCGTTAAATGCCAAGAATCTGCCATACCAGCATACTTTGCCCCGGCTGACCTTCCACATATGCCCCCATGGGTATTGTCCAAAATACCGGTACGTCTATCTATTCCCGGAATTTCTAAAAAATCGCTAATACCTACCGCCGGCCTCAGACATTTAACACTTGAATATATGTCTAAAGAATATGACTCCTCGGTGAGTCTGTATACAGACGGATCGGTCTCGTAGTATGCGTCCGGTGCGGCTTTCGTCGTGCCTGCGCATCAAGTCATTGGACGGTTTTGTCTGCATATCAATACGACTACAACGTCTACGGAACTAGTGGCAATAAGAGAGGCCATTCAATATTTTGCGCGACAGCCTCCTCAAATATGGACAGTCTTCAGTGGCGCAAAATCGGCTCTTAAACTACTTAGAGTGGTGTTGAAAGAAAGCGCTTACAGAGTGTTGGCTCTTCAAACTGCCGAGCTCTACGCTTTAGCGCAAGAAAACCGGCACCACATCATATTTCAGTGGATTCCCAGTCACTGTGGTATACAGGGCAACGAACTGGCCGACGCCGAAGCGAAGAAAGCACTCGAAGAACGAGAGTCACTGCTTTCAATTCCTTTTTCAAGAGCGGACGCCAACTGTCTCCTCTCCAGTGTCATCCGAAAATTGACAGCAAAGCACTGGGACAATCCGGATAATCGCCGCAGACGACTCCATAGATTGGACCCTGCCATGAATTTTAGGCTACCACCGAAAATTCAACGAAGCTGTGCCATTCTTATGCACAGACTAAGGCTGGGGGTAGCGTTTACGCGTGAATACGTGCACCTCATGCGACGCACCGAGTCTCCACACTGTGAGGTGTGCAATGTGACTGAGACTATAGGTCATGTGCTTTGTTACTGCACTAAGTACGTGGAAGAGCCTGAAAGGTCGGACAACGAGCTTACGCGTCTCGACAGCGCACCGTTGTCTGAGGACGTTATTTTAGGCCCTTGGCCAGATGCTCAATCGTGTTTCAAGGCCATCCTGGCATTACTGAACTTTTTAAAAATTACGGGCTTGGATTGCAGACTTTGAGCATGCCAAATTGCTTGCCATATGTTCTACACCTTCCTTCTATCGTCATGCACCTTCTACACCTTCCTTCTATCATGCACCTCTTTCTTCCCTCTCTCTTTCCCTCTTCCCCTTCCCCCAATGCCGAGTAGCTGGCTAGAGGAATATACCTAAGGCCGACCTCTCAGCATTTCGTATCATTAAACTTCTCTCTCTCTTGTTAAAATCATCGGCGATTTACAAGAAATTTCCGGAGCCAAGTTAGTGTCAGTGAATCCAATCTTAGTACGTTTAACTTTGAAATTAGGCGGCAATGGGCTACGCGATCAAACGCCTTGGAAAATTCAAGGAATATGCTATCAATCTGTACATTATGGTTCATGTCTAAATGCAGGTCAGTCGTGAATTCTAAAAGCTGTGTCTCACACGACAAACCCTTCCTGAACCCGCGCTGATTAGTGAAAAAAAAGTTGTTTGATTCCAGATGGTTGTATATGTGAGAAGCTATTATATGCTCGAGCATTTTACAACAAATACACGTGAGCGAAATTGGCCGTTAGTTATCTGGTGAGTATCTGTCACCGTTTTTGAATATGGGAACTACTTTCGCAATCTTCCAATCTGACGGGAGCGCTTCTGAAGTTAGTGACTGTTTGAGAATGTGATATAGTATTTTGCTAGAAGTCATAACGGTGTTCTTTAGTATTTTGGAATTAATCTCATCGACGCCACAAGAATTAAATAACTTAAGATTCTTTATAAGTTATCTAAGTGTTTACAATGTTTACAGTTCACAATGTTATCTAAGTGTTCTTGTAGTGCTGGTTCATAAAATTGAAATTGGCCACGCAGTGAAAAGTTCACATACGTACAGCGTTTTGAAACTGGAACATAAGAAATACACCGCCTTCACCGCTTGCAGGGAGTTGTACTCTAAAAAAAGTTTACCCCCTTTGGAGCTTGTCCCCAAACAATAATCGTCATCTGCCTTGCTTGCGTTTCCTCTCTTGGAAACTCGGCGCTCGCTACTTTCCAGTAGAGAATGCTGTGCCTAGCTGATACCGCGCGAGCCGTTCGTGACCAGGAAGTACCGGGCACGCAGCGTTAAAGAAAGGAAATGCAGGCAGGACAGATGACGAATATTGTTAGGGGACAAAATACAACCCAAAGGGTGTGCATTTTTTTTTAGAGTGTACCCGATTTAAAACACGCTGCTCCACTGCACGACGTCGCAAGATTAGACATCGGCCACGGCTGCTCCCGCGGCGCGCTGAAAGGAATCGTTGGCGGCGGGCTTAGATTTACGTGATAACCGCCGACAATCAACTTAAAGTGTCGTCTGTTAAGGCATTTAAGAAGGGCTGCCAATAAGAAAATTAGTTGCCGGCTCTGCAGGATCTGCCAATGTTGCATCGGCTCTTGAGGGATAATGGCAACCTGCTGTTAATGATCTTAGAATGCCTGCCAAACGCACCCCAGCCGATTCTTATTCTTCTGATTATTTCAGTCTCATGATCCGGATCCGCAGTCACTACCTGTCCTAAGTAGATGTATTCCCTTACCACTTCCAATGCCTCACTACCTATCGTAAACTGCTGTTCTCTTCCGAAACTGTTAAACATTACTTTAGTTTTCTGTAGATTAATTTTTAGACCCACCCTTTGGCTTTGCCTCTCCAGGTCAGTGAGCATGCATTGCAGTTGGTCGCCTGAGCTACTAAGCAAGGCAATATCATCGGCGAATCGCAAGTTACTAAGGTATTCTCCATTAACATTTATCCCCAATTCTTCCCAATCCAAGTCTCTGAATACCTCCTGTAAACACGCAGTGAAGAGCATAGGAGAGATCGTATCTCCCTGCCTGACGCCTTTCTTTATTGGGATTTTGTTGCTTTCTTTATGAAGGACTACGGTGGCTGTGGAGCCGCTATAGATATCTTTCAGTATATTTACATACGGCTCGTCTACACCCTGATTCCGCTGTGCCTCCATGACTGCTGTTTATGCGGTTTATGTATAGCGGCTCGACTCGAGTTTGATTCAGTCGAGCCGGTATACATAAAAAATAAACCTTGGACGTCTTCCGAACATCTTCGGCCGGCGTCACAGCGAGAACACGGCAAGCGCTTATTCCGAACCATTGCGGCATTTCTTTCGACTAAACGACGCAGTCCGTAGTTGCGTTTTATGCCCGAGAGGAAGCACAATCCGCGTATAAACAGCGCACACCGTACAAAATGGAGGACACTGAACAAAGAGAAAAAACCTTTCTTACTACCGTCGTGAACAGCGCAACTCTTGGGTGGGTGAAAATAACACGATAAGAAACATCCATTAAAGACGTGAATTACTTTCAATTCGATATCCTATAGTGTGGTCAACGAATACTGAATTTACAAAATGTCTGCCACAGTCACAGGCGGTGCAGCATATGCGCTTATGGATTGTAACAGGACAAACATAACACAGAAAACGTCGCCGTTACCGAAGCCTAAGGGTGTTATTTATCGTGCCTCTTATATTGTGTTATGCCATCCTAACCAAGAGCATGTTCCCTCGTGGATGGCTTTTCGCACTGAGAACGGGTACAGAGTTTCGTGTGGGTTGCGCACACGGCCCACCTAAACGATTTTGCCTTCGGTGGTGATTTTGGAGCCCGAAAAAAGAAAAGCTTCGTAGCTCTGGACACGTAGCGCAAGCTTCGATCGGTGGCACGGATCCAGCTGATTTTCGTCTACGCCTTCACTAGTGCCAGAATGTCTAAATACAGGTGTGCACGAGCCTGTGGAAGTTGAACGAGCCTGCGCAAGTCTGCGCAAAGGGCAAGGCCCCTTACAAAAACGGGCCTCTTCCTAAAATATAGGATGTCGACGAAAATGCAATGATTGGTTCGAGAGCAGAAACCTTCGCGACCGCATATGTGCTCAGGATGATTACCGATTGATGACTGCATAGCAGGGAACACTTACCAGGTCATCATGCGTTGTCGAACAGCATCCACCACGACAAAGCCAAAGAGGCACGACCACGCACGAAGTTCAATTTACTACGGCATAGTGGTTGAAAGCGCTAAGTGGATTATTAACAGCCCGCGATGAAAAGCAGAAGGCATAAGCGATGTAGGATTCCACACACAGTTTTTGTTAACGCTGGCAAAACGATAAATCTGCATGCTAAAAGCAAACAGACATTAAGGCGCAGTTGTTCAGTTCGTTTTAACAGCTGTTCCAGTTGCTGTATACGCTGATTCAGTTAATTTGTGCTATGCCTTCAAGAAGAAGGTGCGCAATGCGCGAATGTAGACAGCAAAGCAGCGTTCAGTGTTCTCATCCACAAGAACTATACTTCAGCCTAACTTCATAACGATCCAACTACATTCAAATGACGCAACAGAAAATTTGTCGAGCATACTCAGAAATATCTACACAACTTGTTCCGTTGAAGACACGTCTTGGCAACTACTATTTACGATTTCAAGGAAAAGCGCGCTAGCTTATCGAAGGGCAGCGCACTCATGAACTTTCTCGCAGCGAATTTTGGTGACCTGAGACATGTGTCGAACAAATTATGGCTGCCGAATGCTGACAAGACGGGATACATATGAACAGGGTGCATCAATAGGCAAGAATCGACATTGACGCGTCGAGCACAACTGTCTTAGCCTACAATTTTGCTAAGACAGCTTTACTATTGAAGGGATGGTGCGACACAAGGTACCGATAAAAGAACGCACGTAAACTCTTCAGGTTCTGTAAGCGTAGGAATTTGAGGCTAGTGTGTGTTTGCACCGGCACGACGCATGAATGAGCCGTAAACGTAAACAGTGGTTCCAAGGCACAATCAGGGGTTTGTTCTTTCTCTTGCAGGGATCTCTATTCGCCATCATAGCCTACTTGCCTTAACAGTCCATAGCCTCCTTGCCTTAAGTCTACGCACCGACGTGATCCGCCAGAACCTAGCCATTGACAGCTTCGCTGTAAAACTGTACGGCAAACGTGGAATTATTCCCCTACATGAAGAACGCTACCGTATGGTCTTTCGTTCTTCTGATAGTTTCTGTTCCTGGGTGTTTTTGTCAGTCGAAAACGTTCTACGATGTACTTCCATACTAAGCAGCATGCTTCAGAGCGCAGCGTAATTCAGCGTGCGCCCCTCAAATCCATGTGAACTAGGTAGCACAGCCCTCTACTTTTTTCATCACGTCTCATTGCTGCGCGATTCCACGCCTGGTTGCAGGCATCACCCTTTCATTTAAGACCATTTATTTCTCTATGATTGTATCTCACTAAATCTCTTGCAGGGACATTTACGCTACACCTTTGTCAGGAACGGCCCAATCACGTGGATTGCACAAGCGCCGCCATCGCGCCTGCGTTACAGACCGTATTAATAACCATGCCAGCACACAAGGTTCAGCGTATCAGGATCGATCGAGCCATACCTTCGAATAACCGCGGGTGTCGGCCTGCTAAAAGAAGCACGTTAAATGTCTTCCAAGGAAATGCGCCATGACTGGCAGAGTCACAGTCATTGTGCTTTGTCACCGAAAGGCTCTTGTGCCATTGTCTCGCGCTACGGAATTTCCTTCCGGCATCAGCACAAATATTGGCCGATGACTGACCCCTGCGCCCAACTAATGTGAGCACACGTCGCACTGCCCTTAATGACCCCCATGCCGAAGACGTGTGTTAAGAGAGAGAAAGAGAGTAAAACATCTTTATTAATAATATTTGAATGGCGAGAGCAGTGTGGGAGGAACCCTCAGTCCAGGGTCCCTAAGATGATTCCGGCAATGTTTCGAGCCCGTTCTATCACAGCTCGGAGGACCTCGGGAGGTCCGTCGCGGAGGGCATCGTCCCACAGCTCTTTGTGGCGTGGGGAGTAAAGGAGAGTTGGCAAGGGAGGAAAGAGGTTTGCAGTGCTCTCAATCGTGACGTGGAAGATTGTGGGCGAGCTGCCACAGCCAGGGCAACGATCCGCATAACAGCGTGGGTAGAATTTATTGAGAGAGACAAGATTTGGAAAAGTTGCGGTTTGTAACTGGCGTAATGCCACTGCTTCCTCCTGCGAGAAGGACGGCGGTGGTGCGGCGTGGGTGCGACGAATGCGTGTGTAGTGACGGAGTGTGTCTTTGTAACGGAGCAAGGGATGCCCCCACTCTGAACTAGTCGCCTCACCGCGCCGAGTCGCCCGGAGGGAAATTTCTCGGGCAACCGCATGTGCGCGTTCGTTACCCGGTAGCGAGGTATGACCAGGGGTCCAGATTAAGTGGATGCGGGGAGGTGTTGTTGGTGTATTTCGCGGGATCTCTTTGAGAATTTGGTGCGCCGCTCTCGGGATGCCATGTCCTGATAGGAACGCCCGGCGTGCCTGTTGCGAGTCCGTCAATATATGCACTTCCTCAGGAACATGGACGGTGTATTGAATTGCAAGAGCAACACCGAGAATTTCTCCGTAAGCGGCATTTGTTCCGCGCATTGCAGCAGAGTCTCTCAGGGGTACGGTACCATCCAAAACTACCGAGGTATAGCCCTCTTGAGTGCGTGATGTGTCCGTGTATAAAGTATGTGTTTCCGGGATGTTTCCAAGCATGCGGCCAATGTATCGTACACGGGCTTTGCGCCGCCTTTTGTCATGCCTGGGGGGCATATTACGTGGCAATGGATGAATACTTAGTGCTTGGCGTATCGCGGACGACAAGATAGTTGGACGGGTTTCAGACTCAAGGCGTGGGACAGAGTATCCTAGCCGTGTGATAAGATGGCGGCCAGTAGGAGTGAGTACGAGGCGCTGGCGATGGCTGAACCAATGTGCCTCTAGCAGCTCGCCTAGCGTGTTATGTGTCCCTAAGTTAAGGAGACGGCGTGTGGAAGCATAGTTCGGGAGGCCATGGGCCAGCTTCGTCACTTTGCGAAACATTGCGTCTACGCGAAGTTGTTGCGCTTGGGTCAGCCGCTGAAATGGGAGATGGCATGTAAGGCGGCTGATCACGCATGCCTCCACCAAGCGCAGCAGGTCCTCTTCTCGAAGGCCCGAGCGCCTGTTGGAGACCCTCCGGGTCATGGCCAGAATTTGCTAGATCTGTCTGGATAGAAGGGAAACAGTGTAGTTTGACCTGCCATCCGCTTGGACGTGTAGGCCGAGGATACGAGCACGATTAACCTGTGCTATCGGTGTGCCATCCACGTGCACAGTGATAGGGGAGTAGAGGAACGGCTCCGGGGGCGAATGATTATGAGCTCCGACTTTTTCGGAGCACATCTTAAGCCGCATTTTCTCGCGTACTCGGAAACTGTATCGACTGTATGCTGCAGTCGGTCCTGGATGGCTCCGTCGGAACCCCGTGTCGACCAGATAGTAATGTCGTCCGCACAAATAGCGTGGGCGACATCAGGGATCTGGTCGAGTAGCCGGGGGAGCCCTGCGCGCGCGATATTGAATAGAGTAGGAGAAAGAACTGAGCCCTGGGGTGTCCCACGTCCTACAAGGCAAATGGTACCGGATCGATGCGGTCCCATTCCTACGGTGGCTGTGCGATCTCGAAGAAATGCGCGGATGTAGTTGTACATACGAATTCCACAGTGTGAATGTGCAACATTGAGAAGGATGAGGTCATGTTCAACATTATCGAATGCCCCTTTTAGGTCTAAAGCGATGAGTGCTCTCGTTTGGGCGGACGACGGAGGTCCTATGACCTCATCCCGCAATTGTAAAAGCACATCTTTGGCAGACAGATGATCCCGATATCCGAATTGAGAGTTAGAAAAGAATGATTTTTCTTCGAGGAAGGGCAGCAGACGCCGCAAGAGTACATGCTCCATGAGCTTACCAATGCAGGATGTTAGGGAGATGGGTCGTAAGTTTTCAACTTTAACAGGCTTGCCCGGTTTGGGGATCAGTGTGATGTCGGCGTGTCGCCATGCTTGGGGAAGCATGCCCTTGCGCCAACAATCATTGAAGATATGGGTGAGGTGGTTAATATCCGCGTCACTGAGGTTACGAAGGGTGGCGAATAGGATGTGGTCGGCTCCCGGTGCCGTGTTGCGGCGTAGGTCTTGTAGGACCACCCGCACCTCGTCAGATGTGATGTCTGCATCGAGCAATTCGTTCGCCTCGCCTACATAAGGATAGTCAGAGTACTGCGGCGGCGGGCCTGTGGGTATGAAATGCTTCTCTAGCTCTCTGAGGAGTGTCGAGACATCGTCCCTGTACTCGTGCATTAGGATGTGCAGCTGTTGAAATGTATGTGCAGCTGTTGAAATGTTTTTCCCTTTGTTGTGGTGGGATCTCTGAGTGAGCGAACAATCGACCACGTTGTTGCTGTGCTCAATGTGCCTGAGAGGCGATCGCAAAATCCTCGCCAGTTATTCCTTGTAAGGTTCTCTGCATACTCCTGAGATTCCCGTGTAATTTGATCTATACGTTTCCTAAGTTTGCGGTTGAGACGTTGTCGTTTCCATCGTCGTGCCAACCCTCTGCGGGCGTTCCAAAGATGAAGTAAATGCTTGTCTATATGTCTGATGTCTCGGTTGTAGTGCGCAGTGTGCTCGTGGTGGCCTCCAGATCTTGTGCGAGAGAGTCAAGCCAGCGTTCGTACTCTTGGCGCTGTTTCTTGTGTTTCGCAACTTAGTTTCCATAAGAACGTCATGATACGAGAAAAAAATCAAGAAATGCATTGATGCCTTGAAGCGTCGATGCCTCAACTTCCTTGTTATCAGGAACAGCGGCGCTTTTATTATGCTGAATTGTGAGCACTAATTCAGTTGCGCATAGCTTTTCACCCTGATGTGTCTACCAGATATCGTCCTATGCTTTAATTCCACGTCTGGTGCCTCTACCAAACAAATTGTGCGAAGAATAGGCTTAGAATGAGAATTATGCTATCTACACGCCTGGTATCTCGCGTGATGACACCGAGCTGTCTCCTGAAAGAAGAGCAAACGCTGGATTTAGTGGGCGAGTTTGCCAGCATAGATTTCTGTCGAATGCACTGCAACAAAGAGCGTTAGAAATTGTGGATACAAATTTTCGTAACCTTCTTGCTGCGAGCATCGCCAACATCGTTGTTTTAAATTACGGACAACCTTGCAAGGCAAATCTAATTTTCAACAAAAATAGCATACTGATTCTGAAGGTAACGCGAATTGCAATGAATGAATGAGTGGAAGAGAAAACCGCAGGCCGTTTATAGGACACACAGTACTCGCCTCTAATTTGACAACTTGACTCCGTGCTCAAGGCTTCTCAAAAGTCATGACTGCAATGAGATAACTATACTTAAATGGTGACGATATTATAATGGCGTCATCGTGACACAGAGAACATCAGCATATTACGTTGACGACAAGTGCATGACAACGATGGCGTGACGTTGAGGGCATGACGAAAATCGGTTGACGAAGCTGGAATGATGCCGACGGCACATTTACGATATAATGACGAAGAAAGAATGACGTCAATGGATAAACGAAGGAGATATGACGACAAATGGATGGTGTTACTGAAGTGATGGCGATGCTGAAACGAGAGTATGAGGACGACAACATGACATTTGTATCACGTGACTGTGTAATGACCGAATTTTGAATAACGATGATGGTACGACCTTAATGGCATCATGATGATCGTAAGACAAGCAATGCATGACGACGACTGCATGGCGACGACTCAATGACGTCGATGGCATCACAGTTGTAGAGAACAATAGCATGAGTCTATGACGATAGTGGCACAACAATGACTGCACCACAAAGCCTGTGTGACAACGATGGGGTGACGAAGACAGCATGACGAGAGTCGAATGACGTAGCTGGAGTGACAATAATGGCACACCACGATGGCATAACGACAATGAAGTGAAAACATTTGTGATATAACGATTCTGTGATGACGACGGAATGACCATAACGGCGTGATAACGGCCGCATAATTTAGTTTGAATGACGATAGCATAATTACAAAGGAATGACAAAGGATTGACGTCGACGGAGCGACGAATGCGGTATGACGATGACGGCATGCATAACGGCAATCGGATGACCTGACTGAGGCATTTACGATGGTAAGACGATAAACTGACGACAATGGCACGAGGATAATGATATGACGACAACTGCGGGACGACAATGGAGTGGCGCCGACAGCATCAACAAAGTTAACTAAGGAAGTCGAATGGCGATGACGAAGCGACCGCGAAGGCATCATGACAATGTTATGGGAACGAATTGATGACGAAGGCTGTAGGATGACGATATAATGAGGACGATGCCTGGACAATGGTATGAGGACAATAGGATGATGGAGAGTATATGACCACAATGGAGGGACAACCACTGTATTGCGAAGCCTTTTTGACGAGGTTCTTGCGAATACGACGGCCTGACGAGAGTGGAATGACGAAGCTGAAGTGACGACGGTAGAGTGGCCATGATGGCTTCACGACGGCAGTCTGACGAATGCATAACGGCGGTATGACACGGATAGCGTGACGACGATAGCATGATGAGAGTAAGATGATAAAACCAAAATGACGATGCTGCAACGACTGCGACGACATCACCGCCACGAATACATACCTAAGCAATTAGCTTTGTCACTGGGTCTGCCTAGAAGGCGTGACGACGACGACCTGACGAGACTCAAATCACGAAGCTGGAAAGAAGACGATGGAACTGGAACGACCGCGATGCCATCACGACCACGAGCACATACCTAGTGGCCGAAGCTGGGAGGCAACTTGGGACACTAGGTCTGTGGTAAGTGAGTGAGTAAGCAAGCAAGCAAGCAAGTAGATAGATAGATAGATAGATAGATAGATAGATAGATAGATAGATAGATAGATAGATAGATAGATAGATAGATAGATAGATAGATAGATAGATAGATAGATAGATAGATAGATAGATAGATAGATAGATAGATAGATAGATAGATAGATAGATAGATAGATAGATAGATAGATAGATAGATAGATAGATAGATAGATAGATAGATAGATAGATAGATAGATAGATAGATAGATAGATAGATAGATAGATAGATAGATAGATTCAATATGGCTGAAGTAGGCAAAGAATGCTAATCGCATCAATATCAAAGCTGTTGTATACGTGCCAGATACCTGACCTATTTAGAAGCATTGGTTGCTAGGTCCTATGCTTGAAATGCTTGTAAATTCACTGAGGTCAAAGGTTAACGTGACTAAGCATGGGAAATGTTTTGCGAACTTTTGCAGTGTCGTGGTCTACTCTATTCCTCTGACATGCAGCAGACATTATAAAGAATAGACAGGCAGCTTTCTAAACGATCGCTTGCACGAGCATGAGGGCAATGTGCATCGCGGCCATAATGGGCATCTGCGGCTCATCAGTCACGTGTGCTGCTGTAGGTCTTTCTAGGAAGAATGCCTCGTTCTAAAGCGCCATCCCAATCAGCTTTGATAGCGCCAACAACGGAATATCGTCCAAAGCACATTTTCTCTGGGACGTTGGTATGAAATGTCCGCAGCTGTTCATCTGTTACGGCTTCTTCCTTGGCGCGCTTGTGCGTTATGTCGTTCTTCAGCAGTTTCGCTGGCTCGTTTCAACGCCACGAACTGTCTACGTCGTTGCTGCAGTCGCAATCGCTTGTCCACACCTTCGTCGGTAGACGCCCGCTGCTTCTCTCGCCGAGCTCGCTGTTCACGGGGCTTCGCGCGACGAATCGCTTAGACATTTACGACGACGATCCTGATTCACTTTCCATAATTAGTCCCCACATACGCACGCGGGCATCGTTGCGCACAAGGTGAGGCGCGAGGGAGGAGTGATTAAGCGGCGCGGCACCCGTGCGCATTATATAGGGAGCGGGGTAGATTTGTATGACATCAGACGCGACGCTCGTGCGGGTGTCGACCCGGTCGTCCTAGGAGACTGGAGGCGGAGGCGGCCGTTGGTAAGTAAATCCAGGCTGGTAAGCTAGTAGTGCTTTGACACTAAAAATCGAGCAGCGATTGAGTCCGTAGCGCTTCTATTGACCTGTCTGAAAAAGAAGCTTCGTTTTTTGTCTGCACTCGTGGCTAGAGGTTAGCGGATTTTCTTCTCGCTGGAACAGCAGCCTGGGCTGTTGTTGTTGCCTATCACAAGTGTGGCTCCTACCCACGTTGGGCAATTGGCCAAGAAATGGGCTTTTCTATCCTGGCGCTCGTGGAGTCCTCCTCTTCTCGTGTGCGCGTCTACGTTTTGCGCTGTTAACACCAAGACATTTCTCTTTTTTCTTTACAGTTGTTTTAAACAATTCGCACGTATATGCTGAATACCAGTAAATTCAGTTGTACTGAAATGAAACTTGAATTGAATTCGGAACTGCTTTCCTCTCGGCGGAAAAAGCTGAGACTGAAGTTTTTATACCTCATATTTAATAGTAAGACTGGAATTAGCAGTGAAAGCTGCTTGAAAGAACAACATTATATTATTAGGCGTAATGACCATTCACTTAAAATCCGCGAGTACCGTGCCAGGACGTACTTGTTTGCGGATTCCTTTTTTGTCAAAGCTATTGTGGAGTGGAATCAGCTGTGTGAAGAGCAAGTGTGCTGTACGAATGAAGAAGAAGAAGAAGAAGAAGAAACTTTAGTAAAGAATAGTCCGGCAGTTCTTGATGTGGTGGCCTCAGGTGACGGCTCGAAGTTCTTGGACTCGAGCGGCATCTTTGGCTTGCCGGACGGCCCAGAGCTGGTCTGCCAGCTCTGAACTTCTGATAGCCGCCTCCCAGCGGCGGCGACGCCTACGGAGAAGGTCCCCGGCGGCTCCCGCATCCGGGGCGGCGTCGGGAAGAACGGAGCTCGAGCCTTCTCCTACTCTGGCAACAGCAGATTTGTTTTTTTCCCTCCTGTAACCCTCCTGCTATAACGCCTTCGGGCAATGCGGGGTAATTCTTGAATAAAGAAGAATAAAGAATAAATAAACTCCGTTTGAAGTTAGCTCCGCTACTACTAGTAATACCCTACTAGTTACCCTGCATCTTTCTCATGAGTGGTTCGCAAGCGGCTTCTCAGTATGCGCGATGATCTTGGAAGAAAGCTCGGATATTTTTTAGCCATATAAGCCCCCTGTCATCCAACTAGCTCTCTGGATCGATGTTAACGGCCAGAATTTCTACACATTAGCATATGCGGCCTCTTCGCTTGACCGTATCTTTCACCTCTGCTAGAAGGTGCAATGTCATCGAGCTGAATACCACTCTGCCCACCAGGCTCTGATGTTGCTTGCGACTGGGTTACAACGGACATTCCAACTTTGATTCTCGCCTCGTGTGTCCACTTTTCTAGGCTAGTCAGTTACCTCCTTTCGTATTCTACGCTGCTGAAACGACCATGTTCATACTCACTGAAGTCAAGCACTCGATCTTCCTTGCTCAATGACAAGTTCGCCTGGCCAGTAAAGCGAGGACAACGCTCAGTGGGCGCTCTGGGTTGTCGCAGGACGCAAGATTTCTGCCAGCTCGTGCAGTCGTCGGAAACATCTCGCGCTTCTGCTCGGCGATGCCAACAACGTTGCTTCTGTCGACATTTCTTGTGTTGTTTGGTCGCAATGTGTTTTCCCTAATGCGAAGAACCCTTTCACCATAATCAGCGTGCCTGCAAGAACGCAGCGGGAAATCAAAGTCTCTCCGAATCGGTCATCGCATTAGAATTTCAGCAGTAGTAGTAGAAAAATGGCCGACGTGTTCAAAGTTTTGTCTAAGCTGTGAAACGGACTTCCAAAGAGTCTTACACAAGGAAAGCGCGTTATAGCCTTGATCAAACGCTTGTTTAATTTCACCAATGTGTCTGCCGCGAATTGTGAGCAGCACAGCGGCCACACCATAACGGCCCGTAGAGGCACCGACAAAAAAGAAGACAATGAGAATATTGTTTGTTTACATTGTGCGTTTAATAATACGTAGTTTGCTCTACAGCCATTGCTTTTAGTTCATTCGTGCATTTATTTGCGAAATATATCTCGATTTTCGTTGAGACATGACCCGACACCCAGGACTGTTGCCTGGAATCCGTCTGCGAAGATTCCTGGAACGAGAGCCGAGCAAACCTTTTGTCAGAAATATGCGGCCTACTCAGCGCGCGGCAAAGTGTGGCTCCATGACGTGAAATGAGCATCCTCCCATTTCCAAAACTTCGAAATGTAAGCGTTGCGACCATTCTCCAGAGCTTCGGAGCGCTGGGTAATGCCGTGTAAAGCCTCGCTAAACGTCCTGGAGTCCACTCTCGCTGGGCGTTGGGTGGGCCGCGAGCTTCTGGAAAATGATTAGTACATGGTTAAGTGCGATGTCACACAACCAGACGCTTTCCCCAAAGAAAGAAAGGGCGGCGAAACACGTGGAATGTGTAGAGACGCTCTATCTAGTCGAATATTTCCTGGGCATCTGCCGAACGTATTCAGCAAGCGCCACGGCAAGAACACGGCAAGCGCTCGTACCGAACCCCTGCTGCTGTTCTTGCGACTAAGCGGCGCGCTCCGTAGTTGCATTCGGTGCGCGAGAAAAAAAAAGAAGCACAATTCACGCACAAAACGGAATATATGACACACTAGGTAGTGTACTCAACGAGGACAAGAAATCATGCGGCCGCTTACTTTTTACCGTCGTGAAAGGAGCGACTGTTGGGTAGAGAGAAGAGCATGCTATGAGACACTTAATAAAGACAAATTGCTTCTCGCTTAGGTCAGCTAATATAGACAAGAAAAACTGAGAAATTTATGGAAACAACTGTCAGCTGAGTAGGATAGAGTGCATTTTACTACATGAATCGCAGCTCAACAACCACTACACGAACAAATTCGGTGTCCGTGGCGTTCGCCTGTGCTAGTTGTCGCGATCTTCAACTGGCATTACACCACTATAGAACAACACGCTGTGCAGTTCCTACACTGCGTTCAGTCGTAGTGAATTCTAAGGCAATCGGCGCATGGGCGCAGCTTTCTTTATTCTTTTGCGACCTCACTTGGCAAATTAAGCAATTCGAGAATCGGCAGTGATTTCTGAACTCGAAATGCATTATAGCTCTGATAGCGTGGCACAGGCTGCAGTCTGTTCCGCGGAGTGGAATGAGTCTACTTTTATCCCGCTTTTACTGCCTTCCCAGAACTCTAAAATGGGATCGGATAAGCCTGGAGTCCTTAAAAAAATATGAGAGGCCAAATGGATGTCAGTGTATGTTCGCGAGTTATGGATAACTGGTGATGAGTTCATTATGGTGAACATCTACCAGTTCGTCATAAATTACCTGCCGTAAGTCATAATATTGAAACTGTAAGCGGGCAGGTAGCAAACTCATACATACAATGTTACGTTTACCATGCAAAAGCTGCATAAAGGTCACTTAATGAGTGGCGAGCGTCAAAACAAAGCATGTCCTAACGATGCACGACTTCAAAGGAAGTTGGTCGTGAGGACGGTAAAAAAGAGTAACTTGATATGCATATGTCCAAACCATATAACTAAAATTTATGTAGTATTGTTGTTTGTGCAATTTTGCCACTTGTGCACGTTGTCTTCCAGGGCTTTTCAACAACCCTGTACGAAGTATTGAAAACAAAGCTACTGCTACGAATTATTGTTCACTGTTCTCCCGAAAAGTTCAAATTCGCAAATATTAAATAGCATTCTTTCTAGCTACATCAGCGCCACTCGCAGCGATGCCGATGCCCCGTCCCCCCTCCCTCGGAATGATACACTACACTACACTACGCTACACTATACGCACACCTACGCAGATGCTTCACTCACAGTCCTGCGAGAGCAGCGTGAAGAGTATGCCGAACATTGTGACACTGATGAGCAGGAGCAGGGTGATCATCACGAGCAGAACGAAGCGCTCCCGGGTCTGGTCGATTACGCTGCGAAAGAAATGAGTACAAGCACGCATTGCTCCAGTCAGCGAACCGCTATCGCTCGCAGCTTTACGGGATCTATTTGAGCGTGCAGTAAGCGAGAGATTCATAGGTGTGCTCTTTTTTTCGCACAAAGTTGAAAAAGGCCTTATTTTATAAAAGAGCTTGCTCAAACAGCGACTAATTCATGAGTGGTATTCACAATACAGTGGCACGGTTTCCAGTGAGCCTAGAGATTACGACTGGAAGCACGGGGCAAAGTGGTCACAATTACCTGATTACCTCATGTGCCTTATTTCTCGGCGTACATTCGAAGAATTCACCGACGCCTTATTATCGAGAAGGAAGTGGAAGTCCCACGGATCACCCTGATATCATTCTCGAGTAGGTGGACCGTTTATTTTCGGCACATCGACCACTTTTATATAACGCCACGCCGACACGGCCGCTGAGCCGGACCCTATAAAGCTGGTGGTTTCAGTCCCGCGAGGTCGCCTCTATTCGGTTTAGAGCTGCAAGATGACAGCGGTGAGCGTGGAAGGAGAGGATATAACGAGAGAACAGTATGAGGACGAAGCAGGTTGGCGTGTTGTGAAGAGAGGAGGATGTGCCAATGAGCAGATAAAATCTCAGGGAACCAAGAATCAGGCAGCGCGCTTCTCAAGCGAGAACGCATTCAACAATAGGTGTAGCAAGGGACAAAAAGCAAGACAAATCATGGCGGCAAGCAGGATGCCCAATTTGCCGAAGGCAGAGTACACGATAATAGTGCACCCACGCGACGGCTTCAAGGTCACCGACTATGGGATCAATCGCCTAGAATGCTGCGTCGACAACGCCGCGGGAATACCCAGGAAGGAATCGGAAGATGACACGGCGTGTGCCAACTACAAACAGAACATTCTGATGATCAGCACGCCATCGGAGGAGCGCGCCGAAAAATACAGGACCATCACTCGACTGAGGATGGGAGGCAAGGAGTTCGGAGCCAACGCGTACGAGTCGGCTCCGTAGGATACATCTAAGGGAGTGATAAAAGGAGTAACGCACGAGGTGTCTCCTAGAGAAATAGTGGAGATGCTTGTAACACCAAGGAATCCGACGGTCCTCTTGGCTAAAAGGATGGGGAACACCACGAACGTCATCATCCTTTTCGACGGGCATCACGTCTCAAACTACGTGAGATACGGAAGGGCACTGGTCAAGTGCTCACTATACCGGAAGCAAATAGACGTGTGCTACCAGTGCGGACGCCTCGGTCACAGAGCCGATGTCTGCCCGAATCCGAACAGCAGGATCTGCAGAGGCTGCGGGATGGAGAACCCGCCGCAGGACCACGTTTGCGAAGCGAAGTGCCAGCTCTGCGGCAAAGACCACCCTACGGCGGATCGCCGATGTAATGCCAGATACAAGTTACCATATTTCGTAAAGAGGCGCCGCTGGGAGCGAGCCAGACGAAAGGAAGAAGAAGCGATGTACTACGAAACGGAAGCTGAAAGACTGTACAGGCCAGGACGGGAAGACTGGAGACAACGGTCGGAACATCGAACGAGGGACGGATCCGGACTGGAAGACTTCACCAAGCTCCAGGCAAGGGAAAGGGGCCGCTCGACGTCCAACAACAGAACCAGATCGAGATCGCGGTCCAGATCGAGATCCAGACCCAAGACCAGCAATACCGGATCTCCCGGATCACAGGGGGAAGGAGGATCCCAAATCCGAAAAGGAAAGAGCAACCTCATCAGCACCGCGGGACCTTTACAGGTGAGCTGCGCGGACGCGGCTTCCGGGGCGCGTGCGGAGGCAGAGGCTGCTTTTCAAAATAGAGTTAAGACGCTAGAGAAAGAATTGGCGCAGATCAGGCAGAGCAATGTTGCGTTTAAGGATGAAATTAGAAAACTCAGGGAAGAGAACGACCGTTTGAGGAGCGGGAAAGTGCCACGCAACGAGGAAACCTCGCGAGTTATAAGGGAGCAAAAAGACACAGCAATGGAAGAAAACGTAGCACTAACCCACATTAAACGTAAAACCGAGAACGCTCCGATTGAAACCGGAGTAAAGAAACCCAAGCCAGCCACGACGCTCCAAGAAAGACAGGAATAATTTGAACAGAAAGTCGAAGCCAGCATCAAACAGAACGAAACCAAATTTGAAATTAAACTATAACAACTGGAAGTGAGGCTTGAGCCGAAGATAGAGGCAAAGATCGAGGCGCTAGGAAAGGCGATACTACAGCAAGTGCAACAAATGATGGCTGACTTCGAAGCGAAACTAGCAATATGGGGACCGCAAACAAGCAGGGGAGGACCGGTTAAGACGGCCATCAAGCAGTACACTAGGCCCCCGGTACCCTCCGAGGGATTGCAAAACCTGTAACGCCGCCATGGACAGACGAAATAGATACACGATTTGGCAGTGGAATTGTAGAGGATACGATCGAAAACGATACATTCTGCAACACCTTAAAGACAGAGAAAATCCGG
Source organism: Dermacentor variabilis (assembly GCF_050947875.1). Lineage (NCBI taxonomy): Eukaryota > Metazoa > Arthropoda > Arachnida > Ixodida > Ixodidae > Dermacentor > Dermacentor variabilis. Next base: position 176,594,870 of record NC_134570.1, on the reverse strand, counting down.
ATATTATAATGATGCAAGAAACGCACGGGCTGGCAAAATTGTCGGGATACAAGTCCTTTGGTACTGCCAAACGGGAGACGAAGGCGCTAACGACGTTGGTAAAGCGAAATCACTCGGTCGTGCAACACGACACGGAGGTTAAGTCAATCGGGTCCATTCTTCTCGAACTCATACCCACGCGGAAAACGAAGGACAGTCTCTTCGTATTAAATATTTATAGCAGTCCAAAATGCAGACACCATAAATTTCGAACGCTCTTTAAAAAAACCCTAGCCATAGCGGACAACCGAGCGGTAGTGATCGGAGGCGATTTTAACGTTCAACACGCGGCATGGAAGGCAAAATCGAAGCTCAAAAAGGCAGGAACCTATGGCTAGACGCGCAACAGGAAGGCCTGACCCTCGGGACCGACCCATCAGTTCCCACGAGAATAGGTAACAGCGTTCGCGCGGATACTACGCCAGATTTAACATTCACCAAGAACATACGGGACACGCAGTGGAAAAATACGCAACACGATTTGGCGAGCGATCACAATATACTAGAAATAACGATAAGGGCAGGACCGCGCAACACAAAGGGCAGACAACTTAAGATTGTCGACTGGGACAAATTCAGGAAAATAAGGGAGGAGGCCGACGACATGACACAAGATATTGAGGAATGGACCGAAAAACTAAAGGGAGATGTGGCGGCCGCTACGAAAACGGTCCCGGCGGAGGCGCATTTAGATTACGTAGACAATAAGCTTCTGCACATGTGGGAAGCTAAGGCAGGGTTGCAACGGAGATGGAAAAAACAAAAACACAACCGGACGCTTCGTAGAAAGATAACGAAATTGAACAGGGACATAGAACAGTACGCCCCACAGCTATGCAGACAACAGTGGGAACAAAAATGCAACGACATGGACAGTCAGATAGGAATGGAAAAAACGTGGAACATCCTTCGATATTTGTTAGACCCTGATGGGGCCAAGTCGGCACATAGGCAAAATATAAGTCGGCTAATACAAGCGTACCCTGGGACAGAGCAGGGCTTCCTCAAGGAAATTGAGAAAAGATACATCTCGCAAGCGATGCCCGTCATACACCCTGACTACACAGGGCAGATAAATGACGAATTAGACAGCAAAATCGGTGAGTCAGAAGTCAGGGCAGCCCTACAGAAACTCAATACCAAGTCGGCACCTGGCCTAGACGGGGTAACGAAAAAAACGCTAAGGAACTTGGACGATGAGTCTATAACTAAGTTACCAGAATATATTAACGGATGCTGGGAGGCCGGGCATATTCAGGAGCAATGGAAGACGGCAGAAATCGTGTTAAACCTAAACCGGGCAAGCGACTGCAGATTTAGAATTTGAGACCCATATCTCTCACTTCTTGCGTGGGAAAACTCATGGAGCGCGTGGTTCTAGCGAGGATAACCACCTACCTCGAGGACAGGGACGCGCTCCCACCCACGATGATAGGATTCAGGAGAAATCTTTCAGCCCAGGACGCTCTATTAAAGCTAAAACATCAGATCATAAAAGATTCGGGAAGATCGACAAAGGCAATTCTTGGGTTGGACCTAAAAAAGGCCTTCGATAACGTAACACATGCAACAATACTCGATAGAGTAGGAGAACTAGGACTGGGGAAACTGACGTACGATTATGCACGCAATTTCCTAATGGGCAGAAAGGCAAAGATCACGATAGTGGACCTAGTTTCGGAGGAGATCGAGATAGGCAGTGCAGGTACGCCACAGGGCTCGGTCTTATCACCGATGCTATTCAATCTGGCGCTAATCGGGCTGCCAGCCAAGCTACAAGAAATAGAGGGACTCAACCATACTTTATACGATGACGATATCACCTTATGGGTGAGAAACGGAAGTGACGGGCAAATAGAACAAACGCTTCAAGCAGCGGTCGAAACAATCGAACGCTATCTAGAGGAAACATGGCTAACCTGCTCGGCGGAGAAATCGGAGCTGTTACTGTACAGACCGACTCGCAGAGGTAGCAAACCAGGCAACTACAAGGAAGACCTCACCCATAGAGATGAGATACAGTTAAATACAGGCAACTACAGGGAAGATCTCACCCATAGAGACGAGATACAATGAAAGACAGCTGATGGGAAACCCGTACCCAAGGTAGACAGGATCAGGGTATTGGGGCTCCTCATCGAAGCCAAGGGCAACAACCGAGGAACCCTCAGAAGACTGGAAGGAACTGTAGCGCAAATCATGAGGCTAATCAGGAGGATAGCAAAAAAACATAGCGGGATGAGAGAGGAAAACACGATCAAGTTAATAGAGGCCTTCGTAATAAGTTGAAAAGTATACGTAGCGCCGTGCTTAAAATGGCACGTCGCGGTAAAGATCAAACCAGAATGGCTCATTCGGAAAATATACAAACTAGCCATAGCGCTACCGATCAGTACCAGCACGAACAAGTTGCTACAATTAGGCCTCCACAACGCGATAGACGAGCTCATTGAAGCGCAATGTACGGCACAATATGAACGCCTCTTTAAGACTAGAATCGGCAGACACATCCTAGAGAGACTAGACATAGGTTACCACACACAACACGGTGTCAAGGTGTACATCTCGAGAGAGACGAAGGAAACAATGGTAATACCCCCAATACCAAAGTACATGCACCCAAAACACAATAAGGACAGAGGAGGGAACAGAGCGAAGCAGATACAGAAGAAATTCGGCAGCGACAAGGACGCAGTGTTCGTAGACGCAGCTCGATACAGCCGCAGACGAGGGTTTACGGCAGCCGTAATCGATAGCGAGAGACAATGTAAGACGTGTACGACGATACGCACCACAAATAACGAGACAGCGGAAGAAGTAGCCATAGCGCTCGCAGTAGCTCAGACTAACGCAACCGTGATAGTCAGCGACTCTCAGACGGCAATAAGAAACTTTGCCAAGGGCCTAATCTCCCCGGAGGCACTACACATTCTTCTTGCAGGAGGTCAAAATTTCAAAAGAAAGGTGTACATCACATGGACACCCGCTCACACCCTCGCGGAGGACGGCAACAACGAGGCGGCACACGACGCGGCTCGAGGGCTTACGGACCGAGCCGCAGTCGCAAGTGCCGCCCCGACACCCTCCGGACTTGACGGTGCAGTAAATGAGTGGGAGTGGGAGGACACAATGACAACATATAATGACATTACGAAACACTATAGGTTACAGAGGGCCACGATCTCACCCAAAATTGACAAAAAAGCAGTCTATTGCATGGCGGCAGTTACAAACTAGGACGTATCCGAATCCTGCGCTCTTTCACATCATATATCCGGATATTTAACAAACGGACAAATGTAACACATGCGAATCCAGAGCCACTCTGGAGCATATAGGACACGAAATAAAGCTATTTCCTTCTCCTCCTCCTCATGTGCCTTCAGTTCATCGACTTGCATGTCCGCCTCTATTTATGGGGATGGCGTGATTAGAGCAGCGACATGGAGACTGCAACGTGTTAAAGAGACGCTAAAGATAAGAACAATTTCCGTTGTGTTAGCGAATCAGCCCTCAACAAGACCGAAATTCCGCAATGGCAAGAGGTCCGAAGAGCCATAAAAGATGCAACAACGAAAGCCGGGCACCGCCACTGCCTTGAGTTTTCCGCACCACCGTGCAACGACATGATAGACTGACGGCATCTGCCTGAGCCTAGTCAATTTTCTATCATGGACTACGTTGTACTTCAAGAGAGCCAATGAATGAACCTAGCAAGTTTAAAGCACTTTTTCTGAGCCCCCGTGGAACAAATACTGGCAAATACAAGTAATTCGAAATTCATGACGTCACACTGACGTAACGCCGCTCCGGTGACGGTCCAAAATTCCAACTGAAATTCGGCTGTTTTTTTCGTTTGGGTTTCACTGTATTACCGTGAAATCAACGAAAATAGTGTTTGGAAATCATAATTGATCAGCGTAAGCCGCTTCAATGCTTACTGTTCTTATAATAATTTGATTGCGCAGCGAATACTCAGCAGCTTCAACTAAGGGAGAATAAGAGGCACGTAGAAACTTCTGGTGAATAGTATGAGGTAGAAGAAGCATATTGTATATAAACAGATGGACCGCGGTCCATTAGTCACGGGTGACCTAGGAGAACGTTTTGTTTACACGGGTTCATATACCACACCAGAAATCGCTTCTCGAGTGAAGTGATTTGATTATATCGAGGATGACATTGACATAGCGTCTTGGAGACAAAGAAAAGCTACGCGGAAAACCGAAGACTGACAGGTGCTCATCCTACACAATAGCGACTGTAATTTATTATCGCTAATGCCTCCTACTCACGCGATAAGTGTACAGCGAAGTCTGCATACCACCGACTCTACAATCTGTAGCTTCTAGTGATTTTTTTTTCCAATTAGTTTTTCTTGGCATGTAGTTCTTTCTATCTCTATCCTCCTATCTCATCAAACATTATTTATCATGTAGGTTTATTTATCTGCCCCTTTCTACTATGTACTTCCGTGTAAAGCATAGCAGAATCCAGTGCCTCCCTGCCTAACACCCAGACACACGCCATCTCTCTTCTCTGGTGTGCCTCTGTACGTCTCGTGGCATGACGTGATCAAGACAGGGTACAGTTGTGCTGTCAACAAAATGAATGTGAACCAGCTATCCCAATCCACTATGCCTCTGCAGACCACTGTTGTCGTGATTCTTTTAGAGTGAGACAAAAAACATCGCTAAATTCTCGCTGAAATTTATTGCAGTGTCGCTAAAGCTTTTTAGTCAATCTTAGGTAACGCAGGTGCTTTGGAACACTATAATGTAGGCTAACGTAGCGTATATCATTTAACAAAACGTCTTAGGTTTGTCTACGGTCTATTTCAGCTTGGAATAAACAATGAATTTGCCAGCAGTGTGTAGTAGATCTTAATTTTGACAATCTGCTTGCATAACACTGCCGATGACAGCTAAGGTTCAGCGTTTTCCTTCATAATGCGAAGTTGCAAAGGCTGCACGATCCAAAAGTACACGAGTAATCTTATCTTCCTTGCACCGCAACGTCCCGTGGATCACATTATCGCCGCACGTTTTCTACATCTCAGGGGTCATCAACGGATATGATACGTCCTGCGACGCACATTTGGTATCATATTAACGCGACGACGTAGAGTACGTGACCCTTATGGAGATCGAATGCCATACTTTCGCTTCTGTCTACTTGAAAGCTCCCCGCATTATTTATTTGTCCAAAAAACAAGAGATTCGTGTGAACGGACCCACCTGCTCGAATACCTACTGCTTTTGCAGTCGATCTGTCTTGTTATTCAGCGGCTGCGTTCAAAATCTCGTCACAAAATTGAATGCAACAGATTTTAGCAAATTTATTTTGTGTAACGCTTGCAAGTGTCCGCCACTCGAACGTAGCTCGTGAAAGTGCAGAACAAGTTCGTTAGGACCCATTTATTTTGGTTTCGTAAATGCTCTTTTTATTAGCATTTTGCGAGCGTGCTGTGAATCATATTAATGCCACAAATGTGAAGGCGACCATTCTTTTATCGTGCTCACAGAGCCTACTCCTCATACAAGCCATTTCGGCCACATACATGTTGGACTTGAATAACAAAGTGCCCTCCACAGGGTCATTTTCGAAGCAACATTCCGAAATTCAAAGTCGCTAAAATGTCGCCAATTGTTCTGCCAGGTGGCTTAAAAGGTCGCCTGTTGCGAAATAGAAAAATGTGTAACTAAACTTACAATAAGGTCGCTGATTCTAGCGACAATGTTCCTAAAACGGCAATATACTGACTGCTTGCCTTTCCCCGCTCAATGACTCTGACCCAGCTTTCACGGAAGCCCATTTATATCGCAACATAGCTATCGCATTAAAACCCGTCGATAGACTTTTATTCTGAAGAACCAGCCCACCCACGTGATTACGCTGTATCCCGGAAAAGCGCGCGTTACAACCCGTATTTAAGATTTGGGTACTTATTGCTACAATAAAGGTATACAATCGCAGCGGAAAAAGATTAGCGCAAGGGACTGGCGGCCAGAGCGGAAAAAATTGCGGCACGCGGATCTAGTTGTTCCCGAGCGCGGTGACAGCGAGAGTGCCGGCAACATTCCATTTTTCAAAGCATGGGTGCCTAGCAGTAACCGACCCATTTTAAAGCCTGCATTTCGAAAGCTATCGTATGCCTCAGTTTCCGGCTAAGTTATGCATCACCGAGGCTGCGATAAAGAAACTGCGATCAATAATAACGGCCGCGCATAAAAAAAAAACAAGAAATAATGGGAGGCGACCCTAGCCTTTGACTTGCGTGTCTCTCAGCGGCACTCGCACCTCGGCGTTGGTGTTCTTTAGGTTAACTTGAGCCAAACGCAAAGCACGAACCGGACTCAAAGACAACTGTTTTCCGTTAATTTGCCAGTTAAATAGCATGCCCCCTCCTTGTGTGTGACTCATAATGACGTCATTACTACCGCTTTCTACTTCCGGGTTTATATGAATTTCGCCAAAGTCGTGCTCATGTGGCGGGTCCCTAAAGTCCATGATTCTGTGCTTTTGTGCGCGTAATCCGCGATTTCTAATTAATTCTAATTATTCCTGACACTTCAGTAACTCAAGTTGTAACTAAACTTATGCTCTGATATGACATATACTATGAAACCCACGAATTTTGTACTATGCTATTGCTTTGCTATTTCTTTCTGATTTATTTTGAATTTCAGCCCCGGTCGTTTGAGGAGGCGAACCGGAAGCTCGGCGCACGGAACAAGAGTCACTCGATGCTCGTGCCACTAATAAATGGGCTTACGTGCGCAGCTACGTTGGCGCATAGCTTGGCAGAAAAGTGTGGCATATGATAGCTTTCGAAATGACAGGTTTAAGATGGGTCGGTTTCTGCCAGCTACTCCTGCTTTCGAACATGCAAGCTGCCTGACACCGTCGCTATCGGCGAGCGCAGGAATAATAGTGCCACCGGTCGCGATTGTGCCGCGCCGGCCCTCCAACCAGGTCATTTGAGCTAAGGTTTTCTTCCGCTGGGAATGTACGTATTTGCACGCGTACAGCACAGGTGCGCGCGCAATATCCTCGCGAAGACTCATTCTTCTTCGAATTAGGATCCATCCCGCCATGCCTTCGATTGATAGCCTTCGGGTTTGGCCCGTGATACGAACCGCGAGACAGCTTTTGTCAGGACACACATAACTGCACAGCCACGTGATTACACTGCCTCCGTAAAATGGCCGTGCTTTAAACCGCCTTTTCATACCCAGATTAAGGTATTTATTCTTACACGACACGGCTAACATGTTAGAACCTGCCGTAACCATTGCCTCATGCTTCACGAGCGACTTGCGGCGTCGGCGCTAATATTGCAAACGAATAGACTTCGGCACACATCCAACGTCACCCAGCGGTACACTGTTCGGGGCTATCTAATTGACGATGCGTATGCGTCGAATAAGTGTTCCTTGCACCCGCCGTGGTTGCTCAGTGGCTATGGTGTTAGGCTGCTGAGCACAAGGTCGCGGGATGGAATCCCGGCCACGGCGGCCGCATTTCGATGGGGGCAAAATGCGAAAACACCCGTGAACTTAGATTTAGGTGCACGCTAAAGAACCCCAGGTGGTCGAAATTTCCGGAGTCTTCCACTACGGCGTGCCTCATAATCAGAAAGTGGTTTTGGCACGTAAAACCCTGCCTTTTTTAAGTGTTCCTTGCAATTCCGTGTACCGTTGCTAGAAGGACGCGATGACGCGAGCCAAAAGGTAATTTCACCGCGAGAAATGTGTCACTCGAACAAAGCAAATTACCCAAGCTGGCATTCATGTCAAACTCTAGCATCGTTATTTTCTAGCTTATCTAAGTATTCGCGGTATTATTGGCGCGTTTGTTTACTACAAAATGCTAGAGCACAATTTTGCTATGCAGAACTTTGTCTCATCGTTTTTCTGAGTTATCTTCACCCCGAAGTCAGGCGGCACAATGAGAGAAAGCCCGCAAAGAAGAGCCTTGTACACTAACGATCTCGCCATCCACTCACGTGGTCTCTCGCGAAATGACGGCGAGGTTCCTCCTGGAAAGAAAAAAAAATTAAGGAAATTGCATGGCTTAGTGAACATACCTGATACCTTGTAGCTTTTTCCCCAGCACAGAATCAGCCCCGTTATTACGACGCACTTCGTCAGCAATATTGACTTCAGAATGTGATAACAAAAGTTGTGCTGCGAATGTTCACCAGACGCATATCAGATTTCCCTGTCAGCACCGCGATTTCATTTTAGTTCTGGTTTATAAAAGGACCTAATCTTTAGATTGACTTGTCCAGCGCAAGAAACAACACGGAAGACACAGATGCACACACGGACAACGGTGACTCTAAACTGAATATTTCTTGAACACGACGTAAACGCGAATGTGAATACGCATACAATACAAAAACTGGTGGTTTTAATAACACGGCGATCTTATACATACGTAGCGACTTGAACAAAAGAATAATCATACGCCATGGGCTGTGGTGTTGAGCTGCTAAGCACGAGCTGGCGGGCTCGAATCCCGGCAACGGCGGATATATTTCGATGGGGTGAAAAGACCCGCGTGCTCAGACTTAAGTGCACGTTAATGAACCCCAAGTATACTTGAAATTTCTGGAATCTCCCACTACGGAGCGCCTCCTAATCAGATCATGGTATTGGCACGTAAAATGCCGTATTTTAACTTTTTCGAGGAATAATCCTTGACACTAATCGCATTAGTAAAAAGAGTTCGAGGCGCATCAGCCAGCCGTCTATTTCCTTAAGCGATAAGGAGAGCTAATTCTTCAAAAAACACGCAAAAGCAACAGCTTGCGTTACCTTTCGTGTTTTCTCTTTTTGTTGCTGCCGTGGTTTTTCCTGCGCATGCGTACTCGCTTTCGCGTTTACGTCGTGTTCAATGAATATTCAGTTGAGAGTCAGCGCTGTCTGCTTTGTCGTCCGCGTTTTTCTTGCAATGGCCAAGTCAATTAGATAAAGCAAGGCCCACTAGCTTGGCGGTCAGTTCAGTTAATATTGCGATAAGAATTATATGTACACTCAAGGCGCATTTTTGCCGTCGTCACCATCGCCGTGATGTACTGTATAAAGTCCAACGGCGATAACACCGTCGTCGCACGCCGTAGCCTGCATGTGCGAGTGAAAGCGTACGATGGTGAGCCGACGATCGCAACTGAATCTCGCACGCTCACGGGAGGAAAGTGGACAGGAAGCGCGCCGTCTTCCGTCCCGCGCAAAGAACCGGGTGCAGGGGACGCAATGGGGGACGGCTTGTACTTGGGCAGGAACATGTATGGCGCGGCCACGCGGGCTTTATTTTCAAAGCGATCTGCTTTAGAGGCAGAGTCTAGGTGGGCCGATGGCACGTAACTTTGCGCGTGCTGTGTTCTCGCCGCTGAGTTTACGTTAAATCAAAAGACAGCACGAAGGTCACTTCGCTCGCTGCTGTAGCCGCGCGCTTTTCACGCCGGCGTTTTGACAGCGAGTGTCCGCGGTCGTGGAGTGTGATCTTTGACTGTGCGCGCTGACACAACGCACGTTGAATCATTTAGTCAGCGAGTGTTTACGAGTTTATACGGTAAATAAAACTACTCTCTTTACTTAGTTGGCTTTACTTTACTTTGGCTGTCTACTAATTTGTTATTGGGAGCGATGCTTCGTCCTTCGGGGGAAACTGATACTTCTTTGTTCAGTATATTTTAAATCTAGGCGGGAAACCGACATTCAGTATACAGAGGGTATACACAAGATTTTCTCTTCAGGCTTTGGTTTTCAGTGCGAGCGTAAGCTTAATTTCACGACGTCAAAGCCACAAGCTTTTCTTCTCGGAGGCGTTACATCTGTGTTGTTGTTTTTTCTGACTCGTTTATTGGTGCAACCGACCCATAGATCTGTACGATGATGCCACTGGATAGCGCACTGAGTGCCTTTTAACGAAGGCACCTGAAGCATAAGCTAGTTGTCCTGGAAGTCAGCGCTTCTCAATTTTGCAGTGGCACTTCGCATGCACGAGAGTTCAGCCTTTCTCCTTTTCTTCCCCTAAATTACCTGCCTGTTGCGCCTTAAGCTGCCAAAGCCGGCCGGTGAATTGTTTTGGGGAAACGTCCAGGATTTGCCATCGACGCGCCTACAGCGTCGCTTACATGAGCGATGTGCGCTGGAAACACACGTGATTGCGAAAATGCCTTAATATAAGGAAAAAAACTATTGCACACGGCTTCTGATTATTCTAGAGGCTCTCACCAGACCGAAAGAGACAACATCCCCTAAAACTCGGCAAACCACGAATAGAAGGCTGCTAAGGCACATTAACGCCGAAAGCGGAGTGTGTAAATGGCCAAGCGGATTTTCAACGCGGGGACGTGGCGAGCGTGCGAGCCTGTTCAGACCGGACGAATAACCTGGCTGCCCGCGCCGCTGAGAAGGCGGAGCACCTAGCGTTTTCTTAGCTCATGTGTCGCCATCTCGAGGCAACGGTCGATTGTCCTGACAGCGCGCGTGCCAGCGTCGTCAGCACGCCACCGTCGTCTGGCGTTGCGAATGTCTGCGGCAAAGGGGAGAGCTCTGGCGAGCGTTAAAAAAATCTGCCAGCCAGGCATCGGGCTCACCGCCTCGTTTCCCGCCAGCTTTTAGCAGCCTGACGAGGAGGTTTACCCGCTTTCAGCTTGCCCGCTATGGACGCTGCGCCTTTGGTGTGAATATAGAGGCTAGAAGGTCCTCTTACAGCCGCCATATTATCCGACCGCACGTACCCTACACTTCCGGGACAAGCTGCTGCCCCACGCCTCACTCCGCTGACTTGACCTAAGCACGGCTTGGCGAGCGGGGATGCTGTACCCAGCTCAACATAGTAGAGATCAGTGGGCCGATAAATCTAACTGCACCAGTAAATTCTTACAGGTCAACATTCGGCGCAGACACGAAGTTCGCTCAGTAAGATAGCTGCTGACGACAATGTCGGGGTCAATCAATGTTGGCAGGAACGAGTTGGCAGAGTTTATTTGGTAACTGTGATATATGCTGCAACGCAAAAAGAAAGAAAGAGAAAAAGAAAACACGCATATGAAGACAAGAAACGCAGGACGAGTGTTGTCTTTCGGACAAGGGATATGAGTATTTATTTAGCCCGTAGGGAGGCATCCTGCGTCCCATGAAGGTGTCCTTGTATTTGAGGCTTTTGTTTTGCTTTCTCTTTTGCTGCCTTTTTGCTTTGTCCACCATTATTATTGCTGGTCGCGGCTTCCATGAATTTTTGTTGCGGTCTTTTCCAATAGTCTTAATATACGTTGTTTTCCAAAAAAATCTTCAGTTGAAATTCAGCGCTCGTCCTGTGTTCATCGTCTTCGTCTGAATCATCCTTGCGCTGCAACAAGATATATTACTATGCTCTTTATTATAACTGTCTGCGCGCCTTTTGACATCTATTGCCAAATAACGAAGCAATTCTGACATATTTGTGGTAATAAAGGGCTCCCACCTATTTCGCATGAGGTGCAATGACCGAAATTTTCCTTCCGCGCTAAAAGCTACCCTGCGAAAACAGCCGCGGCTATCGTCACTAATTTCGGTAAGCGCTGATCACGTGTTCTTAAGGCCTAGGAAATGAATACTTTAGCTTATCGCGGCAAACAATGCCCTAAACCTACGACGCATTGTGAAGTGTTGTAGGAATGCTGCAGCAGCTCTTGGAATTCCTCTTCTCGCAGTCAAGCAGGGGGGCAATGTGCGCTTGAGCGCATTCGCATGAGCGCTTGAGCGGATTTGTATGCTCGCGCTACACAGTTTGATCGGTGAGTGACATTCGTACGGTTACTCCACGACTCTCAAACGACAGTCCGAATTGGTGACAGGTTGCATCCTGCGGGTGCGAAGGGAGGCAGGCGAGGTCGACAAGAAAGGGCATTGGCTCGATGCCCGCCGTTTTCTGCCGCACCCAATTTTGGAGGTCAAGTCGCAGAGCCCGCGTCACCCTACCCTGCCCAGAGGACAAGCGTGTGTCCTCCTCCTCTAGCCCAGCCACGCATTTGTCAAGCTGCGCCCAGATCAGACGGTGACTGCAGCAGCTTCGCACTGTAGAGACAAAAAACACATACAGGGAGATCTCCGGTGTTTCTGTGTGGGGCCACGGTACCAAACCGACCATCGGACAATCTAGAGCGAAGTTGGCTTTGCGAACCCTCCAGGACTTTCCTGGCCATGGCTGCTGTATGCTGCTGCTGTTTTGCCCAATACCTTTCACATTTAAAAAAATCCTAATAGCATGCCCGACGGTGGGATGGAACATCGCCTCCCCTCACCCCCCCCCCCTTCACAGCAAAGGAGCCCGATGCTCTAACCACCAGGTTGGAGCCGCCTTCTAACCACAGCACCGGCACTTCCATCGTTCCAACGCAAACCAGCTCTGTGAGATGATCGCCCCGTGTGTCCCATTGCGTGGCAAGGGGGGCTGCGCGAGAGCACATGTGCGTACGCCGATTTCCCTTACGTCAAAAAAGTGGAATAAAAGGGACAATATTTTAGAGTTTGATTATGTATTACAGAATTCATTAAAGAATTGACGAAAGCTGTTCACATAGATTCC